>NC_081854.1:16842602-17503822 GCF_963259705.1 Myotis daubentonii | reverse complement strand
CAATCAAAATCTTAGAAAAAAAGAAATGTAGCAACTCTTTTAGTAAGAAGGTTAATGGAGAAATAAGTGTAAGGTCAAAACATACAATAATAACACATTGAACACCTGATTTACTGAGAAAATCAATAACATTGCCAGTCCTCTAGCAATGTGGAACAAGAAAAAAGAAATAAGTGGCAAACAAAATGCATATAAGAGGAGGGAACAATGTTAGATTCAGGGAAAGTTAATAGAACAACAGAAAAATAGTACTGCTTACATATATACTCAGCCTAGCCCTAGACCAAATCGTTATGTTTCTGGAGAATATATAAAACAGCAAAGTTGCCCTAGCCCAGTGGTTGGCAAGCTCATTAGTCAACAGAGCCAAATATCAACAGTACTTCTTCAAAATAGAGTCGCCCAGGCTGAAAACCGACTTCTGCGCATGGGCCACGAAGTTTCAATCACACTGTATGTGTGTGCCATTTTGTGGAAGAACCACACTCAAGGGGCCAAAGAGCCGCATGTGGCTCGCGAGCAGCAGTTTGCCATCCACTGCCCTATTCGGTTTGGGTACTGGGTTTGATAACGGTCAAGGGCATATACCTGGGTTGTGGGCTCAATCCCTAGTAGGGGGCGTGGGAGGAAGAAGCCAATCAATGATTCTCTCTCATCATTGATGTTTCTATCTCTCTCTCCCTCTCCCTACCTCTCTGAAATCAATGAAAAAATATATTTAAAAATTTTAAAAAAACAAAGTTGGAGCAAGAAGAAATAGACATTGAGTTCCTTCATATTTTACCTTGTGCATTCTCCTTTAGCTGTTCTTAGTCTTCTTTATCAAAAACTTTAATTTGGACTTGTCACTTGGCATGTTTTATTTTTGCTGCTTATGTGTTAGCATGTTCTTATATATTTTTTCTATGTTTTCACTTTGTCATTTGTCACATCTGTCTTCATCTAAAATTTTCATTTTTTTCTTTCATTGAGTACATGTTCTTTTTACATCTTTTGTTTCAAAGTGTTTTTTTTGTGTGTGTGTTTTATCTTATACTTTCTTTGGATTTGTTGTCTTATCATTTATCTTTACAAAAATGTTAATTTTGGTTTTTTTTTTCATTTGATGTAATTAATATATATTTACTTTTTATTTTTTGTTTTTCTTTATATTTTTCCTTATACTATTCTTTATCATTTGACCAATCTTCATGAAGAATTTTTATTACACATTTTCATTTGCCATATTTTAAATTTTAAAGCTTGTGTTCTTTATGTTTTATCTTCTGCTTCTCTTGCTTGTTCCTTTTGTTAATCTTTATCAAAAACTATTTTTGTTTCTCTTATTTGGCATATTTAATTTTTACATTTAGTTTTGTTGTGTCCCTTTATATTTTATCTTTTACTTTCTCTTTGTTGTTTGTCTTATTAATCACTATCAATTTTTTTGTTATTTCAACCTTTCATTGGGAATATTTCTTGTTAATCTATTTCATTTGACCTGTGTTGTTCAAATATATTTTGAAGTATATATCTATATCTATATCTATATCTATATCTATATCTATATCTATATCTATATCTATCTATATCTATATATATGCAGTTGTTCCAATATATAGTTTTCAAAGAATATTGACTTGTTTCTGTTAGTTTAATATTTATAAAATTCATATCTACTTTTTTTAGGTTAAATGTGTAAGCATGTCTCAATGTTGTCCCATGGATGTATAGTTACATTTAAATATATATGTGAAATGTAGTAATTTTTATCTGTTAATTTTAAGAGAAACTTAATATTTGTTGTAATATGGCCATTTGATTTGAAATTTTAAAACAAAGTAGTGGTCTGGCTCTGACTTATATTTTATATATTTTCACATGACTGGCTGTCCAATTCCTACAGACAGTGAATTACTTACTTGGGAGCAGGATTCTCATATGCCAGCTAACTAGCTCCTTATATTTAAAAAAAGGCTTTATAATAATTATGAGAGTTGTGAGAATAAACAAAGATTCTTTTCTGTCAAAGAAGGGAGTTTTAAGCAGCCAACATTTTGGCTCCATGACTTCCACTCCCCTGGAGGCCGCCATCTTCAATACCTCAAATGTCAACCCCTCCCATCCTTTGAATTAGACAATCCTGCAGGAATATGAACTCAACCTGTGACCCATCGAGAGTGAGGGACAGATTGTTGCATCAGAAATAAAACCCAGCAGCCCTCCCACTCGATGTGGGTGCTGACCACACAGTGTGTTGGTTGCCCACCTTCTGGAGAAATAAAGCTAAGTGCCTTGTTGTCTGGCTCCGGAGTATCCTCTGTGTTCTACCAGGGCCCCTGGTTTTGTGGGTCACTTTTTTCTCACATACTTCATAGTTTCACTGTCTAAAATGAACATCTATATCTTTTATAATTAGAAAAATCAAATGTTATTACCTGTTCAACTTTATTGAGATACAACTGTCCCCTATACAACTCCCACACCAAGGAGATATTTCCTGCCAGGCCCACTGCGGTTTTGTCCGTGAGTCACACAATGCGAAACCCTTTGCTTCAGGAGCCCTTCCTGGCCACTTCCTGGGCAATGACACAATCACTGCTCAGGCTTAGCCCCGCCCCTTGCATTTATTCTTGAACAACCTTCCCCAAATCTGGCAGTCCTGCTGTGTCTCAGCTGGGTGAGCAGTGGGGCTCCTGTCCTGCGGACCTGAGAACCCAATCGCTTTTATATTCCTGGCATTGGCTTCCTGTTTTCAGTCACCTCCATTATTTAAGTCCCAGAACAGAACAAGCGGCACCAGGTTTGAAGTCACAGCTGAGACTGAAGTACCTACTCATCATGTTTTCCAAAGGTATGATCATTTCACTTCTTCAAGACCAGCTCATCAAATATCTGGTGGCCATAGCTAGTCGATTTACAATGGATAAGATGATGCTATTTTTACCGGAGAAATTAATAATGTATCGAAACAACATGTTAATGGATGTCTTAACACAAGTACATGAGTCGGCAATTGAGACTATTCTTAAGTTTGTAATGAGGAAGATTGCCGCTGTTACTGAGACCCAGTTTGTTAGACGTATGAAAAATATCCCTTATTTCTTTAAGAAGAAGAATCTTCATAAAGCACCCTGTACTCATGTGGTTTAAGAAAAAAATAATACTTTTTTAAATTTTTTCCACTTCTTTTTTTAAAAATATATTTTTATTGATTTCATAGAAGAAGGAAGAGGGAGAGAGAAGTAGAAACATCAATGATGAGAGAGAATCATGGATTGGCTGCCTCCTACACACCCCACACTGCAGATTGACCTGAAACTGGATATATTTTCTGACTGGGATTCAAACTTTAATTTCCTCGTTCATATATACCCTGTTGGACTCATTTATGGATACCAGGACGGCCTCGTTCATACATACCCTGTTGGACTCATTTATGGATACCAGGACGGCCTCGTTCATACATACCCTGTTGGACTCATTTATGGATACCAGGACGGCCTCGTTCATATATACCCTGTTGGACTCATTTATGGATACATGACTGCCTCGTTCATATATACCCTGCCGGCCTTGTTCATATATACCATGGTGGCCTCGTTCATACATACCCTGTTGGACTCATTTATGGATACCAGGACGGCCTCGTTCATATATACCATGATGGCCTCGTTCATACATACCCTGTTGGACTCATTTATGGATACCAGGATGGCCTCGTTCATATATACCATGATGGCCTCGTTCATACATACCCTGTTGGACTCATTTATGGATACATGACTGCCTCGTTCATATATACCCTGTCGGCCTTGTTCATATATACCATGATGGCCTCGTTCATAGGTACCGTGACGGCCTTGTTCGTATGTGGATGCTCAACCACTGAGCCATGCCTGGACAGGCAACCATTACTTCTGAGTAAACAATATCGTGCTGTCCTGGATGAATCACAACTAAACTAATTGATTCATTTATAATCCCCAAATAAAGACTTCTCTGATTGAAAATATTCCTTTGGAGCATTATATCATCTTTTGCCTTCATAATTTTACTGAATCTAACTGTCTGACTAAAGAGACAGTTTTGAAACTGAATAAAATATTTGTAAACAGAGAACCTGGCTGGGGAACCTGGCGAGAGAACCTTGCTAGAGAACCTCACTATGCTGATCAACTGAATGCTGTCTCCATGTCCTTCATTCTTTGCCAACTCTGTCCACACCTTTGGGAACCCCTGGACCTGCTGGGAGCGAGCTGTGGCCGAAGGGGCTAGAGTCGGGGGTGGGGGGGTGGGGGGGTGGGGTGGGGGCGGCAAGGCGAGGTGAACGCTGTACAGGGCCCTTACGCGGCCATCTCAGCATGTCGGACTTCTATGAATTCCAGCCGCAGCTCATCGAGAATAAGCAAGAGCAAGTCAAGGAGAACCGGCACCGCAAGCGCAGCAACAGCCGCTCACGCAGCCAGGACTGCAAGCGCCACAGACGGAGCCACGACAAGCGCAACCGGGACCAGTGGAGCGCATCCCCAGATGCATCCCGGAATCTTCGGCGACGAAGCAAACCTTTGACCAGAGGTGCTAAAGAGAAGTGGGGTCGATTGATTCGCTTCCCCGCCATGGGAAGAAGATCCGCAAATACTGGGATGTGCCGCCGCCGGGCTTGAGCACATTACCCCCATGCAGTACAAGGCCATGCAAGCTGCGGGTCAGATTCCAGCCACCGCCCTCCTCCCCACCACGACCCCAGACGGCCTGGCTGTGACCCTGACACCAGTGCCTGTGGTGGGAAGCCAGATGACCAGGCAGGCCCAGCGCCTCTACGTGGACAACACCCCCTACGGCATCACCAACGAGGCCATGGTGGACTTCTTCAACGCCCAGATGAGCTTAGGTGGGCTGACGCAGGCCCCGGGCAACCCTGTCCTGGCCATGCAGATCAACTTTGCCTTCTTGGAGTTCTGCTCCATGGATGAGACCACCCAGGCCATAGCCTTCGACGGCATCATCTTCCAGGGCCAGTCGCTGAAGATCCGCAGGCCTCAGACTACCAGCCCCTGCCCGGCCTGTGGGAGAACCCCTCTGTCTACCTGCCTGGCGTGGTGTCCACCGTGGTCCCGGACTCTGCCCACAAGCTGTTCGTTGGGGGCTTACCCAACTACCTGAGCGATGACCAGGTGAAAGAGATGCTCACATCATTCGGGCCTCTCAAGGCCTTCAACCTGGTCAAGGACGGCACCACAGGGCTCTCCAAGGGCTACGCCTTCTGTGAGTACGTGGACATCAGCGTCACGGATCAGGCCATTGCGGGGCTGAACGGGATGCAGCTGGGGGACAGGAAACTGCAGGTGCAGAGGGCGAGTGTGGGAGCCAAGAATGCCATGCCGAGCACCATCCACCAGACCCCCGTGAACCTGCAAGTGTCGGGCCTGCTGAGCTCCCAGGTGCCGATGGACGGCCAGCCCACGGTAGTCCTGTGCCTCCTGAACACTGTACTACCCGAGGAGCTGCTGGACGACGAGGAGTAAGAGGAGATCGTGGAGGACTTGCGGGACGAGTGCAGCAAGCACGGGCTGGTCAAGTCCATCGAGATCCCCCGGCCCGTGGACGGCGTCGAGGTGCCCGGCTGCGGGAAGGTCTTCGTGGAGTTCGCCTCTGTGTGTGACGGCCATAAAGCCATGCAGGGCCTGACAGGTCGCAAGTTCGCCAACAGAGTGGTTGTCACAAAATACTGTGACCCCAACTCTTACCACCACCAGGACTTCGGGTAGAGGCGGTGGGAGTGGGTGGGGCCGGGCTGGCTGGAGGCTACTCCCCTTGGTCCCCTCCCTCTTTCCCCCTCAGAATGACAAGCAGCAGCCACTGGAATGGCAGCAATTAAGGGTGGAGGGTGGGGGTGGGGCGTACAGGTTATATTCATAATTTTTTTCTATTTACATGTATTTTATTTATTTTTTGTAATTAATTTTGTTTTATTGCTTAAATTATTACAAAGAGTATTAAAAAAATATGCGGTGGGAAATGCAAGTCCAAAGGCTAACATTGTGGAGCTGAGGGTTCTGAGTGGCTTTGCTGAACACCTGCCTCATAGGGGAAACTCTAAGGAGGCTGAGTCCACACTGTGGGTGGATTGAGGGGCAATCTCCTACCTGAGCAAGGGACTTGAAAAGAGACCAAAGTAGAAATGAAAGTCTAGACCAGGGGTGGGCAAACTTTTTGACTTGAGGGCCACAATGGGTTCTTAAACTGGGCCGGAGGGCCGGAACAAAAGCATGGATGGAGTGTTTGTGTGAACTAATATAAATTCAAAGTAAACATCATTACATAAAAGGGTACGGTCTCTTTTTTTTTTAGTTTTATTCATTTCAAACGGGCTGGATCCGGCCCGCGGGCCGTAGTTTGCCCACGGCTGGTCTAGACTCTAGACTCTAGAGCTACAGGCTAAAATGACAGGAAGAATGGGGCACAGAGAAACCTGCCAAAGGCTTCCTGAGATCATGGTTTTGATCACTGGGACCCAGGGGGCCCGGGTCTTCCCCTTCTTCCGGTATTGTCAGCACCTCCTCAGGTGGCTGGAAGAGCCATGAGCTTCATGCTCCTGGTGGGGAAAAGTCTTCACCCTTGGACTGATCTGTGCAGGTTCCTTTGCATACACACTTTTGAATCAGTTGCTGTAGTACCCCCACCAGCTCTTTAGGGAAAACAATGCAGCAATGGGCCTGCTTAGATGACAAGAGCACATTTCACTGCAGAGATCCTTTAGGTAAGAAGAAAAAACATTGCAGAGGGCTCTTACCCCTGGAGAGGCCTTAACCCAACCATGGGCAAACTATGGCCTGCGGGCCAGATCCGGCCTGTTTGAAATGAATAAAACTAAAAAAAAAAAGACCGTACCCTTTTATGTAATGATGTTTACTTTGAATTTATATTAGTTCACACAAACACTCCATTCATGCTTTTTTTCCGGCCCTCCGGTCCAGTTTAAGAACCCATTGTGGCCCTCGAGTCAAAAAGTTTGCCCACCCTTGCCTTAACCCCATCTTTCCCACAGACATCTAAGGTCCGGGGCCCCCAAGACTCACTCACCCCTTTCCTCAATCACTTGGGCTCAGCAAGCTGCAAAGACACCCTGCCTCTCTATCCTCTTTCATCAGGCACCCCAAAAACCACCGCCAGACTGCTCGTCAGCCTCCACTCGGTGCCTCCTTTGTGGGCACTTCTTCCCAATTGCAGTCTCAGGATTACAGGTCTTGGGGCACTGGCAAGTTGACATTTTTGTGTTTCTATGGTGCTTGGAGGGAAAGTTGAAACTGCTGGACTCAGACCCACCTTGGGAAACATGTAGTGCTAATGTTGCCCTGACCTAAGTTGGACACTGACAACCCTGGCCCTCACTCTGGACACTGTGATTCCTATGTGCTCTTCCCAACACCAGGCCACCCGTCTTTTCTGCCCTTCTGCAGGCTGGAGTCCTCAGCCTGTGCCTGACGACCTGACCCCTCCCAAGTCCTCCTCCATTCTCTTCATCCTAAACCAAGGCTATTGTGACCAAAACACAGGTCAGGTAATTGCTGCAACAAAAACCAAACTTGTGGGACACGTGATGGCATTGAAGGAAAGAGGCTTATTTAGGTTCCATGCCTTGGAGAATTATGGACTGACCCCTAAAAGAACATCTCTTTACCCTGCTCAAACCTGGGGTTCCAATAGCAATGTGGAGGGAAGGGCTTCACTACTCCCTTCTATGTAATTAACTTGCCAGCTCTTAGCCTTTCTGCTTGGGCCCTATGCATTCTTCTTTCTAGCTTTTGCTGCATTTGGTGTTAGAAACTCCCTCTTAGCCATCTTGGCCAATGGGTGAGAATCCCTAGTGTTTTGTGACTACCCAGGATATCAGGGTCAGTGGGTAAAGGGATGCTTCAGAACCCACTGACTGAAAGCCTGGAGGTGGCACAAACCTCAGCCCATCTTCTGATGTGGGACACAGCACCTAGACAGCCCTGGGCTCTGTATGAGGACCAATGGATCCTGGTGCAGCCCCTGCATGGCTCACCCCTCTGAAGTGGCCAGCTAGGCTGTCCTCACCCTGTTGCTGGCTGCCCTTGCTCCAACTGACTGTCTTACCATAACACTAACACCCCATACCTTTCTTCCCTCCCTGCTTTCCCAATGGTTACAGTTTCCCATCCCTACTCTGTCCAGGACCTCACCCCTTCCTGCCACCTCTGGCAGCCCCTGGTTTCTAAAAGCCATCTGACCCACAGGTCTCTCTAAGTTTCTGCTTTATGCTCAGAGGCCAACCTTAGGTGACAGAGCCCAACAGAACCCAGAGAGTAGATTTTCTTTCCCATTTCCCTATACCCTGTGTGTGGACTCTCATCGGAACAGGCAAATGGAGAGTGTGAAGAATATAAAGAAAACCAACATGTGGGAAGCAACCCATTGTCTTCACTATCAGAGATGTGTAAACAAGGATCCTGGAACGCTGGTGAACCTTGAACCCATGGCAAGGGCCAGGGCGATGTACTGATTGTTTAGTACGGACAATGGGGGCTTAAGCATTTCCTGACCAAATAGTCTCAGAGTAAATCTTTCTAATATTTACTGACCTTTAAGATAGTCTGTCTGTTACTGCAATTACCTGCCTGCCTAAGGGCTAGATGTGTATCCAAAATTGAGTAAAAGGCTGGTGAAGCCTGGGCTCCAGTGGAAGCCCTGCCCCTTGAGTTGGGCTTGCCCGCTTGGCTCCCCCCCGCCCCAATATTTCCAAATTATTATTTCTTGTCTTATCTCTTTCATTTGTGTGTGGAGCCTCTTCCAGATCCTGAACCCTGAACCCCGCGGGACATGGGGAAACATACACATCTGGTGCCTTAACAGGACCATCTGGAGGAGAAGACTTTGCCTAGAGCAGCGGTTCTCAACCTTTCACAGGGGTCGCCCAAGACCATCGGAGATACATATATATAATTATATATTGTTTTGTGATTGATTACTATGCTTTAATTATGTTCAAATTGTAACAATGAAATTGGGGGTCACCACAACGTGAGGAACTGTATTAAAGAGTCACGGCATTAGGAAGGTTGAGACCCACTGGCCTAGAGCGAAAAAATGATGTTTCACCTGCAAAGTGGGGAAGAATTCACCGTATAGGTGGGAGATATTTCACCACACACAAAGCCCATGATCAGCTGCAGAAACTGCGATCTATAAGTAGGGTGGGAACGTGTTTCTATTTAGCCAGGCTATTGGGGCAGAATTTGGTTAGAAAATAAAAAAAAAATTATTATAGACTTTTTGCTTGCATAATTAAAGGAATTAAAGTCTTAGAAGGTAATCTCTTACAGTTTTTGCATGTTATTATAGAACATAACCCTTGATTTCCTGAAGAAGGTACATTAGATCTTGAATGTTGGGAAAGAGTTGGCCAGAATTTGAAAAAAGCTCAGCAGCAGGAGAAAAATGTGCCTCCCAATTGTTTCTACTTATGGAACACGGTATTTCACTTACTAGAGCCTTTTAGAGAGATTAGGGAGGACAAATCTCTTCCCCCTGCACCCTCTGCTCCTTAAGAGAAGCAAAAAGAAAAATTGGAGGAATGGCTTTCATGGCCTCCTCCACCTCCATGTCCTAATCCTGAAACACTTAATCTGCCGTTAATAGAATCACCTGTTCAAAGAGCTATCCGAGAAGGATTAAATAATTCTGAAGCATAGCTTCTTATGATTGGTATTCTCTGGCTCGTGCAACTCTGGATGGAGGAGATTATTTACTATGGAAGGGAGAATTTTTTGAGAAATGTCAGGAGCAAGCCCATGCAATCCTCGGGCTGAATGCTCAAATAACTTATGAAATGATGGCAGGACTGGGACAGTATAATAACGTGCAAAATCAGCTAAGTTGTGTGCAGAAAGCTTATAAGCAAATTAGACTGTGGAAAAACAGGACATTTTAAAAAAGAAAGTTGGCAACCAAGAAGGACGCAAGGTGGCGCTCTAGGGAAAGGAGCGAGCAATCCGCCTCCCCATTCGATCAATGCAGATCCCAATGCAGATCCAAGCTCTTTAATGTCCTAGATATTTTAAAGGAAATTATTGGGTACTTATCTTTTATCTGTCCTTGTTGTTTACTGTTCGTTTATTAAGCATGACTTTAATTTAATAATAAAGAAATGATAGATGGCCAGGCCATTGCCGAGTTTCCCCAGAACAAACAGAATGCGGGAAACGGGAAAGAGAGAGAACATGAGTGGTACACATGGCCAATAATACAGGTTCTAGGAAAATTCCCTAGACAAAGGGAAGTAATTAAAAAATTACTAGGTCTTTTGGCGATCCTGTAAAATAGGTGCCCACTCTCAAGAGTGTTATTTAAAGTCTCATTTTTGATATGTTTTTATTTCGCAGTCCGTCATTTGAAATTTAGACAAATGAAACATTTCCCAGAATTTGGGGATGCATCTGGGATTTCTGTAACCGTGAATAGAAAAGCAAGCTTAAGAAAACGCATGTGCTCTGCCCGAATTTGTGTGACTTCTTGAGCCCCAATCTTTTCACGGATGCTACAGAATAAACCCAAAAATGTTTTGTGTTTTTTTTTAAAGATTGCAAAAAATGACACAGAAAATATATAGTCTATATTTGGACAATAGGATTAATGTTTCCATAATAATGATAGTTCTTGAATAATAATGTACTGCATTCCAAGATTGCCTCCCAAATCTTGGGGGCACTCCTGTTTTTATAAAATAAAATAAAAATAAAATAATAGCATTGAAGCCACTGAAAGTCAATAAGTTACCTCTGTTACAAAATTTACCAAAAGAAAATGCCTTGGACAGTAATTGGCTTTGAAAACCTAAAGTTGTTAGAACATAAATAATGAAAATAACTAAAATAAAGAATTTGTGGTAAGGCTTTTCAGTAATAATATATTAATGAGAAAGGGCCAGTGGCTCTTCCCCCTGTAAAAGCAGAGAAGCCTGCTGTGGCAACAGAAACCTTACCTGTTATCACTAAGGAAAAAAAAAGGTGGCGGTTTTAAATATCCCCTCCCCCTGCCTTCTTGCCAGAAACATAGTAACTTCAGACTTTAGAACATTGCTGAATTAAATAATAAACATTATTAAATATCTAGGTATTTTAAAATGACAAAAATACTGAAATATTAATCTAAATTTGCCTCATATGAAAAATCTAGATAGAATTGAATCTATTAATTAAATATGCCTTGTATTTTATTTGTAATATTACTCTTAAAAATGTAAAAATATTACTAATTTGAGGAATGCTAAGTATTTAACTTGCTACCTAAAATTTAAAGCTTCTAAGAATTTAAATTAAGTTGGGAGAAATTATAAAGTTTAGAAATTCATTTTTGAGAAAAATAATTCTTCATTAAAAAAGAGGATTAATTCCATGGTCTGAACCAAACTTTTTAATATAAAAACCAGTTTAAATTTAATTGCTGTTGTTTAAAATAAATACAAAAGGTATGCTGATAAATGGCAATCTAATTATCATTGGAAAATTAAGGTTTAAATATTGTATAGTTTTAATAATTAAAGGTATATACAAATTAATGACAGAAAGAAAAACTATTAGAGTAAAAATGCATTTTTGAAGAGCATAAGAAGATTTGAAGAATAAATTGAAAGTATAAAATATATGAAGGTTATATATATAATGAGAAGAGAAAAAGGAGAAATTTTAAAATCTCTTCCGCTTCTATTTACAAAGTAAACTAAAAATTGTTGCTCAAGCATTAAATCTCACCATTAATGAGACACTATAAATAAAAAGAAGGTTACTTTTTCTTGTAATGTATGCATGGCAGCACTGGCCAGCATCCAAGCAGCAACAAAGTTTGTTGCTCCATTTAAAAGAAAGAAAAAAGTTTTGGAAAAAATATGTCCCTAAATGCAGCTCAAAGATCACTCTGGGAGGAAGTAAAGGGAAATGCCCTTCCGGTATTTAGAAACTGTAATTAAAAGTCAATATATTAGGCCTTAAAAAGTAAACATACAAAAAGAATTGTCTTAAAGCCTTAAATGACTTTTTAGAAGTTATTAAAGGACATTAATTAATTTATTTCGGGGTTTTCATTGGATGGAATTAATATTTATGTATTTCTCTTTTTTTCTTATGTTTAACCTTATGTGTTCTTTGTCATTTGACTCATCTTCATCAAGAATTTCTAGTAGCAATTTTCATTTGCTGTATTTTAATTTTAAAAAATTGTGTTACTTTATATTTTACTAGGGGCCCGGTGCACGAAATTCGTGCACTGGGTGGGTGTGTGTTGGGGGGGAGTGTCCCTCAGCCCAGCCTGCCCCCTCTCACATACTGGGAGCCCTCAGGCGTTGACCCCCATCACCCTCCAATCGCAGGATCGGCCCCTTGCCCAGACCTGACGCCTCTGGCCTAGGAGTCCGGCCAGGGCAGCGGGGACCCACAGCTGCAGCGGCCCCACGATCGTGGGCTTCGCTTTAGGCCCAGGCAAGGGACCCCTAGCTCCTGGAACTGCCAGCTTCGACCATGCCCAGCTCCCATCGCTGGCTCCACCCCTACTTCCTGCTATCACTGGCCAGGGCGGAAAAGGCACCTGATTCTCCGATCATGGCTGGGGGGCAGGGCAAAGGCAGCCCCAGGGCCGCCTTTGCCCTGCCCCCCAGCTCTTAGCTGCCCCCTGGGTTTCCGATCACTGTCAGTGGCAGGGGGCTTCTTCCTGCTTTCCCTTTCGCCTCCCTGCATTGTGCTTACATATGCAAATTAGCCGCCATCTTGTTGACAGTTAACTGCCAATCTTAGTTGGCAGTTAATTTGCATATAGCCCTGATTAGCCAATGAAAAGGGTAGCTCGTACGCCAATTACCATTTTTCTCTTTTATTAGTGTTGATGTTAAACCCTTTGCTTCAGGAGCTCTTCCTGGGCAATGACACAATCACTGCTCAGGCTTAGCCCCGCCCTTTGCATTTATTCTTGAACAACCTTCCCCAAATCTGGCAGTCCTACTGTGTCTCAGCTGGGTGAGCAGTGGGGCTCCTGTCCTGCGGACCTGAGAACCCAATCGCTTTTATATTCCTGGCATTGGCTTCCTGTTTTCAGTCACCTCCATTATTTAAGTCCCAGCACAGAACAAGCGGCACCAGGTTTGAAGTCACAGCTGAGACTGAAGTACCTACTCATCATGTTTTCCAAAGGTATGATCATTTCACTTCTTCAAGGCCAGCTCATCAAATATCTGGTGGCCATAGCTAGTCGATTTACAATGGATAAGATGATGCTATTTTTACCGGAGAAATTAATAATGTATCGAAACAACATGTTAATGGATGTCTTAACACAAGTACATGAGTTGGCAATTGAGACTATTCTTAAGTTTGTAATGAGGAAGATTGCCGCTGTTACTGAGACCCAGTTTGTTAGACGTATGAAAAATATCCCTTATTTCTTTAAGGAGAAGAATCTTCATAAAGCACCCTGTACTCATGTGGTTTAAGAAAAAAAATAATACATTTTTTTTTCGATTTTTTCTACTTTTTTAAAAAATATATTTTTATTGATTTCATAGAGGAAGGAAGAGGGAGAGAGAAGTAGAAACATCAATGATGAGAGAGAATCATGGATTGGCTGCCTCCTACACACCCCACAGTGCAGACCAACCTGAAACTGGACATATTCCCTGACTTGGATTCAAACCGTGATTTCCTCGTTCATATATACCATGACGGCCTCGTTCATATACACCGTGTCTGGCTCAGTCATATATACCATGAGAGCCTCGTTTATACACCGTGACTGACTCATTCATATGAGTACCTGTCGGCCTCGTTCATATATACCGTGTCGAACTCATTTATATATACCGTGATGGCCTCGCTCATATGTGGATGCTCAACCACTGAGCCATGCCGGACAGGCAATCTTCACTTCTGAGTAAACAATATCGTGCTGTCCTGGATGAATCACAACTAAACTAATTGATTCATTTATAATCCCCAAATAAGGACTTCTCTGATCAAAGATATTTCTTTGGAGCATTATAGCGTCCATTTGCCTTCATAATTTTACTGAATCTAATTGTCTGACTAAAGAGACAGTTTTGAAACTGAATAAAATATTTGTAAACAGAATCCAGTGTAAAGCCTGTGTCTTTGTCGAGGTCTATCTCACACGCACACAGGATCACGGGGCAGAGCAGAGAGACCTGGGAGAGAAGTAGTTCTCGCTAATGGAGGCTGCCGCTAAGGAGCTTGAGGCTGCATTGGGTTTGCGGTGGGAAATGGCAAGTCCAAAGGCTAACATTGTGCAGCTGAGGGTTCTGAGTGGCTTTGCTGACCACCTGCCTCATAGGGGAAACTCTAAGGAGGCTGAGTCCACGCTGTGGGTGGATTGAGGGGCAATCTCCTATCTCAGCAAGGGACTTGAAAAGAGACCAAAGTAGAAATGAAAGTCTAGAGCTACAGGCTAAAATGACAGGAAGAATGGGGCACAGAGAAACCTGCCAAAGGCTTCCTGAGATCATGGTTTTGATCACTGGGACCCAGGGGGCCCGGGTCTTCCCCTTCTTCCGGTATTGTCAGCACCTCCTCAGGTGGCTGGAAGAGCCATGAGCTTCATGCTCCTGGTGGGGAAAAGTCTTCACTCTTGGACAGATCTGTGCAGGTTCCTTTGCATACACACTTTTGAATCAGTTGCTGTAGTACCCCCACCAGCTCTTTAGGGAAAACAATGCAGCAATGGGCCTGCTTAGATGACAAGAGCACATTTCACTGCAGAGATCCTTTAGGTAAGAAGAAAAAACATTGCAGAGGGCTCTTACCCCTGGAGAGGCCTTAACCCCACCTTTACCACAGACATCTAAGTTCCGGGACCCCAAGACTCACTCACCCCTTTCCCCAATCACTTGGGCTCAGCAAGCTGCAAAGACACCCTGCCTCTCTATCCTCTTTCATCAGGCCCCCCAAAAACCACCGCCAGACTGCTCGTCGGCCTCCACTCCGTGCCTGTTTGTGAGCACCTCTTCTTAATTGCAGTCTCAGGATCAGAGGTCTTGAGCCACTAGCAAGTTGACATTTTCTGTTCCTATGGTGCTTGGAGGGAAAGATGAAACTGCTGGACCCAGACTCACCTTGGGAAACGTGTAGCGCCAATGTTGCCCTGACCAAAGCTGGACCCTGACAACCCTGGCCCTCACTCTGGACACTGATTCCTGGACTATCACCTGTGTGTTCATCCCAACACCAGCCCACCCGTCTTTTCCACCCTTCTGCAGGCTGTGCCTGATGATCTGAGCCGTACCTAATCCTCCTACATTCTCTTCATCGTAAACCAAGACTAATGTGACCAAAACATAGATTCCGGTCCCTGCTGCAACAAAAGCCAAACTCGTGGGACAGGTGCTGGTGCAAAAGGAAAGAGGCTTATTTAGGTTCCTCGCCTGGGAGAATGACAGTCTGACCTTTCAAAGAGCATCATTGTCCTGCTTAAATCTGGGATCCAATAGTGATATTCAGGGAAGGGCCTTTTTCCGCCCTTCTATCTAATTAACTTGCCAGCTTTTTACCTTTCTGCTTGGGCCCTATCCATTTATCTTTCTACCTTTTGGTGCATTTGGTGTAAGAAACTCTTTCTTAGACATCTTGGTCAATGGGTTAGAATCCCTAGTGTTCCCTGACTATCTAAGGCAGTGGTCAGCAAACTCATTAGTCAACAGAGTAATTTATCAACAGCACTTCTTCAAAATAGACTCGCCCAGGCCGAATACCAACTTCTGCTCATGGGCCACGAAGTTTCAATCGTACTGTATGCATGCCCGCACATGGTATTTTGTGAAAGAGCCTCACTCAAGGGGCCAGAGGGCTGCATGTGGCTCTCAAGCCACAGTTTGCCAACCACGGATCTAGGATATTAGGGTCAGTGGGCAGAGGGGTGCTTCAGGACCTGCAGTCAGGAACCCTGCAGATGACACAAAGCTCAGCTCACCTTCTGATGCAGGACACAGAACCCAGACATCCTTGTTCTGGATGAGGACCAGTAGATCTCTGTGCAGCCCTGCATGCCCTAACCCACTGAAGTGGCCAGCTAAGCTGTACTCACCCTGCTTTTGGCTGTCCTCTGTTCCAATTGACTGTCTTACCATAACACTAACACCCCGTACGCTTCTCTTCTCCCTGCTTCCCCAATGGTTACAATTTCCCATCCCTACTCTGTCCAAGATCTCACCCATTCCTGTCACCCCTGGCAGCCCCTGGTTCCTAAAGGACTTTTGACCCACAGGTCCCTAGACTTCTGCTTAAACTCAGAGGCCAACCCAAGGAAACAGAGCCCAATAGAACACAGAAGATAGATTTTGTTTCCCATTTCCCAGTACCCTGTGTGTGTACTCTCAATGGGACAGGCAAATGGAGTTTGAGAAGAATAGAAAGAAAACCAACAGATGAGGGCAGAAATAGTTGCAGTGTTGTCTGTGCCTCCCTGGAGGGCCCTGGGTGATCACAGGGCACTGAAGGCATTGGGTTGGGGGTCGCATGTCCAGTTTGGCATCTGTTCATCTACCAGCATTGAGGCTTCATCCCATTGACTTTTCTAAGGAGTTTTATACCTGATGTACCATCAAGGTTCTATAACAGAAGATCTTTGAAATCTCTCAGGTCTCTTCCCTACTTGTGAGGTGAAATTGCATGTGGAATTGCAACAATATTTGTGATTAGGATCCTTCCAGCTTCTAGCAAGTTATTGGTCAAGTATGACACATGCAATTTGCTCAGTGTTTCTGCCAATATTAGTGAGGAAACTTTAATATTTCCTTTGTCCTGATTTGCCAACAGTCTGTTTACACAATCTCTAACAGTCCTGGAGAGCAGAAGCTGGAAATGGGTGTCACTGAGCTGGAATCTTGTGTGTGTCCGCAGTACACTGCTGCCTTGCCTGACTCTCTGGTGGAATCTATTTTTTGCTGTTTTCAAGCTTCTGGAGCCTTTTCTCATTCTTAGCTCATGTTCCTACTTCACATGCCTTCCCTCCCTTTCTCCCATGGTGATATCAGCTTTTTATTTTGTTGTTTAATCTCTCACTATCGCTCTCTATCTCTATCTTTCTCTATCCCTCTCTACCTCTCTCTCTCTCTCTCTCTCTCTCTCTCTCTCTCTCTATATATATATATATATATATATATATATATATATATATATATATATATATCAAGAAAACTTGAGATTACATGAAGAGACCACCAAGAATCTAGAGTAGTCTTTCCATCAAATCACCTATAACTTCATAACACATGCAAAGTGCCTTCTGTAAGGAAATGTAACAGTCACAGTTTCCAGGGATAAACCCCAGGATATTGTTACGGGACAATGATTACTCCTACCACAGTATTCATAGAACTTTAAAATGTCTTTACTTCATATTATAAAAAGTGTTCTAAAAGTACCTGTTTCATTCCTCTGTTCTTGAATGGGGTAAGTGTTGTCTCCGCAGTTGGAGATCCTCTACCAGCTCTAGAGGAGGGTACCATGGCTTCCCACCCCCAGGGACCTTTGTGTTGTCAGACATCCTTCCAGACAATCTGATTCCATTGGAATGGAAATGGAGCTCTGCATGGGTGCACAGGCTCCTTGGCCTGGAGCACTCCCCAACGGTGTGGGGTTTGCTCATGTCAGATCTGTGACTCTGTAAGAAGCCAGCCTTCCAGGTCTGAAATCATTCCTGGGACTGAAGGGCACAGACATGCTCCTGATGTGTTTCAAAGATTCAGTTACTTCATTTATGAAAGACAAAGCTTTAGAATGTCTAGTGGACAATTTGACTACATTTCTTGTGAATGGATTTCAAGTATTTCTGACAAATTAATGATGTGTCCAATGAACCAGTCACCAGCGTTCTTAAATCAGAAGTTGTCTATTTTTATTTATTTCTGATTAAATTTATTGTGGTGAAATTGGTTTGCAAAACCATGCTGATTTCAAGTGTACAATTCAATAAAACACCATCTGTGAACTGCATTTTTGCCCATTGCCCCAAGGAAAGTCTCCTTTTATCACCTAGAAGGGTCCTGTTGAATAAGAACCTCATTTTTAACAGAGAATATTGTTCCATTTGAGCTTGTACTGGCTGAAGAAATGAGGATGGATTACAGAATAGAGTCACCATAGCATTAACAGATAGAGAGAAAAAAGTCAAAAATGCACGGAGAGAGTCAGCTTGCTTAATCTTCTCACACAGCCTGTGGACCTAAAGCCTTCAGACCCCTGTCACTGTCCTCACCTCAGGGAGTCACTGAGTAAGGTGGGTGAGTTGCATGAACCCCCTCAGAGGGTTGAGTGCAAAGAGCTACCAGGAAAGGGACCAGAGCAACAGCTCCTTTGAAAATCCATCCTCATTAGCAACAAAACTATGGATTGGAAGATTTAATTTTGTTAAGCTGTCCATGATATCCAAAGCAACCTACAGTTTCAATGTAATGTATTATAATCCCAATGGCATTTTATTAAAGAAATAGAAAATATAGTTCTCATTTTATAGGACACCTCAAGGGAACCTGAGGAGGAAAAACAATCTTCAGAAAGAGAAAAGATAGAGACTTGCTGATTTCAAAATACATTACAAAGCTAAGCTAAAAATACAGTGGTACTGGAATAAAGCCAGACATATAGACCAAAGGAACCAAATAGAGAGCCCAGAAAAAAACCCTCCTGTATATCTATGGTCAAGTAATCATCAACAAGGGTGCCAAGACTGGTCAATAGGGAAAAGACAGAGTTCAACAAAAGGTGTCGGGAAAATGGGATATTCTCATGTAAACGAATCTTGTACCACATACAAAAATTCACACAAAATAGAATAAAGATGTAAATGCATGACCCAAAACTGTAACACTCACAGGAGGATAGCCACGTGCAAAGCTTCCCAATGAATTTGGCTATAGTTACTTGGATAGGATACCAAAAGCTCAGGAAACAAAGGCAAATAGAAAATGGACCTAGATTAAGATTAAAACCTATTCCTCATCAAAAGGAACAATCAACTTAATGAAAAGTGAAACAAAAGAATGAGAAAACATATTTGCAAATAACATCTATCTGTTAATGCTTAACATCTAGGGTACATAAAGAAACTTTATAATTCAACAACAAATAGAGCCCAATGATCTGATTTTGTTAAAAGACATTTCCCCGCAGAAGTCTTACAAATGGCCAACAAGCTTGTGAAAAAATGCCCAATATTGTTATCACTAATCACTAGAGAAATCCAATCCAAACAACAGTGGAGTATCACAGCACACCCATTAGGATGGTCACTATCAGAAACACAGAAAGTAGCCCGTGTTGGCACAATTTGGAGAAATTAGAGTCTGGCCCATTGTTTGTGGAAATACAAAATATTGCAGCCTCTACAGAAAACAGTTTGTAGGTTCCTCTAGAAATAAGAAATAGACTTACCATGTGGTCCAGCAATCCCAAAAGAATTGAAAGCAGAATTCTGAAAAGATATCCATTTTCATGCAACCTTATGCACAAAAGCCAAGAGATGGAAGCAATCCAATTGTCCACGGACAGATTAATGGAAAAGAAAATTTAGTATATGCATATTCAATGGCATATTACTCAGTCTTAGAATAAAAGGTAATTCTGGGTATTATGCTATGTGAAACAAGCCAGTCACAAGATTACAGAAATGGCATGATTCCACTTTATGAAAGGTACCTCAAGTATTCAAATTTACAGAAACTAAGAAGTTTCGTCATTGTGGGTTAAGAGCAAGGAGAAATGGGCGTTGTTATTCAATGTGTATAGACTTTCAGTTGCACTGATGATAAAGTGCCAGAGACCTGTTTTCAACAATGATATATATATATATATATATATATATATATATATATATATATATATATATACCACTACTGAACTGTACATTGGATCTTGGTTCATGATGGTAAATTTAATGTTGTGTTTTAAAATAGTTTTGTACAAAGATTTTTAAGGACAACTTTAGGGTTAAAACCTTGAAGCTTGTGGCAACATCCTGCCTCAACAGGGAAGTTCTATCTGGGTGTGATCAGTGTAATGTGTGTGGTTTGTGGGGTTCATTTCCTGTTTCCAAATGCTTTTCTCAGTCCCAAGCAGTTGGTCTTGGTGTCTCTGAGCCCCTCCAGAGCCTGAGATGGTGGAGAGGACTCAAAGCTCCAATAGCTCTCAGTATCTGCGGGCCCAGGTGGGAGGGGAAAGGTTTGGCAGGACTGGGAAGGCTGGTCAAGGAGATTGAATCTGGAGAGCCGGACAGGTCAAATGTTCCAGAGAGCTGAAGAGCGTCAGGTGTAAAATAAAGGGCCAAAGAGGAGAGGCATGAGGAGGCGGGAGGCCTGTGAGATGAGTCGTGTTGGGGACTTTCCATGGCAGTTATTCTGTGTGGTCATTGAAGCTTTCCTTTATTTAAGAAACCTTTGCCTTTTCTGAAATACTAAAGGTCTAGGGTCCTGGGCCTCCAAGCCTCATTCACTCATTTCTTCAATGACTAGGCCTCAGCAAGCTGCAAAGACACCATGCCTCTCTATCCTCTTTCATCAGGCACCCCAAAAATCACCGCCAGGCTGCTCCTCAGCATCCACTCAGTGCCTCCTTTGTGGGCACTTCTTCCCAATTGCAGTCTCAGGATTACAGGTCTTGAGGCTCTGGCAAGTTGACATTTTGTGTTTGTATGGTGCTTGGAGGGAAAGTTGTAAATGCCAGATCCAGACCCACCTTAGGAAACATGTAGAGCGAAATTTGCCCTGACCAAAGCTGGACACTGACAACACTGGCCCTCACTCTGGACACTGTGATTCCTGGACTATTGCCTGTGTGTTCATCCCAACACCAGCCCAATTGTCTTTTCCACCCTTCTGCAGGCTGGACTCCGCAGCCTGTGCCTGAAGACCTGACCACTTCTTAGTCCTCCAACAGTCTCTTCATCCTAAACCAGTGGTTGGCAAACTCACTAGTAAATAGAGCCAAATATCAACAGTACAATGATTGAAATTTCTTTTGAGAGCTGAATTTTTTAAACTTGAACTATATAGGTAGGTACATTGTTATTAATTTGGGTACTCCTAAGGCTTAGGAAGAGCCACATTCAAGGGGCCAAAGAGCCGCATGTGTCTCATGAGCCGCAATTTGCCGACCACTGTCCTAAGCTAAGGCTATTGTGACCAAAACACAGGTTCAGGTACCTGCTGCAACAAAATCCTAACTGGTGGAACCAGTGCTGGTGCAAAAGGAAAGAGGCCTATTTAGGTTCCAGGCCTGGGAGAATGATGGACTGACCTCTCAAAGATCATCCCTTCTCCCTGCTCAAACATGGAGTTCCAATAGCTTTATGGAGGGAAGGGCTCCCCTTACCCCTTTCTATCTAAGTAACTTGCCAGCTTTTGGCCTTCCTACTTGGGCCCTTTCCATTCATCTTTCTAGCTTTTGGTGCACTTAGTGTGCGCCAAAACAAAACTCTTCCTTTGCCATCTTGGCCAATGGTGAGAATCCCTAGTGTTCCCTGATTATCTAGGGTAGTGGTCGGGAAACTGTGGCTCTTGAGCCACATGCGGCTCTTTGGCCCCTTGAGTGTGCCTCTTCCACAAAATACAGACTTCTGTGCACTGGCTACCAAGTTTCAATCACACTGTACATGCGCGTCCACACGTGGTATTTTGTGGACGAGCCACATCAAGGGGCCAAAGAGCTGCATGTGGCTCGCGAGCTGCATTTTGCCGGCCACTGATCTAGGGTAGTAGGGTCAGCGGGCAGAGAGTTGCTTCAGGACCAGGAGACAGGAAGCCTGGACATGGCACAAACATCATCCCACCTTCTGATGCGGGATGCAGCACCCAGACATGCCTGGGCTCTGTATGAGGACCAGTGGATCCCGGTGCAGCCCCTGCATGGTCCACCCCTTTGAAGTGGCCAGCTGGGCTGTACTCACACTGCTTCTGGCTGCTTTGCGCTCCAACTGACTGTCTTACCATAACACTAACACCCCGTAAGCTTCTCTTCTCCCTGCTTTACCAATGGTTACAGTTCCCCAGGCCTATTCTGTCCAGGATCTCACCCCTCCCTTCCACCTCTGGCAGCCCTTGGTTTCTAAAGGATATTTGACCCACAGGTCTCTCTAGATTTCTGCTTATGCACAGAGGCCAACCCAAGCTGACAGAGCCCAACAGAACACAGAAGATAGATTTTGTTTCCCATTTCCCAGTACCCTGCGTGTGTACTCTCAATGGGACAGGCAAATGGAGTTTGTGAAGAATAGAAAGAAAATCTACAGATGAGGACAGAAATAGTTGCAGTATTGTATGTGCCTCCATGGAGGGCCCTGGGTGATCACAGGGCGCTGAAGGCATTGGGTTGGGGGGCGCATGTCCAGGTTGGCATCTGTTCATCTACCAGCATTGGGGCTCCATCCCATTGCCTTTTCTAAGGAGTTTTACACCTCATGTACCATCAAGGTTCTATAACAGAAGATCTTTGAATAATCTCTCAGATCTCTTCCCTACTTGTGAGGTGAAATTGCATGTGGAATTGCAACAATATTTGTGGTTAGGATCCTTCCTGCTTCTAGGAATTTGTTGGTCATGTATGACACATGCAATTTGTTCAGTGTTTCTGCCAATATTAGTGAGGAGACCTTAAAGATTTCCTTTGTCCTGATTTGCCAACAGTCTGTTTACACAATCTCTAACAGTCCTGGAGAGCAGAAGCTGGAAATGGGTGTCACTGAGCTGGAATCTTGTGTGGGTCCGCAGGACACTGCTCCCTTCCAGACTCCCTGGGAGAATTTATTTTGGCCTTTTCAAGTTTTTGGAGCTTTTTCTCATTCTTAGCTCATGTTCCTACTTCACATGCCTTCCCTCCCTTTCTCCCATGGTGATATCTGCTTTTTATTTTGTTGTTTAATCTCTCTCTCTCTCTCTCTCTCTCTCTCTCTCTCTCTCTCTCTCTCTCTCTCTCTCTCTCTCTCCCCCTTTCTTTCTCTCTCATAAGAAGACTTGAGATTACATGAAGGGACGACCCAAAAATCCAGAGTAGTCTTTCCATCAAATCACCTATAACTTCATCACACATGCAAAGTGTCTTCTGTAAGGAAATGTAACAGTCACAGTTTCCAGGAATAAATCTTAGCATATCTTTATGGGACAATGATTATTCCTACCACTGTATTCCTAGAACTTCAAAATGTCTTTATTCATGATATAAAATGCTTTTTAAAATGACCTTTTCCATTCCTGTGTTCTTGAATGGGGTAAGTGTTGTCCCCGCAGTTGAAGCTCTTCATGGTCCCAGCTCTAGAGGAGGGTACCATGGCTTCCCAGTCTCTTGGACATTTGTGTTGTCAGACATCCTTCCAGACAATCTGGTTCCATTGGAATGGAAATGCGGCTCTGCACTGGTGCACAGGCTCCTTGGCCTGGAGCACTCCCCAACGGTGTGGGGTTTGCTCATGTCAGATCTATGACTCTGTAAGAAGCCAGCCTTCCAGGTCTGAAATCATTCCTGGGACTGAAGGGCACAGACATGCTTATGATGTATTCCAAAGATTCAGTTACTTCATTTATGAAAGACAAAGCTTTAGAATGTCTAATGGACAATATGACTACATTTCTTGTAAATGGAATTCAAGTATTTCTGACAAATTAATGATGTGTGCAATGAACCCGTCATCAGCTTTCTTAAATCAGAAGTTGTCTATTTTTATTTATTTCTGATTAAATTTATTGTGGTGAAATTGGTTTGCAAAGCCATGCTGATTTCAAGTGTACAATTCAATAAAACACCATCTGTGAACTGCATTTTTGCCTATTGCCCCAAGGAAAGTCTCCCTTTGTCCTCTAGAAGGTTCTTGTTGAATAAGAATCTTATTATTAACATAGAATATTGTTCCATTTGAGCTTGTACTGGCTGAAGAAATGAGGATGGATTACAGAATAGCGTCAACCATAGCATTAACAGATAGTTATACCAGAGAGAAAAAAATGGGAAAAGCAGTGAGAGAGTCAGCTTGCTTAATCTGCTCACACAGCCTGCGGACCTGAAGCCTTGGACCCCTGTCACTGTCCTCACCTCAGGGAGTGACCGAGTAAGGTGGGAGAGTTGCATGAACCCCCTCAGAGGGTTGAGTGCAAAGAGCTACCAGGAAAGGGACCAGAGCAACAGCTCCTTTGAAAATCCATCCTCATTAGCAACAAAACTATGGATTGGAAGATTTAATTTTGTTAAGCTGTCCATGATATCCAAAGCAACCTACAGTTTCAATGTAATGTATTATAATCCCAATGGCATTTTATTAAAGAAATAGAAAATATAGTTCTCATTTTATAGGACACCTCAAGGGAACCTGAGGAGGAAAAACAATCTTCAGAAAGAGAAAAGATAGAGACTTGCTGATTTCAAAATACATTACAAAGCTAAGCTAAAAATACAGTGGTACTGGAATAAAGCCAGACATATAGACCAAAGGAACCAAATAGAGAGCCCAGAAATAAACCCTCCTGTATATCTATGGTCAAGTAATCATCAACAAGGGTGCCAAGACTGGTCAATAGGGAAAAGACAGAGTTCAACAAAAGGTGTCGGGAAAATGGGATATTCTCATGTAAACGAATCTTGTACCACATACAAAAATTCACACAAAATAGAATAAAGATGTAAATGTATGACCCAAAACTGTAACACTCACATGAGGATAGCCACGTGCAAAGCTTCCCAATGAATTTGGCTATAGTTACTTGGATAGGATACCAAAAGCTCAGGAAACAAAGGCAAATAGAAAATGGACCTAGATTAAGATTAAAACCTATTCCTCATCAAAAGGAACAATCAACTTAATGAAAAGTGAAACAAAAGAATGAGAAAACATATTTGCAAATAACATCTATCTGTTAATGCTTAACATCTAGGGTACATAAAGAAACTTTATAATTCAACAACAAATAGAGCCCAATGATCTGATTTTGTTAAAAGACATTTCCCCGCAGAAGTCTTACAAATGGCCAACAAGCTTGTGAAAAAATGCCCAATATTGTTATCACTAATCACTAGAGAAATCCAATCCAAACAACAGTGGAGTATCACAGCACACCCATTAGGATGGTCACTATCAGAAACACAGAAAGTAGCCCGTGTTGGCACAATTTGGAGAAATTAGAGTCTGGCCCATTGTTTGTGGAAATACAAAATATTGCAGCCTCTACAGAAAACAGTTTGTAGGTTCCTCTAGAAATAAGAAATAGACTTACCATGTGGTCCAGCAATCCCAAAAGAATTGAAAGCAGAATTCTGAAAAGATATCCATTTTCATGCAACATTATGCACAAAAGCCAGAGATGGAAGCAATCCAATTGTCCACGGACAGATTAATGGAAAAGAAAATTTAGTATATGCATATTCAATGGCATATTACCCAGTCTTAGAATAAAAGGTAATTCTGGGTATTATGCTATGTGAAACAAGCCAGTCACAAGATTACAGAAATGGCATGATTCCACTTTATGTAAGGTACCTCAAGTATTCAAATTTACAGAAACTAAGAAGTTTCGTCATTGTGGGTTAAGAGCGAGGAGAAATGGGTGTTGTTATTCAATGTGTATAGACTTTCAGTGGCACTGATGATAAAGTGCCAGAGATCTGTTTTCAACATATATATCACTACTGAACTGTACATTGGATCTTGGTTCATGACGGTAAATTTAATGCTGTGTTTTAAAATAGTTTTGTACAAAGATTTTTAAGGACAACTTTAGGGTTAAAACCTTGAAGCTTGTGGCAACATCCTGCCTCAACAGGGAAGTTCTATCTGGGTGTGATCAGTGTAATGTGTGTGGTTTGTGGGGTTCATTTCCTGTTTCCAACTGCTTTTTCTCAGTCCCAAGCAGTTGGTCTTGGTGTCTCTGAGCCCCTCCAGAGCCTGAGATGGTGGAGAGGACTCAAAGCTCCAATAGCTCTCAGTATCTGCGGGCCCAGGTGGGAGGGGAAAGGTTTGGCAGGACTGGGAAGGCTGGTCAAGGAGATTGAATCTGGAGGGCTGGACAGGTCAAATGTTCCAGAGAGCTGAAGAGTGTCAGGTGTAAAATAAAGGGCCAAAGAGGACAGGCATGAGGGGGCGGAGGCATCTGAGAGCCGTGTTGGGGACTTTCCATGGCAGTTGTTTTATGTGGTCATTGAAGCTTTCCTTTATTTAAGAAACCTTTGCCTTTTCTGAAATACTAAAGGTCTAGGGTCCTGGGCCTCCAAGCCTCATTCACTCATTTCTTCAATGACTAGGCCTCAGCAAGCTGCAAAGACACCATGCCTCTCTATCCTCTTTCATCAGGCACCCCAAAAATCACCGCCAGGCTGCTCCTCAGCATCCACTCAGTGCCTCCTTTGTGGGCACTTCTTCCCAATTGCAGTCTCAGGATTACAGGTCTTGAGGCTCTGGCAAGTTGACATTTTGTGTTTGTATGGTGCTTGGAGGGAAAGTTGTAAATGCCAGATCCAGACCCACCTTAGGAAACATGTAGAGCGAAATTTGCCCTGACCAAAGCTGGACACTGACAACACTGGCCCTCACTCTGGACACTGTGATTCCTGGACTATTGCCTGTGTGTTCATCCCAACACCAGCCCAATTGTCTTTTCCACCCTTCTGCAGGCTGGACTCCGCAGCCTGTGCCTGAAGACCTGACCACTTCTTAGTCCTCCAACAGTCTCTTCATCCTAAACCAGTGGTCGGCAAACTCACTAGTAAATAGAGCCAAATATCAACAGTACAATGATTGAAATTTCTTTTGAGAGCTGAATTTTTTAAACTTGAACTATATAGGTAGGTACATTGTTATTAATTTGGGTACTCCTAAGGCTTAGGAAGAGCCACATTCAAGGGGCCAAAGAGCCGCACTCCCCTGGGGGCCGCCATCTTAAAACCTCTAATGTCAACCCCTCCCCCTCCTTTGAATTAGCCAATCCTGAAAGAATAGGATCTCAAGTTGTTACCAATCAAGAGTGAGGGACAGACTGTTGAATCAGAAATAAAACCCCAGCAGCCCTCCCACTCCATGTGGGTGCTGACCACACCGTGTGTTGTCTGCCCACCTTCTGCAGAAATAAAGCTATGTGCCTTGTTGTCTGGCTCCAGAGTATCCTCTGTGTTCTACCAGGGCTCCTGGTTTTGTGGCTCACTTTTTTCTAACATACCACCTACTTTCAACTGTCTAAAATGAATATCTATATATTTTTAATTAGAAAAATCAAACGTTACTAGGTGTTCAACTTTACTTACACAGAACTACCTTCTATCTAACTCCCACACCAAGCAGATGTCTCCTGCCAAGCCCACTGTGGTTTGTCTGTCAGATCCCTTTGCGTCAGTTGTAAATCACACAATTTCAAATTTCAAACCCTTTGCTTTTTGTTGGAAATCACACAATCTCAAGCTTAGGCTCCCCCCCCCCCACCCCATCACCACCCATCCCTGCCTTGCATTTATTTTTGAGCAACCTTCCCCAAACCTGGCAGTTGTACTGTGTCTCAGGTGGGTGAGCAGTGGGGCTCCTGTCCTGGGGAACGAGAACCCAATCGCTTTTATATTACTGGCATTGGCCTCCTTGTTTGCAGTCACCTCCATTATTTACGACCCAGAACAGAACAAGTGGCACTAGGTTTGAAGTCACAGCTGAGACTGAAGTACCTACTCATCATGTTTTCCAAAGGGATAATCATTTCATTTATTCAAGGCCTGCTCATGAAATACCTGGTGGATATATCTAGTCCATTTATAATGGATAAGATGATGCTATTTTTACCAGAAAAATTAATAACATGTCAAAACAACATGTTAATGGATGTCTTAACACAAGTACTTAGGTTGGCAATTGAGACTATTCTTAAGTTTGTAATGAGGAAGATTGCTACTGTTACTGAAATCGAGTTTGTTAAACATATGAAAAAATATCACTTATTTCGTTTTGGAGAAGAATCTTCATAAACCACCCTACACTCATGTGGTTTAGAAAAACAATAATACAATTTTTTGGATTTTTTTCCACTCTTTTTTTTTAAAATATATTTTTATTGATTTCATAGATGAAGGATGAGGAAAATGTACATAGAAATATCAATGATGAGAGAGAATCATAGATTGGCTGCCTCCTGCACACCCCACACTGCAGATCAAACTGAAACTGGGTTTATTCCCTGACTGGGAATCAAATCATGACTTCCTCATTCATACATACCATGTCAGCCTCTGCCGGGAGCCGGTCCATCCTTGCTGTTTCAGGGGACCTGGCATATATGGCATACTTTTCTTAATATGTTTGCTCACCTTCTTGGCGCTGTGTTTTAGCCAGGGTTACCTCTCCGAGAAAGGTTGAATCCCCAGGTAGGGATTTTCCCCTGAAGTTAGGGAGGGAATAAAATCCCTCAACTACGTGCCAGGCGGGTAATTAATCCCTTTAACTACGAACAATCATGCTTAAACTACATAATCTTTTCTCCCTGGAATGGAGATAAGAAACGCCCTAACCTTTGTAATAGAGATTGATAGGATTGAATCAACTGGTATAAATACAGTTGTAACAAGACAGAAAGAGTCAGAACTCAGGAGACAGAATTCAGAGGACAGAACCTACACGGAGCCTAGAGACAGAAGAACTTCGCTGGCGAGAGCATGCCAGAGGATCCTGGACCGGGACTGGCCTCGGAGCCTAGAGACAGAGCCTAGCGGGAGAACATGGCAAGGGATCCTGGACTGAACCTGACTACAGAGATTGGCAGGAGAACCTGACTGGAACCTGGACACTGAACCTGACTAGAGTACCTGTACAGAACCTGGCTGGAGACCCTGACAAGCGAACCCGGGTATGATGATCAACTGAACGCTATCTCTGTATCGTTCCTTCTTCGCCGACTCCGTCCACACCTTTGGGGACCCCTGGACCCGCTGGGGTTGGACCCCGGCATATGGCGCCCGAACAGGGACCCCTAGGTAAGCGCCCCGCATTCGGGACGGATCGGACTCCACCGTAGGAAGAAGGTGGATAGTCTTCGCCGACTCCGTCCACACCTTTGGGAACCCCTGGAACAGGATTCCCCTAGGTAAGCCCCCCTCCCCCATTGAGAACCCCCACACTCGGGACGGATCAGACTCCACCGTAGGAAGAGGGTGGATAGTCTTCGCCGAATCCGTCCACTCCTTTGGGAACCCCTGGAACAGGATTCCCTTAGGTAAGCCCCCCCCATTGAGAACCCCACACTCGGGACGGATAGGACTCCACCAGGGTGCTACAGACCCCCCTATAGAGGATAAGTAGGGTAAGAAGGTGGATAGTACAGAACTTAGATTGAGAAGATGTGCCATACTGAGTCCAAAGAAAGAAGACTCTGTATTGATTCTTAGATTGAGAAGATGTGCCATACTGAGTCCAAAGACAGAAGACTCTGTATTGATCTTTAGATTAAGAAGATGTGCCATACTGAGTCTAAAGAAAAAAGACTCCGTATTGATCTTTTAACATATATGCTTGTTAGCAGAGGAATTAAGGTTACTCCCAGTCAGACAGAACATTTTATACAAGAAATACGTCCATGCTTTTCTGAGGAAGGAAAGGTGCCGGAAAGGTAAATGTAGAGGCATGGGAGAAGGTAGGCCCAAGGAGCCTTATCCTTAACCCCACTGCAGCCTTTCCACCCTGGGAAAGTGCAGGATTGGCAAGCTCTCCCTGGGGTGATAGATCAGGACTCAGGTAATAGCAGAAAGCGCCAATCCTACTCTTAAAATGGATACAAGAGAGCGTTTCAGGTTTTTCTTTTTAATGCTTGCTTTTAAAAAATAAAAAAGGGGGAATTTGCCGGGAGCCGGTCCATCCTTGCTGTTTCAGGGGACCTGGCATATATGGCATACTTTTCTTAATATGTTTGCTCACCTTCTTGGCGCTGTGTTTTAGCCAGGGTTACCTCTCCGAGAAAGGTTGAATCCCCAGGTAGGGATTTTCCCCTGAAGTTAGGGAGGGAATAAAATCCCTCAACTACGTGCCAGGCGAGTAATTAATCCCTTTAACTACGAACAATCATGCTTAAACTACATAATCTTTTCTCCCTGGAATGGAGATAAGAAACGCCCTAACCTTTGTAATAGAGATTGATAGGATTGAATCAACTGGTATAAATACAGTTGTAACAAGACAGAAAGAGTCAGAACTCAGGAGACAGAATTCAGAGGACAGAACCTACACGGAGCCTAGAGACAGAAGAACTTCGCTGGCGAGAGCATGCCAGAGGATCCTGGACCGGGACTGGCCTCGGAGCCTAGAGACAGAGCCTAGCGGGAGAACATGGCAAGGGATCCTGGACTGAACCTGACTACAGAGATTGGCAGGAGAACCTGACTGGAACCTGGACACTGAACCTGACTAGAGTACCTGTACAGAACCTGGCTGGAGACCCTGACAAGCGAACCCGGCTATGATGATCAACTGAACGCTATCTCTGTATCGTTCCTTCTTCGCCGACTCCGTCCACACCTTTGGGGACCCCTGGACCCGCTGGGGTTGGACCCCGGCAAGCCTCCTTCATATATACCATGATTTCCTTATTCATATATACCATGTCGCCATCATTCATATACACTGAGTGGCCACATTATTATGACCACCCTTAATTTGCCTACAAAATTTGTGCACTGTGGTAGGGGTGTCCCACAGCCCAGCCTACACCCTCTCCAATCTGGGTCCCCTCTGGGGATGTCAGACTGCCGGTTCAGGCCTGATCCTAAATTCCTACATTTTTCTACATGGGGACATCCCTCTCACAATCCGGGACTGCTGGCTTCCAATCGCTCACCTACCTGCCTCCCTGATCACCCCTTAGCACTCCTCTGCCAGCCTGATCGATCCCTAACTGCAGCCCCGCCGTCCAATTGCTCCCAACTGTCCTCCTCTGCCGGCCTGGTCGCCCCCAAGTACCCTCCCCTGCCAGCCTGGTCAACACCAACTGCCCACCCCTGCCAGCTCAGTTGCTCCCAACTGCCCTCCCCTGCCTACAAACGTCAGGTGATCATAATAATCTGGCCAATGTATACCATGACGGCCTCCTTCATATACTATATACGGTGACTTCCTCGTTCATATGTACCGTGACAACCTCATTCATATGTGGATGCTCAACCACTGAGCCATGCTGAAGAGGCAATCTTCACTTATGAGAATACAATATCTTGCATTCCTGGATGAATCACAACTAAACTAATTGATTCATTTATAATCACCATATAAAGACTTCTCTGATTGAAAATATTTCTTTGGAGCATTATAGCGTCCATTTGCCTTCATAATTTTACTGAATCTAATTGTCTGACTAAAGAGACAGATTTGAAACTGAATAAAATATTTGTAAACAGAATCCAGTGTAAAGCCTGTGTCTTTGTCAAGGTTTGTCTCACATGCACACAGGATCACATGGGCAGAGCAGAGAGACCTGGGAGAGAAGTTCTTCATGGGGAATGGGGGCTGCCCGCTAAGGAGCTTGAGGCCCCATTAGGTTTATGGTGGGAAATGCAAGTCCAAAGGATAACATTGTGGAGCTGAGGGTTCTGAGTGGCTTTGCTGAACACCTGCCTCATTGGAGAAACTCTAAGGAGGCTGAGTCCACACTGTGGGTGGATTGAGGGGCAATCTCCTATCTGAGCAAGGGACTTGAAAAGAGACCAAAGTAGAAATGAAAGTCGAGGCTAAATGACAGGAAGAATGGGGCACAGAGAAACCTGCCAAAGGCTTCCTGATGTCATAGTTTTGATCACGGGGACCCAATCGGCCCAGGTCCTCCCCTTCTTCAGGTATTGCCAGCACCTCCTCAGGTGGCTGGAAGAGCCATGAGCTTCATGCTCCTGGTGGGAAAAAGTCTTGACAACTTGACAGATCTGTGCAGGTTCCTTTGAATATATACTTTTGAATCAGTTGCTGTAGTACCCCACCAGCTCTTTTGGGAAAACAATGCAGCAATGGGCCTGCTTAGATGACAAGAGCACATTTCACTGCAGAGATCCTTTAGGTAAGAAGAAAGAAACCCTTGCAGATAGCTTTTATCCCTGGAGAGGCCTTAAGCCCACATTTACCACAGACACCTAAGGTCCTGGACCTCCAAGTCTCACTCCCCCTTTCCTCAATCACTTGGGCTCAGCAAGCTGCAAAGACACCCTGCGTCTCTATCCTCTATCACCAGGCCCCCCAAAAACCACTACCAGACTGCTTGTCAGCCTCCATTCGGTGCCTCCTTTGTGTGCACTTCTTCCCAATTGCAGTCTCTGGATTATAGGGCTTGGGGCTCTGGCTAGTTGACATTTTATGTTTCTATGGTGCTTGGAGGGAAAGTTGTAAATGCCAGACCCAGACCCACCTTAGGAAACATGTAGTGCCAAATTTGCCCTGACCAAAGCTGGACCCTGACAACCCTGGCCCTCACTCTGGACACTGTGATTCCTGGACTATTGCCTGTGTGTTCATCCCAACACCAGCCCAATTGTCTTTTCCACCCTTCTGCAGGCTGGAGTCCTCAGCCTGTGCCTGAAGACCTGACCACTTCCTAGTCCTCCAACAGTCTCTTCATCCTAAACCAGTGGTTGGCAAACTCACTAGTAAACAGTGCCAAATATCAACAGTACAATGATTGAAATTTCTTTTGAGAGCCGAATTTTTAAAACTTGAACTATATAGGTAGGTACATTGTTATTAATTTGGGTACTCTTAAGGCTTAGGAAGAGCCACATTCAAGGGGCCAAAGAGCCGCATGTGTCTCATGAGCCGCAATTTGCCGACCACTGTCCTAAACCAAGGCTATTGTGACCAAAACACAGGTTCAGGTACCTGCTGCAAGAAAATCCTAACTGGTGAAACAGGTGCAGGTGCAAAAGGAAAGAGGTTTATTTAGGTTCCAGGCCTTGGATAATGATGGACTGACCTCTCAAAGATCATCCCTTCTCCCTGCTCAAACATGGAGTTCCAATAGCTATATGGAGGGAAGGGCTCCCCCCACCCCTTTCTATCTAAGTAACTTGCCAGCATTTGGCTTTTCTTCTTGGGCCCTATCCATTCATCTTTCTAGCTTTTGGTGCACTTAGTGTGCGCCAAAACAAAACTCTTCCTTTGCCATCTTGGCCAATGGTGAGAATCCCTAGTATTCCCTGACTATCTAGAGCAGTGGTCGGGAAACTGTGGCTCGTGAGCCACATGCGGCTCTTTGGCCCCTTGAGTGTGCCTCTTCCACAAAATACAGACTTCTGCGCACTGGCTACCAAGTTTCAATCACACTGTACATGTGCGCCCGCTCGTGGTATTTTGTGGACGAGCCACATCAAGAGGCCAAAGAGCTGCATGTGGCTCGCGAGGTGCAGTTTGCCAGCCACTGATCTAGGGTAGTAGGGTCAGCGGGCAGAGAGTTGCTTCAGGACCAGGAGACAGGAAGCCTGGACGTAGCACAAACATCATCCCACCTTCTGATGCGGGACGCAGCACCCAGACATGCCTGGGCTCTGTATGAGGACCAGTGGATCCTGGTGCAGCCCCTGCATGGTCCACCTATTTGAAGTGGCCAGCTGGCCTGTACTAACCCTACTTCTGGCTGCCTTGTGCTCCAACTGACTGTCTTACCATAACACTAACACTCCGTAAGCTTCTCTTCTCCCTGCTTTATCAATGGTTACAGTTTCCCATGCCTATTCTGTCCAGGATCTCACCCCTTCCTTCCACCCTTGGCAGCCCTTGGTTTCTAAAGGATATTTGACCCACAGGTCTCTCTAGATTTCTGCTTATGCTCAGAGGCCAACACAAGGTGACAGAACCCAACAGAACACAGAAGATAGATTTTGTTGTTTAATCTCTATCTTTCTCTCTCTCTTTCTCTCTCTTTCTCTCTCTCTCTCTCTCTCTCTCTCTCTCTCTCTCTCTCTCTTTCTCTCTCTCTACCTTCTCTCTCTCTCTCTCTCTCTCTCTCTCTCTCTCCCTCTCTCTCTCTCTCTCTCCTTCTTTCTCTCTCATAAGAAAACATGAGATTACATGGAGGGACGACCCAAAAATCCAGAGTAGTCTTTCCATCAAATCACCTATAACTTCATCACACATGCAAAGTGTCTTCTGTAAGGAAATGTAACAGTCACAGTTTCCAGGGATAAATCTTAGCATATCTTTACGGGACAATGATTATTCCTACCACTGTATTCATAGAACTTCAAAATGTCTTTATTCATATTATAAAACGCTTTTAAAATGACCTGTTCCATCCCTGTGTTCTTGAATGGGGTAAGTGTTGTCCCCGCAGTTGAAGCTCTTCATGGTCCCAGCTCTAGAGGAGGGTACCATGGCTTCCCATTCCCTTGTACATTTGTCTTGTCAGACATCCTTCCAGACAATCTGGTTCCATTGGAATGGAAATGCGGCTCTGCACTGGTGCACAGGCTCCTTGGCCTGGAGCACTCCCCAAGGGTGTGGAGTTTGCTCATGTCAGATCTGTGACTCTGTAAGAAGCCAGCCTTCCAGGTCTGAAATCATTCCTGGGACTGAAGGGCACAGACATGCTTATGATGTATTCCAAAGATTCAGTTACTTCATTTATGAAAGACAAAGCTTTAGAATGTCTAGTGGACAATTTGACTACATTTCTTGTGAATGGATTTCAAGTATTTCTGACAAATTAATGATGTGTCCAATGAACCAGTCACCAGAGTTCTTAAATCAGAAGTTGTCTATTTTTATTTATTTCTGATTAAATTTATTGTGGTGAAATTGGTTTGCAAAACCATGCTGATTTCAAGTGTACAATTCAATAAAACACCATCTGTGAACTGCATTTTTGCCCATTGCCCCAAGGAAAGTCTCCTTTTATCACCTAGAAGGGTCCTGTTGAATAAGAACCTCATTTTTAACAGAGAATATTGTTCCACTTGAGCTTGTACTGGCTGAAGAAATGAGGATGGATTACAGAATAGAGTCACCATAGCATTAACAGATAGAGAGAAAAAAGTCGAAAATGCACAGAGAGATTCAGCTTGCTTAATCTTCTCACACAGCCTGTGGACCTAAAGCCTTGGGACCCCTGTCACTGTCCTCACCTCAGGGAGTCACCGAGTAAGGTGGGTGAGTTGCATGAACCCCCTCAGAGGGTTGAGTGCAAAGAGCTACCAGGGAAGGGACCAGAGCAACAGCTCCTTTGAAAATTCATCCTCATTAGCAACAAAACTATGGATTGGAAGATTTAATTTTGTTAAGCTGTCCATGATATCCAAAGCAACCTACAGTTTCAATGTAATGTATTATATTCCCAATGGCATTTCATTAAAGCAATAGAAATTATAATTCTCAATTTATAGGAGACCTCAAGGGAACCCAAGGAGCCAAAACAATCTTCAAAAAGAGAAAAGTTAGAGGCCTGCATTCCCTGATTTCAAAATACATTACTAAGCCAAGAGAAAAATACAGTGGTACTGAAATAAAGCCAGACATATAGACCAATGGAACCAAACTGAGAGCCCAGAAATAGACCCTCCTATGTATATATCTACACTAATAAAAGACAAAGATGCTAATCGACCATACCTTCGCTATACCCACCAGCCAATCAGAGCAACTATATGCAAATTAACCCAACAAAGGTGGTGGTTAATTAGCATATACCCGCTGGGAGCGAAGTCTGAAGACAATGTTGAAGCAAAGTGCTACAGAAGGGAGCAAAGTAGAGGCAGCAGAAACAGGAACGGAGCCAAGGTGGGGGAGGCAGGAGGGGGAAGGGAAACCAGCTGTGTGGGGGAGTGGGAGGGAAAACAAACAGCCCGGTGGGGCGGGCGGCAGGATGGGAGGGAAAACAAACATCCCCGAGACAGAGCCAGAGGGAAACCAGTGGGGCAGCAGAGCAGGAGGAAAAACAAACAGCTGTGAGGCAGAGTGGGAGGGAAAACAAACAACCATGCAATGGAACTGGAGGGGAAAAAAAACAGCCACGCGATGGAGGTGGAGGGAAAACAAACAGCCACGTGATGGAGCTGGAGGGAAAACAAACAGCCACGCGATGGAGCTGGAGGGAAAACAAACAGCCACGCGATGGAGCTGGAGGGAAAACAAACAGTCACGTGATGGAGCTGGAGGGAAAACAAACAGCCACGTGATGGAGCTGGAGGGAAAACAAACAGCCACGTGATGGAGCTGGAGGGAAAACAAACAGCCACGCGATGGAGCTGGAGGGAAAACAAACAGCCACGTGATGGAGCTGGAGGGAAAACAAACAACCACGGGATGGAGCTGGAGGGAAAACAAACAGCCATGTGACAGAGCGGGAGAGAAACCAACCGTGTGGCGGAGCAGGAATGAAGCCCGCCTCAGCAGGTTTCGCTCCCTTCTCTGCTTCGCTCCAGCCACAGGAAGCCCTATTCTCACAGGAATCTTCCTGCAACGTGCCTCTAGTATACATCTACACTAATAAAAGAGAAAAATGGTAATTGGCGTACGACGCTACCCTTTTCATTGGCTAATCAGGGCTATATGCAAATTAACTGCCAACTAAGATTGTGCTCCAACAAGATGGCGGTTAATTTGCATATGTAGGCACAATGCAGGGAGGCAAAAGGGAAAGCAGGAAGAAGTTCCCTGCCACTGACAGTGATCGGAAACCCAGGGGGCAGCTAAGAGCTGGGGGGCAGGGCAAAGGCTGCCCTGGGGCCGCCTTTGCCCTGCCCCCCAGCCATGATCGGAGAATCAGGTGCCTTTTCCGCCCTGGCCAGTGATAGCAGGAAGTAGGGGTGGAGCCAGCGATGGGAGCTGGGCACGGTCGAAGCTGGCAGTCCCAGGAGCTAGGGGTCCCTTGCCTGGGCCTAAAGTGAAGCCCATGATCGTGGGGTCGCTGCAGCTGCTGGGGTCCCCTACCCAGGCCTGACACCTCTGCCAGAAGCCTCAGGCCTGGTCAAGGGGCCGATCTGGTGATTGGTGATCGGAGGGTGATGAGGGTCAACTCCTCTGGCCGAGGCATCAGGCCTGGGCTGGGGGCAGAGCCGGGGAATGGGGGGATATAATGGTCCCCTTGCCCAGGCCTGAAGCCAGGGTCAGAGGCGTCAGGCTTGGGTGGGGGGTGGAGCAAGCGATCAGAGGGAGATGGGGGTCTCCTGCCCAGGCATGATTCCTGGGCCAGAGGCCTCAGGCCTGGGCGGGGGCCAGAGCCAGTGGTCAGGGGGAGATGGGAGTCCCCTGTCCAAGCCTGACACCTCTGGCGGAGGCGTCAGGCCTGGGCAAGGGGCCAATCAGGCGATCGGAGGGTGATGGGGGTCTACGCCTCTGGCCGAGGCATCAGGCCTGGGCAAGGGGCAGAGCCAGCAATCGGAGGGATCTGGGGGTCCCCTGCCCAGGCCTGATGCCTGGGCCAGAGGCATCAGGCCTGGGCTGGGGGCAGAACCAGTGATGGGGGGAAATGAGGGTCCCCTGCCCAGCCCTGACGCCTCTGGCGGAGGCGTCAGGCCTGGGCAAGGGGCCAATCAGGCGATCGGAGGGTGATGGGGGTCTACGCCTCTGGCCGAGGCATCAGGCCTGGGCAAGGGGCAGAGCCAGCAATCGGAGGGATCTGGGGGTCCCCTGCCCAGGCCTGATGCCTGGGCCAGAGGCATCAGGCCTGGGCTGGGGGCAGAACCAGTGATGGGGGGAAATGAGGGTCCCCTGCCCAGCCCTGACGCCTCTGACTGAGGCGTCAGGCCTGGGCAAGGGGCCGATCCTGCAATTACAGGGTGATGGGGGTCAATGCCTGAGGGCTCCCAGGATGTGAGAGGGGGCAGGCTGGGCTGAGGGACACCCCCCCCAGTGCACAAATTTCGTGCACCAGGCCCCTAGTATATATATAAAGTCAAGTGATCTCCAACAAGCGTGCCAAGATTGGTCAATGAGGAAAAGACAGAGTTCAACAAAAGGTGTTGGGGAAACGGTATATTCATATGTAAACGAATCTTATACCACATACAAAAATTAACACAAAATAAACTAAAGATCTAAATGTATGACACAAAACTGTAACAATCACATGAGAATAGGCATGTGCAAAGCTTCCCAATGAATTTGCCTATGGTTTCTTGGATAGGATACCAAAAGCTCAGGAAACAAAAGCACATAGAAAATGGGCCTAGATCAAGAGTAAAAATCTATTGTTCGTCAAAAAGAACAATCAAGTGAGTAAAAGTGAATCAACGGAATGAGAAAACGAATTTGCAAATCACATTTATCTTTTAATGGTTGACATCTAGGGTACATAAAGAAACTTTATAATTCAACAACAAATAGAGCCCAAATAATCTGATTTTTTTTTAAAGGCATTTCCCCAAAGAAGACTTACACATGGCCAACAAGCTTGTGAAAAAATGCCCAATATTGTTATCACTAATCACTAGAGAAATCCAATCCAAACAACAGTGGAGTATCACAGCACACCCATTAGGATGGTCACTATCAGAAACACAGAAAGTAGCCCGTGTTGGCACAATTTGGAGAAATTAGAGTCTGGCCCATTGTTTGAGGAAATACAAAATAGTGCAGCCTTCACAGAAAACAGTCCGTCGGTTCCTCTAAATAAGAAATAGACTTACCATGTGGTCCAGCAATCCCAAAAGTATTGAAACCAGAACTCTGAAAAGATATCCATTTTCATGCAACATTATGCACAAAAGCCAAGAGATGGAAGCAATCCAATTGTCCACGGGCAGATTAATGGAAAAGAAAATGTAGTATATGCATATTCAATGGCATATTACCCAGTCTTAGAACAAAAGGTAATTCTGGATTTTATACTATGTGAAACAAGCCAGTCACAAGAATACAGAAATGGCATGATTCCACTTCATGTAAGGTATCTCAAGTATTCAAATTTACAGAAACTAAGAAGATTCGTCATTGCAGTTTATGGGGGAGGAGAGAATGGGGGTTTTCAATGTGTATAGACTTTCAGTTGCACTGATGATAAAGTGCCAGAGATCTGTTTTCAACACTGAAAACAGATATATATATACCACTACTGAACTGTACACTGGCTCTTGGTTCATGATGGTGAATTTAATGTTGTGCGTTTTAAAATAGTTTTGTATAAAAATTTTTAAGGACATCTTTAGGGTTAAAACCTTGAAGCTTGTGGCAACATCCTGCCTCAATAGGGGAAGTTCTATCTGGGTGTGATTAGTGTAATGTGTGTGGCTTGTGGGGTTCATTTCCTGTTTCCAACTGCTTTTTCTCAGTCCCAAGCAGTTGGTCTTGGTGTCTTTGAGCCCTTCCAGAGCCTGTGATGGTGGAGAGGACTCCGAGCTCCAATAGCTCTCAGTATCTGCGGGCCCAGGTGGGAGGGGAGCAGTTTGGCAGGACTGGGAAGGCTGGTCAAGGAGATTGATTCTTGAGGGCCGGACAGGTCAAATGTTCCAGAGAGCTGAAGAGTGTCAGGTGTAAAATAAAGGGCCAAAGAGGACAGGCATGAGGGGGCGGGAGGTATCTGAGAGCTGTGTTGGGGACTTTCCATTTCAGTTCTATGTGATCATTGAAGCTTTCCTTTGTTTAAAAAACTTTTGTCTTTTCTGAAGATACTAAAATTGAGTTAGTTCCCTGATGTTGAAGCATGTAGTCTGTGGCAGAAGAGGGGGAGGAGGAGACTCCCATGGCATTAACAGGTGATTAAGGCAAAGGGAAAGATTTTAAGGGGCACAAACAATGTCTCTCAGTAGGTTGAGTTCCTTCCCATGAACAAGCTTCAGATAAGGGCATCACTGAACCCTCTCAGAACATCTGAGAGGAAAGGAAACCAGGCAACTGTGTTTTTAGAAAAGCAACTGCCCTAACCACAAAGAGAGTCAAATGGCCCACTTAGGACTGCCTTCATTCTTTTAAAATTTATTTATTTATTTATTTCATTTTTGTAGTCCTCACTCAAGGATATTTTTGCATTGATTTTGTTTATTTGTTAGAGAGAGTAGAGGAGAGGGAGGGGAGAGAGAGATAGAGATAGAGGGGAGGGAGAAACATTGATGTAGAGAGTCACATGGATTGGTTGCCTCCTGCACGTGGGTCCTGCCCTTGACCATGAATCTAACCTGAGATCCTTGTGTCCAGATGTTGCTAACCAGACAGGGCTAGGGCTGTTTTCATTCTGTATTCAGGTATACTGTTGGCATTTGCATTCAGAGACATTCATTAAAAATAATTTTTTTGATGGCAAATACACATGTAAATTTACTATCTGAACTATTTTAAGGTAACATTTAATGGTATTAAATACGTTCACACTGTGCAAACATCACCACCATCCATCCCCATAATTCTTTACATCTCATAATACTGCAACACTACCTTTTAAACAAAAAATCCCCATTTCCTCCTCTCCCAGCCCCTGACAACTACCATTACACCTTGTGTCTTTCGGATTTTGATGAATGTAAGCCCCTGAATAATTAGAATTATAAAGTATTTTTTTGTTTTGTTCCTTATTTCACTTAACATTACATCCTGAAGATTTATCCATGTTGTAGCATATTACAGAATTTCCCTTTTTAAAGGCTGAGCAATATTCCATTGTTTATGTATACCACATTTTGCTTACCCATTCATCCATCCATGGACACTAGGGTTATTAGGTCTGATCAAATAGTTGAATTGATACCCCTCCCCTGGGAACTGACCTTCACAATGGACAGTCCACTTGCTAAGACCATCATCTCTCCGCTCCAGAGTTTCCCAGAATCCGGACCTGCACAGAGAATTCTCCACCCAGAAAAAGCCCATCTAGGGTCCTTTAAAAACCTCTGACTCCCCAACTTTGGAGGCTGGTGTGGTTTTGGGGCTCAGCCCATCTAGTATTTAGATGACCTAATCCTATAAATAAAAGGATAATATGCAAATTGACCCTAATGGTGGAACAACCAAAATGACCGCTCGACCAGTCACTATGAGGTGCACTGACCACCTCTCAGTCCATTCCCCTGGCCGGCAGGCTCCCATCGCCTGATGGCAAATGGAGACCTGGGGGTGGGTGGCAGGGGATGCAGGCAGCATCAGGCCAAGTCCCCCACCCTGCTGGTTGGCCCCCACACAGAGGGTGACCTGTGGTGGGGGCAGAGCTGGCAAGCAGGCGGGAACGGCTGACCTCTTGGTCTCTCCCCCAGCCAGAAGGCTCCAATCATCCATTGGCAAATGAGAAACCAGGGGTGGGTGGCAATGGGGGGAGGGCGGTATTAAATACTGCCGGCAGCTAGGAAAAATGGCCCTGATCACAAGCCAGGCCTAGGGACCATACCTGTGCATGAATTTCATGCGCTGGGCCTTGAGTTTCTCTCTCACTTTCTCTCTCTCTCTCTCTCCATATATATATATATATATATATATATATATATATATATATATATATATATATATATATATATATATATATGCAACCTATGCAACCTACACCCTAAACAACCATTACAACAGAACAACTGGAATGACTGGAACAACCAGTCGCTATGATGGGCACAGAGCAGGTAGGCAGTCAAGCAGTTAGGGATGAGTAGGCAGGCAGGCAGGTGAGTGGTTAGGGGCAAGCAGGCAGGTGAGCAGTTAGTGGCGAGGGGACCCAGATTGCGAGAGGGATGTCTGACTGCCAGATGTCTGATTGCAGAGATTGGGCCTAAACCGGCAGTCAGACATCCCCCCCAAAGGGTCCCAGATTGTGAGAGGGTGCAGGCCAGGCTGAGCAATTCCCCCCTCCCATGAACAAATGTCATGCACCAGGCCTCTAGTAAATTTATAATCCCTTACCACCTTGGCCCTGTGCATTCCTCCTTTGGCAACCCTAACATTTGGTGCTAAAACCTGAGGTGGTTCTACGGGGATGGGGAACCATTGCCCCAGCTTCGGTCACCTTGAGTTTGCTACTCAGAGAACAGTAGACAGCAGCAGCTGGACCTGGGCTTACCTCCAAATCCTACACTGGTGACATGAGAGCCAGCCTCGATTAGGCCTCCTCCCTTATGGGCCCACCCAAACCAGTCAAGGAGAATGCTGGATTGGGAATCTCTCCTTCTTCCTTGCTGACCCTCCATCCCACACTGGCCAATCTTCTCTAGGTGAGTGATGTTTCACAATTTCCCTCATCCGGTGTCTTCTGCCCATTCTCTCTCACTGACTTCTCAAAAGTCTCTAGTCTTAAAAGTCCTAGTGTTAGGCCAGAAGACTCCTCAGCCATTTGGCTTTGGGTCCTTCTGTATTGGGAATGCCCAGTCCACAGGGTCAACTCTCAATTCTCATGGTGATTTGTTTAGCAGCAGGGATGCCTGCCCTAAACAACCACCTTTGGATTTGTAGTCTGTCACTCACTCTTCTATCACAGGCTACACTACACTCCCTCTGCACACTCATGGGGGAGATCATGCCCAAGCACCTCATTTTCTTTTGTAACACTGTTTGGCCACAATATAAACTGAATAATAAGTCTCAGTGGCCTGAAAAGGGTACTTTCAATTTTAGCACATTGCACAATTTAGGTAATTGCTGTCAGCGCAATGGAAAATGGTCAGATTCCCTATGTCCAGGCCTTTTTCACCCTTTGGTCCTGACCTTCTCTCTGTCAGTCATGCTGTACCCATCAGATCCTTCTCCTTCACACAAAACATCATACTCCTAACACTTCTGATTCTGAATCTACTTTTTACCCAGCAGACCACCGACCTCTACCCTTTTACACATCCCAGCTCTCATCTGCAATAGATTCTCAAAACCCAGATTCTCCTAACCAGCAACCACCTTCTCCACCGGCCCCCAGAGCCCAAATCTCAAGAGTGCAAGCTCCAAAAGAGCCCTTTCCCTCCTAACACTTGCTCTCGGGTCACCGAAATACCACCCTTCTCACAGCCTCTTCTATCCCACATCCGTTTTACCCCTGAGTGAGGTAGTAGGAACTGAGGGTATTGTGGTCAATTATTACAAAGTTAATGAAATCACTCAAGGCCCTGATGAAAGCCCAGCTCTTTTTATCTTCCACCTCACAAAGGCCTTACAGAAATTTACCACCTTAGACTCCACCTCCCCAGAGGAGCCCTTCTTCCAAACACCCATTTTATATCCCAATCAGCCACCGACATAATCCACAAACTCCAAAAATAGACACAGGTCCACAAACCCCTCAAAAGGACCTCGTTAATCTGACCTTTAAGGTCTTTAATAATAGAGACGAGGAGACCCAAATCAAAAAAGAAAGGAGAGGTCAGGCCAAGGCTGAGGCACAGATGAAGGCCTTCTAGCTCCTAGCCACCACTCTCATGAACCCCAAACAAAGTGCCGGTCCTCCTACCGAGGGTAGTCAGAGGCTAAGCTTCCTCTAGGCCAGTGGTTCTCAACCTTCCTAATGCCGTGACCCTTTAATACAGTTCCTCATGTTGTGGTGACCCCCAACCATAACATTATTTTCCTTGCTACTTCATAACTGTAATGTTGCTACTGTTATGCATTGTAATGTAAATATCTGATAGACAGGATGTATTTTCATTGTTCGCAACCCACAGGTTGAGAACCGCTGCTAGGCCCATGCTCCAAATACAATAAGGAAGGACACAGCCAAGTCCTGCTCAAACCCAAGACCCAAGCCTGGACCCTGCCCAAGGGGAGGAAGGGAAGGCCACTGGAAATGAGATTTTAGTCCAGTTTCTCCAGGTCAGACCTCAGCCAGTCCAGCAAGGCCACCCTCTCTGGACCCGGTTTTGAGCTCCCAGACCTTCTAGGACAGCCACCAAAGACTGAAGCTGCCCAGGCCCGGACAAGGCCCCACAAAGTTACATCACCAGAACAGAGCCTCAGGTAATGATTGTGGTGGCAGGTAAGGCATTCTCCTTTTTAATGACACTGGAGCCACTTATTCTGCCCTTTCCAAATTCACTGGGACCCTTATCCCCTTCTCAGTCTCTATTATGGGGGTTGATGGAATAGTCTCACAGCCATTAGCCACCTCACCTCTACACTGCATCTTACTAGACACCCCCATTTACTCTTTTCTCATTCTACCTCGGTGCCTGGCCAGGACTACTGTGCATCTCCTCATAAAGCCCAGTTGTCACAAACCATAATCACCTACCCCAGTTTCACTCCCACCCCACAAAGCTGCACCAGTCCTTAGATATAAACGTCTTATCCTTGACTGTTCCCTCCTCTAAACAAGAAATTCTCTCCTTTCTCAGGCTTGCTGGGTACTCTCACCTCTGAGTTCCCAACTTCAGTTTTCTCCCAAAGCCCCTCTATGACACAGAAAGGGAACACTCACTGAGCCTTTAGATTCCCAAGGCCAGCATTCTCACCCCTTTCATGCTCTGAAAACTTCTCTGACCCCAGGGCCTCCTCTCACACACCCCCCTTCCCAAAGAACACCTTTCTTTATTGCAAAACTACGAACGCTTACTTAATAGTCTGGCTACTATCAGAAGCTGAACTCATTATCACCCAAACCTTAGCATATCATCTCTAAGGAAAAATGTGGCAATTTCAAATCCAAGTAGCCAGAGGCCTGGGGACAGGCTTCTGGGCCTGCTCCCTCCTCCCTCCACCTTTTCTCCAGCATCATATGCCTATACATAATTTTCCAAAGTCTTTGGTAACCTAAAGGCTTTGGAGCATTACTGGGTTAAATAATAAACATCTAAATATTTTAAAATAGCATAAAAATACTGAAATATTGATTGCAAGACAGGTTTTAATTCACCTGCTCCTAGCTTCTATTACAGAAGGTCTCTTGTACTTTGTTGAATGTATATATTTTTTAAAGTAACAGTGTGTTTAAAGTGCATTCATAAATGTCAGTCTAAGAAATACTGGCTGCTTTTTGGTTATCATTGGAAAATTATTGTTTTTAAGAGTTAAGAATTATAATTAATTTGGAAATAAATTGTATGGTTTTGGTAATAGAAGGCATGAGGCATGGACATGCATTTTGAAGGGAAAAGAAAGTGAGTTAATGTTTGTGAAAGTGGTAAGAATGTTTGTGAAAATTGTAAAAATGTTAGTGAAAGTTGTAAGAAGGTTTGTGAAAGCTATAGAGGTTCGTAGGGAGAAATGTTAAAAATAAGTTATATACCAGTAAATGACACAAGCCAGTAAGCCAGGAAAAGCAGAATGTGGAAACTGAGATAGTAAAACAGAAGTTTGCAGCCATCTAGAAAACCCCATCTTCCCTAAACCAAGGACACTTAAGAGTAAATATTTGAGGATAAACCTCATCTCTCTATATAAAAGAGTAATATGCAAATCGAACAAACGGTGGAACAACCAGAATGACCACTCAACCAGCTGCTATGAGGCACACTGACCACCTCTCAGTCCCTTTCCCAGGCTGGCAGGCTCCCATCACCTGTTGGTGAACGGGGAACTGGGGGTGGATGGCAGGGGACACAGGTGGCATCAGGCTAAGGCCCCAACCCCGCCAGTCACCCCACGCACAGAGGGTGACCTGCAACGGGGGTGGGGCAGTGAGTGGGCAGGAATGGCCGACCTCTTGGTTCCTCCCCCGAGCCGGCAGGCTCTGATAGCCCGATGGTGAATGGGGAGCCGGGAGTGGGTGGTGGCAGGGGGCAGGGCCGGCTGCTGGCAGCTGGAGAAGATAGCCCTGATTGCAGTCCATGTACTGGGCCTCTAGTTTTGGTATATTACACTACAGCCCTCCAAACTAATGTCTTTTTCCTTCCACAAGACCATTTATCATAATTCTTGTTCTTCTAGTGTATGCCCCAGTAATATTAAAATTGATAATTCATTTTGTCTCCACCAGATTACAAGTCCTACTTGTGCTCAGGAAATACCAGCCCTAGACACCATCATAACCTTCTTTTGAGCTCAGGCCTCATTGCCCCTTTGACCCCCAGAGCAAGGATGATGGGCCAGGGTCAGGTATAGATCATCACTGGGCCAGAAAGCTCTAGATGCTAGCCCGGGGCAAAACTGGGAAAACAAGAACCTCGTCCCCAGGATAACCTATCCTCCCCTAGAAAATAACTAGTGAAGCAACTAAGACCCCTGATCTATTCTTCCCTAAAGATAACATCTAGGCCTCAGTTGCTGTTCAGCTCCAGGCCCAGAAAAGCAGAAAAAACCAGACAAGTGATGCTGTGGCAGCCTCAGGACCAGCTTTTACCTCCCAAGTCACTCAACAGGACCGTTTTCGAGCCTTCACCAACCAGTCTCTTGGGGAAATCATGCTGCAGTGACCCCTCGTCTGGCCCACTACTATCAAAGTCCATTCCCTGTGATCTCAATGTCCCCACTCAGCAGGAAGTAAATACAGAAGATATGACCGTCATCCCCATTCCATATAACAAAAAGGCTGGAATGTTAGGTCTGATCAAATCATTGAATCGATACCCCTCCCCTGGGAACTGACATTTAGGCCACTTCAAAATGCACATTCCACTTGGTTAGACCACATTCCACTTGCTAAAACCATTGCTTTTCCCCTCCGGAGTTTCCCAGAATCCAGACCTGCACGGAGAATTCTCCACCCAGAAAAAGCCTATTTAGGGTCCTTTAGAAGCCTCTGACTCCCAGTCTTTGGGGGCTGGTGTGATTTTGGGGGCTCAGCCCCTCTTGTATCCAGATGACTTAAAAAATGAATAAACTTTTACCACTTTGGCCTTGTGCATTCCTCCTTTGGTGACCCTAACAAGGGTTACTTTCACATTTTAGCTACTTTGAATAAATCTTCTATGAGCATGTTTGTACAAATACCTATTAGAGACCTTGCTGTCAACTTCAGTGTGTACCCAGAAGTGGAATTGCTGGGTTATACGGTAATTCTATATTTAACTTTTTGAGGAACCTCCACACTGCTTTCCAAAGCGGTGTAGCATCTTACATTCCTACCAACAGTGCACAATCTTTCCAAACTCTCCACATTGTTGCCAACACTTGTCATTTTCTGGTGTTTTTGTTATATAATAGACAAGATGTGGGTGTGAGATGGAATCTCATTGTATTTCTAAGTCTTATTTTTTTTTAAATTGAAGCATAACTGACTACAATATTCTAATAGATTCAAGTGTTCAACATAATAACTAGATATTTACTTACATTACAAAATAATCAGCATGATAGTTCCTGTGACTGTCACTATACAAAGTTATTTCAACATTCCTGATTATATTCTCTGTGCTGTTTCATATATAACAGTGACATCTTTACTTTATAACTGGAAGTTGGCACCCTTTAAACCTCTTCACCAATTTTTACCATTCTCCCAATGACATCTCTCCAGAAACCGCCAGGTCATTTGCTGCATCTATGAAACTGATTTGGTTTTGTTTTGAAAACCAAAAGTAAGGCTTAAATCAAACAAGTCAGGCTGAAAAAAAAAATAAGTCTTAAATCAACTAAGTCAGGCTGAAAATCAAAAGTAAGGCTTAAATCAACCCAGTCAGGCTGAAAACCAAAGGTAAGGCCTAAATCAACGAAGTCAGGCTGAAAACTAAAGGTGAGGCTTAAATCTACCAAGTCATGCTGAAAAAAAAAATAAGGCTTAAATCAACAAAGTCAGGGTAAAAACAAAAAATAAGGCTTAAATCAACCAAGTCAGGCTGAAAACAAAAAATGGAGGCCTAAATCAACAAAGTCAGGTTGAAGAAAAAAATAAGGCTTAAATCAACCAAGTCAGGCTGAAAACAAAAAATAAGGCTATTCCAAAACCGGTTTGGCTCAGTGGATAGAGCGTCAGCCTGCGGACTGAAAGGTCCCAGGTTCGATTCCGGTCAAGGGCATGTACCTTGGTTGTGGGCACATCCCCAGTGGGGAGTGTGCAGGAGGCAGCTGATCGATGTTTCTCTCTCATCGATGTTTCTAACTCTCTATCTCTCTCCCTTCCTCTCTGTAAAAAATCAATAAAATATATTTTTTAAAAAAAATAAGGCTAAACTCAACCAAGTCAGGCTAAAAACCAAAGTAAGGCTTTAATCAAACAAGTCAGACTGAAAACCAAAGGTAAGGCTTAAATCAACCAAGTCAGGGTGAAAAAAAAATAAGGCTTAAATAAACCAAGTCAGGCTAAAAACCAAAAGTACGGTTTTAATCAACGAAGTCAGACTGAAAACCAAAAGTAAGGCTTAACTCAACCAACTCAGGCTGAAACCAAAAATACTAAGGCCTAAATCAACAAAGTGATGCTGAAAACCATAGGTAAGGCTTAACACAACCAAGTCAGGCTGAAAACAAAAAGTAAGGCTTAAATCAATCTAGTCAGGCTGAAAACCAAAGGTAAGGCTTAAATTACCCAAGTCAGGCTGAAAACCAAAGATAAGGCTTAAATCAACGAAGTCAGGCTGAAAACCAAAGATAAGGCTTAACTCAACCAAGTCAGGCTGAAAATAAAAAACTAAGGCCTAAATCAAAAAAGTCAGGGTGAAAAAAAAAATAAGGCTTAAATCAACCAAGTCAGGCTGAAAACCAAAGGTAAGGCTTAAGTCAATGAAGTCAGGGTGAAAACAAGAAGTAAGGCTTAAATGAAACAAGTCTGGCTAAAAAGAAAAAACAAAGGCCTAAATCAACAAAGTCAGGCTGAAAACCAAAGGTAAGGCTTAAATCAATGAAGTCAGGGTGAAAACAAGAAGTAAGGCTTAAATCAACCAAGTCAGCCTGAAAACAATAAACTAATGCCTAAATCTACAAAGTCAGGCTGAAAATCAACGGGAAGGCTTAAATCTACCAAATAAGGCTGAAAACGAAAAACTAAGGCCTAAATCAACAAAGTGAGGCTGAAAACCAAAGGTAAGGCTTAACTCAACCAAGTCAGGCTGAAAACAAAAACGGAGGCCTAAATCAACAAAGTCAGGTTGAAGAAAAAAAATAAGTCTTAAATCAACCAAGTCAGGCTGAAAATAAAAAATAAGGCTAAACTCAACCAAGTCAGGCTAAAAACCAAAAGTATGGTTTTAATCAACGAAGTCAGACTGAAAACCAAAAGTAAGGCTTAACTCAACCAACTCAGGCTGAAACCAAAAAAACTAAGGCCTAAATCAACAAAGTGATGCTGAAAACCATAGGTAAGGCTTAAATCAGCCAAGTCAGGCTGAAAACCAAAGGTAAGGCTTAAATCAACGAAGTCAGGGTAAAAACAAAAAATAAGGCTTAAATCAACCAGTCAGGCTGAAAACCGAAGGTAAGGCTTAAATCAACAAATCACGCAGAAAACCAAATGGTAAGGCTTAAATTAACCAATTCAGAGTGAAAGTAGTAAGGCTTAAATCAGTGATTCCCACAGTGGGCGCCTCCACCCCCTGGTGGGCGCTGCCAAGATCGAGGGGGGGCGGTGATGGCCACAGGTGCATTTGTTTTAACTTTTTTTGTATTACCTTTCTATTCTGAGTTCAATAAATCGTTTCATAGTTTCAAACTTCAATGTTTCTAATTTACACCTTTCTTTAGTATATTATACGAAAAAGGTAGAAACATTAATACATATATCTTTCTGTTTAATTGCTATTAAAATTTTAAAAAAATTAATTTCCAGGGGGCGCTGAGTAACATTTGTTCTGGAAAGGGGGCGGTATGCCTAATAAGTTTGGGAACCACTGGTTTAAATCAACCAAGTCAGGCTGAAAACCAAAGGTAAGGCTTAAATCAACAAAGTCAAGCTGAAAACCAAAGGTAAGGCTTAAATCAACCAAGTCAGGCTGAAAACAAAAAACTAAGGCCTAAATCAACAAAGTCTGGCTGAAAACCAAAGGTAAGGCTTAGATCAACCAAGTCAGGCTGAAAACAAAAAACTAAGGCCAAAATCACCAAAGTCAGGCTGAAAACCAAAGGTAAGGCTTAAATCAATGAAGTCAGGGTGAAAAGAATTAAGGCTTAAATCAGAGATTCCCGAATCCCAGCAACAACACAGTGCCGGTAACTAACTATTACGCAGCCAGCTCTGGGCAGTGAACTTCCACTGGACAGAGAGGCCCTATAGCCTCAGAGGCCAACCCCAGAACACTGCCACCCAGAGGCTGACCCACAAACTGACTCTTTGCTAAACACAAAATAAGGCATTCTGGGAAACAAATACGACCTGCTTTAAAATAAGGACTGTGGTTTACAACACAGAGGAACAGTGTATCGCAGGGAAACTCAACACTCTCCTGAATTCCTGGCAGGTCTAAGGCGAGCCACACTGAAGAATAGAAGAACCGAAGGACCTTCACTACTGCAATATATTTTTTCTTTTTTCGCTTTTTAACTAAGAAACTAATTTTTTTTCTTTTTTTTCTTCTTTTTTTTCTTCTTTTTCCATCACCTGATTTTACTCTTTTAATTACTACCTTCTTATTTTTAACCAGTATTATTACTGCTAACATTTTACCATTTTTTAAAGTGCCATTTTATTTTCTCTTTATTTTCTTTTGGGATTAGTGTTCTCCATTCTACTTTCATCTTTATATTATTGGTGGTTTCTAGTTTGCATTCATCTCCAGGGAGCTGTTGCTGGAATTTGTTGGGATTAGTGGTGGTTCTATAGGAGTATTCTCCTCATATAAAAAGTCTCTTCCCCTCTTCCACTTCATTCTCTCTTTTTGCTCTTTTTTTTTCTTTTCTTATCTTTTCTCGCTTTAATTCCCCCCCCTCCTTTTTCCCAATTTAATTTTTGCACTCCTTTTTTTGGTCCCTACTTTTCTTTTCTTTTTTCTCTTTTATCTTTTTCTCTTCCTTCTTCCTTATCTCCTAATTCTCTTAATTCGGGTGGTCACCTTTATTTGGGGTTATTAATATAGTGAATATACTTGTGTATAGTGCCTGGTACGTGGTGCCTTCTTGTGTTGTATTTTGTGCCTTTAAATCAACGCAGCAGATCCAAGCAACAGCAACCTCCTGAGTACCACATCCTCTGCTGAGGAACAGCAGCTGTACGTGAAACCTCACTCCACCAGCCAGAAGAGCCACCACAGCTGTGAACAGCACCCACCAGAGGAGCTGCTGCCAACTGAAGAGCAGCTGCTACCGCAACCGCCCGAAGAGCAACCACAGACCAAGAGTCACTGCCACCAAGGGAGCAACCACTGAACGCCTCAACGTCTAGATATGTCAGTGAGAGCAAACATGGGTAGACAAAGAAACCCCCAAAGGAAAGAGAAGGAGGACTCTCCAGAAAAGCAGCTAAGTAATACAGAGGCATGCAACATGACAGAAAAAGAATTCAGAATAAGGGTCCTAGAGTGCATAAACCGGATGGAGGAAAAAATCGACAACCTCTTCAAGAAGCAAGAAGAAACAGATGAAAAAATCGATAACATATGGAAGAAGCTAGAAGAAACAGATGAAAAAATCAACAACTTAAGTAAGACCCAAGAAGAAATGAAGAGTGATATAGCTGCAATGAAAAACAGCATTGAAAGTATCAACAGTAGACTAGGAGAAGCGGAGGACTGAATTAGTGAATTAGAAGACAAGGAAGCAAAACACACCCAAAATGTACTGCAATTGGAGAAAAAAATTAAAAGACAGGAGGAGAGCCTAAGGGAGCTTTGGGACAACATGAAATGAAACAACATACAAATAATAGGGGTACCAGAACAACAGAAAGAGGAACAAGGATTAGAAAACCTATTCGAAGAAATAATATCAGAAAACTTCCCTGAGGTGGGGAAGAAAAAAGTCACACAAGCCCAGAGAGTCCCAAACAAGGTGAACCCGAAAAGACCTACACCAAGACACATCATAATCACCATGGCAAATGTTCAGGACAAAGAGAGAATCTTACAGGCTGCAAGAGAGAGACGGAAAGTTACATACAAGGGATCTCCCATTAGATTGTCAAATGATTTCTCAACAGAAACACATCAGGCCAGAAAAGAATGGACAGAAATTTACAAAGTGATGCAAAGCAAAGGACTGAATCCAAGAATACTCTATCCAGCAAGGCTATCATTCAAACTTGAAGGGGAAATAAGAAGCTTCACAGACAAAAAATGGCTAAGGGAGTTTATCACCACCAAGCCAGCAATGCAAGGAATGCTAAAGGGACTGGTATAAAAATAAGAAATAAAAAGCTCAGAAAGAAAACAGCCACACAAAAAAAGAAATGGCTACAAACAAATACCTTTCAATAATAACTTTAAACGTAAATGGACTAAATGCTCCAACTAAAAGACATCGAGTGGCTGAATGGATAAAAAAAACATGACCCATACATCTGCTGTCTACAAGAAACCCACCTCATTAGAAGGGACTCACACAGACTGAAAGTGAAAGGATGGAAAAATATCTTTCAGGCAAATGGAAAGGAAAAGAAAGCTGGGGTAGCAATACTTATATCGGACAAAATAGACCTCAAAGTGAAGGCCATAACAAGAGATAAGGAAGGCCACTTCATAATACTAAAGGGATCAATACAACAAGAAGATATAACCCTGGTAAACATATATGCATCCAATGCAGGAGCACCCAAATTCATAAAAAAACTCCTGGAAGATATCAAAGGAGAGATCGACAACAATACAATCATAGTAGGGGACTTTAATACACCGCTGACAGCACTGGATAAGTCCTCTAGACAAACAATCAGCAAAGATACAGCAATCCTAAATGACTCACTAGATCAGATGGACTTAATAGACATCTTCAGAACACTTCACCCCAATGCCATGGAATATACATTCTACTCAAGTGCTCATAATACATATTCAAAAATAGACCATATATTGGGTCACAAACAAAGTCTCCCCAAATTCAAGAAGATTGAAATCATAAAAAGCATCTTCGCAGACCACGATGGCATAATATTAGAAATAAACTACAATAAAAACAACCCAAAATACTCAAACACCTGGAAGCTGAATAGCATGCTATTAAATATTGATTGGGTTACCAATGAGATCAAAGAAGAAATTAGAAACATCCTAGAAACTAATGACAATGAAAACACAACAATCCAAAACCTATGGGACACAATGAAAGCAGTCCTGAGAGGGAAGTTTATAGCTCTACAGGCCTATCTCAAAAAAACAAGAAAAAATGGTAGTAAATCATCTAACTCTACAACTCAAAGAATTAGAAAGAGAGCAACAAGAAAACCCCAGAGTGAGCAGAAGGAAGGAGATAATAAAGATTAGAGCAGAAATAAATGACATAGAGACCAAAAAAACAATTCAGAAAATCAATGAAACCAAGAGCTGGTTCTTTGAAAGGATAAACAAGATTGACAAACCTCTAGCCAGGCTCACCGAGAAGCAAAGAGAGAGGACCCAAATAAACAAAATCAGAAACGATAGAGGCGAAATAACAACAGACCCCACAGAAATACAAATGATTGTTAAAAAGTACTTTGGACAGCTCTACTCCAACAAACTAGACAACATGGAGGAAATGGACAAATTCCTAGAAAAATACAACATTCCAAAACTCAATCAGGAAGAATCTAAAAATCTCAACAGGCCAATAACTATGGAAGAAATTGAAGCAGTCATCAGAAAGCTTCCATCAAACAAAAGCCCAGGACCAGACGGCTTCACAGGGGAGTTTTACCAAACATTCAAGGAAGAACTAAAACCTATCCTCCTCATACTACTACAAAAAATTCAAGAGGAAGGAACATTTCCAAGCTCATTCTATGAAGCCAGCATCACCCTAATACCAAAACCAGGTAAAGACAACACAATGAAAGAGAATTACAGGCCAATATCCCTCATGAACATAGATGCCAAAATCCTCAACAAAATCTTAGCAAATCGGATCCAGCAGTACATCAGAAAGATCATACACCATGACCAAGTAGGATTTATCCCAGGGATGCAAGGATGCTACAATATCCGCAAATCAATAAATGTGATACATCACATAAACAAGTTGAAAGAAAAAAACCACATGGTCATATCAATTGATGCAGAAAAAGCATTTGACAAAATTCAACACCCATTTTTGATAAAAACTCTCAGTAAGGCGGGAGTAGAAGGATCATACCGCAACATAATCAAAGCCATATATGACAGGCCCACAGCCAACATCATACTCAATGGACAAAAACTAACACCATTTCCCCTAAGAACAGGAACAAGACAGGGATGCCCCCTCTCACCACTCCTGTTCAACATAGTACTGGAAGTGTTAGCCACTGCAATTCGGCAAGAAGAAGAAATAAAAGGCATCCAAATTGGAAAAGAGGAAGTAAAACTGTCCTTATTTGCAGACGACATGATATTATACATACAAAACCCTAGAGACTCCATCAAAAAGCTACTAGACTTAATACATGAATTTGGTGATGTAGCAGGATACAAAATTAACCCCAAGAAATCTGAGGCATTTCTATACACCAATAGTGAACTTTCAGAAAGAGAGATTATAAAAACAATCCCATTTACCATGGCACCAAAAAAATTAAGCTACCTAGGAATAAACTTAACTAAAGAGGTAAAAGACCTCTACTCAGAAAACTACAGGACGTTGAAAAAAGATATAGAGGAAGACATAAACAGATGGAAGAACATACCGTGTTCATGGATTGGCAGAATCAACATTATTAAAATATCCATACTACCCAAAGCAATCTATAAATTCAACGCACTTCCCATTAAAATACCAACGGCATACTTCAGAGATCTAGAACGAACTTTCCAAAAATTCATATGGAATAAAAAAAGGCCCCGAATAGCTGCAGCAATCCTGAAAAAGAACAAAGTAGGTGGGATCTCAATACCAGATATCAAGTTGTATTACAAAGCCACTGTTCTCAAAACTGCCTGGTACTGGCACAAGAATAGGCATATAGATCAATGGAATAGAATAGAGACCCCAGAAATCGGCCCAAACCAATACGCTCAATTAATATTTGACAAAGGAGGCAAGAACATACAATGGAGCCAAGATAGTCTCTTCAATAAATGGTGTTGGGAAAATTGGACAGATATATGCAAGAAAATGAAACTAGACCACCAACTTACACCATACACAAAAATAAACTCAAAATGGATAAAGAACTTAAATGTACGACAGGAAACCATAAAAATTCTAGAAGAATCCAAAGGCAACAAAATCTCAGACATATGCCGAAGCAATTTCTTCACTGATACAGCTCCTAGGGCACTTGAAACTAACGAAAAAATGAACAAATGGGACTACATCAAAATAAAAACTTCTGCACAGCCAAAGAAACCATCAACAAAACAACGAGAAAACCCACTGTGTGGGAAAACATATTTGCCACTGTCATATCTGATAAGGGCCTAATCTCCAAAATTTATAGGGAACTCATACAACTTTACAAAAGGAAGATAAACAATCCAATCAAAAAATGGGCAAAGGACCTAAATAGACACCTTTCAAAAGAGGACATCCAGAAAGCCAAGAGACATATGAAAACATGCTCAAAGTCACTAATCATCCGAGAGATGCAAATCAAAACGACTATGCGGTATCACCTCACACCTGTCAGAATGGCTATCATCAACAAATCAACAAACAACAAGTGTTGGAGAGGATGTGGAGAAAAAGGAACACTCGTGCACTGCTGGTGGGAATGCAGACTGGTGCAGCCACTATGGAAGACAGTATGGAGTTTCCTCAAAAAACTGAAAATGGAACTCCCATTTGACCCTGTGATCCCACTTCTAGGAATATATCCCAAGAAACCAGAAACACCAATCAGAAAGGATATATGCACCCCTATGTTCATAGCAGCACAATTCACCATAGCTAAGATCTGGAAACAGCCTATTGCCCATCAGTAGATGAATGGATTAGAAAACTGTGGTACATCTACACGATGGAATACTATGCTGCTCTAAAAAGGAAGGAACTCTTACCATTTGCAACGGCATGGATGGAACTGGAGAGCATTATGCTAAGTGTAATAAGCCAGTCAATAAAAGAAAAATACCGCATGATGTCACTCATTCATGGATAATAGAGACCATTATAAACTTTTGAACAATAATAGATACAGAGGCAGAGCTGCCTCAAACAGATTGTCAAACTGCAGCGGGAAGGCCGGGGAGGGTTGGGGGGCAGGAGGTAGGGGGGTAAGAGATCAACTAAAGGACTTGTATGCATGCATATAAGCATAACCAATGGACATAAGACACTGGGGGATAGGGGAGGCTAGGGGACTGTCTAGGGCGGGGGGATAAAATGGACACATATGTAATACCCTTTGTAATACTTTAAGCAATAAAAAAAAAGAATGGAAAAATAAATAAATAAATAAATAAATAAATAAATAAATAAATAAAAGAAAAAAAAATCAGTGATTCCCAAAGTGGGCCCTACCGCCCCCCGGTGGGCGCTGCCAAGATCGAGGGGGGGGCGGTGATGGCCACAGGTGCATTTGTTTTAACTTTTTTTGTATTACCTTTCTATTCTGAGTTCAATAAATCGTTTCATAGTTTCAAACTTCAATGTTTCTAATTTACACCTTTCTTTAGTATATTATACGAAAAAGGTAGAAACATTAATACATATATCTTTCTGTTTAATTGCTATTAAAATTTTAAAAAAATTAATTTCCAGGGGGCGCTGAGTAATATTTGTTCTGGAAAGGGGACGGTATGCCTAATAAGTTTGGGAACCACTGGTTTAAATCAACCACGTCAGGCTGAAAACCAAAGGTAAGGCTTAAATCAACGAAGTCAAGCTGAAAACCAAAGGTAAGGCTTAAATCAACCAAGTCAGGCTGAAAACAAAAAACTAAGGCCTAAATCACCAAAGTCAGGCTGAAAACCAAAGGTAAGGCTTATAATCTACCAAGTTAGGCTGAAAACAAAAAACTAAGGACTGAATCAACAAAGTCAGGCTGAAAACCAAAGGTAAGGCTTGAATCAATGAAGTCAGGGTGAAAACAAGAAGTAAGGCTTAAATCAACCAAGTCAGCCTGAAAACAATAAACTAATGCCTAAATCTACAAAGTCAGGCTGAAAATCAACGGGAAGGCTTAAATCTACCAAATAAGGCTGAAAACGAAAAACTAAGGCCTAAATCAACAAAGTGAGGCTGAAAACCAAAGGTAAGCCTTAAATTAACCAAGGCAGGCTGAAAACAAAAAATAAGGCTTAAATCACCAAAGTCAGGCTGAAAACCAAAGGTAAGGCTTAAATCAACCAAGTCAGGCTGAAAACAAAAAATAAGGCTTAAATCAACCAAGTCAGGCTGAGAACAAAAAACTAAGGCCCAAATCAACAAAGTCAGTCTGAAAACCAAAGTTAAGTCTTAAACCAACAAAGTCAAGCTGAAAATCAAAGGTAAGGCTTAAATCAACCTAGCCAGGCTGAAAACCAAAGGTAAGGCTTAAATAAATCAAGTCAGGCTGAAAACCAAAAGTAAGGCTTTAATCAACCAAGTCAGGCTGAAAACCAAAGGTAAGGCTTAAATCAACTAAGTCAGGCTGAAAACAAAAAATAAGGGTTAAATCACCCAAGTCAGGCTGAAAATCAAAAGTAAGGGGGTGTAGGAGGGGTGGTCCCTCAGCCCGGCCTTTCCCCCTCACAGTCTGGGAGCACTCAAGGGAGGCGACTGGCCCATCAGGTATAGAGATAATTTCTGGAGGCAGCACGGACTCCTTCCTTATTTCTTTCCTCTGTGGTTGGAGGGAAGGGAACTAAAAGGTGGAGACAGAACTGTAACCGGGCCTGTGGCTTTTGTAGGCAGTGCAAAAAGGGAGAAGACTGGGGAAATTCTCTAGACTCATTTTTTCCCCCATTTCCTTCCCTCCCTCCGGGACCCTCCCTCCGTTTTTTTCTTCTCATGGTGGATGCTAGGGCCTCAGGAGCCCAGAGATGGTGGTGTTCCGCTCCCTCACTTCTCAGCTGAACCTACAGCTGCCTCACATTCCAAGTGGGGCTGTTTTCAAGTGACTAAAATGCTGGGGATAAGGACACATATGTAATAACTTAATTAAAAAAAAATCTAAAAAATAAAAAATAATAAAGTGCTGGGAATCCACAGCTCCCGGCCTCTCCCCTCTCAGTTTCCTCCTTGGGTCAGCTGCAAAGTTCACCGAGACACCCGCTGAAGCAGCTCTGCCCTGGGAGTTCTGCACTGGCCCCGCCCTGCCCTGCGGGGCACTCTTCCTCTGGCCCACAGTCTGCACTCCGGAGGGTCGCCCGGAGCCCATTCCCCCAGGCAGGTGGGGCACGGGGGCTAGCTTGGAGAGCTGGAGGAAGATGGCAGAGAAACAGTTGGTATGAACCGGAGCCTGCTAGCCAGACTTCCTAAGCTCCCCATTCTGCCCAGGCCAGGCCCCTTCCCTGCGCTGGGAGGACTCCGGCTGAGGTCCCCTCCCTGCACCCAGAGCCCTCCTCCCCGTTCCACCACCGGGGCGGGAGCAGCTCGCCTGCGACGCTCTGGTCCCTGCCAGCCAGGCAGGCGGTGGTGCAGGCGGTGTGGCCTAGGGCGCCCTCTGCTGCAAGCCTCCTCTCCCTGCATGAAGCAGGGGGCAGGGCCCGCGGCCGGGCCACGGAGGCAGGGGCGGGGCGGGGCACAGGGCGCTAGCAGGCTCCGCAGTCTGTGCAGCCCACTCAGGCTCCAGGCCGCCGGGCCCGCGGAGCACTGGAGGCAGAGGCGGCACAGCCGGCACAGCAGCCCGTGGCAAGGCCTCGCGCCCCTCGCAGCCGCCCCTGGGCACTGTGCATGGAGACACCGCTGAGCACTGTCTGCTCGGGACCTGCGGGGGCTGGGGTGGCCTCGAGCTCCCGCCGGCCCTGCCAAAGCCAGATGCGGGCTTGGCTGGCCGCCTGCGTCCCCACCTATACCAGTCAGGAGCAGCCTCTGCCTCCAAGGCAGCTTGACATCAGCGCTGGTGGAGAAGTCCCCGCCCACCAGCTTCTGCTTGGTGGTGACTCAGGCACTGTTAGGACCAAATTAGAATATTACCTCTTTATTATATAGATGGTCAGGGACATGTGACATCTGAGTGAAACCTAGGAGAGAGGAAGGGGTCATGTAGGTCTTTAAATAATGATTATTTTAGAGAGACGGGATGGCCAGTGCAAAGACCCTGGGGCAGGAGGATGCTTGCCATGTTCCAAGGTCAGGAAGCCACTGTGGCCAGAATAGAAGGGATGAGGACAATGACATGAAAAGTGTAGACAGGGACCAGACTTTTAGTCTCTGCTGTCAAAGGGTGATCTGCAAGGAGCTAAAGAGCCTGGGACAGAGGGTAGACCAGTGATGGCGAACCTATGACACACGTGTCAGAGGTGACACACGAACTCATTTTTTTTGGTTGATTTTTCTTTGTTAAATGGCATTTAAATATATAAAATAAATATCAAAAATATAAATCTTTGTTTTACTATGGTTGCAAAGATCAAAAAATTTCTATATGTGACAGCACCAGAGTTAAGTTAGGGTTTTTCAAAATGCTGACACACCGAGCTCAAAAGGTTCGCCATCACTGGGGTAGACCAACCACATCGCTCAGTGTCCTGTTTATTTCAGCTGACATGGTCTTCATTGCAAGACTTTCTTAACCAAAGCACTGAGTTGCTTGACCTTCTGGTGGAAACTCCCTATCTTGTGTAGACCAGCCCTTTGAGCAGCGCTAATGTGGGACCTTGTGGGCTCTGGTGATGACTTTGGATTTTGGTGTGGTTGAGGCATGAGTGACAGGAGGGCTTTGTGAAGAAAAAGAGTGACCTGACTTGGGTTTTAAAATAATTCATCTCTAAGAATTCACAGGTCCTACTCAGGGGAGATTGATATCAGGTGGGTCAAGGAGGCAGCAGGAAGATCAGATATGAGACATAATTCCATTTAGGAGTGATGGTGGCTTGGACCTGAGTGTTTGGGTTCTATCTATACTGTGTAGACTGACTGCAGGTGTGCTATGGATTAACGAATACTGCGGGAGTAAGAGAGACTTCAAGAATAATAGCCCTGGCCAGTGTAGCTCAGTTGGTTGAGCGTCATTCTGTGTACCAATAGGTCACCGGTTCGATTCTTGGTCAGGGCACATGTGCAGGTTGTAGGTTTGATCTCTGGTCTGGGTGTGTGTGGAAGACAACCAATCAATGTTTCTCTCTCACATATTGATATTTCTCTATCTCTCCCTCCCTCTCTCTAAAATCAATAAAAACATTTAAAAAAAGAATAGTGCCAATATTTTCAACCTGAGCACCTGGAAGGATGTAGATGAACTTGACTGAGAAGAGGAAGGCTCTGGAGGATCAGGTTGAGGAGAGAAAAAAAACTTGGTTGTGACCCTGTGGTTGGAGCATCGGCCTGAGCACCAAAAGGTCACCAGCTCGATTCCTGGTCAAGGGCATATACCTGAATTGCAGGTTCCATCCCAGGCCTGGCTCCGGTCGGGGCACCTGTGGGAGGCAACCAATTGATGTGTTTCTCTCACACTGATGTGTCTCTCTCCCCCACTCCTTCCCTTCCACTCTCTCTGAAAAGAAAAATCAATGGAAAATATATTCTTGGGTGAGAATTAATAACAACAAAAGATCTTGGTTGTGTACATGTTACAATAGAGGTGCCCCAATAATGTGTAGGATTGATGCCCCAGATTGATTTAACTCACTTTCTCTTAAACCCCCTGGAAACACAAAAAACTGAGGAACTGAAGACAGCAATTCCCGGAATCACTGACAGCAGATTCATGTGTGAGTCTGGTAGAGGGAAGTGGTTTTGTGAGGTGCACGTTGTGTCTCTGTCAGCACTCAGGGCCATGGAGCTGGCGGTCCTGGACTGTTGCTCCAGAGGATGCAGAGGGGCTGTGACCAGAGACCAATACAATGTGTCCATTTCCTAGGTTTTCATGGGGAATTAGCAGCAGCTTTCCTAGGGAGGCACATCCCCAGTCCTGCCCGTGGAGATCATTCTGGAAGCTGCAACTTCAGTCTGCTTCCAAATACATGAACCGAGGATTATAATTTTTAAATTCCATGCTCCTGATATAAAAAACAAACAAAGCAAAACAAACACGGTGAACAAGTCAGTGCCCATCACATTTCATTTGGACCAAGAACCAAGAACTTTGGGCTTTTCACAATGCAATCAGTGTGCAAGGCCCAAAGGAGGCATCTTGTTTTGATGTGCTCACGTACAACCCCAAGGAGATTTTGACTCCTACTGGGGCTGGAACATGAAAATGTTATTCTTTGTCTTATATTTGCGCTGGGAGCAAAGCCAGTTCCTGGCTCCCTGCTGTTGGGTGTTCTTTCTTGTATTTGTGACAACACTGGACGTTGCTGTGATAAGCTCTGTGTCTCTGTGTGCTGTTCAAAGTGATCACAAAGAGGTTCTGGCTTCTCTGTCTGGGACATGCTGAGGACATTGGCCCTAAATGACAACAGCTTCCCCAAATGAAACCAACGTTTTCTCTAAATAAGTTACTTATTGGTTTTTCACTTTTAGACATTATTTAATCTAAGGTCACCCTTCTTGGAAGATGAGGACTCGACTGCTTTCCTTCTCATCCCCAACTCTCTCTCTCTCTCTCTCTCTCTCTCTCTCTCTCTCTTCCCATCCTGTTTCTCCAGTATTTTCTGAAGACCAATATTTAGTGTAGACTTTATTGTGTCTGTTTAATGCTTTTCACATTTGAGCCAACTAACCGATTTCTTTACATTTGAATCTCGCAGGTACATCAGAAATAGAAGGACTTCCTTCTGTGGGAGTGGGGTGGTCCTACTCAATAGACACTTTTAATTACAAAAACAGAGTAGAAAACGCCAAAAAGTCTACCACATCCCTTCACAGTCCCTCCAGGTCACCTTGTGGTGGTGCTGCACTCTGGTGGCCACATTACAAAGTGCACCTCCCAGTAGGGTCAAGCCCTTCTTTTTCCACGCAGTTACTCTTACAGAAATGGGAAAAGTGTCAGTGTCAAGTGAAAATGTAAGGCTCTTTATTCAAAAGTCATTATGAATTTCAGGACGGTGAAGGTAGAGCATTAAACCTACTGCAGTCCCTCCTAAGTGGCTGCATAGATTGGGAGACCATGAAGCCGTCCCTCACTACCAGGGCAAATGGATGTGTTTATTCACCAGGTCAATTCCACACCAAGCTCAAGTCATAAAAAAATAGACCTAAAGTTAATGTCATCCTTAAGGGTGAAAATAGAGTCTATACCGCTAAAGATGAACAAAACTGCAAGTTTTCTAAACGCCTCAGTAAGACACGTGTGCTCTGAAGGGTGGAAGTGGATGCCCGCTGATGTTAATGCTCTAAGACAGTGGTTCTCAACCTTCCTAATGCCGCAACCCTTTCATACAGTTCCTCATGTTGTAGTGACCTCCAATTTCATTGTTACAAATTGAACATAATTAAGCATAGTGATTAATCACAAAATTAATATGTAATTATATATGTGTTTTCCAATGGTCTTAGGTGACCCCTGTGAAAGGGTCGTTCGACCCCCAAAGGGGTCACAACCCACAGGTTGAGAACCACTGCTCTAAGACAATGAAGTCAGTGATGACAGTGGTGGCAGGGTTAGGATCAGCTCCAGTGATCAGCAGTGCAAGGAAAGCATGAGCTGTAAGGGCATCCACATCTGCTGCCATTCAGGGATCTGCTACATCTATGAGGCTGTTATGGCTCCAATAGTCTGGGCCATGCTGGGCGTACCTCCAGAGTAAAGGACGAGTTGCTGCACGTGTACCTCCATCTAATCTATGTTAGAAGGATGAAAGGTGTTTTGTGAAGCCTCTGGTGAGACCTAATAAGAAAACTACATGCAGACTCCTAGGGTTTGGAGCAAGGCCATATCTTCTACAGCAATGGAACAAGAGCTCCTGACTGGCTTCTGGGCCTGAGGAGAGATGAAGAGTCTGAACATGGGCTGTAAGGTGACTAGGTAGGCAGAACTGTTCATCATGACCTGGGTTCTATCACACCCACCAACAGAAGGTCAGGTGGAGAGGGCAGCATCCATCACAGATGGAAGTGACACATCCTGGATTAGACAAGGACAGGTGGCCAAGACCATGGGCACCTACCACTCCAGCCCTGTGACCTGCCACATAGCTCTCACCTGAATCACAGAAAGTTAACTCTGCCTAGTTAACAAAGAGGGTCCATTCATTCCACCTTTATCCCAGCCCTCAATTTCCCCCTTACACACACACACACACACACACACACACACACACACACACACACACACCATTGGCCACTCTCTTATCTGTCCCCAGGTTATTAGTCAGACTTACTCACTGACACCCAAATCCCCTGGGACTTGGCTAACTTGTTGACTCAGCTGAGGCACATCTTGGGCAATGGGGGTGAAATTTGGCTTTTCCTGGCTCTCCCAGGCCATGTGGAAACTGCTGCCCCGGACCACCCTTTGAGAACCTGCTGCACACGCCTCTACTTGTCAGACCTGGAGACTGGACACCTCTGTCCCTCAAGTTTGGTCCTCACCTCCAAGCCTGTTTTTCATTCCCCACCTTCTCCAGGCTCCATTTCTGCCCCTTTTCTAGTCTAACTATCTTGCACTCTAACTCCCTTCCTCATTCAAATCTTTCAACTCCCTGTCCCCATGTTCTGCATTCATGGTGTCCCCTTCCTACAATCCCTCATCGCTCTCCAGACTCCTACCTCCCTACAAGATGCTCATCCCCTTTCTCCTCTTTGTTCCCTGTTTCATGTCTCCTGTCCCATGTTTTCTGTCAGCTTGTACACCTGGTGTTCCCTCGTGTCCCAATGTCAGGGCACGGATCAGAGTGTTTAAGAACCTTGTCCTTTCCCCTCCACCCTGTGTCTCACTCCTAATGCCCACCCAAGTCTAGGAGAATGGCACCCCCACCCCACCACACCAGCACCAGTGGTTCCTACCTCAACCATAGGTCTGCTCCTCACTCATATTTCTTTTTTTTTCTTTTTTCCTTCTCATTGTTTTTATTTTTATTTTTTTATCTTTAAATTCTTTATTAGTTAAGGAATTACAAATGTGTCCTCATTCCCCCCCCCATTAACCCCAATCCTCCCCCCCCTCCACGCATGCTCTCATCCCCCTGTTGTCCATGTCCATTGGTTTGGCTTATATGCATGCATACAAGTCCTTTGGTTGATCTCTTCCCCTTACCCCCACCATCCCCTACTTTCCCTCTGGAGATTAATAGTCTGATTGCTGTTTCTCTGTCTTTGGATCTGTCCCTGTTCATCAGTCTATGTTGTTCTCTATATTCCACAAATGAGTGAGATCATGTGGTATTTATCTTTCTCTGACTGGCTTATTTCACTTAGCATAATGCTCTCCAGTTCCATTTAAGCTGTTGCAAAAGGCAAGAGTTCCTTCTTTTTTACCGCAGCGTAGTAGTCCATTGTGTAGATGTACCACAGTTTTTTAATCCACTCATCTGCTGATGGGCACTTAGGCTGCTTCCAAATCTTAGCTATGGTGAATTGTGCTGCTATGAACATAGGGGTGCATATATCCTTTCTGACTGGTGTTTCTGGCTTCTTGGGATATATTCCTAGAAGTGGGATCACTGGGTCAAATGGGAGTTACATTTTTAGTTTTTTGAGGAAGCTCCATACTGTTCTCCACAGTGTCTGCACCAGTCTGCATCCCCACCAGCAGTGCAGAAGGGTTCCTTTTTCTCCACATCCTCTCCAACACTGTTGTTTGTTGATTTGTTGATGATAGCCATTCTGACATATGTGAGGTGATACTGCATAGTCGTTTTGATTTGCATCTCTCGTATAATTAGTGACTTTGAGCATGTTTTCATATGTCTTTCGGCCCTCTGTATGTCCTCTTTTGAAAAGTGTCTATCTAGGTCCATTGCCCATTTGTTGATTGGATTGTGTATCTTCCTATTATTAAGCTTCATGAGTTCCTTGTAAATGTTGGAGATTAAACCTTTATCAGTGATATCACTGGCAAATATGTTCCCCCCATGCAGTGAGTCTTCCTGTTGTTTTGTTGATGGTTTCCTTTGCTGTGCAAAAGCTTTTTATTTTAATGTAGTCCCATTTGTTTATTTTCTCTTTAGTTTCCATTGCCCTAGGAGCAGTATCAGAGAAGAAATTCCTTCAACATATGTTTGCTATTTCGCTGCCTATGGATTCCTCTAGTATTTTTATGATTTCCCGTCTTACGTTTAAGTCTTTTATCCATTTTGAGTTTATTTTTGTGTATGGTGTGAGTTGGTGGTCTAGTTTCATCTTTTTGCATGTATCTGTCAATTTTCCCAACACCATTTATTGAAGAGACTGTCTTGACTCCATTGTATGCTCTTGCCTCTTTTGTCGAATATTAATTGGGCACAGTGCTTTGGGTTAATTTCTGGGTTCTCTATTCTATTCCATTGATCTATATGTCTGTTCTTGTGCCAGTACAAAGCTGTTTTAAGAACAGTGGCTTTGTAATACAGTTTGATATCTGGTATTGAGATCCCACCTACTTTGTTCTTCTTTCTCAGGATTGCTGCAGCTATTCGAGGTCTTTTTTTATTCCAGATGAATTTTTGGAATGTTCGTTCTATATGTGTGAAATATGCCATTGGTAATTTAATGGGGATTGCATTGAATCTGTAGATTGCTTTGGGTAGTATGGACATTTTGATGATGTTGATTCTACCAATCTATGAACACGGTATGTTCTTCCATCTGTTTATGTCTTCCTCTATCTCTTTTTTCAGTGTCCTGTACTCACTCATATTTCTTAGCCTCACTCTGAGACCCCACAAAAGAGCCCTCCTGAATGGTACCCTTAGGTCCCTCTGAACCCATATAATGCCTAACACCCCCAAAACCCACAGGTCTTACAATTTCTTTCTTTTTTTTTTTAAAATATATTTTATTGATTTTTTACAGAGAGGAAGGGGGAGAGATAGAGAGCTAGAAACATCAATGAGAGAGAAACATCGATCAGCTGCCTCCTGCACATCTTCCACTGGGGATGTGCCCGCAACCCAGGTACATACCCTTGACCAGAATCGAACCTGGGACCTTTCAGTCCGCAGGCCGATGGTCTATCCACTGAGCCAAACCGGTTTCGGCACAATTTCTTATCTTAACTTTGAGAAGACCCATTCCTTCATGACCGCCCCCCTCCTTTCCCACCTCTGCTTACCTACAATCCACCCCTGGCTGGGTCTCGGAGGATTTTAGCCAAATACCCTACAGGCCACAAGGAGTAGGAAAGGAAACAGAATCAGAGGAGAGATTTGTTTCCATTTCCCAGGTTCTGGTTGTTGACTCTCTAAGGACAGGCACGTGGAATTTGTAAAAACAACAAAGAAATCAAAGAATGAGGACACAAATGTCTGGCCTGAGCACCAGGTCACAGAGGGCAGGAAACAGGTTGGGCTGGTGCAGGCCTGCGGGTGGAGGACGTGACCAGGGAACTGCATGTTTATTGGAGTTGTTGAGTTTCACGACAGAATATCTTTTAAAACCTCTGTGATCTTATTCTTTGAACACACAGTGAAAACACATGTGGAATGAGAACACCGTTCACACTGTCACGTCCTCTCAAATAATGGTCTCTCTGAGGTACCAGAAGGATATCTGGGCAGTCAGGTCATCTCCTGCTGTGGACGCCCAGTCAAGAGGAAGGCAGGAAAACTGGAAATATGTATTTTAAAGAAATTGGAATATTTGAAGATATGGGAAGGGTGGACACTGAGTAAGATGACAAATTCAGCTAATTAGGTGATGGCAAAGTAAAACATGCATTGGGCAAATTGAAAGAAGCAAGACAGACTCTATTCAAGACCAGCGAGACTGAGTTCAATACCCCGAAACAAAATGCTGGAAAAAAATTAAGAACAGAAGCAGGAATCATGGGCATCTGTGTTTGCTAACTGGCTTTACACACACAAAAAAGAAAACTTCTTATGAAATCCTGACAGGAGGTTACCTCTAGGTTATAAAGGTCCTCACACAAGTTAGATTCCTACCCTTTTTCAGAGACTGTGACACAGGGACACTAGGAGGATTACATTTTAAGGGGATTGGGGCAGGCCCTTGAGACAGATATTCTCTGGGTCATAACACTGGCAAGAAGTTTTTAAGGAGACTTATGTATATTTCAAAAGGGCGCAGAAAAAAATCTGCAATTGCAAGTTGCAATTTGCATTATAAAGGAAATGCTCTAAAAAAATAGAGATTAGAGACCTGTAGCCAGGAAGAGCCTGTCTGAGGGAATACTAAGGCCTTGGGGTCATAAAAAAAACTGCTTTCTGCAGAGTTGAAGGAAACACAACTAAATTTCATTCAGTCAAGACCTGGTTTGCATCTCCACCAGCTACTGCAATTTATAAAGAGGTGTAATTCCCAGCCATTTATAAACAGATGCAAAATAGCTGACAGACCCTGAACATAGTCAGGATCTGATCTCCCAGAAGGCTGTGCTTTCCATGAAGACTTTACATTGCTCTCTACAGTCACCTTCCCTTTGAAGGAAGAAGAGTATTCTCCATCCTCCAACATGGCTGATGTCACTGGATTGGCCTGATTAAGTGACCTGAGTGCAGAGGAATTACATTCACCTCATAGTTTGCTCTGATGCAGGTGTTTCTATGCAACCTAAGATGGGAGTTCTAACAGCCTCAAGAGGCTTCTCTAGCCTGCAGTCTCTCTAGCTTTGGGGGATGCCCTCTTCTCCAAGAGATTCCAAAGGACCCCCTCAGGTCAAATTTAGCTCCATAAAGGGTGAGGTCATTTCTAATTCTGTGGGCATCTCACTGAACTGGGACATTTGAGCCAAAGCCTTGGTTGTATTAGCAACATTTCCAATTACGGCCTATTAACAAGGAGAATAGAGTCGCATTTAGCATATGCAAATAAGTCTATTGCCATGAAAACAAAAATACCCAAGAAGACTTAAGAAATTTTTTGGGGAGAAGTCAAACAGGGAGAAAAAAAAGGTCAGTATTGCTACCAACATGGGTGTCTTTCTGTGTATTTCTGTTGCCCACAACAGTGTCCAGGCACCCTCAACTGGCCCCCCTGAAAGAGGGACAGAGCTCAAATTCCTGTGACCTCATCACATACTCCCACCAGTCATCACACAACCACTGACCATCCTTTGAGGGACTCAGTATCACCTCTGCTGTGGAGATGGTGCAACTAAAACAAATCAGAGGTATGATCCGGTGTGGAATGTGGCCTTAAGTAAAAAATAATGACAATGTCAGCTCTGATTTTTGTGTGTTTATTGACTCAATGTAAGTCTTCTAAGGACTCTCCACCCTCACAACAAATCTATTTAAAGGGCACAAAAAATTATTCAGAGTTTAGTAACATATAGGAGCGGAGGAGGGTCACTAATATTTTACATCCAGCTCAACCGGCACACTTTCAGTGGAACTGATGGGGTTGGACACTTCACACTGATAATTCCCAGCATCCTCCCTCCTGACGGGGTCTATGGTGAGGGTTCTGTTGTTCCAGGACAGCTTCATCCGCTCCGTCAGCCGCAGTTTCATGCCATTGAAGAACCACTGGGTGGAGACTGCATTTGTGTAGCAGGTGAGGACCACGGAATCCTTATGCTCCATGACTGTTGTGTTGCTGGCTAGGAGGGTGGGCACTCTCACAGGCTCTGCAGAGACACAGAGGGTATGACTTATTGAGAGTGGGCTTGGGGCCACAAAAATAAATCAGACATCTCAGGCTCTCCCGTCCAGTGTAAGGTCACCAGAGGATTGTCCTGGCCTCTGGAGAAGGACCACTGTCTTTGTTCAGGTTTCAATGTGTTAGAAGGAAGGCTGCACCTCCTCTCTGACCCCAGATCACACCAGGGTGACCCCTGACCTGTTCCCACAGACATCTCTGTAGTATCAGCACATGAAACCCTTTCCAGCCCATGAGTACAATAACCTCATCATCAAGATAAAACTTTCATGAGCTTTTATTGATTTTTCCCCGTAAAACTTTATTTGACTTTAAATATGATCAGGTCCCACTTTTCATGTAAACTTACATGTATGTTAGAGAATGTGGGCTTACCATATGTCCATCTCTGGGGCCAAGGGAACTTTACAGAAAGTTAAAAAAAGCATTTACCCCTTGTTAAATAATTCATTAGGCAATAAAGATGGTCCACCCCAGTCTTTATGACCCTGGAGCAGAAGAAGTTCCATCTAAAGTTCCGCTCCTCAGTCAGCACAGGACTTTATTTTCTGGTCAGCAGATTGAATAGCACCATGAACAAAATTGCTAGAGAAGTGGTTATTATCTTTAAAAAAGTTGAAATATAAGGAAACTACTTGATATGGTCAAGGCCATACATGAAAGCCCACAGCTTACACAATACTCCATGAAGATACTCAGAAAATGTTACGAAGATCATGAACAAGACAAGATGCTGCTTTCCCCAATTTTCAACATAGTACTGGAAGTCCTGGCCAGAAAAACTAGGCAGGAAGATAAAATAAGAAATACCCAAATTGAAAAAAAAAGAAGAAAATAATCTTTTAAGAAAGACAACATAATCTTACATGTAGAAAACCCTAAAGATTACCACACACACACACACACACACACACACACACACACACACACACACTTTGTTAGGAAGAATAAATAAGGCAAAGTTACAGGAGACAAAATCAACAGCATCATTTCTCCTTAAGAAAACAGTTCCATTTACAATAGCATCAGAAAGAATAGCATACGTAGGAATAAACTTAATTCATAAAAAGGAAAATGTATACACTGAACATTACCAAGTGTTCCTGAAAGAAAGTAAAGAAGAAACAAACACATGAAAAGACATCCATGTCCATGGATTGGAAGACCCCGACTTATCTACATGTTTAACACAGTCCTTATAAAAACCCCACTGATTTTTTTTTGCAGAAATAGAAAAATACATCCTAGAATACAAGTGGAATTTCAGTGGACCCCCAAATGGTCGCAACAATCTTACAGAAGAAGAATGAAATTGGAAGTTTCGTACTTTCTAATTTGAAAGCTTACTATAGAGCGAAAGTAACCAGAATAGTGTGACAGGGGCACAAGAACTTCTATTCACCAAAAGACACAATCAAATGGTTTGGGTGGAGAGAGGACAGTCTTTTCAACAAATGGTGTTGAACAGCCATATCCACATGCAAAACAAATGCAGTGGACTGTTGCTTATACCAGACACAAAAATTCAGTCAAAATGGATGGAATCCTAAATGTGAGACCTAAAATTATAAAACTCTTAAGGGGAAGCATTATGACATTGGATTTGGCAATTATTTCTTAAACATGACACTAAGAACACAGGCAAAAAAATTAGATAAATTGGATTTTGTCAAAATGAAAAAAAATTGTTTAACAAGGGACAAAATAGAGTGAAAAGTGACCTATGGAATGAGATAAAATATTTTGAAAATCATGTATAGGATGAGGGGTTAATATCTAGAATATACAAAGAACTCATACAATAAAACAACAACAACAGAACCAAATAACCTGATTTTAAAAATAGGCAAAGCATTTGAATAGGCCAGTGATGGTGAACCTTTTGAGCTTGGTGTGTCAGCATTTTGAAAAACCCTTACTTAACTCTGGTGCCGTGTCACATATAGAAGTTTTTTGATATTTGCAACCATAGTAAAACAAAGATTTATATGTTTGATATTTATTTTATATATTTAAATGCCATTTAACAAAGAAAAATCAACCAAAAAAATTAGTTCGCTTGTCACCTCTGACACGCGTGTCATAGGTTCGCCATCACTGGAATAGGCATTTCTCCAGAGAAGATACACAAATGGCCAACAAACACAGGAAAAGATGTTCAACAACACTATCACACAAAAATGCAAATCAAAACTCTCAAGGTTGGAGTTGTTGCTTGTGATGTTGGGTGTGGGTACCCGACTGTGCAGGTGACAGAGAGAACTGCCCTGTGTGGTACCTTTGAGTCCTCCAAAGGCTTCTTCAATCAGAGTTGGATCTCTCACCTCTCAGCCAACTTGAGTCCTTAAAAGAATACGGCAGATCTGTGTTGTGTATCACAAGACAAATGCATGAGGATCTGAGTGCTCAGGGAATGTAAGGCCTCCAGCTCTGTGAACGGGAGAAAGTACAGACTTTCTCAGGTGTCAGTGAAGTGTCAGGGTTTGATCATGGAAAGACATAAGACTGGGAGATAGAGCCCTGACCGGTTCGGCTCAGTGGATAGAGCGTCGGCCTGCAGACTCAAGGGTCCCAGGTTCGATTCCGGTCAAGGGCATGTACCTTGATTGCAGGCACATCCCCAATGGGGAGTGTGCAGGAGTCAGCTGATCGATGTTTCTCTCTCATCGATGTTTCTAACTCTCTAACCCTCTCCCTTCCTCTCTGTAAAAAATCAATAAAATATATTAAAAAAGTACTGGGAGACAAAGACCACCCCCGATTTCTTCCGGATTTTCACAGACCAGCTGACTGCCTGGATGACAGGGGACCATTCCTTCCAGCTGCACAGACCTCCATTGTCCAGCCGAAGTGTGTTTCTATGAAACACTATTTTCAGAACATCCTACAGCCTGGGCTTTGAGGAGAAATAACACATGGGGACCAGGAGCAACCCCATGATCAGTTGACTCCTCAGGCCCCTGGGCCAAGAGGTGGAGCAGGCCTTCCCAGGTCAGTGTGAGCCAATAAATCATAGAGCAGAGTCTGAGGAATGAGCTAGAAAAGAGTGAGCACAGGCCAAAGCTTGGTCATTAAAGTCATTCTCCTTCTGCTGAGGGCAGATACAGAAAGGGTGAGGGACAGCAATAGGGTAGCATGGACTTGCTGAAATTCTGACCCTTGTGAACCATTTGTGTTTGGTGTTTATGAGATATAAATTTGGAAATAATTTAAAATCTCCCACGTGTGAAATTTATTATTAATACTCCAATTGTTGGAAGGACTATTTCTCTAAAGGGCAGCAAAGGATCTGAGACATGGGGCAGGGACAGGGGGTTTGTCCTTCGTGGCCAGAATTTTAAGGACTCTGCATCCAGGTTCCAGTTTCTGAAGAGATTTTGGATCATTTATTTATTCATTCATTCAATCACCATTTATTTTTCTTAATTCATCAAAAGCAACTGAGTGTTACATAATGGTCCCTGAACTGGTTGCAAGTGTAGAGTGAGGAGTGAGCAGGCAAAGTCCTTTCCTTTATATCCAGTGGGAGTGACACTAACACATCAGGAAACAAATAAGTGGTTTCAAGTCCAGGGCAGGGAAGCGTGGATCAGCCACCTGAGGGGAGGGCCTGGACATTCCAAGATTGACTCTGATTTTTACTGCAGATAATTTGGTTTTGGAGTTAAAACAATTTACTTCTCCATTTCCTTTCCTTCCCCAGACCAGAATCTCTCCCTCTGAGCTGAGGATGCCTAAGAAGGAAGGATCTGAACCAATGGTTGGTCTAGGGAACCACAGACACCTAATAGGCCCCTGGGGTGGAGGAGAGGATGGGGCTCTGGCTGCAGACAGACCTCAGGTGACTCTGATCAGCTGATCATGGTCTGTGGGACTCTGTTTTAGTGACTGTATCTCCCTGTGCCTCGGTTTCCTCTCAATGAAGGCGGGTAGATATTTGGCTGCCAGGTTGTCAGTGTATTAATCATGAAATATTCACAGTATCTGACTAAAGATGATCAAATAAGAGGTATCTCTTCTTGATCAACTCTAAGAGAGAATCCCCTTGGCTGGTCCCTGCTAAGTGAGGGTCTGCCAGGAGCATCTATCCACCTCTGTTCCTCCCTGGGGATACTTACCTTTCACTTCACTCTCCTAAGTCCCCCAGAATAGTCATCTAATGACCTGGGGACCTTATCTAGCTGTGTTCTTCACACATAGCCTCAGGTGAAGGACCAGACTCCATTTCTGCCCAGATGTAGCTTTTTGGGACTGAGCCCTGGCTGATGACCAGCTCAGAAGCCTTGTGACTCAGACACTTAGGAAACCATTGAACTCAGTCAGCCTTTCCCAGGAGCTCAAACCCAACCTGTCACACACTCCCCAGGGTCCCTGGGGTCAGGAGCTCTAGGAGAAGGGCTTGGGAAGGGGCTTCCTTAGCTGACTTACTCTATGAGGATTCCATGCCAGGCTCTGACCTAGCCCTTCAGGGTCTTTCCCAGGGTCATGGTCATGGGGAGGGGCCCAGAGGCCTGGACTGAGACTGGTCTCCCTCTGCTGAGTCACTCCTATCAGACTGGCCCTTCTCTCTGTGGAGAATATCTGCAGGGCTGGGATCCGGGATAGGAACTCTGACCTTAGGAAGTTTGTCTCCACTGTGTGTGTCCTGCACTAAATGCCCAAACCCAACCCTGAATGTGAGGCAGAGGAGGATGGAACAGGGTCCAGGGCTATTAGTTCTGTGTGTGAAGTGAAATTCACCCACCCAACACCCAGAGGTCAGAGAGTAATCACTCACGGTATACACGGAGCCGTCCAAATCCTATTTCTTTTTTTGAATCTCGAAGGTGGGCTACTATGGTGTAGTATCCTGTGTCCTTCCATGTGACCCTCTTTAACAGCATGGATCCATCACTGTTTACTTTCTCTCGACCGCTGTATGCAGGCCCTAATGCGTGTACTCTTAAGTCCACTATAATAGATGCAATATTCCGATGGGATCTCGCCCCTTCCCCCCTGTACCACAGAAAGCCCACAGCATCCGGAGGCTTGTTGCGGATACGCAGAAGCACATCCTTCCCTTCGGCAGCATTGGTCGGCACAATAGCGAGCTGGGCAGTGGTGGGCGGGCTCCAGAAGGTTAAGAGTGAGACTAGAAGAGAAAAGAGAAATGGGTCAATATTTGGATCTATGTATTGGAATGGGAAGATGCGGCCCTTTATACTGAGCGAGTCTCTTCAAATCTTCATCTCTTCGCCTTTGTCTGTGTGTGAGTGTGTGTGGCCCCCATGGCCAAGGTCAGCAGCACGGCCACCAATACGTCAGCACCTCGGAACCTGTTATTTTTGTTAGTTTTTTTTGAATACTCTTCCCCAGGTGTCTGCCTGGCTCACCTTCTCACTACCCTAAGACTCCTGATGACACTCAGAATGTCCTTGGGAGACACCTGTGGTGACCACCTCCTCTAAAAACCCGATGTCTCCATTTTCTGACCTGTCTCTGTTCTCTTCACCTCATGGAACTTGTGGGTCCCTGACCTGACATCTAGATCTTTCCTTGTCTGTCTCCTCTCTGTAGAAGGTAAGCTCCATCAGGAAAGAGGCTTGTCTGATCTGTTGTACCCCAGGGCCTGCAGCAGGCTGAAATGCCTGTGGGTAAATGAATGAATCCCAGGGTCCTGCACCCTCCTGGGGTGCATGTGCCCATTTCTGAGGTTGGTGGTAAAGACAACGCGTAGTGTCCCTGGTGAAGTTTTTCTGGTATCTCCTCACATAAATTGTTATTATTATAATCAGTCTACAAAATTCAATACTCAGTGAGGAATAGCTTAAGAAATGAACAGCAATCAAGGTTTCCCTGCCCTTCACCACTTTCAAATCCTGAGATGTTATGGTTGTGGAACTCCCTCCCCAATCCTGCTCTGCTCCCCTGCCCTTTCCCTTCAGGTCCACATATCAGCCTCCCTTTTCTCCCAGAGGCTGTCCTCCTCAGGAGATCTTAACCAGTCTCTGTCCCCCATCCTCCCATCCACCCCCAGGAATTGTCCCCTCCTTACTGGCCAGCAGGAGCCCCTGCCAGGGGACAAGCCCTCTGTGAGCAGAGGCTGAAGGGGACTCCATGGTAACTGCTGCCTTCTCTGTCCCTCCCTCTGTGGGAAGAACTTGGGCTCCAGTAAGGCTCACAGACACTGCTCTCCAGACGGGTAGGATCTGCTGTCCCTCCTCCCCATGTGCTCAGCCTCCTCCTGGGGCCAGATCACTTCTCTCCTCACGTGGGCCAGGGTGGGGTCTGTGCTTAGGAAGCTCACTCGCCCTCCCCTCTTTCCTGCCACCCCTGTCTCCTCCTTGCAGTTTACCTTTACTCTATATTTCAGTTCTCTGGGAATTGCTGAGGCCTCTGAACACACACACACATGCACACACACAGGCACACGGCATCCAGAAAAGCACTAGCCTGGGGCGTCCAATTCCTGGTCACTCTCCCTGGCTCCCTGGTGCCTGCACAGTAGCCTCCCCCATAGCCCTCTCTCTTTCACATTTGACTTTTCTCCTCAGAGAAGGAGTTCTGCGGCCGCCTCAGGAAAATTGTCACAGGGGTGTCACCGCTGCTGTGCATCGGATCTCCTGTGAAACTTTGTAAAGGTTGCAATGCCCAGTTAACATATTTAAAAATCTGCTTCAGCCCTGACCAGGTGATTCAGTTTGTTGGAGCATGGTTCCATGCACCAAAAAGGTTGTGGGTTCGATTCCTTGTCACAACACATACTTAGGTTGCAAGTTTGATCCTGGTTGGGACAACAGATTCTCTCTCTCTCTCTCTCTCTCTCTCTCTCTCTCTCTCTCTCTCTCTCTCCCTCTCTCTCTCTCTCTCTCTCTCCCCCCATGATGAGGAGACACCCCTCCCCTTCTCCTGTGCACAAGGAGGGTCTCCAGATCCTGTTAAAATGCAGATTCTGACTCGGCAGGTGTGCAGTGGACCAGAGACTCTGCATCTGACGAGCTCTCGGGGAGGTGGATCTTACTGGCCTGTGGAGCCCACTTGCAACAGCAAGGCTGATGGAGGCACGTGTCCCCTGAGAGGATGACCCTCTCAGGCCAGCATTGGCCTCTGCTGTGTCTTGGTCTTGGGTCTGTCAGCACCACACAGAGAGCCCCACAGGCCCCAAACTGGGGATTATTTCTGTTTGTGACACAGAAACCCAGCTGGGCACCGGGTCTGCCCCGTGTTCTCAAATGCGCTGGGAAGGTTGGATTTCCTCCCAGCAGGAAGGCCACAGAGGTGACTGTGGGGGTGAGAAGGGGTCAAGCTGGGTGACGACTGCAGAGGGGACCCTCCCTCTACCTCAGGTTGTCACCAGTCTGGCCTTTGCTTCCAGGGACAGAGACCCAGAACTGGATGTCTCAGAAGGACCTGCAGTTCCTGAGTGTGAAGGGGAAGGTGTCCTGTGTGTCTTGGGAGAAGAAGACGGTGGTAGGAGTTCATGTGCTGTGGGCTCCCAGGTACGTGGGGAATGGTTTCAAGGAGACCCTCCCTCTCTATTTCTGTTGGTTGAGCCTGTCCATGTGCTCCCTGACTGTTGGGGCAGCCTCTGACCTCTGCCTGGGAGACTTGCTTGTGGTCCCCTCTCCTTGCCCATTGGTGGTGCCAGGCATGGGGTGGGGACCAGCACAAAGCCGTTGAGAGAGCTGGTGCTCCTCTGTCAAAATAAGAAACATCCAAACCTGTGGAGAACTTTTATGAATTCATTTGAGCCACAGTGAAATCATAGGCCTGTTAACAGGACCTCAAATCCTGCAGAGAATGGCCATTTTGCAGCTTATTTTATACATTACTAGTATAATCAAAGGAGAAGATGAAAATAGTTGCATGAAATCCATTAGGAGGTTAGAGAAAGTATATTGAGGAAATCCCTAAAGTTAACAAAAGGCAAAAGGGAGAACATATTGTTTTTTACTTTGGTGGGCCCAGGATCATTAACAGTTACAGCATGTAGAGAGGTTATGCAAGGAACCAGGTAACATAAGGAGTCTGTGGTATCCTATGCTGATCCCAGAGGTGGTGTCTTCAAATTGTCTTGCAAAGAAAAAATTACTCTGAAATGTCAAAGGTATGTTATCCAAGATGCATAGAACAGGGAACACGGCTCATTTAAGGTAAAGTCTGACCTTTGCTAAGGAAGCTGTAGGCCTGGGACATGACGACCTGCCATCACCTGCCCAGTTAGGAATTTGTGATCAGACCACACTGTGCAGTTACTTTGGGTCACTGAGCTTGTCAGTCCTGCCGTGTGCCCCCATGGGCTTGTCAGGCTTATTTTACAGTCCCCCTTTTATTCACAGGCCCTAGAAGTAGCAGGTGGGATGGAGCAGGCACGAGGGCGGGGTCCAAAAGGGCCTGTGGGAGCAGGGGATGGAAATCAGGCTCCTTCTCCAGCTCCTTAGGCCAAGCCAGGTTCATGTGTGAATTCCCTGTGTTGTCTCTGTGTTTAAATGTCCCCCCTGGAGAGCAGGAGAAGACCTGCAGCCAATGTCAGGTGCTGCACCAGGGATGCTGACCAGAGGGTAGGAGATGACCCTGACACCTGAACAGAGGTGGGCTTTGGCCTTCAACCTGAAAAACCAGTCAGTCGGAGCCCAGTCACTGTGGGTCCCAGGCCTCCTGACTCCATCCCAGAGCAGAGTGAGCCCAGTGAGAAGACAGGCATTGTCCAGAGTATTATGAGTCCAGTGTCCTGAGAACTTCCCCCTCTGGTGGATGTGCTGTTTCAGGAGGAGCTCTCTGTCCCAAAATTTTCAAAGGAAGGGCCTGGTGGTTCTCTTCTGAGGCTTTTAGTAGAGTGTCTCGAACTTGGAGGGCTGATCCCCCAAATGCCCTGTGTGTCTCCATCGTAGCTTTGGGGTGTTGCATCCAAGTCATCTGTGATTCTGTCCATCATTTGCTATAGGACTCTCTGCATGGCTTGGAGCTGGAGTAGCTCAGATGGAGACTTAATCAGAGAAGCCTGTAGGTTCTTGTTAGGGCAGTGATGGCGAACCTTTTGAGCTCGGCGTGTCAGCATTTTGAAAAACCCTAACTTAACTCTGGTGCCGTGTCACATATAGAAATTTTTTGATATTTGCAACCATAGTAAAACAAAGACTTATATTTTTGATATTTATTTTATATATTTAAATGCCATTTAACAAAGAAAAATCAGCCAAAAAAATGAGTTCACGTGTCACCTATGACACGCATGTCACAGGTTCGCCATCACTGTGTTAGGGGAGGGGAGCCCCATGAAACCCTCAGCCCCTCTGACATAGAAGCAACTCCAGATCCTGGGATCTCCTGTCCCATCCTGTACAGGAAGTCTCCCAGGACACCATGGGCTGATGAGATGCCTTTAGGGATGGTAGGCAGGTGTACCACAGTCCAGGGACCTTGGGGATGGGGAGTTATCCCCTAATTCCTTTGAGTTCAGTGTGGGCACCCTCCTCCCCTAGTAGTAACTCTACCTGGGGTGGAGGATCCAGGTGTCTGCCAGGTCAGGGATCTGCTAACAGTGAGAGGTCAGACCTCCCTTTATTCCCTTAAAATCACAATGCTCCCTATCTCCATCTTGTGAATGATCCCTAATCTACCCAAGGGCCTGTCCTCCCTCCTGGCTGTAAGTGGGATAAAGACCCAATCCTGGCCCTAGCTGGGTTGGCTCAGTGAGTAGAGTGTTGGCCTGCAGACTGTGGGGTCCTGGATTTGATTCCTGGTCAGGGCACATGCCTGGGCTGCGGGCTCGATCCCCAGTGTGGGGCATGCAGGAGGCAGCCGATCAATGGTTCTCTCTCATCATTGACATTTCCATCTCTCTCTCCCTTTTCCCTTCCTCTCTGAAATCAATTAAAATATATATTTTTTAAAAAGACCCAACCCTGGGACATCCCCAAGCACTTGCTGGCCTCCTCTTAGGCTGACAGCAATGTCTTCGTGTTGATAAGGAACATGCTCGCATTGCAAGCGTCACACAGGTGACAGGCTTCCATTGGTGGTTTCCCTCATCATTTAATGAGTGTTTACTGAGCATCTGTAATGTGTCAGGCCCTGGGATGGGCCTTGGGACCTGAGAGAACAGGACATGGTTGGGACCTGTGCTCATGGAGTTTGCCTTGTAACAAAGACAGGCTCCCAGAGAAATCACAGCACTGAGGACTTAATGAAAATCCTGAGAAGGGCAGTGAAGAAAAAGATCTGGTGTGTCCAGAGCATGTACCTGAGTCTCAGCTGGACTGTGAATCTCAGAGAGCACTTCTGAAGTGTGAATGGCCATTCGCCCCTTAAAGGACAGAGGGTGGTGAGGAAGAGCTGCCTGCAGAGGACTGGCCTTTGGTGGGCAGAGGTCAGGCTGCATGGAGGAACTCACAGAGTCTAGAGTGCGCAGCCTGGAGAGCGAGAAGTGCTGTGGACTTGGTGATGCTGGTGAGGTAGGACCTGGTGGGCTTGGAAACTGCTCCAGTGGGGTCAGCAGCCCCCTGGAGAGGCTGCAGGACACGGAGTAGCTTTGCTGCCCTCTGGTGGACAAGCAGAAAAATGAGCCAAAAAGGTCATGCTACGTTTTGGTATTTTTTTGAGTTTTGTATTTTCTACTCAACTTATATCTTAAGCAATATATCATGTGTATATATAATTTTAAACATATTTACTGAGTTAAAGTTGACATATAATACACTTAAAATATTAAAGGTATATAATTTAATAAGTTTTGCCAGATGCGGGCACCAGAGAAGTTGTTACAATGAAGATAATGAACATGTTCTTCACTCTTAAAGCCTCCTCAGGCCCTCTTAAAATTTCATCGTTCTTCTCCCCCACCTTCTCCCCTAGTGTTAAGGAAACTCTCATCTGTTTTCTGTCATTATAGATGAGTTTACATTTTCTAGACTTTTCTAAATTTGAATCATACAATATGTAATATTGGGCTATGGTTGGCTTCTTGACTCAACAAGATTATCCTGAAATAGTTATTTCTGTTTTATCCCTTAGTTCTATTTCATTATAGGGTTGCTCCAAACATGCTTATCCATTCACCCATTCATGGTCATTCGTGTTATTTCCCATTTTGGGTTATGACAGTAAACTTGCTACGAGCATTTGTACAGAAAGGTCTTTAGCACAAAGAATTAGGTGCTTGTAAAACCATTGAAGGGCTAGAGAAATGGAAGTTAGGGAGTTGCCACTGGAAGTCTGGTTTCAAGGTCCCACTGCCACAGCCCCACCCAAAGGTAAAAAAACAACAACACACACAACACCTGCAGAGCCTATCCATCTGTCAACACATTAGCAGAAATAATCTCCCATCCAGCTTCCAAACTACACACAAGTGCATCATAGAGGCTAAATTTAATTCACACCTGGATTCCCAGTCATTAGAAGTGGGAAAGGTGGTATTTAACCTTTCAACCCCTCTGGTATAGGAGGAAATATAGAAAGGGGTGGAGCATAGATGTCAAGTGCCAATAGACAATACATGGCATATCTGAGTCCACTGGCAGGCTGTGTGACTCTAGGCAAGTGATCCCACCTTAAAAAGAGTTGGTTTCTTCATGTGATATCATAGAAAGATATTTGGTGTTCTTTTTTTGTTCTTAAAACTGAGCAACTAAAACTCTGGAAATTTTCTCAGTGACAAGGGAGATAAGAGTGTCTTTTGTCCCGATGAGGCAACTTCTGACAGGCCTCTGGATAATTGCAGGGTGAGGGCAGGTTGCCATGAAGACCAAATCTTGATTAGAAGCTTGGAATTTTCAGCTGTCAACGTAAGAAACGTTTACACCCGTAGAGAAATTTATAAGTTTATAAGTTTATTTGATCCAAACTGATGACAATTGCCAGGAAACAAATGTCCATGGATTGAGAAAATGCTACAAGAATGGCAGTTTTGCACCTTATTTTATATATTACAACCAAAGGGGGAGGCGTAAGGGGTTACATGAAATCCATTGGTGTTAGGTTAGGGAGGCCAGAAAAAAGCAAAGCAGGGAAATCTGTGAGATTGGATGAAAAGTAAACAAATAGACACAGACTTCTATTACATTGGTTGGTACAGGATAGTTAGCAGCTAACAATTGGTTATGCTTATATGCATGCATACAAGTCCTTTAGTTGATCTCTTACCTCCTGCCCCCCAACCCTCCCCGGCCTTCCCGCTGCAGTTTGACAATCTGTTTGAGGCAGCTCTGCCTCTGTATCTATTATTGTTCAAAAGTTTATAATGGTCTCTATTGTCCATGAATGAGTGAGATCATGTGGTATTTTTCCTTTATTGACTGGCTTATTTCACTTAGCATAATGCTCTCCAGTTCCATCCATGCCGTTGCAAATGGTAAGAGTTCCTTCCTTTTTACAGCAGCATAGTATTCCATCGTGTAGATGTACCACAGTTTCCTAATCCATTCATCTACTGATGGGCACTTAGGCTGTTTCCAGATCTTAGCTATGGTGAATTGTGCTGCTATGAACATAGGGGTGCATATATCCTTTCTGATTGGTGTTTCTGGTTTCTTGGGATATATTCCTAGAAGTGGGATCGCAGGGTCAAATGGGAGTTCCATTTTCAGTTTTTTAAGGAAACTCCATACTGTCTTCCATAGTGGCTGCACCAGTCTGCATTCCCACCAGCAGTGCACAAGTGTTCCTTTTTCTCCACATCCTCTCCAGCACTTGTCGTTTGTTGATTTGTTGATGATAGCCAGTCTGACAGGTGTGAGATGGTACCTCATTGCTGTTTTGATTTGCATCTCTCGGATGATTAGTGACTTTGAGCATGTTTTCATATGTCTCTTGGCTTTCTGGATGTCCTCTTTTGAAAGGTGTCTATTTAGGTCCTTTGCCCATTTTTTGATTGGATTGTTTATCTTCCTTTTGTTAAGTTGTATGAGTTCCCTATAAATTTTGGATATTAGGCCCTTATCAGATATGTCATTGGCAAATATGTTTTCCCACACAGTGGGTTTTCTCGTTGTTTTGTTGATGGTTTCTTTTGCTGTGCAGAAGCTTTTTATTTTGATGTAGTCCCATTTGTTCATTTTTTCTTTAGTTTCAAGTGCCCTAGGAGCTGTATCAGTGAAGAAATTGCTTCGGCATATGTCTGAGATTTTGTTGCCTTTGGATTCTTCTAGAATTTTTATGGTTTCCCGTCATACATTTAAGTCCTTTATCCATTTTGAGTTTATTTTTGTGTATGGTGTAAGTTGGTGGTCTAGTTTCATTTTCTTGCATATATCTGTCCAATTTTCCCAGCACCATTTATTGAAGAGACTATCTTGGCTCCATTGTATGTTCTTGCCTCCTTTGTCAAATATTAATTGAGCATATTGGTTCGGGCCGATTTCTGGGGTCTCTATTCTATTCCATTGATCTATATGCCTATTCTTGTGCCAGTACCAGGCAGTTTTGAGAACAGTGGCTTTGTAATACAACTTGATATCTGGTATTGAGATCCCACCTACTTTGTTCTTTTTCAGGATTGCTGCAGCTATTCGGGGTCTTTTTTTATTCCAGATGAATTTTTGGAGAGTTCGTTCTAGATCTCTGAAGTATGCCGTTGGTATTTTAATGGGAAGTGCGTTGAATTTATAGATTGCTTTGGGTAGTATGGACATTTTAATGATGTTGATTCTACCAATCCATGAACACGGTATGTTCTTCCATCTGTTTATGTCTTCCTCTATATCTTTTTTTCAACGTCCTGTAGTTTTCTGAGTAGAGGTCTTTTACCTCTTTAGTTAAGTTTATTCCTAGGTAGCTTAATTTTTTTGGTGCAATGGTAAACGGGATTTTTTTTATAATCTCTCTTTCTGAAAGTTCACTATTGGTGTATAGAAATGCCTCAGATTTCTTGGGGTTAATTTTGTATCCTGCTACATCACCAAATTCATGTATTAAGTCTAGTAGCTTTTTGATGGAGTCTCTAGGGTTTTGTATGTATAATATCATGTCGTCTGCAAATAAGGACAGTTTTACTTCCTCTTTTCCAATTTGGATGCCTTTTATTTCTTCTTCTTGCCGAATTGCAATGGCTAACACTTCCAGTACTATGTTGAACAGGAGTGGTGAGAGGGGGCATCCCTGTCTTGTTCCTGTTCTTAGGGGAAATGGTGTTAGTTTTTGTCCATTGAGTATGATGTTGGCTGTGGGCCTGTCATATATGGCTTTTATTATGTTGAGGTATGATCCTTCTACTCCCACCTTGCTGAGAGTTTTTAACAAAAATGGGTGTTGAATTTTGTCAAATGCTTTTTCTGCATCAATTGATATGACCATGTGGTTTTTTTCTTTCAATTTGTTTATGTGATGTATCACGTTTATTGATTTGCGGATATTGTAGCATCCTTGCATCCCTGGGATAAATCCTACTTTGTCATGGTGTATGATCTTTCTGATGTACTGCTGGATCCGATTTGCTAAGATTTTGTTGAGGATTTTGGCATCTATGTTCATGAGGGATATTGGCCTGTAATTCTCTTTCATTGTGTTGTCTTTACCTGGTTTTGGTATTAGGGTGATGCTGGCTTCATAGAATGAGCTTGGAAGTGTTCCTTCCTCTTGAATATTTTGTAGTAGTATGAGGAGGATAGGTTTTAGTTCTTCCTTGAATGTTTGGTAAAACTGCCCTGTGAAGCCGTCTGGTCCTGGGCTTTTGTTTGATGGAAGCTTTCTGATGACTGCTTCAATTTCTTCCATAGTTATTGGCCTGTTGAGATTTTTAGATTCTTCCTGATTGAGTTTTGGAATGTTGTATTTTTCTAGGAATTTGTCCATTTCCTCCATGTTGTCTAGTTTGTTGGAGTAGAGCTGTCCATAGTATTTTTTAACAATCATTTGTATTTCTGTGGGGTCTGTTGTTATTTTGCCTCTATCGTTTCTGATTTTATTTATTTGGGTCCTCTCTCTCTGCTTCTTGGTGAGTCTGGCTAGAGGTTTGTCAATCTTGTTTATCCTTTCAAAGAACCAGCTCTTGGTTTCATTGATTTTCTGTATTGTTTTTTTGGTCTCTATGTCATTTATTTCTGCTCTAATCTTTATTATCTCCTTCCTTCTGCTCCCTCTGGGGTTTTCTTGTTGCTCTCTTTCTAATTCTTTGAGTTGTAGAGTTAGATGATTTACTACCATTTTTTCTTGTTTTTTGAGATAGGCCTGTAGAGCTATAAACTTCCCTCTCAGGACTGCTTTCATTGTGTCCCATAGGTTTTGGATTGTTGTGTTTTCATTGTCATTAGTTTCCAGGACGTATTTAATTTCTTCTTTGATCTCATTGGTAACCCAATCAATATTTAATAACATGCTATTCAGCTTCCAGGTGTTTGAGTATTTTGGGTTGTTTTTATTGTGGTTTATTTCTAGTATTATGCCATCGTGGTCTGCGAAGATGCTTTTTATGATTTCAATCTTCTTGAATTTGGGGATACTTTGCTTGTGACCCAATATGTGGTCTATTTTTGAAGATGTACCATGAGCACCTGAGAAGAACGTATATTCCCTGGCTTTGGGGTGAAGTGTTCTGAAGATGTCTATTAAGTCCATCTGATCTAGTGAGTCATTTAGGGTTGCTGTATCTTTGCTGATTGTTTGTCTATAGGACTTATCCAGTGCTGTCAATGGTGTATTAAAGTCCCCTACTATGATTGTATTGTTGTCGATCTCTCCTTTGATATCTTCCAGGAGTTTTTTTATGAATTTGGGTGCTCCTACATTGGGTGCATATATGTTTACCAGGGTTATATCTTCTTGTCGTATTGATCCCTTTAGTATTATGAAGTGGCCTTCCTTATCTCTTGTTAAGGCCTTCACTTTGAGGTCTATTTTGTCCGATATAAGTATTGCTACCCCAGCTTTCTTTTCCTTTCCATTTGCCTGAAAGATATTTTTCCATCCTTTCACTTTCAGTCTGTGTGAGTCCCTTCTAATGAGGTGGGTTTCTTGTAGACAGTAGATGTATGGGTCATGTTTTTTTATCCATTCAGCCACTCTATGTCTTTTGGTTGGAGCGTTTAGTCCGTTTACGTTTAAAGTTATTATTGAAAGGTTCTTGTTTGTTGCCATTTCTTTTTGTGTGTGTGTGTGGCTGTTTTCTTTCTGAGCTTTTTCTTTCTTCTTTTTATACCAGTCCCTTTAGCATTCCTTGCATTGCTGGCTTGGTGGTGACAAACTCCCTTAGCCTTTTTTTGTCTGTGAAGCTTCTTATTTCCCCTTCAAGTTTGAATGATAGCCTTGCTGGATAGAGTATTCTTGGATTCAGTCCTTTGCTTTGCATCACTTTGTAAATTTCAGTCCATTCTTTTCTGGCCTGATGTGTTTCTGTTGAGAAATCATTTGACAGTCTAATGGGAGATCCCTTGTATGTAACTTTCCGTCTCTCTCTTGCAGCCTGTAAGATTCTCTCTTTGTCCTGAATATTTGCCATGGTGATTATGATGTGTCTTGGTGTGGGTCTTTTCGGGTTCACCTTGTTTGGGACTCTCTGGGCTTGTGTGACTTTTTTCTTCCCCACCTCAGGAAAGTTTTCTGATATTATTTCTTCAAGTAGGTTTTCTAATCCTTGTTCATCCTTCTGTTGTTCTGGTACTCCTATTATTCGTATGTTGTTTCGTTTCATGTTGTCCCAAAGCTCCCTTAGGCTCTCCTCCTGTCTTTTAATTTTTTTCTCCAATTGCAGTACATTTTGGGTGTGTTTTGCTTCCTTGTCTTCTAATTCACTAATTCAGTCCTCCGCTTCTCCTAGTCTACTGTTGATACTTTCAATGGAGTTTTTCATTGCAGCTATATCACTCTTCATTTCTTCTTGGGTCTTACTTAAGTTGTTGATTTTTTCATCTGTTTCTTCTAGCTTCTTCCATATGTTATCGATTTTTTCATCTGTTTCTTCTAGCTTCTTCCATATGTTATCGATTTTTTCATCTGTTTCTTCTAGCTTCTTCCATATGTTATCGATTTTTTCATCTGTTTCTTCTTGCTTCTTGAAGAGGTTGTCGATTCTTTCCTCCATCCGGTTTATGCACTCTAGGACCCTTATTCTGAATTCTTTATCTGTCATGTTGCATGCCTCTGTATTACTTAGCTGCTTTTCTGGAGAGTCCTCCTTCTCTTTCCTTTGGGGGTTTCTTTGTCTACCCATGTTTGATCTCACTGACATATCTAGATGTTGAGTCGTTCAGTGGTTGCTCCCTGGGTGGCAGTGACTCCTTGGTCTGTGGTTGCTCTTCGGGCGTTTGCGGTAGCTGCTGTTCTTCAGTTGGCAGCAGCTCCTCTGGTGGGTGCTGTTCACAGCTGTGGTGGCTCTTCTGGCTGGTGGGGCGAGGTTTCACGTACAGCTGCTGTTCCTCAGCAGAGGATGTGGTGCTCAGGAGGTTGCTGTTGCTTGGATCTGCTTTCCAGGGTAGTTCTGCTCTTCCCGGCTGCAAACCCTCTCACCAGCTGAGCAATTTTGCCAATTCGGTGTGGGTGTTACTAGTTTCAGCTGCTCATTCCATTTGCTCCGGGACACGACCTGGGACGTGTCTGCCTATATCGCCGCCATCTTGGTTCCCCTCCAGCAGCTAACAATTAACACAATAACAATGGGGAGTTTTGTGGTTACTGCTCTGGTGCAGTAATGGGTCTGGACAAAGGGACATTACCCTGATATTCCAAAGATATGTCATGGTAGATGCAAAAAAAAAAAAAATAGACAGGCTCAGTTAAGGTAAAGACTGACCTTTCTCAGGGAAGATACTGGCCTAGGACATGACTATCCAACATGACTTGTTTTTATTTTTTTTTAATTTTTATTTTTTTTATTGCTTAAAGTATTACAAAGGGTATTACATATGTATCCATTTTATCCCCCCGCCCTAGACAGTCCCCTAGCCTCCCCTATCCCCCAGTGTCTTATGTCCATTGGTTATGCTTATATGCATGCATACAAGTCCTTTAGTTGATCTCTTACCCCCCTACCTCCTGCCCCCCAACCCTCCCCGGCCTTCCCGCTGCAGTTTGACAATCTGTTTGAGGCAGCTCTGCCTCTGTATCTATTATTGTTCAAAAGTTTATAATGGTCTCTATTGTCCATGAATGAGTGAGATCATGTGGTATTTTTCCTTTATTGACTGGCTTATTTCACTTAGCATAATGCTCTCCAGTTCCATCCATGCCGTTGCAAATGGTAAGAGTTCCTTCCTTTTTACAGCAGCATAGTATTCCATCGTGTAGATGTACCACAGTTTCCTAATCCATTCATCTACTGATGGGCACTTAGGCTGTTTCCAGATCTTAGCTATGGTGAATTGTGCTGCTATGAACATAGGGGTGCATATATCCTTTCTGATTGGTGTTTCTGGTTTCTTGGGATATATTCCTAGAAGTGGGATCACAGGGTCAAATGGGAGTTCCATTTTCAGTTTTTTAAGGAAACTCCATACTGTCTTCCATAGTGGCTGCACCAGTCTGCATTCCCACCAGCAGTGCACAAGTGTTCCTTTTTCTCCACATCCTCTCCAGCACTTGTCGTTTGTTGATTTGTTGATGATAGCCAGTCTGACAGGTGTGAGATGGTACCTCATTGCTGTTTTGATTTGCATCTCTCGGATGATTAGTGACTTTGAGCATGTTTTCATATGTCTCTTGGCTTTCTGGATGTCCTCTTTTGAAAGGTGTCTATTTAGGAACATGACTTGTTTTTATAGAAAGTTTTAATTTCAGACCATCCTATGTGCTTACTTTAGGTCTCTGAGTTTGTAAGGCTACCACACAGGCCTCTTCTAATCTTACCAGTTAGTATGTGGCCCCCTTTTAGTCATAAATCAATCTAAAGGCTTCATTGATGATCAAACTTTTGGTTAAATAATGAGGTTCCATGGTGCTAGGAAGGCTTATTCCAAGGAAATCTTAGTGTCAGCGTTGGTCTTGTTTACTCATGAACCATTGGCGATGGGGCAACACCGTGACCTTGAATGGCAGTCAAGGCTAAATTTTCTCAAAAGTGAAAATCAGCCAAAACCGGTTTGGCTCAGTGGATGGAGCGTCAGCCTGCGGACTGAAGGGTCCCAGGTTCGATTCCGGTCAAGGGCATGTGCCTGGGTTGCAGGCACATCCCCAGTGGGAGATGTGCAGGAGGCAGCTGATTGATGCTTCTCTCTCATCGATGTTTCTAACTCTCTATCTCTCTCCCTTCCTCTCTGTAAAAAATCAGTGAAATATATTAAAAAAAAGTGAAAATCAGATAAATGAGAGGCAGTCAGGTCTTATGGGCCTCCATTAGAAAAACAACAACACTCTGGATCATTTCTAACCTACAAGCTTTCATGATCCAAGTTTTGAGGACACACTATACACCTCTTCAGTTTTCACCATCTGATCATGATACTGGTTCCCATTTACTATGGCTCATCTACTTCCCATTAGAAGCACTTAGTGCCTTTAATTATTAATCTGATTCCTGCTAGTTGTGCAATTGGAAGCTGTAACTTTAAGGTTTATGCAGAAACAAGGCTATAAGAACACAATGCTGTATGTTACAATTACCGTCTAAACGTTCCATAATCCAAGAGGACAGTAAGAGTTTCATAAATAAAATTTCTGTGCCTCAGCAGCAGTTACAGAGGGCCATGTTTTTATAGCCACCTCAGCTTCCATTTGAATTAATATAATTAGTAGTATTTGTTAAAGTTGGGTGTAGATTCATTCCCATAATTAGGTTCTAGCATTTATACATAAAATTCCTTTCTTAATATTCTTTTTTTCCATTAACTCTCAACAACTTCCCTTGTTATCTTGGTTTGTCTCTTTTTACTCATTCAGAAATAACCAAATTATTAGAACAAACTACTTACTTTTAACCTCTCTTAAAAACACACACATTCTTTTCCTTTCCTTTTTCCCCCTCCAATAACATTAATTCTCAATTTCAAAATGTTACCAGAAACGGGGCCAGGTCTGGAGTGGGTTTGCCTAAGGACAGCTGGTAATGTGTGAGCTCTTGACTCCATGCAGGAAGTATTTCACAACATGAGACCAGGTAATTTTAAGACCCAGGTATTAAAGCTGGGACAGTGAAAGAGGGTGTAGGATAGAAGAAGCAATAGGAAAGAGACTAGGCGGAGCTGCTTTGTCCCTCTAGAAATGTCATGGGAAAGAAGTGAGCCCAGGTGGGACTGCTGTCAGCTCACTGGAGAGTCTGAAAAAAAGGGGCATTGGAGACAAGTTCAGGAGGTTAACCCAGGATGAGCTGCTGCTGCTGCCCACTGCTCCTGGTTACGTGTCTCATGGGGACCACTTAGAGTTTAGGAGAAGAAAAAATCACTTGAAAAGGAGATGTAAGTGGGCATGCCCCAAGAAATGCATTGGTTGACTTTGTCTTGAGGGCTTTTATCTCCTTTCCAAAGGTGGAGATTTTATGGGATGTCTCAGGGAATATTCATCAGCTTTCTCAGGTGGGCCCTTTCAGGGTCATGGTCTCCACTGACTAGTCAGGGCAAGGTATAAACCACATGACCAGCAATATGCCAGGGGAGAAAAGGCCACCCGGAAGGCAAAGCATGGCACCAGTTTTGCCCATTGCTAGGCACCAGGGGTTTTCTGCCCTGGTGACCTTCTGTATCTGGCTGTAAATTGCTCAGCTAGTGTGTTCATCTATCTGTCTCAGTTTTCCTGTTCCACTTGTCAAGGAATTTTCCTAGCTTCTTAATAACCATAAAAAGAGTATTATTAATATTACAAATATTATCAAATAACCTTTGAAAATTATTAACAGTTGGGCAATATACACAAGATTTGAGAAAAGCCAGAAGAAAAGTATAATTATTATTATGACTAATATTAGCAGACAGGTAAATACTATAAAACTAATAAAGTTCAATATCAGTTTATAAGTATACAGGCCTTGTTATGTCTTGGCATAGCAGTCTATCTCTGATGTCAGCGGCTTCTCATCCTCTTTCATTGCTGAAGGCAAGTGTCAGAGACAGGGCAGATGTCCATTCCCAGTTAAGCACTTGATAAGGTCTCTTTCAACAATGTTGGAGAGAGTCTTTAATTGATGTCTTTCCAATGGACAATATAAGTCATTATTTTTGAAGTCTTTGTCCTTTGGGAACACACATGTGAAATGAATGTCACTAATTTATCAGTCCCTATAACCTGGTTAATAAGTGCTTGATTTTTATACAGAATGTCTCCTTTTAGAAAGGTTGATTCATATGTCCCTTCATCTAGATTCATAGGGAGACCAGTGACTATATAATGAGCAGGAAACCTATGTGCTTACAAAAAGAAGTAGATTTCAACTTGAGGAGAACTATAAGAAGAGTTTTTGGCCAAGGGAGATTAAAAACTTCTGAAAAGTTACCTAGGTAAGTTTTTTGTTTGTTTGTTTTATTGCTTAAAATATTACAAAGAGTGGTACATATGTCTCCCTTTTTTCCCCCCTTGACCTTCCCCTGGTCTCCCCTACCCCCCAATGTCTTGTGTCCACTGGTTATGCTTATATGCATGCATACAAGTCCTTTGGTTGATCTCTTACCACCCCCACCAACCCTCCCTGGCCTTTCTGCTGTAGTTTGACAGTCTGTTTGATGCTGCTCTGCCTCTGTATCTATTTTTGTTCATCAGTTTATAATGGTCTTAATTATCTATATGTGAGTGAGATCATGTGGTATTTTTCTTTCATTGACTGGCTTATTTCACTTAGCATAATGCTCTCCAGTTCCATCCATGCTGTTGCAAATGGTAAGAATTCCTTCTTTTTTTATAGCAGCATAGTATTCCATTGTGTAGATGTACCATTTTTCTAATCCATTCATCTGCTGATGGGCACTTAGGCTGTTTCCAAGTTTTAATTGTACCATTTGCATGTTCCACAAATCCAGAGAACTGGGGTGATAGGCACAATGAAAATACTGTAGACTAGGACAAACATTACAAATGGATTACATTATTTGAAATGAGTCCCTCAGTCACGGTAACTCAGAGGAAATTCCCCAATTGAGAATTAATTTTTTCCAATAATAATGTACCTTTGTTAATGCTGTTGTTCTTCTGCAAGGGAATGTCTCAACCCAGTGTGAAAACATACAAACCATAACTAACACATATTCGTATTCTGGAGATAGTGGCATTTGGATAAAATTCAATCATCATACCTCAAAAGAATCTAAAGGAAGTGGGAAATGTCCATGGGAACCTTGCAATGATTTTCCAGGGTTATATTTGGACCGATAGAATATCTACTATATACTTCATGAGCCACAGTAGAAAGTTTATAGTAATACTAGGGGCCTGATGCATGAAATTTGTGCAAGGGGCTCAGCCCTTGCAGCCCTGGCTGCCTCAGCCCTAGCAGCCCTGGTTGCCTTGCAGCCCCACCCACTGGTCATTCCAGAAAGTCGTCCGGAAGGTCGTTCCACCATCCGGTCTAATTAGCATATTAGCTCTTTATTATATAGGATTGTTGACTTCATGAAATCATCTTTTAAAAACCCCAATGTGTTAGCTCATGCTGGGGTCCAACCCCAGCAGGTCCAGGGGTCCCCAAAGGTGTGGACGGAGTCAGCGAAGAAGGAATGACACGGAGACAGAGTTCAGTTGATCAGCAGCCTAGCCAGGATCTCTAGCCAGGATCTCCAGCCAAGTTCTGGTCTGGATCTCCAGCGAAGTTCTGGTTAGGATCTCCAGCCAGGTTCTATGTCCATGTTCTCTTGCTAGGTTCTGTCTCTAGGTTCTGTCCAGATTCTCCAGCCAGGTTCAGTCACCAGGTTCTAGTCAGGTTCTCTTGCCATGTTCTATCCAGGTTCTGTAGCCAGGTTCTGTCTCTAGGTTCTTCAGCCAGGTTCTCTCGCTAGGTTCTGTCTCTAGGTTCTGTGGCCAGTTTCTGTCCAGGATCTTTTGTCATGTTCTCTCGCTAGGTTCTGTCTCTAGGTTCTGTGGCCAGTTTCTGTCCAGGATCTTTTGCCATGTTCTCTCGCTAGGCTCTGTGTCCAGGTTCTGTTTCCAGTTTCTGTCCAGGATCTTTTGCCATGTTCTCTCCAGCGAAGTTCTTCTGTCTCTAGGTTCTGTGTAGGTTCTGTCCAGGATCTTTTTCCATCTTCTCTCGCTAGGTTCTTTCTCTAGGTTCTGTGGCCAGTTTCTGTCCAGGATCTTTTGCCATGTTCTCTCACTAGGTTCTGTCTGTAGGTTCTGTCTCCAGTTTCTGTCCAGGATCTTTTGCCATGAGCTCTCCAGCAAAGTTCTTCTGTCTCTAGGTTCTGTGTAGGTTCTGTGTCTAGGTTCTGTGTCCTGTTGTCTTGTTACATCTGTATTTATACCAGTTGATTCCAATCCTATCAATCTCTATTCCAAAGGTTAGGGCATTTCTTATCTCCATTCCAGGGAGTAAAGATTATGTAGCTTAAGCATGATTGTTCGTAGTTAAAGTGATTAATTACCCACCTGGCACTTAGTTAAGGGGTTTTATTCCCTCCCTAACTTCAGGGGAAAATCCCTACCTGGGGAAACAACCTTTCTCAGAGAGGTGACCTTGGTTAAAACACATAGTGCCAAGAAGGTGAGCAAACATATTAAGAACAGTATGCCATATATGTCAGGTCCCTTGAAACAGCAAGGATGGACCGGCTCCCGGCAAGCTCATGTACATATTAAAGTATAGGTAATTGAGTCTGTAGAGATAAGATTGGTTTCTGATTGGGATCATCTCTGTTTGTCTGGATCAAAGTTTTCCCTTTTTTGTTGCCATATCTTTTTTTTTCCTTCTGCAGCTGTCCATTGGAACTGCAAAAGTGAGTAGTATTTCATTGATTTAATGGGAAGCAAGGAGAATTCTCTGGTCTAAACAATTTGACTATTTAATGCTGCCTGTCGAGATGCAGCATCAGCTAAATGATTTTATTTTGCTTTCATGGTGGCAACTTTAGAATGTTCTGGAATTTTTATAATTGCCAGTTGTTTCAATTTGTATGCTATCTAATAATATTTCAGCCTATTTTCTATGCACTCCTCTGAGAAAGTTAAGAAGCCTCACTGCTTCTACAACATTCTAGAGTTGTGAGCTACATGAAGGGCATAGCCACTATTAGTGTAAATATTGACTATTTGATTTTTGACCAATTGACAAGCCCTAGTTAGAACAATTAATTCAACTTGTTGGAAAGATTTTATTCAGGTGTATAAGAACCTTCAATTATGTCTACCACAGGAGTTATTGCATATCCAGCTCAATAACATCCTGTTCATCTTTCAAAGATCTATCTGTAAACTAAATTAAGTCAGCATTATCAAGGAGTTTCCTATTAATCATTTCTATGAACAAAAAGGTGATCAGTGGTCAAAAACACAACTGTGGATGTTTTCATCCTGCAAAGAAGGTAGCAAAGTTGTTGGCTTAAGACTGTTACATCAAGTTTAAAAAACATTAGGCACAGAAAGCGAGAACCAGTCAGAAGTGTTGAGTGTGATAAGAATTCAGTAGAGATTCAACATAATGAGGAACATGAACAAAACAGAACCTATAACTATCTTTTCTGTTTGTTTGCATATGTGTCTATAGCAGAGATGGCTGTCATGCAGGGAGGGAGCCCTTTGGCTACTGAGCATAACTGCTGACTATAATATGCTATAGGTCTATGATAATCTTAATTTTTTTGAATTAAAATTCTAAAGTATTTCCTTTATTTTTAGATATAAAAGGTTAGAAAGTTTATAGGTGTCCCAGATAGACAGCTTCAGGCAATTCCATAGAGATTTTATAGCTTGTTTCCCTTCTGGGTTCCAGAGAATTTGATCAGGTAAATTTCACTTTAGGACACATAGAGGCTGCAACATTAATGAAAACTTTGGAACCCAATTGTGACAATATCTAGTCAAACCCTGAAATCCTCTAAGCTGTTTTCTTGTTTTTAGTAGAGGAAAAGATTGGATTCCTCTGAGTCTTTCGAATAAATAGCACATCCTATATAATAAAAAACCCTAATATGCAAACTGACCAAACAGCGGAACTACTGGTGGAATGACCAGTAGCTATGATGCTCACTGACTACCAGGGGGCAATGCTCAACACAGGATCTGCCCCCTGGTGGTCAGTGTGCTCCTACAGGGGAGTATCACTCAGCCAGAAGCCTGGCTCACAGCTGGCAAGTGTAGTGGTAGTGGCAGGAGCGCTAAGGAGCAGTGAGCTGAACAGTAAGGAGCAGCAAGCCAGCAAGCAGTAAGGAGCGAGGGGTCCCAGACTGCGAGAGGGATCCCAGACTGCGAGAGAGATGTCCAAATGCCTGATTCCCTGGCCTAAGCTGGCAGATAGACACCCCCTAAGGGGTCCCGGACTGCAAGAGGACACAGGCTGGGCTGAGAGACCCCCCCCCCAGTGCACAAATTTCATGCACCAGGCCTCTAGTCTTTATATAAGAGACAGCCAACATATTTTACTTAAATATCCCTATCACTTTCAAGGAAACTTTGCTCTGAGGAAGAAGGCAACTATGTTGGGTATTGTTAAGAACAGATAAAGTAGCCCCAATATCTATAAGGGCCTTAGTAATTTTCCCTTTCATTATAATTTCAATTTCTCAACTACTAGTAAGGAGAAGGAAAAATGACCTCAGAGTCTTCGAAGCAACTATATTCTGCTTTTGTTTCTTTTCTCTTTCTGAATCCCATTTCAGTTTTCCATAACCCTTCTTGGGGTGAACAGACTCCTCTACTGGAGTTCGGTGAACCATATTTAGTAATAGTAATTGGAATAGGTCAGAATAGCCAAGATCATCCTATATAATAAAAGTCTAATATGCTAAGTGAACAGTTGTCTGGTCTTCCGTTCAACCACTCAAAGCGTATTATGCTAATGATATGCTAAGGCCACTCAACCACTCGCTATGACATGCACTGACCACTAGGGGGTGAAAGTCGACCAGTTGACCAGTCGCTATGACGTGCACTGACCACCAGGGGGCAGATGTTCCAAACAGTAGGTTAGCTTGCTCCTGGGGTCCGGCCGATAGGGACTGAGCAAGATGGGCCATACATGCCCTGGAGCCCTCCTGCAGTCCCCCCACAGCTGACCAACCTCCCGCATCCCTCCCCAGCCCCGATTGTGCACCAGTGGGGTCCCTCAGCCTGGCCTGCATCCTCTCACAATCTGGGACCCCTTGGGGGATGTTGGAGAGCTAGTTTTGGCCCAATCCCACAGGCCAGGCCGAGGGACCCCACTGGTACACGAATTTGTACACCAGGCCTCTGTCCTATGTAATAAAAGACTAATATGCAAATCAACCAAATGGCAGAACAACTGGTCACTATGATGTGCACTGACCACCAGGGGGCAGACACTCAATGCAGGAGCTGCCCCGTGGTGGTCAGTGCACTCCCACAGGGGGAGCGCCGCTCAGCCAGAAGCCGGGCTCACGGCTGGCAAGTGCAGCAGCAGTGGTGGGAGACTCTACAGCCTCTGCAGCAGCACTAAGGATGCCCGACTGCCAGTTTAGGCCCAATCCCCTTGGGGAGCTGCAGTCAGGCATCCCCTGAGGGCTTCTGGACTGCAAGAGAGTGCAGGCTGGGCTGAGGGACACCCCCCACCCCCAGGCCTGAGTGCACGAATTTCATGCACTGGACCTCTAGTATGTTATAACAGTAAAATTAAATTCCTTGGTGAACCCATCAGGGTCCTGGAGAAAATTGGGGAAATCTTGAGATAGATTATTTAATTCTGTTCTAGTCCAATAAATATATATAGTCACTGGTTCCCCTCTGCCTGAGACTGGCTTTTCCCTGAAGGGAGCTGCTAGAATTCCTGAAGTTCTTGTCTGAATTTCTATTCTTATTTTCTGTTAGGCCCTTAGGGTGTGATAGTGGAAGAGATAGAGAGTAGACAGAAGAGGAAGGAGGAAGGGATAGGAAGGCAAGTCTGGACAAGGAAGCTCAGAAAGCAAAGGATATAGTGCAGGAGCTGTAGAAGGGGGAGGAATGGGGTGTTGGCATTCATTAGCTTCAGAAGCCTTCTTTAGTCTCTAAAAGTTTTATTAACTTCATTTTTAAAAAGATAAATTTTCTGTGCTCTTTCTAAAAACTTTTCATTTCCAATAAAGATAAGCTTTCCATTCATTCTGTATAATTTTAGAGCTGTTTTTTCCCTCTACTTTTGCATGCAAAAAATCAATTAGGTGTCAAAAGTGTTCCTTTTTGTCATATTACAAGTTGATATCACTTCTAGTTGATATCACTTCTGGCAATCTTCATATTTCTGTAAGTACTTACAAATAAAAGCTTCCTATTAATTGCACATTTGGATGAATATTAATGGGGATTGGGGGGCAGGGAGTTTTCAGCCTTTCAGGCATGATTTCCCCTGCTAATTTTAGTTTTCTTTGGATCTGCAGAGTCAGAACAAATTTCTAGGGAAGTTGTGTGATGGGTTGAAGTGAGCTTCAAGGGGCTGTTGCCTCCTGAGCAACATTAAATTCTCTTAAATGTCTGGATTTCTATCCACAACTGCTAATACAGCTGTGAGGACTCTAAGTGCTAGGTAACCAAACTTTATGTGTGTCCGCCGGTACAAGTCAATTATTTAATTACAATTAAATTGGAATTCCTTAAGGGGCTCCTCCACATTGTGAGACATGCACTATGACACCTCCACAGCGATTCTTAGTCACCTAAGAATATTCGTGAATAGTGTCTTTGGAGCTGAATTAGTTCAGGCTCTCGTTTATCCAGCATAAGGTTTTGTTCAAACTTCAATCTGAAAGCAACTTCAATTAAAATAAAAAGTTAAAGACTAGCCACCCATTTTTCTCCTGTCCTGAGTTTTCTTTTTTTTTTTTATTGCTTAAAGTATTACAAAGGGTATTACATATGTATCCATTTTATCCCCCCGCCCTAGACAGTCCCCTAGCCTCCCCTATCCCCCAGTGTCTTATGTCCATTGGTTATGCTTATATGCATGCATACAAGTCCTTTAGCTGATCTCTTACCCCCCTACCTCCTGCCCCCCAACCCTCCCCGGCCTTCCCGCTGCAGTTTGACAATCTGTTTGAGGCAGCTCTGCCTCTGTATCTATTATTGTTCAAAAGTTTATAATGGTCTCTATTGTCCATGAATGAGTGAGATCATGTGGTATTTTTCCTTTATTGACTGGCTTATTTCACTTAGCATAATGCTCTCCAGTTCCATCCATGCCGTTGCAAATGGTAAGAGTTCCTTCCTTTTTACAGCAGCATAGTATTCCATCGTGTAGATGTACCACAGTTTTCTAATCCATTCATCTACTGATGGGCACTTAGGCTGTTTCCAGATCTTAGCTATGGTGAATTGTGCTGCTATGAACATAGGGGTGCATATATCCTTTCTGATTGGTGTTTCTGGTTTCTTGGGATATATTCCTAGAAGTGGGATCGCAGGGTCAAATGGGAGTTCCATTTTCAGTTTTTTAAGGAAACTCCATACTGTCTTCCATAGTGGCTGCACCAGCCTGCATTCCCACCAGCAGTGCACAAGTGTTCCTTTTTCTCCACATCCTCTCCAGCACTTGTCGTTTGTTGATTTGTTGATGATAGCCAGTCTGACAGGTGTGAGATGGTACCTCATTGCTGTTTTGATTTGCATCTCTCGGATGATTAGTGACTTTGAGCATGTTTTCATATGTCTCTTGGCTTTCTGGATGTCCTCTTTTGAAAGGTGTCTATTTAGGTCCTTTGCCCATTTTTTGATTGGATTGTTTATCTTCCTTTTGTTAAGTTGTATGAGTTCCCTATAAATTTTGGATATTAGGCCCTTATCAGATATGTCATTGGCAAATATGTTTTCCCACACAGTGGGTTTTCTCGTTGTTTTGTTGATGGTTTCTTTTGCTGTGCAGAAGCTTTTTATTTTGATGTAGTCCCATTTGTTCATTTTTTCTTTAGTTTCAAGTGCCCTAGGAGCTGTATCAGTGAAGAAATTGCTTCGGCATATGTCTGAGATTTTGTTGCCTTTGGATTCTTCTAGAATTTTTATGGTTTCCCGTCATACATTTAAGTCCTTTATCCATTTTGAGTTTATTTTTGTGTATGGTGTAAGTTGGTGGTCTAGTTTCATTTTCTTGCATATATCTGTCCAATTTTCCCAGCACCATTTATTGAAGAGACTATCTTGGCTCCATTGTATGTTCTTGCCTCCTTTGTCAAATATTAATTGAGCATATTGGTTCGGGCCGATTTCTGGGGTCTCTATTCTATTCCATTGATCTATATGCCTATTCTTGTGCCAGTACCAGGCAGTTTTGAGAACAGTGGCTTTGTAATACAACTTGATATCTGGTATTGAGATCCCACCTACTTTGTTCTTTTTCAGGATTGCTGCAGCTATTCGGGGTCTTTTTTTATTCCAGATGAATTTTTGGAGAGTTCGTTCTAGATCTCTGAAGTATGCCGTTGGTATTTTAATGGGAAGTGCGTTGAATTTATAGATTGCTTTGGGTAGTATGGACATTTTAATGATGTTGATTCTACCAATCCATGAATATGGTATGTTCTTCCATCTGTTTATGTCTTCCTCTATATCTTTTTTCAACGTCCTGTAGTTTTCTGAGTAGAGATCTTTTACCTCTTTAGTTAAGTTTATTCCTAGGTAGCTTAATTTTTTTGGTGCAATGGTAAACGGGATTGTTTTTATAATCTCTCTTTCTGAAAGTTCACTATTGGTGTATAGAAATGCCTCAGATTTCTTGGGGTTAATTTTGTATCCTGCTACATTGCCAAATTCATGTATTAAGTCTAGTAGCTTTTTGATGGAGTCTCTAGGGTTTTGTATGTATAATATCATGTCGTCTGCAAATAAGGACAGTTTTACTTCCTCTTTTCCAATTTGGATGCCTTTTATTTCTTCTTCTTGCCGAATTGCAATGGCTAACACTTCCAGTACTATGTTGAACAGGAGTGGTGAGAGGGGACATCCCTGTCTTGTTCCTGTTCTTAGGGGAAATGGTGTTAGTTTTTGTCCGTTGAGTATGATGTTGGCTATGGGCCTGTCATATATGGCTTTTATTATGTTGAGGTATGATCCTTCTATTCCCACCTTGCTGAGAGTTTTTATCAAAAATGGGTGTTGAATTTTGTCAAATGCTTTTTCTGCATCAATTGATATGACCATGTGGTTTTTTTCTTTCAATTTGTTTATGTGATGTATCACGTTTATTGATTTGCGGATATTGTAGCATCCTTGCATCCCTGGGATAAATCCTACTTGGTCATGGTGTATGATCTTTCTGATGTACTGCTGGATCCGATTTGCTAAGATTTTGTTGAGGATTTTGGCATCTATGTTCATGAGGGATATTGGCCTGTAATTCTCTTTCATTGTGTTGTCTTTACCTGGTTTTGGTATTAGGGTGATGCTGGCTTCATAGAATGAGCTTGGAAGTGTTCCTTCCTCTTGAATATTTTGTAGTAGTATGAGGAGGATAGGTTTTAGTTCTTCCTTGAATGTTTGGTAAAACTGCCCTGTGAAGCCGTCTGGTCCTGGGCTTTTGTTTGATGGAAGCTTTCTGATGACTGCTTCAATTTCTTCCATAGTTATTGGCCTGTTGAGATTTTTAGATTCTTCCTGATTGAGTTTTGGAATGTTGTATTTTTCTAGGAATTTGTCCATTTCCTCCATGTTGTCTAGTTTGTTGGAGTAGAGCTGTCCATAGTATTTTTTAACAATCATTTGTATTTCTGTGGGGTCTGTTGTTATTTTGCCTCTATCGTTTCTGATTTTATTTATTTGGGTCCTCTCTCTCTGCTTCTTGGTGAGTCTGGCTAGAGGTTTGTCAATCTTGTTTATCCTTTCAAAGAACCAGCTCTTGGTTTCATTGATTTTCTGTATTGTTTTTTTGGTCTCTATGTCATTTATTTCTGCTCTAATCTTTATTATCTCCTTCCTTCTGCTCCCTCTGGGGTTTTCTTGTTGCTCTCTTTCTAATTCTTTGAGTTGTAGAGTTAGATGATTTACTACCATTTTTTCTTGTTTTTTGAGATAGGCCTGTAGAGCTATAAACTTCCCTCTCAGGACTGCTTTCATTGTGTCCCATAGGTTTTGGATTGTTGTGTTTTCATTGTCATTAGTTTCCAGGACGTATTTAATTTCTTCTTTGATCTCATTGGTAACCCAATCAATATTTAATAACATGCTATTCAGCTTCCAGGTGTTTGAGTATTTTGGGTTGTTTTTATTGTGGTTTATTTCTAGTATTATGCCATCGTGGTCTGCGAAGATGCTTTTTATGATTTCAATCTTCTTGAATTTGGGGATACTTTGCTTGTGACCCAATATGTGGTCTATTTTTGAAGATGTACCATGAGCACCTGAGAAGAACGTATATTCCCTGGCTTTGGGGTGAAGTGTTCTGAAGATGTCTATTAAGTCCATCTGATCTAGTGAGTCATTTAGGGTTGCTGTATCTTTGCTGATTGTTTGTCTATAGGACTTATCCAGTGCTGTCAATGGTGTATTAAAGTCCCCTACTATGATTGTATTGTTGTCGATCTCTCCTTTGATATCTTCCAGGAGTTTTTTTATGAATTTGGGTGCTCCTACATTGGGTGCATATATGTTTACCAGGGTTATATTTTCTTGTCGTATTGATCCCTTTAGTATTATGAAGTGGCCTTCCTTATCTCTTGTTAAGGCCTTCACTTTGAGGTCTATTTTGTCCGATATAAGTATTGCTACCCCAGCTTTCTTTTCCTTTCCATTTGCCTGAAAGATATTTTTCTTTCTTTTTTTTTTTTAAATTAAATCTTTATTGTTCAGATTATTACATTTGTTCCTTTTTTCCCCCCCATAACTCCCCTCCTCCCAATTCCCGCCCCACCCTCCGCCCTCACTCCCCACCCACTGTCCTCATCCATAGGTGCACGATTTTTGTCCAGTCTCTTCCCACATCTCCCACACCCCTTTCCCCCCCAAGAATAGTCAGTCCGTTCCCTTTCTATGTCCCTGATTCTATTATAATCAACAGTTTATTCTGTTCATCAGATTATTTATTCACTTGATTCTTAGATTCACTTGTTGATAGATGCATATTTGTTGTTCGTAATTTGTATCTTTACCTTTTTCTTCCTCTTCCTCTTCTTAAAGGATACCTTTCAGCATTTCATATAATCCTGGTTTGGTGGTGATGAACTCCTTTAGCTTTTCCTTATCTGTGAAGCTCTTTATCTGACCTTCAATTCTGAATGATAGCTTTGCTGGATAAAGTAATCTTGGTTGTAGGTTCTTGGTATTCATCACTTTGAATATTTCTTGCCACTCCCTTCTGGCCTGCAAAGTTTCTGTTGAGAAATCCGCTGACAGTCATATGGGTATTCCCTTGTAGGTAACTGAGTTTCTTTCTCTTGCTGTTTTTAGGATTCTCTCTTTATCTTTTGCTCTTGGCATTTTAATTATGATGTGTCTTGGTGTGGTCCTCTTTGGATTCCTTTTGTTTGGGGTTCTCTGTGCTTCTTGGACCTGTAAGTTCATTTCTTTCACCAGGTGGGGGAAGTTTTCTGTCATTATTTCTTCAAATAGGTTTTCAATATCTTGCTCTCTCTCATCTTCTGGCACCCCTATAATTCTGATGTTGGTACGCTTGAAGCTGTCCCAGAGGCTCCTTACACTGTCCTCGCATTTTTGGATTCTTTTTTCATTTTGCTTTTCCGGTTGGATGTTTTTTGCTTCCTCGCATTTCAAATCATTGACTTGATTCTTGCACTCCTCTGGTCTGCTGTCGGGCGTCTGTATAATATTCGTTATTTCAGTCTGTGTGTGCTTAATTTCTAGTTGGTTCCCCAATATAAGATCGAGGGTCTTATTAGTTTTCGTGTAGATCTCATTAAGTTTATCGGCAGCTTCTAAACAGTTCTTGAGAGACCTTAAAAGTGTGGTTCTGAACTCTATTTCTTCCATTGACAATTTTGTCCTGTTTCTTTGTCTCCGCATTTTGTTATGCTTCCTTGGTGCACCCCCTAGTGGTCTTTGTTCGCAGTCTTATAGATAAATCTTGATTGTTGTAGCTAATTCCAGGGAGGGTTTGACCTCCAGGCCAAGTGGCTATGAGAATCAGCTGTGTCAGTAGTGAGAGAACTTCTGTCCTCTAGGGAGGTGCTAATCTAGCCTTTGCCTGAGGCTATCTGGCAAATGCCTCTGTGCAGGGCTTGGGCAGGGCGGGTCGCACAGGATCAACAGGGTGGGCCGGAGAGAGCAGTTATGGCGGCTCTCAGTCCTGTCCCAAGGGGCTCTGCCTCTCTGAGTCCCAGCACCCGCTGCAAAGCTCGGAGAGAAAGCTGCACTCGCTCTGACCGAAGCCAGACAGTCCCGCTTCTCCCGTTTGAGTCTGGGTCCCTAAAGACTCGCCCGGATCTGGTGCTCAGAGTCTGCGACTCCCTCCCGATTGAAAACAACAACCGCGCCCTCCGCCGCCAGCCCGCTCCACGCACTCCGCACCTCAGAATTTGACTTCAGCACTGCACCTCCTCTGAGTGTCCGTATGCGTTTCTGTTTCCTCCTAGTTGTAGGACTTCCACTCAGCCTGCGTTCCTGTGGTTCTGGGTGATGTCCCTTCCGTTTTTTGGTTTCACTTTTGAAGTAGTTGTTCAAAGCAGCAAACTCCGGCGTTAACCTATGCCGCCATCTTGGTTCCCTCGAATCAAAGGTCTCTCCTGAAAGATATTTTTCCATCCTTTCACTTTCAGTCTGTGTGAGTCCCTTCTAATGAGGTGGGTTTCTTGTAGACAGTAGATGTATGGGTCATGTTTTTTTATCCATTCAGCCACTCGATGTCTTTTGGTTGGAGCGTTTAGTCCGTTTACGTTTAAAGTTATTATTGAAAGGTTCTTGTTTGTAGCCATTTCTTTTTGTGTGTGTGTGTGGCTGTTTTCTTTCTGAGCTTTTTCTTTCTTCTTTTTATACCAGTCCCTTTAGCATTCCTTGCATTGCTGGCTTGGTGGTGACAAACTCCCTTAGCCTTTTTTTGTCTGTGAAGCTTCTTATTTCCCCTTCAAGTTTGAATGATAGCCTTGCTGGATAGAGTATTCTTGGATTCAGTCCTTTGCTTTGCATCACTTTGTAAATTTCAGTCCATTCTTTTCTGGCCTGATGTGTTTCTGTTGAGAAATCATTTGACAGTCTAATGGGAGATCCCTTGTATGTAACTTTCCGTCTCTCTCTTGCAGCCTGTAAGATTCTCTCTTTGTCCTGAACATTTGCCATGGTGATTATGATGTGTCTTGGTGTGGGTCTTTTCGGGTTCACCTTGTTTGGGACTCTCTGGGCTTGTGTGACTTTTTTCTTCCCCACCTCAGGAAAGTTTTCTGATATTATTTCTTCAAGTAGGTTTTCTAATCCTTGTTCATCCTTCTGTTGTTCTGGTACTCCTATTATTCGTATGTTGTTTCGTTTCATGTTGTCCCAAAGCTCCCTTAGGCTCTCCTCCTGTCTTTTAATTTTTTTCTCCAATTGCAGTACATTTTGGGTGTGTTTTGCTTCCTTGTCTTCTAATTCACTAATTCAGTCCTCCGCTTCTCCTAGTCTACTGTTGATACTTTCAATGGAGTTTTTCATTGAAGCTATATCACTCTTCATTTCTTCTTGGGTCTTACTTAAGTTGTTGATTTTTTCATCTGTTTCTTCTAGCTTCTTCCATATGTTATCGATTTTTTCATCTGTTTCTTCTTGCTTCTTGAAGAGGTTGTCAATTTTTTCCTCCATCCGGTTTATGCACTCTAGGACCCTTATTCTGAATTCTTTATCTGTCATGTTGCATGCCTCTGTATTACTTAGCTGCTTTTCTGGAGAGTCCTCCTTCTCTTTCCTTTGGGGGTTTCTTTGTCTACCCATGTTTGATCTCACTGACATATCTAGATGTTGAGTCGTTCAGTGGTTGCTCCCTGGGTGGCAGTGACTCCTTGGTCTGTGGTTGCTCTTCGGGCGTTTGCGGTAGCTGCTGTTCTTCAGTTGGCAGCAGCTCCTCTGGTGGGTGCTGTTCACAGCTGTGGTGGCTCTTCTGGCTGGTGGGGCGAGGTTTCACGTACAGCTGCTGTTCCTCAGCAGAGGATGTGGTGCTCAGGAGGCTGCTGCTTCTTGGATCTGCTGTGTTGATTTAAAGGCACATAATACAACACAACAAGGCACCACGTACCAGGCACTATACACAAATATATTCACGATATTAATAACTCAAAATAAAGGTGACCACCTGAATTAAGAGAATTAGGGGATAAGGAAGAAGGAAGAGAAAAAGATAAAAGAAAACAAAGAAAAGTAAAGTAGGGACCAAAAAAAGGAGTGCAAAAATGAAATCGGGAAAAAGGAGGGGGGAAAATGAAAGCGAGAAAAGAAAAGAAAAGAAAAAAAAAGAGCGAAAAGAGAGAATGAAGTGGAAGAGGGGAAGAGACTTTTTATATGAGGAGAATACTCCTATAGAACAGCCATTAATCCCAACAAATTCCAGCAACAGCTCCCTGGATATGAATGCAAACTAGAAACAACCAATAATATAACAATGAAAATAGAATGGAGAACACTAATCCCAAAATAAAATAAAGAGAAAATAAAATGGCACTTTAAAAAATGGTAAAATGGTAGCAGTAATAATACTGGTTAAAAAATAAGAAGGTAGTAATTAAAAGGGTAAAATCAGGTGATGGAAAAAGAAAAAAAAAAGAACAGAAAAGAAAATAAAAAAAAATTTGATTTCTTAGTTAAAAAGTGAAAAAAGAAAAAAAAAATGCAGTAGTGAAGGTCCTTCGGTTCTTCTATTCTTCAGTGTGGCTCGCCTTAGACCTTCCAGGTATTCAGGAGAGTGTTGAGTTTTCCTGCGATATACTGTTCCTCTGTGTTGTGAACCACAGTCCTTATTTTAAAGCAGGTCGCATTTATTTCCTAGACTGCCTTATTTTGTGTTTAGCAAAGAGTCAGTTTGTGGGTCAGCCTCTGGGTGGCAGTGTTCTGGGGTTGGCCTCTGGGGCTATAGGGCCTCTCTTTCCAGTGGAAGTTCACTGCCCAGAGCTGACTGTGTAATAGTTAGTTACCGGTGCTATGTTGTTGCTGGGATTGAAAATCCCTCTATAGGCCAGACCCTGTTAACTCCCAGGGACTGATAAGGTTATTTTAATCCTTGATCTCGTACAGGGTGGAATCTGGGTGTGGCTGTGCTCCTTGCCTGGGGGCCGGGGGGAGGAGCCTCACTCTCTGGAGAGAATGGCTGCCCCAGTCTTGGGCTCAGGGGTGTCTCAGCACTCAATACGCTGCCACCTCTCCTGGCTCCCCCTCTCTCCCCAGTCTCTCCCCAGATTCCACTCCTCCGCACACTCTCCCTCTCTTCAGCACAGGTGAGTGTCTGTATCCGAAATGTCCCATGAACAGGATTCAGTGAAAACAGACAAACAAACGCCGGCCGCGGAAACGGGGAAGGCTTGGTTTCTGTAAGCTTCTTCTCTTACCGGGACTGTATGGTCAGGTCAGCTCTTCAGGCTGCCCCCTTTAGGCTCAGTCCTCCGTGGTCACAGAACCCAGCTCTCAATTTCCCTGGCGGCGCCAGGAATCCCGCGGTTCTCCTTCCCCCCCCCCCCCCCCCCCCCCCCCCCCCCGTCAGGGGCTGTGCCTGTCCCAGGGGACGCGGCTGTCTGCCACGCGGTCTCCCTCCGACTCTCTGGGCTCAGAGGTCTGGCAAACTTTCCTGCCCAAATCCCTGGTTTTTTTTTTACCTTTCCAGGGGAGTTCTGCTCTTCCCGGCTGCAAACCCTCTCACCAGCTGAGCAATTTCGCCAATTCAGTGTGGGTGTTACTAGTTTCAGCTGTTCATTCCATTTGCTCTGGGACACGACCTGGGACGCGTCTGCCTATATCGCCGCCATCTTGGTTCTGCAGATTGATTTTAGATAATCTGTCCTGAGTTTTCAACTCCTATCTTTAGCCTGGGTTCTTTCAACTCTTAACTCTTTAGCTCCACATTAAGGATTAAAAAAATAAAACTGCTCAAATAATGTCAGCCTCTTACCTTAAAACAGAGAAGATGGAATTTTGAAGAAAACTCACCCAAATTAACCCAATGAGAAGCCAGTGGGGCACAATGGGTCCCTGCTGGCACCTAGCAGGAGTCGGGTCTGCAAGGTGGTTCCGGGTGGTCTTCTCTGGAATTCTGCTGCACAATGCTCAGTAAATGTCAACATAAGAAAAGTTTAAACCTGTAGATAATTGTTATGGGTTTATTTGAGCCAAAAAAAAAAAATGACAATTGCTAGGAAGCACAATCTCAGCAGATTTAGAAAATGCTCTGGAGAGTGGCAGTTTTACACTTTATTTTATGCATGAGAATCAAAGCAAGAGGCCCACGGGGTTACATGAAATCCATTAGTGATAGATTAAGGAGGTGGAAGAAAGCAAAACACGGAAATTTCTGAGATTGGTAACACAATAATAATAACAATGAGAGGTTTTGTGGTCTATGCTATGGTGCAGTGAGGGGTCTGGAAAAATGGAAATTACCTTCCTATGCCAAAGGTATGTTGTTGTGGATGCAAAAAGGCAATAGATAGGCTCAGTTAAGGTAAAGATGGACCTTTGTCAGGGAAGATACCAGCCTAGGACATGGCTACCCACCATACAGTGCTTTTAGTTAGGGAGTTTTAATTTTAGACCATCCTATGTGGTTACATTAGGCCTCTGAGTTTTTAAGACCTGCCATGCAGGGCACACTTGAGTTTGTCAGGTTTAGTATGTGGCCTTTTTTTCATCCACACAGACTAACCTCCCAACTTCTTCGGAGAGGAGAAGAGCTAGAGATAATCACCAATGGCCAATTATTTAATCCATCATACGAACACAAGGAAACTTGCATTAAAAATCCTAAACATGGGGTTTAGAGTGGTGCTGAGAGGGTGAGCACCAGGGAAAGTATGGGAGCTCCATGACCCTCCCCCCATGCCTCGGTCTGTGAGTCTCATGTAGCTGTTCCTGAGTTGTATCCTTATACTACACCAGTAATAGTAAGTAAAGCCTTTTCCTGAGTTCTGTGAATCATCTAATCTAATAAAAGAGAAACTCTAATCTAATAAAAGAGAAGCATGCAAATTGACCATACCTCCACTACACCCACCAGCCATGCCCACCAGCCAATCAAGGAGTGAATATGCAAATTAACCCAACTAAGATGGCGGCATCCACGGAGCTGGAGCGAGCAGGAGGCTTGGGTTGCCCCTGGCAATGGAGGAAGCCATGCTTCCCGCCTGCCCTGCTGGCCCTGAGCTCCGCTCAAGGCTACAAAGTTTCAATTATAGAAGATAAATAAATCCCAGATACCTGCTTCCAGCCCGCGGCCGTGGCCAGCCTGAAAACAGCCATCAGCCCCTCACCCAGGCAGGCCAGGCACCCTCGCAGGGACCTCCACCCTGAAGGGGCTGTGGGCAGCCTGAAAATGGCCCTCAACCCCTCACCCAGGCTGGCCACACCCCTATGGGGTGAGGGTCCTCACTGGGGGACTTGGCCAGCCTGCAAACAGCCATCAGCTCCTCACCCAGGCTGACCAGGCACCCCAGTGGGGACCCCCACCCTGATCCAGGACACCCTTCAGGGAAAACCAGCCAGCCCCCACCCATGCACCAGGCCTCTATCCTATATAATAAAAGGGTAATATGAAAATTGACCCTAACAGCAGAACCACTGGGAATGACTGGTCACTATGACACACACTGACCACTAGGAGACAGATGCTCAATGCAGGATCTGCCCCCTGGTGGTCAGTGTGCTCCCACAGGGTGAGCTCTGCTCAGCCACAAGCCAGACTGATGGCTGCCAGCACAGCGGTGATGGTGGGAGCCTCTCCTGCCTCCTCAGCAGCGCTAAGGATGTCCGACTGCAGCTTAGGCCTGCTCCCTGCTGGCAAGTGGACATCCCCTGAGGGCTCCCAGGCTGCCAGAGGGATGTCTGACTGCCAGCTTAGGCCCAATCCCCCGGGGAGCGGGCCTAAGCCAGCAGGTGGACATCCCCCGAAGGGTCTCAGACTGTGAGAGGGCACAGGCCGGATTGAGGGACTCCCCCGAGTGCACAAATTTTTGTGCACTGGGCCTCTAGTCCTATCTAATAAAAAAGGAATATGCTAATTGCCTGCCCCACCCTCAAAGATGGTGGTACCCATAGCCAATAAGGAGGGAATATACTAATTGACTGCCCCACCCTCAAAGATGGTGGTGCCCACAGCCAATAAGGAGGGAATATGCTAATTGACTGCCCTGTTCTCAAAGATGGTGGGCATGATGGTGGTGCCCAGTCCCCTCAGCCCCCCTGGGGTGGCCTTGCCAAGGGCCTGTGTCCAGAGTCCCCCAGTCCCCTCAGCCCCCCAGCCACCCAGGGCCACCCAAGGCTCAGGTAACCAGGGACAGCCGAGGCTTGCGCTGCTGGCAGTGGCAGCAGAAGAGGTGTGATGGGGTGTAGCCTTCCCCTGATTGCAGGGGTCACCTCCTGCCTTGAGGGCTCCCAGACTGTGAGAGGGGGCAGGCTGTGCTGAGGGACCTCTCTTCCAGTGCATGAATTTTCATGCACCGGGCTTCTAGTTTTAGATAATTATGAAACCTGATGGGGAGGTCATGGGAAGCCCCAAGTTTGTTGTCAACCAAGCAGAAATGTGAGTAGCCTGGGCACCCCATTTGCGAATGGCACCTGAAGTGGGGCACTCTGGTGTTGCTGAGCCTTGAAGCTGTGGGGTCTGCAGGCACTTCCGTAGGTAGCCTCAGAACTGAATGTAATTGTAGGACACCCCACTGGAGATCTGGTTGTTGATGGGGGAAAAAACATTTCCTCTCATGTGAGAAAACAATCCAGCAGGTGTGATACTAGAAGTGATTATGATAATGTCTGTGAGCTGCCTATTATAGATGCTTAGTTAGTCTGAGAAGACTTTTCTTTCACTCTTATCTGTTCCTATGACCTCTAAGGCCTTGATAGGTCAACTTCACCCCTTTTTCTCCTCTCTATTCTCACAGAGCTAGGCCTGAGGCAGTGTTTCCCATCCCAGGAGCAGTGAAGGTACAGGCCTGTAAGTCTATACATATTGTTGTCCACCCTGAGGTGAGATCCATTTACTGGCTATATAGCCGGTAAACTGACACAGGGTGCAGAGGAATGAAAGACAGCATATAATTTAAAGGAACAAATGAAAGGAGACTGGGCAGCTCATGCTCAAAGACCCAAACACACCAGTGGTTTTCATTTAGGGTAATTTAAAGGAAAAAAGAGAAAAAAATTATGATTAGGGGGTTCAGGGTTGTGATCTGTGAGAATTGGTCAGTAGTTATGAGGTAAGTTTCCATGATCTTCTTTATCTGATTTATTTCTCCCCAGGCATCATTCTCTCGGGGGGCCTTGGTTATTGGGGCCCAGAGACCTTCCTGTTTGCAGACAACCCAAAGTTCTACAATCCATTTTGGGACTGTGTAGGTGGTGTTACCTTAAGAGAAGAAAACAAATCTATCTTGTGGTTAACAGGCTACATCTTTCTCTTCTCTCCTGCAATATGATTTCCTGCAACCTGTTTTGCAGGCTCCAGGCCACATCTGCATTCTTCCTATCGCACCTGCAGGTCATTATTTTCCATTCATTCTTTAACTAGATATCATGACAGCCAGCTATGGGAGCAAAATATATTTTTCCTCTTATCTTTCAAAAAAGTTTAATGGGATAATAATCAAATTAAGAGTCACAGATTAATAGAAGACAATGTACAAAGTCTATTATATGAATAACTATTCTGGGGCGTTCAGAATAGAGACCAAAGGAAGCATTGGGTAGTGGAGGCTTTTATGTCATTCTGAAGCTAAGGGGGAAAGAGGGTTGTGGTTTGAGGCTTCAAAAGGCAGGAAGCCATTGGCGTGGAGATGCCAAAGAAAATGTTTGGTAAATGAATGTTTGCTGGGCATCTCCCTGTGAAAGTCCTTCCTGGAGCTGGTCCTCCATCTAAATATATTCTAGGCTATTAATCAAGGAAGTCAAAAGATGGTTTCCTGAGTCTTTTGTTTCCTGAAAACAACACCAAAGTCAATATCCTAAAAGGCACATCTGGGGTGGCAACTGTGCTTCCATTACAGCAGAGCTGCGACTCATGCTGGTCTAACAAGTCTAACTAAAAGCTCAATTCTATGATCCCTAGTCATGTAATTAAAGTCATTGAGTACCTGAATCATTACCAAACAAGATAAAGTACTGAAACACTGTTCCATCAATCTAAATGTATTGGCTTTTGACTTCTTATTACCAAAAAAACCCCTAAAAGGTACATTTGAATCTGCTAATAAAAATGCTTCTTGCTTTATTGCTCAAAGCTTCTCTCTAGTGGGCACCTTAGTTCCCAGAGAGCAACTTAATGCATGTGCTAGGATGTTATCCATAGCTGTTCAGGAAGAACTAGGAGTCCTGTGACCCTGACTTACTTCTCTGACTGTGTTTATGCCATCACTACTTATGCTTTGTCAGTTGCTTTGTTGTGTTTTAACATGTCCCTAATTTTAAGTTACCTGCTCAGCTTGTTGCCTACCTGAAGGACTCCAGTCACATCTCTCTTGTTGAGAAATTGGGGAGGTTGGGGGAGTCTCACAGAGGGTTGCCTACCAGGTTTCAATATTATACATGCACTTTCATGTTTAACTTAATTTAGTCCCAAAAATGCATTCAAACATGAATGCTGGAGAAAGGTCCTGGTCTGACTTACAAAAACAAATGGGTTCATAAAGGGCCCTGCAGTCATGGTAACTTTGTGGCGTCTTTATATTTTCTTAGTCAATTAGAAATATTGTGTGTGGGTGTCTAGGAGACATTCTGATTATTCATTTGTTGATTTTGGAAATGTGTAATGCACTCTTCCTATGCACCTACTAGGCACTGTCCTGAGCCCTGGGGGCACTGTCCTGAGAGATCAATTGGACATTATTGCTGATGTTTAACTGTTTACTTGACAACTTATATCTAAAACTGCTTTCTGCACAGTGGGGAGAAATGTAGCTAAATCCTTTCAGCCCAGACCCAGTTTCATCTCCATCAGTTCCTGTAATTTATAAAGAGGTGCAAGTTCCCAGACATTTATAAATAGATGCAAAATAGCTGAGAGACTGAATAGAGATAGCATCTGATCTCCAAGAAGGCTGTGCTTCTGGAGTTTTCCATGGAGACATTACATTGCTCTCTACAGTCACCTTCCCTTTGAAGAAATGACATCTCCAAGGAAGAAGAGTATTCTCCATCCTCCAACATGGCTGTCACTCAGTTTGGCTGATTAGTGACCTAAGCGCAGAGGAATGACATTCACCTCATAGTTTGCTCTGATGCAGGTGTTTCTATGAAACCTAAGATGGGAGTTCTAACAGCCTCTTGAGGTTAGGAAGCCTCACCCTCACACTTCACCTGCAGTCTCTAGCTTTGGGGGTTGCCCTCTTCTCCAAGAGATTCCAAAATACCCCTCAGGTCAAACTTAGCTTCATAAAGGGTGAGGTTATTTCTAATTCTGTGGGCATCAGTCTGAACTAGGACATTTGAGCCAAAGCCTTGGTTGTATCAGCAACGTTTTCAATGAAATCCTGTTGACAAGACAGAGTGGTACTGAATGTATATAAATAATTCTATTGCCATAAAAATAAGAATACCCAAGAAGACCTTAGAAATTTATTGGGAGAAGTCAAACAGGGAGAAAAAGATCAGTGTTGCTACCCACATGGGTGTCCTTCTGTCTATTCTCATTGTCCACAACATGTCAAGAGGCCCTCCATATGTCCTCCTGAAAGAGAAACAGAGCTTGAATTCCTATCAGCTCATCACAGGGTCCCACTAGTCATCACATGACCACTGGCTGGCCTTTGAAGGACTCTGTGTCACCTCCACTGTAGAGATGGTCCAACTTAAACCCACTGGAGGTGGGATCTGATGTGAAATGTGACCTTAAGTCAACAATAATGACAATGTCCGCTCACATTTCTGAGCATTTATTGACCCCTGTTTGCTTCAATGGGCTCGACACTTACAACTTAATAGAGAGTAAAGGATTCAAAGTAAGTTGGCACTTGGAATATGATGTGCATTATCAGGAGTTGAAAAGACAAACTCTAAACCACAATCTCTAAATTTGGTGAAGTTGAGAAAACTGAAGTAAATATAATGGAAATGACCATAAATTCAAGGAATTGTCCCTTCTGGGTCAGGGGAGGAGTTTGTGGCTAGGATTGTGCTTCTGAATGCTGGCAATGCACTGTTTCCTGGCTGGGTGGTTACCAGGTGTTAGCTTGACTATAGTTTGTTAATTCATGTGTACATCTTATGAATTTTTCTCATGCTTTCTGAATAAATCAGCTTATAAAGTAATGTTTATGGTTTTGTTTCATAATCATCTTGGCTTTAAAAACAACTGCCTTGTATTCCCAATGATGCCTAGGAGAGATGCCCCTGATTGGTTTAACTTATTATCTACCAAAGCCCTTGGAAAACACACAACAAACTGAGACATGGAAGACAGAAATTCCTGGAATCTCTGACAACGCATTCAATGTGTAAGTCTGGAAGAGGGAAGTGGTTTTGTGAATTGCGCATTGTGGACTCAGGGCCACGGGGCTGGTGGGTCTTAGGCTATTGCTATAGAGGCTGCAGAGGGGCTGTGGCTCAAGAGCAATGCAGTGTGTCCATTTGCCAGTTTTTTTCCATTCAGGAAGTAGCAGCAGTTTTCTTAGTGAGGCTAATCCCCGGTCCTGCCCTTGGAGGTTATTCTGGAAGCTCCAACTTCAGTCTGCTTCCAAATACATAAGTAAAGAAATATAACTTAAATTAAATAAGTAATACTTTTCTAAAGAAAACACAGACCATTTACAGACTGGTGAAGATAGGCGGTTCATACACTGAGAATATTTTAAAATTCTATATTCGCCGAAGCCGGTTTGGCTCAGTGGATAGAGCGTCGGCCTGTGGACTGAAGGGTCTCAGGTTCGGTTCCGGTCAAGGGCATGTACCTGGGTTGCGGGCATATCCCCAGTGGGAGATGTGCAGGGGGCAGCTGATCGATGTTTCTCTCTCATCGATGTTTCTAGCTCTCTATCTCTCTCCCTTCCTCTCTGTAAAAAATCAATAAAATATATTTAAAAAAAATTCTATATTCCTGATATATATATATATATATATATATATATATATATATATATATATATATATATAACACAGAAACAAACACAGCTCAATGCTCATCTTACGTAATTTGGACAAAGAGGCAAAACGTTTTGGTTCCTTGGGCATATCATAATCAGTGTGCAAGGCCCAAAGGAGGCATATCATTTTGATGTGATCACGTACAATCCCAAGGAGATTTTAACTCCCACTGTGGCTGGAACATGAAATTATTATTCTTTGTCTTATATTTACACTGGGAACAAAGCCAGTTCCTGGCTCCCTCCTATTGGACATTCTTTCTTGTATTTGTGACTGGATGTTGCAGTGATAAGCTCTGTGTCTCTGCGTGTTCTGTTCAAAGAGATCATAGGGAGGTTCTTGTTTCTCTGTCTGGGGCATGCTGAGGACAACTGTTCCAAACAGTGGCAGCTTCCCCAATGGAACCAAGGTCATCACTGAATAACATGCTTTGAGACTACTTACTGGTTTTTCATTTTTAGGCATTATCTAGTCTAAGATTTTTTTCTCTTAGAATATGAGGATTCAGCTGCTTTCTTTCCCATCACACACACACACTTTCCCCCCATCTGTCTCTCCAGATGGGAAAATTTTTTGAAAGACCAATATTTAGTGTAGGCTTTATTGTGTTTGTGTAGTGCTATTCGTATTTGTTAGAGATAGGGTGGTCCTGAGTATTAGACACTTGTAATGACACAGAGAAGAGAAAAAACCAAAAACTCATCCTTTCACAGTCCCTCCAGGTCACCTTGAGGTGTTGCTGCACTCTGGTGGTCACATTACAAATTGCACGTCCCACTAGGGTCAAACCATTTTTCCAACCCGCGGTCACTTCTAGGGGCAGAACCAGAAAAGTCAGTATCAAATGAAAATGCAGGGCTCTTTGTTCAAAAGTCATTAAGAATTTCAGGATGGCCAAAGCAGAGTATTAAACATATACCAGGGCCTTCTAAATGAGTGCACAGATTGTGAGCTCATGAAGCCTACGTAGCAGGGCAAATGTATGTGCTCATCTTCCACATCAATTTCACGCCAAACTCAAATAATAAAAAACCCTACAGATCTACAGTTAATGTTATCCTTAATGGTGAGAACTAGATGCTTCCCCACTAAAGCTGAACAAAATGGCAACTTTTCTTTTTTTTTAAAATGTAATTTATTGGGGTGACATTGGTTAATAAAATGATACAGGTTTCCGGTATAAAAATCTACAATAGAAAGTTGTCTAAATGCCTTAGTAAGACACATGTGCTCTGAAAGGTGGAAGTTATGCCTGCTGATGTTGATGCTCTAAGACAATGACATCAGTGATGACAGTGTCAGCAGCGTCAGGCTCAGCTCTAGCGATCAGCAGTTTATTTATTTATTTATTTATTTATTTATTTATTTATTTATTTATTTATTTATTTATTTATTTAAAGAATCCCTTCTTTTTTTCTTTTTTAAAATGTATTTTATTGATTTTTTACAGAGAGGAAGGGAGAAGAATAGAGAGTTGGAAACATCGATGAGAGAGAAACATTGATCAGCTGCCTCCTGCATACTCCCTCACTGGGGATGTGCCCACAACCAAGGTACATGCCCTTGACCAGAATCGAACCTGGCACCCTTCAGTCCTCAGGCTGACACTCTATCCACTGAGCCAAACCAATTAGGGCAAGTGATCAGCAATTTAAGCAAAACATGAGCTGTAGGGGCATCCACATCTCTGATAATTCAGGGATCTGCCACATCTATGAGGCTTTTATGGCCCCAATAGTCTGGGCCATGCTGGACGTACCTTCCAGAGTAAAGGACAAGTTACTGCACTTGTACCTCCATCTAATCCATGTTAAATGGATGAAAAGTGCTTTGTGAAGCCTCTGGTGGGACTTAAGAGAATCACTTGCAGACTCCTAGGGTTTGGAGCAAGGCTACATCTCCTACAGCAAGCATGTCAAACTCAGAGGCTAACACGGGCCAAATAAACAGGGTTTAAGTTTATGTGGGGTGCAAAAAAACAAAAGCTTCAATTTTCATTGAAATGTAGGTTTATTTAAATAAAGACATGCTGAATACAACGGGCTGAAATAAATGAGTAATCGTTAACATAAAATAATAGAACACTTTAATAAAAATTAATATTTTTTCTTGAACATTAACTTACCAGACACTGAATAACTACACAAATTAATAAGTGTAACAGAAATAAATCTATATTTCTTGTTCTCCCAAAGTGAAATATTTCCTGTTGCGCATACAAACAAAGTCAGTACAAGACAAATGATGTGGCAATAGGCTGCTAAAATATTTGCTGCTAGTATTAGTGGACAGAAATGGTGCATCTGCGTATAAGGTGCGTAAGGGAAATAAATGCAACACGATGATAGTAATCAATCATTAGCGAATGTTGTAGTTCATTATTAATAATTAGAGGCCCAGTGCATGCGGCCCATGGGCCGCAAGTTTGACATGCTTGATCTGCAGCAATAAAACAACAGCTCCTGATTGGCTTCTAGTCCTGAGAAGAGATGGAGAGTCTGAACATGGGCTGTAATGTGACCAGGTAGGCAGAACTCCTCATCGTGACCTGGGTTCTATTACACCCACCAACAGAAGGTCAGGTGAGGACAGCAGCATCCATCACAGATGGAAGTGAAAAATCCTGGATTAGACCAGGAAGTTGTGGCCAAGACCATGGGCACCTACCACTCCAGCCCTGTGACCTGCCACAGAGCTCTCACCTGTGGAATCACAGAAAGTTACTCTCACTAGTCAAAAAAGAGGAAAATGCTTCCCTATTCCAAGTTCATCCAAGCCCTCCATTCCTGCTCCCTCACACCCATATACCATCAGCCATTTCCTTGCCTGTACCCAGGCTCCTAGTCAGACTTACTCACTGACACACAAATCCTCTGGGACATGGCTAACTTGTTGACTCAGCTGAGGCACGCCTTGGGAAATGGGGGTGAGATTTGGCCTTTCATGGCTCTCCCAGGCCATGTGGAAATTGCTGCCCCAAGAGTATGCCCTGAATACCATCTGCACACATCTCTCCTGGGTTGGAGCTGGAGAATGGACACCTCTGGCCCTCATTTTGGTCCTCATCCCCAAGCCTGTCTGTCCTGCATTCCCCACTTTCCCCAGGTTCCATGCCAACCCCTGTTCCAGCCTGACTATTCTGTACTCCAACTCCCTTCCTGACTCAAACTCCCTAAGCTCATCTTCTGTGTTCCTGGTGTCCCCACCCTACAATCCCTCATTGCTTTCCAGACTCCTAGCTCCCCACAAAATGCTCATCTCCTCCCCTTTGCTCTCTATCTCCTGTCCCCTGTCCCATATCTCCTGCCAAACTGTACATCTGGTGCTCCAACTTGCCTTCAAGAACTGAGTCTTCAAGAACCTTATCTATTCCTTCAGCCCTGTGTCTTATCTCACACACCCATCCAAGTCTGGGAGAATGGCAACCCTCCCCCCGCCCCCGCCCCTGCCACACACACACACACACACACACACACACACACATGCACACACACGCACACACACGCACACACACACATCACCACAGCAGATCTAGTGGCTCTTCACTCAAAAGTTAGGTCAGCCTCTCATTCATATTCCTCAAACCCATCCTGAGCCCTTCCCAAAATAGCCCACCTGTAGGACACCCTTAGATCCCCTTGAACCAATATAATGCCTAATATCTCCCAATACTCTCCTGGCTTTACCACTTCTCATCTTGACTCTGAGCAGACCCTAACCCTCCATGGCCCCCATCTATGCCCACCTCTGCTTACCCACAATCCACATCTGGCTGAATCTCCATGGATTTAAGCCAACCACCCCAGAGGAGAGATTTATTTCCCTTTTCCCCTGATCTGTGGACTCTCTAAGGACAGACATGTGGGGTTTGTGAAAACACTGGAAAAAAGATTCAGGGCACTGATGTCTGGCCTGAGCCGCAGGTCACAAAGGGCTAGCTAGACACAGGGTCATCCAGTACAGGCCTGCAGGTGGCTGACGAGACAGGGACCTGCTTATTTGCTGGAATTGTTGAGTTCCATGACAGAATATTTCACAATTCTGAACATTTGTTGACTCAATTCAAGTCTTCTAAGGACTTTCCACCTTCACAACGAATCTGTTTAAACAGTGCAAAAATTTATGCAGAGTTTAATAACATAGAGGAGGGCAGGTGTTTCATTCATATTTCAAATACAAACTGAGCAGCTCACTGTCATAGAAACTGATAAGGATGGTGATGTCACACTGATAATCCCCAGCATCTTTCCTTCTGAATGGGTCTATGGTGAGGGTTCTGTTGCTCCAGGACAGCTTCATGCTGTTACGTCTCATGTTATTGAAGAACCACTGGGTGAGGATCACAGTTGAGTAGCAGGTCAGGACCACAGCATTCTCATGCCCTGTAACTGTGGTGTTGCTCTCTTGGAGGGTGGGCACTCTTGTGGGCTCTGCGAAAAGATCAAGGACTGATTGAGAGTGGGCTTGAGACTTGGGGTCCTGCTATATTCTGAGACATCTCAGCCACTCACAGTCCCCAGTGAGCTCTGTAAAGGTCACCAGAGGATGGTCCTGACTTCTGCAGAAGGACAATTGTCTTTGTTCAGGTGACAATGTGTAAGGAGAGGGCTGCACTTCTTCTCTGACCCCACATAACCCCAGGGTGACCCCTGACCTGTTCCCCAGACATCTCTGTAATGTCAGCATAGGGAACACCTTCCCCGATGATGTTTCCTATGAATTCATCATCACCTAGTAGTTTTAGCTCATGAGCTTTTATTAATTCTTTCTGTCATTAACTTCAAAAAAGATGAGGTCCCACTCTTTATGTAAAATTCCATGTATGTTGTGGAAGGCAGGCTACCACCTCTGTCCATCTCTGGGGCCAAGGGAACTTTATAGAAAGTGAAAAGGAATTTACCTCTTTTTAAATAATTCATTAGGCAATAAAGATGGCCCAACCAAGTCTTCATGATTTTGGAAGTGGAGAAGTTCCAGCTAAATGACTTTTCAGTCTAAAAGTGCTTTATTTCCTGGCCTGCAGATTGAATATCATGGTAAAATAAGTCTCTAGAGAGAAGTGGTTATAGTTTTAACAAAAGACAGGAGCTATAAGAATAGAAGGAAACTATTCAATATGATAAAGGTTACACATGAAAGCTAACATCTAACCCAACATTCCATAGAGAAACTTGGAAAATGTTACTAACATCATGAACAATACAAGGATGCTTTTTTCCCGACTTATTCACTATAGTAGTGGAAGAACTGGCGGGAAAAATCAGGCAAGATGGTAAAATAAGAGGTATCCAAATTGGAAAGGAAGAAGAAAAATTATCTTTTTAAAAAAGACAACATAATCATATATAGAAAACCCTAAAAATTTCACCACACACACACACCAAAAAAAAAAAAAAAAAAAAGACCTGATAAAAAAGGCAACGTTGTTGCAGACAAAATCAACACTCAGCATCATTTCCATTTTTTTTCAACAAAAATGAACAATGCCAAAATAAAATTAAGAGAACAGTTCCATTTAAAATAGCATCAGAGAGACTAGAATACTTAGAATTAAGTTAATTAATAAGATGAAGATATATTCACTGAAAACTACCAAATGTCTCTGAAAGGAAGTAAAGAAGAAACAAAATAACAGGAAAAACATCCATGTTCACAGGGAAGATTTATTTCCATTCCCCAGGTTCTGGATGTGGATTCTCTATGAACAGGCACCTGGCGATTGTGATAGTAAAAACAATGAAGAAAACAAAGAATGAGGACACCTGTCTGGCCTGAGCTGAAGGTCACGGGGGACACAAAACAGCATCTTTTAGTGACAGCCTGTGGGTGACTGACATTACAGGGACCAGCATGTTTACTAGAGTTTCTAAAGTTTAAGACAGAATATTTGTTCAAATCTCTGTGATCTTGTTCCTTGAAGGTGCAGTGAACATGAATGTGAACACTGTTCATGGCTTGGTCTCTGTGGATGCGTGGCCTTTGAGGCCTGCATGTCTTCTCAGATTCTGGTGCAAAGGCCATCCTGAGGCAACTTGCACCCTCAAAAGCATCTAAGAAGTCATGTCAGATGCTGCTGTGGATGCCAAGTCAGAAGGGAGGCAGGAAAACTGGAGACCTTTATGTGGAGGATTTTAGCCTGATAAGGAAAGAAATTGGAAGATTTGAAAATAAGGTAAGGATCGACAATGTGAGCAAAATGACAGGATCAGCTAGTTACAGGTAGATGATGACAAAGTAAAACATGTGTCCAGCACATTTAAAGAGGCAAGGAAGACATTCTTCAGAACCATGCAATAGGGCAGTGAGATGAAACTCAACACCCCTGAAAGAAAAGGCTGGGGAGATTTTAAGAAAGAAGAAGGAATTATAGGCATGTGTGTTTGAAATGGGATTTACAGAAAGGAAATGTAAACCATCTACTGAAGACCTTGCAGGAGGTTTTTTCACATCTTGGTTGTAAATGTCCCCACCCAAGTTAGGCTCCTACTCTCCCTCAGAGACTGGGACACAGGGACACCAGGAGGATTAAATTTCAAACGGATGGGGCCAGGTCCTTGAGACAGTTATTCTCTGGGTCATAACACTGGCAAGAAGCCATTGAGGAGACGTATGTATATTTCAAAATTGCAGACAAAGAACCTGCAATTACTAATTACATTTATGAAAGCAATGGTCTAAGGATGGACGACAAAGGCATGTTGTCAGGAAGAAAGTGTGTAAAGGTTAGTGACTCTCAGGGGACATTAATGCCTCGAGTTCAGAACAAAACTGCTTTCTGTATGGTGGAGGGAAACAAAACTAAATCTCTTTTAGCCAAGACCCAGTTGACATCTTAATCATTTCCAGCAATGTATAAAGAGGTGCAATTTCCCAGCAATTGCTGAACAGATGCAAAGTAGCTGAGAGTTCCTGAACACAGCCAGGATCTGATCTCCCAGAATGCTGTGCTTCTAGATTTCTCCATGGAGACATGACATTGCTCTCTACAGTCACCTTCGTTTTGACCACAGGTCACCTCCAAGGAAGAAGCATATTCTCCATCCTACACCATGGCTGGTGTCACTGGATTTGGCCTGATTAGTGACCTAAGTGCAGAGGAACTGACATTTACCACATAATTTGCTCTGATGCAGGTTTTTCTCTGAAACCGAAGATGGGAGTTCTAAAGGCCTCCTGAGGTTAGGAAGCCTCACCCTCTAGCTTTGGGTACTGCCCTCTTCTCCAAGATATTCCAAAAGCCCCGCAGGTCAAATTTAGCTCCATGAAAGGTGAGGTCATTTCTAATTCTGTGGGCATCAGTCTGAACTAGGACATTTGAGCCAAAACCTTGGTTGTGTTACTAAGGTTTCCAATTATACCCTATTAACAGGGAAGACAGAATCCTGTTTACTTTATGCAAATAAGTCTATAGCTTTATAAATAAGAATATTCAGAAAGACTTAAGAATTTTTTTGAAATATGTCAAACAGGGGGAAAAAAAAGATCGGTGTTATTACCCACATGGGTGTCCTCCTGTCCATTCCCATTACCAACAACAGTGGCAGGGCATCCACTACATGTCCCCCTGGAGGAGGAAGAGAGCTTGGATTTATGCAAACTCATCACCTGCACCCAGCGTAATCACAAGCCACTGCCATTCTCTTGAAAGACTCAGTTTCACCTCCACTGTAGAGATGATACAGCTTAGACCACACTGAGGTGGGATCTGGTATAGACTATCACCTTAAGTCAACAATAATGACAATGTCAGCTCTCTTTTTTGAGCATTTATTGACTCAATGCAAATCTTCTAAGGACTTTCCACCCTCCCAACAAATCTATTTAAAGGGCACAAAAGAATATTCAGAGTTTAATAACATATAGGAGAGGAGGAGGGTCACTAATATTTTACATCCAGCTCAACCGCATCACTTTCAGCAGAGCTGATGGGGTTGGACACTTCACACTGGTAGTTCCCAGCATCCTCCCTCCTGACAGGGTCTATGGTTAGGGTTCTGTTGCTCCAGGACAGCTTCATCCGCTCCGTCAGCTGCAGATTCATGCCATTGAAGAACCACTGGGTGGAGCCTGCATTTGTGTAGCAGTTCAGGACCACGGAATCCTTATTCTCCGTGACTGTGGTGTTGCTGGCTTGGAGAGGGGGCACTCTCACTGGCTCTGTGAAGAAATAGAAAGCATGGCTAATTGAGAGTGGGCTTGGGACCTGCGCCATACTAGCTCCTCAGACATATTAGCCACTCAGAGTCCCCAGTGAGCTCTGTAGGGTCACCAGAGGATGGTTCTGATCTCTGCAGCAGGACAATTGTCTTTGTTCATGGGATGATGTGTAGGGAAAGGTTGCACCTCTTCTCTGAACCCAGATCACCCCTGACCTGTCCCCATAGACATCTTTGTAGTATCAACACAGGGTATCCTTCCGCAGCCCACGTGTCCTATAACCTCACTGTAAGGTGGAGTTTTCCTCTCATGAGCGTTTACTGATCCTTTCCTACAAGTTCTTTCGACTTAAAAATAACATGTATGTTGGGAAAGGCAATCTTACCACTGGTGCCCACTACTGGGGCCAAGGGGACTTTACAGAAAGTGAACGGGCATTTAATTATTGTTAAATAAGTCATTAGGCAATAAAGATGGCCAAACCTAGTCTTCGTGACCTTGGATCTGGATAAGTTCCATCTATAGGATTCGTCAGTCTGAACAGGACTTTATTTCCAGGCCTGCTGATTGCATATAATGGTAAAATAAATCACTAAAGAGAAGTGGTTATGATTTTAACAAAAGACGGGGACTGTAGGAATAGGAGGAGATTACTAAATATGGTAAAGACCACACAGGAAAGTCCACAGCTAACACATAACTCCATGGAGAACCTCTGAAAACAGTACTAAGGTCATGAATAAGACAAGGATGCTGTTTTCCCCTAATCCAACCAGTCAGGAAAATCAGGCAAGAAGATGAGATAAGAGCTATCCAATTTAGAGAGGAATAAGAAAGTATCTTTTTTAAAAAGACAACATAATCTTATTGTAGAATACCCTGAAGATTTCACCACATACATACCTAAAATAACTATTATAACTAATATAAAAGATGAAGTTGCCAGAGAAAAAATCAACACTCAGCATCATTTCCATTCTTTAAACAAAAATGAACAACCCTCAAATAAAATAAATAAAACAGTTCCATTTACAATAGCATCAAAGAGACTAGATACTTTGGGTTAAACATAATAAGGTGGAAGATGAATACACTGAAAACTACCAAACATTTCTGAAAGTAAGGAAGAAACAAATACCTGGAAAGACATCCATGTTCATTGATTCCAAAACCACCAACTAGCTACATATTTGAAACAGTCCCTATCAAAATCCCAATTAATTTTTTTCAGAAAAAAAAATCCATCCCGGAATTTATGTGGAATTTCACTGGATTCCAAACATTTGCAACAATCTTCAAAAGGATGAATTGAAATTGGAGGTCCTAAATAGACACCTTTCAAAAGAGGACATTCAGAAAGCCAAGAGACATATGAAAACATGCTCAAAGTCACTAATCATCCGAGAGATGCAAATCAAAACAACAAGGAGGTACCATCTCACACCTGTCATACTGGCTATCATCAACAAATCAACAAACGACAAGTGCTGGAGAGGATGTGGAGAAAAAGGAACACTTGTGCACTGCTGGTGGGAATGCAGACTGGTGCAGCCACTATGGAAGACAGTATGGAGTTTCCTCAAAAAACTGAAAATGGAACTCCCATTTGACCCTGTGATCCCACTTCTAGGAATATATCCCAAGAAACCAGAAACACCAATCAGAAAGGATATATGCACCTCTATGTTCATAGCAGCACAATTCACCATAGCTAAGATCTGGAAACAGCCTAAGTGCCCATCAGTAGATGAATGGATTAGGAAACTGTGGTACATCTACACGATGGAATACTATGCTGCTGTAAAAAGGAAGGAACTCTTACCATTTGCAACGGCATGGATGGAACTGGAGAGCATTATGCTAAGTGAAATAAGCCAGTCAATAAAGGAAAAATACCACATGATCTCACTCATTCATGGACAATAGAGACCATTATAAACTTTTGAACAATAATAGATACAGAGGCAGAGCTGCCTCAAACAGATTGTCAAACTGCAGCGGGAAGGCCGGGGAGGGTTGGGGGACAGGAGGTAGGGGGGTAAGAGATCAACCTAAGGACTTGTATGCATGCATATAAGCATAACCAATGGACATAAGACACTGGGGGACAGGGGAGGCTAGGGGACTGTCTAGGGCGGGGGGGGGTAGGAAATGGACACAAATGTAATACCCTTTGTATTACTTTAAGCAATAAAAAAAATAAAAATTCCAAATCAATCAGGAAAAGTTGTCAACTACAAAAAAAAAAGAGAGAAATTGGAGGTCCCACAGTTACTAATTTCAAATCCTACTACAAAGGGAAAGTGACCAAAATAGTTACACTGGCATAAAGACTTCTATTTGTCAAAAGACACAATCAAATGGTTTTGATAAAGGAGCCAAGAACTGTTCAATGGAGAGGGGACAGTCTTTTTAACAAATGCCGTTGAATAGCAATATCTACATACACAACAATTCAGTCAAAATGGATTGAATCCTAAAGCTAAGAACTAACATGATAAAACTCTTAGAAGAAAACATAGGGGTAAGCAGTATGGCATTGGATTTGGCAGTAATATCTTGAATATGAAACTAGAAACTCAGGCAAGAAAAGATTAGATAATTGAGATTTTTGACAAAATGAAACCTTCTGTTCATCCAAGGACACAATCAACAGAATGAACGGTGATCTGTGAAATGGTAGAAAATACTTGGCAAATCATTAATAGGATGAGGGGTTAATATACAGAATAAATAAAGATCTCCTACAACTCAACAACAGCAACACCAAATAAGCTGATTTAAAAACGGGCAAACCTCATGAATACACATTTCTCCAGAGAAGATATACAAATGGTCAATAAGACCATCAAAAGATTCTCAACATCACTATCATTAGAAAAATATAAATCAAATCTCTCAAAGTTGATGCTTGTGATATTGAGTGTGGGTAACTCCACTGAGCAGGTAACAGGAGAACACTGCCCTGTGGGACACTTGAGTCTTCCAAGCCTTCTTCAATCAGAGATGGCACCTCTCACCTCTCAGCCAACTTAAAGGAATAAGGCCGGTCTATGTATCATAAGACAAATGCCTGGAGCTCTGAGCCCTCAGAGAACTTAAATCCTCTATGTCTGGGAGAAAGCACAGCCTTTCTCAGGAGCCAAGACTGTTCAATGGAGAAAGGACAGTCTTTCAACAAATGAAGGGAACCATTCAATAGATTAGCAGGATTTGGTTGTGGAAAAACAGAGAACCTAGAGTTAGAGACACCTCCTGCCCCCCTAATCCTCCCACACCTCTCCTAGTTCTTCGACTGACCAGCTGACTGCAATTTTTTTCTAGCTGCACAGACCTTCATTGCCCAGCTGAGGTGTGTTTCTAAGAGGCACCATTTCCCAGGACATCTTAAAGACTCAGATTGGAGCAGAAACAAAACAGGGTCCAGGATCAAACCTGTGGTCAGTTGACTACTCAGGGCCCGGGGCCAAGAGCTGGGTCAGGCCTTCCCAGGTGAGTGTGACTGACATGAGCCAGTGAGCCAATAAATGATAGAGCAGACCCCAAGGAATGAGCCAGAAAGGAGTGAAGGGACAGGCAGGATCTGATTGTGGCAGCAGAACCATATGCTTTGCCCTTGGTCATTAAAGTCATTCTCCCTCTGCGGAGGGCAAGTGAGGCATGTGCAGATGCAGAAGGGGTGATGAATGGCAAGAGGGGAGCATGGATTGCTGACATTCGGACCCTTGTGGACCATTTGTGTTTGGTGGTTATGAGATAGAAATTTGGAAAGACCTTAAAATTCCCCCATATGCAAAACTTACTATTAATACCCCAGGGCCTAAGAGCAAAAGCAAGAAGGACTATTTCTCTAGAGAACAGCAAAGGGTCTGAAACATGGGTCTCAACCCCTGGAGTGACAGGGAGCCTTTCCCATGTGGCCAGCATTTCAAAGACTCTGCATCCAGGTTTCAGCCTCTGAAGATGTTTTAGCTCATTCCTTCCTTCAGTAGCCATTTATTTCTTCCTAATTCATCAAAACAACCAAGTGTTACATCTTCATCCCTTAGCTGGTTACAAGAGTGAATGGGGAGCGAGCAGGCAAAGTCCTTTCCTTTATATCCAGTGGGAATGACACCAACACATGAGGAAACAATTCTGTGGTTTCACCTCCAGTGCAAGGAGGGGTGTATCAGCCACCTGAGGGAAAAGTCTGGGTGTTCCCAGCACTGACTGATTGTTATGGTAGGTGATTTGGTTCTAGAGTACAAATAAATTAATTCTCCATTTGGTGTTATTTTCTAGACCGCAATCTCTCTCTCTGAACTGGGGATGCCTAATGAAGATCTAAACCAGTGATGGCGAACCTAAGACACGCGTGTCAGAGGTGTCATGCAAACTCCTTTTTTGGTTGATTTTTCTTTTTTAAATGGCATTTAAATATATAAAATAAGTATCAAAAATATGTCTTTGTTTTACTATGGTTGCAAATATCAAAAAATTTCTATATGTGACACTGCACCAGAGGTAAGGTAGGGTTTTTCAAAATGCTGGCACGCCAAGCTCAAATGGTTCGCCATCACTGATCTAAACCAATGTTTTCTTTAGGGATCCCTCTAGGATGGAGGACAGATTATGGCTACAGACAGACCTTGAGTCACTCTCATGGTCTGTGTGGCTCTGATTTAGTGACTATATCTCCCTGTGCCTTGGTTTACTCTCAATGCAGTACAATGAATATTTGACTGTCAGAGTGTCAGGGTATTAACAATAAAATATTCACAGTATCTGACTAAACATTGGGACAGGGGAGCTGCTGAAATGAGAGGCATCTGATATTGTTCAACTCCAAGAGAGAATATCCTGGGCTGATCCCTGGTGGATGAGGAGCTGCCAGGAGCATCTATCTTTTCTCCTTTTTGTTCCCTGTGATTCTGACCTTTCTCTGGACTCTCCTAAATGTTTCAGTGTAGTTCAGAAATGGCCTGGTGACCTTGCCCATCTGTGCTAGCCACACACAGTCTCAGGTGAAGCACCACCCCTATCCAGATGTGGCTCATGGGCCTGAGGTCTGGCTTCTGAGCAGCTCAAAAGCCTTGTGACTCAGACACCTGGGAAACCATTGCGCGCACTCAGCCCTTCCCAGGAGGTTAACCCCAACCTGACACAGGATCCCCAGGGTCCCTGGGGTCAGAAACCCTGGGGCAGGGGTATAGGCAGGGCTGCCAAAGCTGAGCTTCTTTATGAGGATTGCAGGGGGCTCCTCAGGATGGGTCCTGGCTGAGCCCTGCAGGGTCTTTCTCAGGGTCATGGTCATGGGAGGGGCCGAGGGAAACGGATTGAGATTGGTCTCTCTCTGCTGAGTCTATCCCATCAGACTGGCCCTTCTCTCCATGGAGAATGTCTGCAGTGCTGGAATCCGGGAAGGGAACTCTGATCTTAGGAAGTTTTTCTCCACTGTGTGTGTCCTGCACTAAATGCCCAAACCCAACCTGGGACATGATGCAGAGGGGGATGGAGGCAGAGTCCAGGGCTGTCAGTCCTTTGTGTTCACCCACCCAACACCCAGAGGTCAGAGAACAATCACTCACTGTATACATTGAGCCGTCCAAATCCTATTTCTTTTATATAGCCTGGAAGGTAGACTGCTACGGTGTAGATTCCTGTGTCCTTCAGGGAGACCCCCTTTATCAGCAAGGATCCATCAAAGTTTATGTGCTCTCGACCGCTGTGTGCAGGCCCTGTTCTATGTCTTAGGGATGTTCCAAGACGTGCAATCTTATGTTTGTAGTTTGCCCCTTTTCCCCTGTACCACACGAAGCCTCTATCATCGGGAGGCATATTGCGGATACGTAGAATCACATCCGTCCCTACGGCAGCATCGGTTGACACAATAGCGAGTTGGGCAGTGGTGGGCAAGCTCCAGAAATTTAAGAGTGAAACTAGGAGGGAAGAGAGAAATTGATCAATATTTGGATGTATATGTTGGGTTGGAAAGATGAGGCCCTGGATTTGGATCAGGTCTCTTCATCTCAGCCTTGGTGTGTGTGTGCGTGCGTGTGTGAGTGTGTGTGTGTGAGTGTGGTCAAGGTCAACAGCATGACCACCAATATTTCAGCACCTGTGAACCGGTTCCTTTTTCTGTTTCTCACTCTCTTTTCCAGGTGTCTGTTCAGCTCACCCACTCACTGCCCTCAGACCCCTGCTGACATTTACGGGTGTCCATGGGAGGCAACTTCATGGAACACTTCCCCAAAGACTCTCTGTTAATCACTTTCTGACCTGTCACTGCTCTGTTGTTCTTTTTATAACACTTGTGGGTACCTGCCATCACATGTAGATATTTTCTTATCTCTCTCCACCCACAGAACGTGAGTTTCATGGGGACAGGTGCTTGTCTGATCTTGCATCCCCAGTGCCCGCAACAGGCTGCAAATTCCTGTGGGTGAATGAATGTTCCCAGAGTCCTGCACCTCTTAGGGTGTATTTCTCCTGAGGCTGGTGCTAAGGATGATGTTTAGCACCCAAGATTAAGTTTTTCTCTGGTGCCACCTGACATAAATTGTTATTATTATGGTCACTTTCCAAAATTCAATACTCAGTGATGAATAACTTAGGAATTTACAGCAACTGAAGTTTCCCTGCCCTCTCCACTTCCAGATCATGAGATTTCCCAGTTACCTGTTACCCATCTCCATTACCCATCCTACTCTGCCCCCTGATCTTTCTCTTCAGGTCCACACAGAATCCCTCCCTCCACTCTCAGAGCGCTGTTCTCCCCAGGAGACCCCAGCAAGTCCCTGTGTTTCCTCCTTCAGTCCACCCCCAGGGTGTTTTCCTTCCTTACCAGCCAACAGGAGCCAATTCCAGGAGACAAGTCCTCTGCAGATAGGGGCTGAGAGTGCGTCCATGGTGTCTGCTGCCTGCACTGTCCCTCCCTCTGTGAGAAGAGCTTGGATTCCAGGAAAGCTCAAAGGCACCGCTGTACAAACTGGTGGGATCTGCTGTCCTTCCTCACTGTGCCCTGGGCCTCCTCCTGGTGCAAGATCACTTACCTGCTCACGTGGGCCAGGGCGGAGTTTGTGCCAAGGACCCACCTCCTCGTCCCCTTATTTTTGCCACCATTTTCCGCTCCTTCCACCTTACTATCCCTCTAAATTTTGGTTGCCTTGGACCTGCTGAGGTCTCTGAACACACACACACACACACACACACACACACACACACACACACACACACACTCACATGCTCTGTTTGGAAAAGCACCAGCAGCCTGGGGCATTCAGGTCATGGATATTCCCCATGGCTCCCAGTCAGGTGCACAGTAGCCTCCCCCACAGCCCTCTCTCGTTCACATTTGACTTTTCCCTTCAGAGCAGGATTTCTGGGGCCACCTCAGGAACTCTTGTCACAGGGATGTCACTACCACTGTGCATTGGATCACCTGTGAAACTTTGTAAAGATTGCGATGCCCAGGTGACACTGTAGATGCTGCTTCAGCAGATTTCCAGCTAATGTGGATGCCCAACCAGAATGAGATCTGGTGATGTGGTGATGGGACACGCCTCCCCCCTCTCCTGTGCACAGGGCGGGTCTCCACATCCTGTTACAATGCAGATTCTGACTCGGCAGGTGTGCAGTGGACCAGAGACTCTGTATCTGACAAGCTCTCAGGGGAGTGGATCTTAATGGCCTTTGGAGCCCACTTGCAACAGCAAGGCTGATGGAGGCATGTGTCCCCAGAGAAGATGATCCTCTCACCCCAGCATTGGCCTCTGCTGTGTCTTGGTCTTGGGTCTGTCAGCACCACACAGAGAGCACCACAGGCCCCAAACTGGGGATTATTTCTGTTTGAAACACAGAAACCCAGCTGGGCACTGGGTCGGCCCCGTGTTCTCAAATGCGCTGGGAAGGTTGGATTTCTTCCCAGTAGGAAGGCCACAGAGGTGACTGTGGGGGTGAGAAGGCATCAATCTGGGTGATGACTACAGAGGGGACCCTCCCTCTATCTCAGGTTGTCACCAGCCTGGCCTTTGCTTCCAGGGACAGAGACCCAGGACCAGGAGTCTCAGAAGGACTTACAGTTCCTGAGAGTGAAGAGGAAGGTGTCCTGCATGTCCTAGCAAGAGAGGACTGTGGTGGAAGCTCAGGTGGCTGTGGGCTCCCTGGTCATCAGGGATAGTTTCTGGGAGACCTTCCCTCTCTGTGAGCTGAGCCTGTCCTGGTGCTCCCTGACCTTGGGCCAGTGTCTGTTCTCTGCCTGGGGGAGTTTCCTTTCATTACCCCACCTTGTTCATGGTGGTGCCAGGCATGGGACGGGGAGCAGAAAATAGAGCCCTGAGAAAGCAGGTGCTCTTGGGCCTGTTAATGTAAGAAACTTCCCAACCTGTGAAGATTTTCATGAGTTTATTTGAACCAAGCTAATGTCATATCCTGGAACAAGATCTGAAATCCTGAGCTTGGCCGTTGTGCAACTTATTTTTTACATTATAATAAAAAAGGAAGATGGAAAAAGTTGTGTGTAATCCATTAGGAAGTGAAGAAATCTGTAGAATTGATAAAAGGCAAAATGGAGAAACACACACTTTTTTTATTTTACTTTGGTGGGTCGAGGATAATTAACATTTACAGCACATAGAGAGGTTGTGCAAGGAACCAGGTAACGTAAGAAGTATGTGGTCTCATATGCTGGTCCCAGAGTCTGTGCCTTCAAATCCTCTTGCAAAAAAACAACTACTCTGATGTATCAAAGGTATGTTATCTAAGATGCATAAGAACAGGGAACAGGGCTCACTTAACGTAAAGTCTGACCTTTGCTAACGAAGCTGTAGGCCTGGGACATGATTCCCTGCCATCACCTGCCCAGTTAGGAATTTGTGATAAGACCATCCTGTGCAGTTATTTTTGGTCACTGAGCTCGTCAGGCCTGCCATGTGACCCCCTGGACTTGTCAGGAGTATTTTACAAACCATTTTTGTTGTTGTTGTTTTATTCACAGTCCCTAGAAGTAGCAGGTGGGATACAGCAGTCATGAGGGCGGGGTCCAAAAGCATCTTTGGGAGCAGGGGATGGAAATCAGGCTCCTTCTCCAGCTCCTTAGGCAAAGCCAGGTTCATGTGTGAATTCCCTGTGTTGTCTGTGTGTCTAAATGTCGCTTCCTGGGGAGCAGAAGGAGACCAGCAGCCAATGTCAGGGGCTGCACCAGGGATGCTGACCAGAGAATGAGAGCTGACCCTGACACCTGGGCAGAGGTGGGCTCTGGACTTCAAACTGAATGGCCAGCCAGTCAGGGCCCAGTCTCTGTGGGCTCCAGGCCTCCTGACTCCATCCCAGAGCAGGGTGAGCCCAGTAAAAGGACAGGATATGGGTCTGTTCCATCTCAGAGGGGCTGAGGGTCCAGAGGATTATGAGTCCAGTGTCACTCGAACTGTCCCCTCTGATGGATGTGCTGTTTCAGGAGGAACTCTCTGTCCCAAAGGTTTCAACAACAGAACAGGACATGGTGATGTCTCCTCTGAGGTTTTTAGTAGAGTGTGCCAAACTGGAGGGCTGATCCCCCAAATGCCCTGTGAGTCTCCATCATTGCCTTGGGGTGTTGCATTCAAGTCACCTGTGTCCCGGTCCATCCTCTGCTGTAGTCCTCCCAACAGGGCCCAAGATCTGAAGCATCTCCACTTGGAGTGTCAACCACAGGAGCTGTGGGTCCCTCTGTTAGGGGAGGGGAGGCCCCTGTGGGACCCTCAGTCCTCTGAGATGGAAGCAACCCCAGATCCTGAGTTCTCCTGTCCCATCTGCTGAGGACCTTCCCCTTGCTCCCCAAGGTGAGCAAGTGAGATGTTCAGGGATACAGGCTGGTTTCCACAGACAAGGGACCTTGGGTTTGGGAGTCATCCCCGGATTCCTTTGAGGTCAGTGTGAGCTCTCTTTTCCCATGGTAGTACCTCTACCTGCGGTGAAAGATCCAGAGTGTTTGCCAGGTCATGGCTCTGTGAGATGACAAAGAACACAGGCTGCTGTCCAGGCTCCAGGAATATGAGACAACACACAGAAGGTGGAAATGGGGAGGGCTGTGATTTTCTGGGAATGAAGGAAGGTCTGACTCTTCACTCTTAGTTGGTCCTATCTCCCACTTCCCTGATTGTGTTGGGGGGAAAAACCCTTCCCTGGGTCATCTCCGGACACTTGTGGCCTCCTCCCATGCCGACACCCATGCCTTCGTGCCAATAAGGAACATAGTTTGACCACTAGTGTCACACAGGGTGACAGACTTCCATTGGGTGGTTTCTCTCATCCATTTAAGGAGTGTTTACTGAGCATCTGTGATGTGCCAGGCCTGGGATGGACCCTGGGACCTGAGAGAAGAGGACATAGGTGGGACCTGTGCTCATGGAGTTTACCTTGTAACAAAGACAGGCTCTCAGAGGTATCACAGCACTAAGGAGATAATTATAATTCAGAGAAGGACCACAAAGAAAGAGTTGTATGTACTTGAGTCTCAGTTTGTCTGGGGATCAAAGAGAGCACTTCTGAGAAAGTGACCTTTTGGCTGAGACCTGAAGCATTAGTGGCTGTTCACCCTTTGGACAGAGGGGGGTGGGGAAGAGCTGCCTGCAGAGGACTGGACTTTGGTGGGCAGATGCCTGACTGGATGGAGGAGCTTTCGAAGTCCAGTGTGGGCAGTGTGAATAGTGAGAAGGAATGTGGACTGAGTAATGCCGGTGAGGTTGGACCCTGCTAGGCTGTGGGTGCTGCTGAGGTGGGGTCAGCAGACACCTGAGGAGGCTGCAGGCTGTGGAGTAGCTCACTCCCATTTGATGGACAAGCTGAAAAATGTGCAGGAAAAAAAGTCATGTTACAGTTTTGAATTTTATATTCAACTTATACTTTAAGCAATATTTCATATGTGTATATTTAATTTTAACATATTTATTGTTTTAGTTGGCATGTAATAAACTTACCATATTGAAAGTATCCAAATTATTAAGCTTTGCCAGATGCATGCACCAGTCAAGTTGTTACAATGAAGAAAATGAACATGTTGTTCAATCTTAAAGCCTCCTCAGGTCCTCTTACAATCTCCTCACTCTGTCCCTCTCCCACTCCCTCCAACTCTTATCTGCTTTAAGTCATTATAGATGAGTTTGCATTTTCTGCAGTTTTCATAATTAGAACTATATAATATGTAATTTTGGGCTAATGTTGGCTTCTTGAATCAACACAATTATCTTGAAATAGTTCTTTCCTTTTTAATCCCTCAGGTCTATTCCATTGTAGGATGCACCAAACTTGTTTAGCCATTTGCCCATTCATGGACATTTTTGTTGATTCCCATTTTGGACTATTTCAGGTTAACCAGGCATTGACATTTGTTCAGTAAGGTCTTTAGCACAGAAATAGGTGCATGTAAAACCAATGCAGACCCAGAAAAATGGAAGCCAGGGAGTTGACACAGGAAGTCTGGTTTCAAGGTCCCACTGCCACAGCCCCACCCAGAGGGAAAGAAACACCCGCTTCTTCACATAAAACTCTGTCTGCAGAGCCCACCCACCAGGAACAGGAATCACAGCCCCTTCTCCCTCCCAGAGTCCAAACTACACACAAGTGCATCTCAGAGGCTGAAATTAATTCACACCTGGATTCCCAGTCATTAGAAGTGGGAAGGGTGATATTTAACCTTTCATCCCCTCTGGTATAGGAGGAAATATAGAATGGGGTGGAGCATAGATGTCAAGTGCCAATAGACAATTCATGGCATGGTTGAGTCCACTTGCAGCCTCTGTGACTCTGGGCAAGTGATCTCACCTCAAAATGGCTCAGTTTCCTCATGTGATTTCATAGAAAGATATTTCCTGCTTCTTAGAATAGAGCAGTTTAAATTCTTGAAATTTTCTGAGTGATAAGGGCAATAAGAGTGTCTTTTTTCCTGATGAGGCAACTCCTGACAGGCCTCTGGATAGTTGCAGGGTGAGGACAGGTTGCCATAAAGGCCAAGTCTTGATTAGAAGCCTGGAATTTTCAGCTGCCAATGTAAGAAACATTTAAACCTGTAGAGAATTTTTATGAGATTATTTGAGTCAAACTGACGACAATTTCCAGGAAGCAAAATCTCAACAAAAAGAGTCTGTTTTGCACCATACGTTATACATTACAATCAAAGCAGGAGGCATAAGAGGTTAAATAAAATCCATTAGTGATAGATTAGGAAGGTGGGAGAAAGCAAAACAAGGAAATCTCTGAGATCGGATAAAAAGTAAAACAAATAGACACATACTTCTTTTGCATTGGTTGATAGAGGATAGTTAGCAGCTAACAATTAACATGATGACAATAGCAATGAGGGGTTCTGTGGCTTCTCCTCTGGTGCAGTGAGGGTCTAAAAAAACGAAAAAAAATTTCCTGATATTCAAAAAGTAACTTTTCATGAGTGCAAAAATACAATAGACATGTTCAGTTAACATAAAGATTCAGCTTTCTTAGGAAAAAATAGATAAGACATAGTTACCCACCATGACTCACTTTTAGTAGAAAGTTGTAATTTAAGGCCATCCTATGTGGTTACTTTAAGTCTCTGATTTTGCAAATCATACTATGCAGGCCTCCTCTGAGCTTCTCAGCTTTAGTACGTGGCCCCATTTTCATCCACACTTCCCCCTTTGGGTCATAAATCAAACGGAATAATTCACTGATGACCAAACTTTTGGTTGGAAAATGTGGCTTCATGATGCTAGAAAGGCTCATCACTAGGAAGTCTTAGTTTATCTAGCTGAACTATGGACTGTTGGGGATAGGGCAAGAGTGTAACCTTGGATGGAAGTCAAGGTCAAATTTTCTCAAAAGTGAAAAGCAGGTAAATGGGAGCCTGTCAGGTTCCACTGGTCTTCACTAAGAAAAACACTTTGTCCCTGCTAAGTGATTCAAGTATCAGCCTGCAGTTCCTGGTCAAGGTCATTTGTCTGGGTTGTAGGTTCAATCCCTAGTCCCAATCAGGACGCATGCAGGAGACAGCAAATTGTGTCCCTCTCATATCGATGTTCCTCTCCCTCTCACTTTTTCTCTCTCTCTCCCTCCAAACTTTCTCCCGTATACTCTTTCTAAAAATCAGGAGAAACAATATCCTCGAGTTAGGATTTAAAGAAACAAACAAACAAAAACAATAAAAAATAAAAAAAAACAATTTTGGGTCATTCTTAACCTATAAGCTATCATGATCCAAATTTTGCTGTCAGTCTCATTTCTCTGTATTTTTCATCTCATATAACATTTGCTTATAGTTTGAGGGCACACTATACACCTCTTCAGTTTTCACAATCTGATCATGAGATGGGTTCTCATTTACAATGGTCCACTTATTTCCCATTGGAAACACTCAAGGGTCATTCATTATTAATCTGATTCCTGCTGGTTGTGCAATTTGGAACTGTAAGCATATTTGGGGACAAGGCTGTATGAACCCAATGGTGTATATTACAATTATCTGATTAAAATTTCATAGACCAGGAAGACAGTAAGAATATCATAAGTAAATTTCCTTTGCCTCAGCAGCAGTTATACAGGGCCACATTTTATAGCTACTTCAGCATCATTTGAATTAATATGATTAGTAGTCTTTGTTGGGTTAGGGTATAAGCATATCCCCAAAATTAGGTTCTGGCATTTCTACATAAAACTTCTCAATATTCCTTTTCCACCAGCCTCTACAGCTTCCCTTGTTTTCAGTTTGCCTCTTTTTACTCATTTAGACATAATGAACTTGTTAGGTCAAACTACTTACTTTTAACTTCTCTTAAAAACACCCAGCCTGGCTGGCGTGGCTCAGTGGTTGAATATCAACTAATGAACCAAGAGGTCACAGTTCGATTCCCAGTCAGGGCACTTGCCTGGGTTGTGGGTTCGACCCCACAGTGTAGCCAATCAATGATTCTCTCTCATCATTGACGTTTCTATCTCTCTCTCCCTTTCCCTTCCTCTCTGAAATCAATACAAATATTTTTAAAGAACACTCCCAGATCCCTTTCCTCCTTTTGCAATAGCATTCGCTCTACATTTCAAAATGTTATCAGAAATAGAAACCAGGCCCTGAGCGAATTTGCCTAAGACCAGCTGGTAGTGTGCAGGTACTTGACTTCATGCAGGAAAGATTGCAAAATATGAGTCCAGGTGATTTTGAGACTACGTTTATTAAAGCTGGGGGCAGTGACACAAGGAAGGGCCTGGGATACAAGAAGCAGTAGGAGAGAGACAAAGTGTGGCTGCTTTGTCTCTTTGGAAACTTTATGGGACAGAAGTGAGCCTATGCAAGGCTGCTTTCAGCTCACTGGACAGTTAGAGGCAAAGGGACTTGGGGATAAGTTCAGGGGGTTAGCCCAAGATGACCTACTGCTGCCTATTGTTCCTGTTGTTGCAAGTCTCCTGGGTATCACTTATGGTTTAGGTGAAAGAAAATTCACTGGAAAAGGAGATTTGAGTGGGTGTGCCCCAAGAGGGGCACATGCTGGCTTCTTTGCCTTGAGGGGTTCTATCTACTTTTCATAGGTGGGGACTTAGGGGAGGTGTCATTGAAGATCTCAATAGAATATTTATCAGCATTTCCAGTTTTGCCCTTTCAGATCGTGGTCTCCACTGATTGGTCAACAGTAGGACAGGAGGTGTAATTCACACACCAATGGTATGCCAGGGAAGAAAAGGCCACCCTGAAGGCAAGGTCTAGGATCAGTTTTGCCTGTTGCTAGGTACCCGGGGCTTTCTGCCCTGATGACCTTCTACATCTGGCTGTAATGTGCTAGGCCAGTTTATTCAGCTAGCTGTCTCAGTTTCCCCATTCTACATGCCAAGGAATTTCCCTAACTTCTTACTATAATTTGCATACATTTCTTGTGAATGACTTTCAAATATTTCTGACAGACCAGTGATGTGTCAAATGAACCAGTCACTAATATTCTTAAAATGGATGGCTTCTAGTAAATAAGGTTCTTATTTGTTTTTTTTTAAGGTTCTTATTTATACAAGGCAAAACTGTTCCAGTTGAGCTAGAGTTGGCAGAAAAAAGAGGGATGTTCAACAGAATAGTGTCATCCATGGGATTAACAGCCAGTTACACCAGAGGGGGAAAATGGAAGGATCAGGGAAAGACTCCTGCTTACTTAACCCCCTCACATAGTCCCTGGATCTAAAGTTCTGGAACCCTTGCCCTGTTCTCACCTCAGGGAGTCCTGGGCTAGGAGAGGTTTGTGAACTTCCTCAGAAGAACGAGTACAAAAAGATTGGAGAAAAAAGGAACAAAGCAATTGCTTCTTTAAAAATCCATCCCCATTAACAACACCACCATAATTTAGAAGATTTAATATTGTTAACTGTCCATACTACTTAAAGCAATCTGCAGATTCAATAAAATATGTCGTAATCCCAAAGGCATTTTTAAACAAATAAAAACATCATTCTTAATTCATACGATATCTCAAGGAACCCTGAGGATACAAAACAATCTTCAGCACTTTCCTGAAAACCAGTATTTAGTGTAGACTTTATTGTATCTGTTTAATGCTACTCACATTTAAGCCAACTTTCTGTGATTTCTTTAAATTCAAATCTCTGAAGTACATCATAGATGGAGCACCTTTCTCTTTGAGCCACAGGGGTGGAAGATGGTTGGTCCTGTTCATTAGAGTAGAGAAAGACAAAACCTCTTCACATTCCTTCTCAGCTCCTTTAGGTTAGTTTGTTGTGGTACCGCCCTCTGGTGGCCGTATTACAACTTGCACCTCCCAAATAGGGCCAAACCATTTTTTCTTAAAAAAATTTTTAAAAATTGATTTAAGAGAGGAAGGGAGAGGTAGAGAGAGACAGAAACATCAATGATGACCGAGAATCATTGGCTTCCTCCTGCATGGCTCAAACTGGGGATCGATTCTGCAACCTGAGCATGTGCCCAGAGTGGGAATGAAACCCTGAATTCCTGGTTCATAGGTAGAGTCTCATCCACTGAGCCACACCGGCCAGGCTCAAACCATTTTTTCCAGCCCGGGGTCTCTGCTAGGGACGTATAAAGTAAAGTGAGTGTCATTAAGAATTTCAACAATGGTGGGTCCGGACACATAAGTAATACCTTAATCAATAAAGAAAAAAAGAGAATTTCAAAATGGCAAAAGCAAAGTATTAAAGCTACTGCATGCCCTTCTAAGTGTCTTCAAAGATTTTGATCCAATGACGTTGGCCCTCCCTAGCAAGGGAAATGGATGTGTTCATCCTCTAAGTTAATTTCATCCCAAATTTAAGTCATAAAATTCCTAGAGACCTACAGTCATCCTCAATGTGAGAACTAGAGACTCTCCCTCTAAAGATGAACGAAACGATAAGATTCTAAGTGCCTTAGTAAGACATGTGTGCTCTGAAGGGTGGAAGTGGATGCCTGCTGCTGTTGTTGCTCTGTGACAATGACATCAGTGATGACAGTGACAACAGTGTCAGGGTCAGTTCTAATGATCAGCAGTTTAAGCAAAGTATGAATTGTAAGGACATTCAGGACTCTGACCATTCACGGGCCTGACATATCTATGAGGCTTTCATGGCTCCAATAGTCTGGGCCATGCTGGATGGTACACTCCAGAGTAAAGGAGCAATTTCTGTGCTTGTACCTTCATCTAATCGATGTTAGGAGAATGAAAGGTGCTTTGTTAGGTCTCTTGTAATACCTCACAGAGAATGACATGCACATTCCTATGGTTTGGTTCTATTCTAAGGCAATAGAACAAGAACCATTGACCAGCTTCTAGGCCTCAGGAGAGACTAGAGTCTGAACATGGGCTGTAAGGTGACCCAGTAGCCATAACCGCTCATAATGATCTGGGTTCTATCACACCCACCCACAGAAGGTCAGGCGGGGAGAGAAGCATCCATCACATGTGGAAGTGACAAAACCAGGATTAGATGAGAACAGGTGGCCAAGACCATGGACACCTACCACTCCTGCCCTGTGACCTGTCACAGAGCTCTCAACTGTGGAATCACAGGAAGTTCACTTTGACTGGTCAAAAAAGAAGGAAAAGGCTCCACTCACTCCAGTTTATCCCGGCCCTCAATTCCTCCTCTCCCAACACACAGTCAGCTACTCCATTTCCTGTCCCTAGGCTCCTAGTCAGACTTACTCACTGACACACAAATGCCCTGGGAAAGGGCTAACTTGTTGACTTAGCTGAGCCACGTCCAGTGGTATGAGAATTAAATTTGTCCTTTCATAGCTCTCCCAGGTCATGTGGAAACTGCTGCCTCTGGGCAATGCTTTGAGATCCAGCTGCACATGTCTCTACTGGGCCAAAACTGGAGACTGGACACCTCAGGCCCCCAATTTTGTCTTCGATTCCAAGCCTACCCTGCATTCCCCACCTTACCCCAGTTCCATGCAACCCCTTTTCTAGGCTGACTACCCTGCACTCCAACTTCCTTCCTGATACAAATCCCGAACTCCCATGAATCCTCTTCTGTGTTCATAGTGTCCCTATTCTACAATTCCTCATTTCTCTTCAGACTCCTAGTCACCAACTGGATGCTCATCTCCTTCTCCCCCTTGCCCCTATCACATGTCCTCTACCAGCCTTGTGCTTCCTCTTGTCCCAATGTCAGGGCATTATACAGAGTCTTCAACTACCTTTTCATTTCCCTTACCCTGTGCCTCACCCTTCATGCCCATCCAAGTCTAGGGGAATGGGACTCCCGCACCTTTCGCTGCACCAGCTCCAGTGGTTTCCCCCTCAATAGGTAAGTCGGCCTCTCACTCATAATTCTAAACTCCATACTGAGTCACCCCAAAGCCCTGTTCCATGGCACCCTAGGTCCCTTTGAACCCACCTAATGTGTAACATCCAAACCTTCCAAGGCTTTATAATTTCTCATCCTGACTCTGAGAAGACATCATCCCTCCATGTCCCCCCTCATAACCACATTTTCTTATCCACAATCCTTCTCTGGCCAGGTCTCCAAGGATCAGAGCTAAATACCACAGAGGCCACAAGGAGCAGAAAAGGAAATAGAACCAGAAGAGACATTTATTTCTGATTTCCCAGGTTCTGGCTATGGAGTCTCTAAGAACAGGCACATGGAGTTTGTAAAAACAACAAAGAATGAGGACAGTGATGTCTGGCCAGAGCTCCAGGTCACAGAGTGCACAAAATAAGGTCGTTGACTACAGGCCTGCACGTGACTGACATGACAAACATCCTGCATATTTACTGGAGTTCTTGAGTTTTATGACATAATATTTTTAAAAATCTCTGTGACTTTTCCCTTGATTGTGCAGTTAAAATGCATGTGGAATGAGAATACTCTTAATGGTTAGGCTGCGGTGCAGGTGCACTCAGATTCTGGGTCAAAGGCCACTCCTAGGCAACCTGGGGCCATGGAATGATCTGGGCAGTCAGGTCATCTGTTTTGGAGGGTAAGTCAGAAGTGAGGGAGGCAAGTTAGAAACATTTATTTGGAAGATTATACCCAGATAAGGAAATATTGGAGAATTTGAAAATAGGGTAAGATGAGCAAGATGACAGGATCAGCTAATTATAGGTAGTTGATGTCAAAAGAAAACATGCATTGGGCAAATTGAAAGAGGCAAGAAACACTTTATTGAAGATCGACCATGCAACAGGACAGTGAGACTGAGCTCACCACCTTCAACATAAAAGGGTGGGGATATTTTAAGAATGGCAGCAGGAATCATAGGCATCTGTGTTTGCTAGTTGGTTTCACACAAAAGAAAAGTAAAACTTCTCATGAAATCCTGACTGGAGGTCCTTTCACCTCTTGGCTATTAATGTCCTCACCCAAGTTAGGCTGCTACCCTCCCTCAGAGACTGAGACACAGGGACACCACGAGGATTAAATTTCAAAAGGGTGGTCCCAGACTCTTGAGACAAATATTCTATGGGACATAACACTTGCAAGAAGTTTTTAAGGAGACTTACGTATATTTCAAAAGGGCAGAGAAAAAAATCTGCAATTGCAAATTGCGGTTACATTTCTGAAGGAAATGCTCTAAAACAGTGGAGGTCAGAGGCCTGCAGTCAGGAAGAACCCATCTAAACATAAGTGACTCTGAGGCAACGTGAAAGCACCCCTGGTCATAACAAAACGGCTTTCTGCACAGTGGAGGAAAACACCATTAAATGTCTTCAGACAAGATCCAGTTTGCATCTTCATCAGTTCCTGCAATTCATAAGCAGGTGAAAAATAGCTGAGAGTCCCTGAACAAAGCCAGAATCTGATCTCCCAGAAGGCTGTGCAATTGGAGTTTTCCATGGAGACATTACATTTCCCTCTATAGTCACCTTCCCTTTGATCAAACGAAATCTCCAAGGAAGAAGAGTATTTGAGATCCTACGAAATGGCTGGTGTCACTTAATTTGGCTGATTAGTGACCTAAGCGCAGAGGAATGACATTCACACATAGTTTGCTCTGCTGCACATGTTTCTATGAAACCTAAGATGGGAGTTCTAACAGCCTCCTGAGGCTAGGAAGCTTCACCTTCACACTTCACCTGCAGTCTCTCTAGCTTTGGGAGATGCCCTCTTCCCGAAGAGATTCCAAAATACCCTTCAGGAGAAACTTAGCTCCATAAAGAGTGAAGCCATTTCTAATTCTCAGGATATCAGTGTGAACTAGGACATTTGAGCCAAAGCCTTAGTTGTATAAACACATTTCCAATTATATCCTAACTAGGGACCCGGTGCACGAAATTCGTGCACTGGGTGTGTGTGGGGAGGGGAGTGTCCCTCAGCCCAGCCTGCCCCCTCTCACATACTGGGAGCCCTCAGGTGTTGACCCCCATCACCCTCCAATCGCAGGATCGGCCCCTTGCCCAGGCCTGATGCCTCCGCCAGAGGTGTCAGGCTTGGACAGGGGACCCCCATCTCCCCCTGATCACTGGCTCTGACCCCGCCCAGGCCTGAGGCCTCTGGCCCAGGAATCATGCCTGGGCAGGGGACCCCCATCTCCCTCTGATCGCTTGCTCCACCCCCCGCCCAAGCCTGACGCCTCTGACCCAGGCTTCAGGCCTGGGCAACGGGACCATCATATACCCCCAATCCCCGGCTCCACCCCCCCCACCCAGGTCTGATGCCTCAGCCAGAGGAGTTGACCCTCATCACCCTCCGATCACCAATCACCGGATCGGCCCCTTGACCAGGCCTGAGGCCTCTGACAGAGGTGTCAGGCCTGGGCATGGGACCACCAGCTCCCCGCGGTTGCAGGCTCCGCCCCTGCCCAGGCCTAATGTCTCCTACTGAGGCGTCCGGCTCGGGCAGCAGGGACCCGCAGCTGCAGCGGCCCCGCGATCGTGGGCTCCGCTTTAGGCCCAGGCAAGGGACCCCTAGCTCCCGGGACTGCCAGCTTCGACCGTGCCCAGCTCCCATTGCTGGCTCCACCCCTACTTTCTGCGATCACTGGCCAGGGCGGAAAAGGCACCTGATTCTCTGATCATGGCTGGGGGGCAGGGCAAAGGCGGCCCCCAGCTCTTAGCTCCCCCCTGGGTTTCCGATCACTGTCAGTGGCAGGGGGCTTCTTCCTGCTTTCCCTTTCGCCTCCCTGCATTGTGCCTACATATGCAAATTAACCGCCATCTTGTTGGCAGTTAACTGCCAATCATAGTTGGCAGTTAATTTGCATATAGCCCTGATTAGCCAATGAAAAGGGTATCGTCGTACGCCAATTACCATTTTTCTCTTTTATTAGATAGGATAACAAGGAAGACAGTGTCCTACTGAACATATGGAAATCAATCCACTGCCACAAAAATAAAAAGTATTTAAGAGGGGTTTAAAATATTTTGGGAGAAGTAAAACAGGAAGAAAAAGATCAGTGTTGATACCCACATGGGAGACTTCCTGTACATTCTTGCTGTCCAAAACAGTGTCCAGGTACCCTCCACAGGACCCATTGGAGAAGGGACAGAGCTTGGACTCCTGGAAGATTATCACATGCTCTCACTGGTCATCACATGACCTCTGCCCTTGCTGGGAGGGACTAGGTTTCACCTTCACTGTGGAAATGGTGCAAACGGGACCAACCAGAGGTGGGATCTGGTGTGGAATGTTAGCTTCAGTCAACAATAACCTCAATGCTAGCTCTCATTTTTGAGCATTTATTGACTCAGTTAAAGTTCTAAGAACTTTCCACCTTCACAACAAATTTATTTCAAGGGTGAAAAAAAATTATTCAGGGTTTAATAACATAGAGGAGGAAAGCAGGGTCACTAATATTTTACATCCAGCTAAACTGCTTTACTTTCAGCAGAACTGATGGGGTTGGACACTTCACACTGGTAGTTCCCCACATCCTCCCTCTGACAGGGTCTATGGTGAGGGTTCTGTTGCTCCAGGACAGCTTCATGCTCTTACAGACTCATGTTATTGAAGAACCACTGGGTGAGGATCACAGTTGAGTAGCAGGTCAGGACCACAGCATTCTCATGTTCTGTGACTTTGTGTTGCTTCTTGGAGGGTGGGCACTCTTGTGGGTTCTATGCAAAGACCAAGGACTGATTGAGAGTGGGCTTGAGACTTGGGGTCCTGCTACATTCTGAGACATCTCAGGCACTCACAGTCCCCAGTGAGCTCTGTAAAGGTCATCAGAGGAAGGTACTGACATCTGCAGAAGGACAATCGTCTTTGTTCAGGTGACAATGTGTAAGGAGAGGGCTGCACTTCTTCTCTGACCCCACATAACCCCAGCGTGACCCCTGACCTGTTCCCCAGACATCTCTGTAATGTCAGCATAGGGAACACCTTCCCCGCTGATGTTTCCTATGACTTCATCATCAGGTAGTATTTTCCTCTCATGAGCTTTTATTAATTCTTTCTGTCATTAACTTCAAAAAAGATGAGGTCCCACTCTTTATGTGAAATTCCATGTATGTTGTGGAAGGCAGGCTACCACCTCTGTCCATCTCTGGGGCCAAGGGAACTTTATAGAAAGTGAAAAGGAATTTACCTCTTTTTAAATAATTCATTAGGCAATAAAGATTGCCCAACCCAGACTTCATGATCTTGGAACTGGAGAAGTTCCAGCTAAATGACTTTTCAGTCTAAAAGGGCTTTATTTCCTGGACTGCAGAATGAATATCATGATAAAATAAGTCTCTAGAGAGAGGTGGTTATAGATTTAATAAAGACAGGAGCTGTAGGAATAGAAGGAAACTATTCAATATGATAAAGGCTACACATGAAAGCCCACAGTTAACCCAAATTTCATGGAGAAACTTGGAAAATGTTACTAACATCATGAACAAGACAAGGATGCGGTTTTTATTTTTTTAAAAAATATATTTTATTGATTTTTTTGCAGAGAGGAAGGGAGAGTGAGAGTGAGAGTTTTTTAAATGACATTCTTTGAGTTTATTTACTAATTTTTTCATTATCTACTGCAAGGTCTTTCCTTTTTGAAGATGAAAACTCAGCTGATTTCATTCTCATCACCAATTCTCTCTCTCTCTCTCTCTCTCTCTCTCTCTCTCTCTCTCTCTCTCTCTCTCTCTCTTCTCTCCAGTATTTTTCTAAAGACCAATATTTAGTGTAAGCTTATTGTGTCTGTTTAATGCCATTCACATTTGAGCCAACTACCTGAGATTTATTTAAATTTGAATCTCCAGAGCATATCATAGACAAAGAACCTTCCTCTGTGACGTACAGAGGTGGGCGTGGGATGGTCGTGCTCATTAAACACTTGTAATGCCATAAATAGAGCAGAAAAAGCCAAATACTTCTCTACATCCCTTCACAGCTTCTCCAGGTTTCCTTGCTGCTACTGCTCTCTGTTGATTACATTACAGAATTTTCCCAACCAACGGTCAGGTGTAGGGGAAGGACAATGAAAAATCACGTGAATTTTCTGAGGTCTTTGTTCAAATTAAGAATTTCAGGATGACAAAAGCAAACTATTGAACCTACCACTGTCCCTTCTAAATGGCTGCACAAATTATGAGCCCATGAAGCGGCCTTCCCTACCAGGGCAAATGGATGTGTTCATTCTCCAAGTTAATTCAATGCCAAACTCAAGTCATAAAAAAGGCAAGAACTAGAGGCTTTCCTGCCAAAGAAAAGCAAAACTGGAAGTTCCTAAATGCCTTAGTAAGACACGTGTGCTCCAAAGGGTGGACGTGATGCCTGCTAACGTTGATGCTCTAAGACAATGACATCAGTGATGACAGTGACACCAGAGACAGGATCAGCTCTTGTGATCAGCAGTTTAAGCAAAGCATGAGCTATAGGGCCATCCACATTTGTGACCATTCAGGAATCTGCCACATCTATGGCTCCACTAGTCTGGACCATGCTGGACGTACCCTCCAGAGAAAAGGACAAGTTGCTAATTTATGTTAGAAGAATGAAAGGTGCTTTTTGAAACCAATGGTGAGACCTAATAAAATAATTACGCCTAGGCAGACTTCCTGTGAACAAGGCCACTTCTTGTGAATATCTTCTACAGCAATAAAACAACAGCCCAACAGGCTTCTAGGCTTGAGTAGAGATGGAGAGTCTGCATGTGGTCTGTAATATGACCAGGTAGGCAGAAATGCTCATCATAACCTGGGTTCTACCACACCCACCAATGTAAGTTCAGGTGAGGAGAGAGGCGTCCAATACAGTTGGAATGACACATCCTGGATTAGACAAGGGCAGGTGGGTATCTACCACTCCATCCCTGTGACCTACCACAGAGCTCTTACCTGTGGAATCACAGAAAGTTACTCTAACTAGTCAACAAAGAAGGAAAATGCTTCACACATGCCAAGTTCATGTCAGTCCTCAATTTCTTCTCCCCCAACACACACATACCATCAGCCTTGTCCTTGCCTGTCCCCAGGCTCCTAGTCAGACTTACTCACTGACTCACAAAACCCTGGGGACATGGTTAATGTGTTTACTCAGCTGAGGCATGTCTTGTTTATAGGGGTGAGATTATCCTTTCATGACTCTCCCAGGCCATGGGGAAACTGCTTTGAGAGCCAAATGCAGACATCTCTCCTGGGTTGGATCTGGAGGATGGACACCTCTGGCCCTCAATTTGGTCCTCACCCTCAAGCCTGCCCTGCATTCCCCACTATCCCCATGCTCCATGCCAACCCCCTTTCTAGTCTGACTACCCTGGACTTCAACTAATTTCCTGGCTCAAATACCACATTCCCTAGGCTCATCTTCTGCATTCACGGTGTCCCTATCCCTCATCAATTTTCAGACTCCTAACTCCCTACAAGATGCTCATCTGCTTTTCCTTCTTGTTTCTTATTTTATGTCTATTCTGTAACTCCTGCCAGCCAGTATATTTTGTCCTTCCTCTTGTCCCAAATGTCAGGACACTAATATGAACCTTCAAGAACCTTATCCTTTCTCCCAACCCCGTGTCTCACCCCTTTCGCCTATCCAAGTTTGGGAGAACGGCATTCCCACTTCACTACACCAGCTCCAGTGGCTTCTCTCTCAACAGGTATAAGGTAGCCCCTCACTCATATCCCTCAGCCCCATCCAGAACCCTTCCCAAAAGAACCCATCTGCAGGGCACCTTTAGGTCCCCTTGACCTCATATAATGCCTAACATCTCCAAACATACCTGGCTTTACAATTTATCATCCTGGCTCTGAACACATCTTATCACTCAACCGCTCCCCTCTCTGCCCAATTCTGCTTACCCACAATCCTCCTCTGGCTACCTCTCAAAAAGCTGTAACTAAATACAGCAGAGGCCACAAGGCACAGGAAATATTTATTTGCATTTCCCAGGTTCTGGATATGGATTCTCTATGAACAGGCACCTGGTGATCGTGATAGTAAAAACAGTGAAGGAAATAATGTATGAGGACACCTGTCTGGCCTGAGCTCCAGGTCACAGGGGACACAAAACAGCATCTTTTAGTGACAGCCTGTGGGTGACTGACATTACAGGGACCAGCATGTTTACTAGATTTTCTAAAGTTCAAGACAGAATATTTGTTCAAATCTCTGTGATCTTGTTCCTTGAAGGTGCAGTGAACATGAATGTGAACACTGTTGATGGTTTGGTCCCTGTGGAAGTGTGCCCTTTCAGGCCTGCATGTCTTCTCAGATTCTGGTGCAAAGTCCATCCTGAGGTAACCTGCAGCCTCAAAAGCATCTAAGAAGTTACATCAGATGCTGCTGTGGATGCCAAGTCAGAAACAAGGCAGGAAAACTGGAGGCCTTTATGTGGAGGATTTTAGTCTGATAAGGAAAGAAATTGGAAGATTTGAAAATAAGGTAAGGATCGACAATGTGAGCAAAATGACAGGATCAGCTAGTTACAGGTAGATAATGACAAAGTAAAACAGGTGTCCAACAAATTTAAAGAGGCAAGGAAGACATCCTTCAGAACCATGCAATGGGCAGTGAGATGAAACTCAACACCCCTGAAAGAAAAGGCTGGGGAGATTTTAAGAAAGAAGAAGGAATTATAGGCATCTGTTTTTGCTAATGGGCTTTACAGAGAGGAAATGTAAACCATCTACTGAAGTCCTATCAGGAGGTCTTTTCACATCTTGGTTGTAAATGTCCCTACCCAAGTTAGGCTCCTACTCTCCCTCAGAGACTGGGACACAGGGACACCAGGAGGATTAAATTTCAAACGGATGGGGCCAGGTCCTTGAGACAGTTATTCTCTGGGTCATAACACTGGCAAGAAGCCTTTGAGGAGACATGTATATTCCAAAAGTGCAGAGAGAGAACCTGTGCCGGGAGCCGGTCCATCCTTGCTGTTTCAAGGGACCTGGCATATATGGCATACGGTTCTTAATATGTTTGCTCACCTTCTTGGCGCTGTGTTTTAACCAAAGTCACCTCTCCGAGAAAGGTTGAATCCCCAGGTAGGGATTTTCCCCTGAAGTTAGGGAGGGAATAAAACCCCTCAACTAAGTGCCAGGCGGGTAATTAATCCCTTTAACTACGAACAATCATGCTTAAACTACATAATCTTTTCTCCCTGGAATGGAGATAAGAAACGCCCTAACCTTTGTAATAGAGATTGATAGGATTGAATCAACTGGTATAAATACAGTTGTAACAAGACAGAAAGACTCAGAACTCAGGAGACAGAATTCAGAAGACAGAACCTACACGGAGCCTAGAGACAGAAGAACTTCGCTGGCGAGAGCATGCCAGAGGATCCTGGACCGGGACTGGCCTCGGAGCCTAGAGACAGAGCCTAGCGGGAGAACATGGCAAGGGATCCTGGACTGAACCTGACTACAGAGATTGGCAGGAGAACCTGACTGGAACCTGGACACTGAACCTGACTGGAGAGCCTGGACAGAACCTGGCTGGAGAACCTAGCGAGGGAACATGGCTACAGAACCTCGCTGGAGATCCGAAGCAGAACCTCTCTGGAGATCCGGGCTGGAGATCCTGGCTAGGCTGCTGATCAACTGAACGCTGTCTCCGTGACATTCCTTCTTCGCCGACTCCGTCCACACCTTTGGGGACCCCTGGACCCCCTGGGGTTTGGACCCCGGCATATGGCGCCCGAACAGGGACACCTAGGTAAGCGCCCCACACTCGGGACAGATCGGACTCCACCGTAGGAAGAAGGTGGATAGTCTTCGCCGACTCCGTCCACACCTTTGGGAACCCCTGGAACAGGATTCCCCTAGGTAAGCCCCCCTCCCCCATTGAGAACCCCCACACTCGGGACGGATCAGACTCCACCGTAGGAAGAGGGTGGATAGTCTTCGCCGAATCCGTCCACACCTTTGGGAACCCCTGGAACAGGATTCCCTTAGGTAAGCCCCCCCCCCCCCATTGAGAACCCCACACTCGGGACGGATAGGACTCCACCAGGGTGCTACAGACCCCCCTATAGAGGATAAGTAGGGTAAGAAGGTGGATAGTACAGAACTTAGATTGAGAAGATGTGCCATACTGAGTCTAAAGAAAAAAGACTCTGTATTGATCTTTTAACATATATGCTTGCTAGCAGAGGAATTAAGGTTACTCCCAGTCAGACAGAACGTTTTAGACAAGAAGTATGTCCATGCTTTTCTGAGGAAGGAAAGGTAAATGTAATGGCATGGGAGAAGGTAGGCCCAAGGAGCCTTATCCTTAACTCCACTGCAGCCTTTCCACCCCGGGAAAGTGCAGGATTGGCAAGCTCTCCCTGAGGTGATAGATCAGGACTCAGGTAATCCTACTCTTAAAATGGATACAAGAGAGCGTTTCAGGTTTTTCTTTTTAATGCTTGCTTTTAAAAAATAAAAAAGGGGGAATTTGCCGGGAGCCGGTCCATCCTTGCTGTTTCAAGGGACCTGGCATATATGGCATACGGTTCTTAATATGTTTGCTCACCTTCTTGGCGCTGTGTTTTAACCAAAGTCACCTCTCCGAGAAAGGTTGAATCCCCAGGTAGGGATTTTCCCCTGAAGTTAGGGAGGGAATAAAACCCCTCAACTAAGTGCCAGGCGGGTAATTAATCCCTTTAACTACGAACAATCATGCTTAAACTACATAATCTTTTCTCCCTGGAATGGAGATAAGAAACGCCCTAACCTTTGTAATAGAGATTGATAGGATTGAATCAACTGGTATAAATACAGTTGTAACAAGACAGAAAGACTCAGAACTCAGGAGACAGAATTCAGAAGACAGAACCTACACGGAGCCTAGAGACAGAAGAACTTCGCTGGCGAGAGCATGCCAGAGGATCCTGGACCGGGACTGGCCTCGGAGCCTAGAGACAGAGCCTAGCGGGAGAACATGGCAAGGGATCCTGGACTGAACCTGACTACAGAGATTGGCAGGAGAACCTGACTGGAACCTGGACACTGAACCTGACTGGAGAGCCTGGACAGAACCTGGCTGGAGAACCTAGCGAGGGAACATGGCTACAGAACCTCGCTGGAGATCCGAAGCAGAACCTCTCTGGAGATCCGGGCTGGAGATCCTGGCTAGGCTGCTGATCAACTGAACGCTGTCTCCGTGACATTCCTTCTTCGCCGACTCCGTCCACACCTTTGGGGACCCCTGGACCCCCTGGGGTTTGGACCCCGGCAAACCTGCAATTACTAATTACATTTATGAAAGCAATGGTCTAAGGATGGAAGACAAGGGCATGTTGTCAGGAAGAAACTGTGTAAAGGATAATGACTCTGAGGGGACATTAACGCCTCTAGTTCTGAACAAATCTGTTTTCTGTATGGTGGAGGGAAACACAACTAAATCTCTTTTAGCCAAGACCCAGTTGACAACTTAATCATTTCCAGCAGTGTATAAAGAGGTACAATTTCCCAGCAATTGATGAACAGATGCAAAGTAGCTGAGAGTTCCTGAACACAGCCAGGATCTGATCTCCCAGAATGCTGTGCTTCTAGATTTCTCCATGGAGACATGACATTGCTCTCTACAGTCACCTTCCTTTTGACCACAGGTCACACAAGAAGAGTATTCTCCATCCTACAACATGGCTGGTGTCACTGGATTTGGCCTGATTAGTGACCTAAGTGCAGAGGAACTGACATTTACCACATAATTTGCTCTGATGCAGGTTTTTCTATGAAACCGAAGATGGGAGTTCTAACAGCCTCCTGAGGTTAGGAAGCCTCACCCTCTAGCTTTGGGTACTGCCCTCATCTCCAAGATAGTCCAAAAGCCCCGCAGGTCAAATTTACCTCCATGAAAGGTGAGGTCATTTCTAATTCTGTGGGCATCAGTCTGAACTAGGACATTTGAGCCAAAGCCTGGTTGTGTTACTAAGGTTTCCAATTATACCCTATTAACAAGGAAAACAGAGTCCTACTTACTTTATGCAAATAAGTTTATAGCCATATAAATAGAAATACTCAAAAAGACTTAAGAAATTTTTGAAATAAGTCAAACAGGGAACAAAAGTTCAATGTTGTTACCCACATGGGTGTCCTTCTGTCCATTCCCATTGCCAACAACAGTGCCTGGGCATCCACTACATGTCCCCCTTGAGGAGGGCAGAGTTTGGATTTATGCAAACTCATCACCTGCACCCAGGGTATTCACACAGCCACTGCCATTCTCTTGAAAGACTTGGTTTCACCTCCAATGTGGAGATGGCACAACTTAGACCACACAGAGGTGGGATTTGGTATAGACTATAACCTTAAGTCAACAATAATGACAATGTCAGCGCTCTTTTTTGAGCATTTATTGACTCAATGCAAATCTTCTAAGGACTTTCCACCCTCACAACAAATCTATTTAAAGGGCACAAAAGAATATTCAGAGTTTAGTAACATATAGGAGAGGAGGAGGGTCACTAATATTTTACATCTACCTTAACCGGCACACTTCTAGCACAACTGACGGGGTTGGACACTCCACACTGGTATTTCCCAGTATCCTCCCTGCTGACAGGGTCTATGGTGAGGGTTCTGTCATTTGAGGACAGCTTCATCCGCTTCGTCAGCCGCAGATTCCTGCCATTGAAGAGCCACTGGGTTGATTCTTCATTTGAGCAGCAGGTGAGGACCACGGAATCCTTATGCTCCATGACTGTGGTGTTGCTGGCTTGAAGGGTGGGCATTCTCACTGGCTCTGTGGAGAAATAGAGCGCATGGCTAATTGAGAGTGGGCTTGGGACCTGGGCCATGCTAGCTCCTCAGACATCTTAGCCACTCAGAGTCCATTGTGAGCTCTGTAAGGTCACCAGAGGATGGTTCTGATCTCTGCAGCAGGACAATTGTCTTTGTTCAGGGGACAATGTGTAGGGAAAGGGTTGCACCTCTTCTCTGAACCCAGATCACCCCTGACCTGTTCCCGTAGACATCTTTGTAGTATCAATACAGGGAAACCTTTCACAGTCCACCTGTCCTATAATCTCACTTTAAGGTGGAGTTTTCCTCTCATGAGCTTTTACTGACCCTTTCCTACAAGTTCTTTTGACTTAAAAATTCCATGTATGTTGGGAAAAGCAATCTTACCACTTCTGACCACTACTGGGGCCAAGGGGACTTTAAAGAAAGTGAACGGGCATTTAACTATTCTTAAATAACTCATTAGGCAATATAGATGGCCAAACCCAGTCTTCGTGACCTTGGATCTGGATAAGTTCCACCTATAGGATTCCTCAGTCTGAACAGGACTTTATTTCCAGGCCTGCTGATTGCATATAATGGTAAAATAAATCACTAAAGAGAAGTGGTTATGATTTTTACAAAGGACAGGAACTGTAGGAATAGGAGGAAATTACATAACTTGGTAAACACCACACGGGAAAGTCCACAGCTAACACATTACTCCACGGAGAAACTCTGAAAACAGTACTAAGTTCATGAATAAGAAAAGGATGTTGTTTTTACCCTAATTCAACTAGTCAGGAAAATCAGGCAAGAAGATGAGATAAGAGCTATCCAATTTAGAGAGGAATAAGAAAATATCTTTTTAAAAGACAACATAATCTTATTGTAGAACACCCTGAAGATTTCACCACATACATACCTAAAATAACTATTATAACTAATATAAAAGATGAAGTTGCCAGAGACAAAATGAACACTCAGCATCATTTCCATTCTTTAAACAAAAATGAGCAACCCTCAAATAAAATAAATAAAACAGTTCCATTTACAATAGCATCAAAGAGACTAGATACTTAGGGTTGAATAATTAGGTGGAAGATGAATACACTGAAAACTACCAAACATTTCTGAAAGTAAGGAAGAAACAAATAACTGGAAAGACATCCATGTTCATTGATTCCAAAACCACCAACTATCTACATATTTGATACAATCCCTATCAAAATCCCAATCACTTTTTTTCAGAAATAAAAAAAAATCCATCCCAGAATTTATGTGGAATTTCACTGGATTCCAAACGTTTGAACAATCTTCAAAAGGATGAACTGAAATTGGAGGTCTCACGGTTACTAATTTCAAGTCCTACTACAACGGGAAAGTAACCAAAATAGTTACACTGGAACAAAGACTGTTATTTGTCAAAAGACACAATCAAATGGTTTTGATAAAGGAGCCAAGACTGTTCAATGGAGAGAGGACAGTCTTTTTAACAAATGCCTTTGAACAGTAATATCTACATGCACAACAATTCAGTCAAAATGGATTGAATCCTAAAGCTAAGAACTAAAATGATAAAACTCTCAGAAGAAAACATAGGGGTAAGCAGTATGGCATTGGATTTGGCAGTGATATCTTGAATATGAAACTAGAAACTCAGGTAAGAAAAGATTAGATAATTGAGATTTTTGACAAAACGAAATCTTTTGTTCATCCAAGGACACAATCAACAGAGTGAACGGTGATCTGTGAAATGGTAGAAAATAGTTTGCAAATCTTCTAGGGACTGGGGAGATTTTGAGAAAGAAGAAGGAATTATAGGAATCTGTGTTTGCTAGTGGGCATTACAGAAAAGAAATATAAACCATCTCCTGAATTCCTGGAAGGAGGTCTTTTCACATCTTGGTTGTAAATGTTGGATATTAACCGAAAGGTTAATATCCAGAATATATTAAGATCTCCTACAACTCAACAACAGCAACACCAAATAAGCTGATTTAAAAACGGGCAAACCTCATGAATACACATTTCTCCAGAGAAGATATACAAATGGTCAATAAGACCAGGAAAAGATTCTCAACATCACTATCATTAGAAAAATATAAATCAAATCTCTCAAAGTTGATGCTTGTGATATTGAGTGTGGGTAACTCCACTGAGCAGGTAACAGGAGAACACTGCCCTGTGGGACACTTGAGTCCTCCAAGCCTTCTTCAGTCAGAATTGGCTCCTCTCACCTCTCAGCCAACTTAAAGGAATAAGGCAGGTCTATGTATCACAAGACAAATGCCTGGAGCTCTGAGCCCTCAGAGAACTTAAATCCTCTATGTCTGGGAGAAAGCACAGCCTTTCTCAGGAGCCAAGACTATTCAATGGAGAAAGGACAGTCTTTTCAGCAAATGAACGGAATCATTCAATAGATTAGCAAGATTTGGTTGTGGAAAAACAGAGAACCTAGAGTTAGAGACACCTCCTGCCCCCCTAATCCTCCCACACCTCTCCTAGTTCTTCACTGACCAGCTGAGTGCAATTTTTTCTAGCTGCACAGACCTTCATTGCCCAGCTGAGGTGTCTTTCTAAGAGAAACCATTTCCCAGGACATCTTTGGCACTCAGATTGGAGCAGAAATAAAACAGGGGAACAGGATCAAACCTGTGGTCAGTTGACTACTCAGGTCCCAGGGCCAAGAGTTGGGTCAGGCCTTCCCAGGTGAGTGTGACTGACATGAGCCAGTGAGCCAATAAATGATAGAGCAGACCCCAAGGAATGAGCCAGAAAGGAGTGAAGGGACAGGCAGGATCTGATTGTGGCAGCAGAACCATATGCTCTGCCCTTGGTCATTAAAGTCATTCTCCCTCTGCTGAGGGCAGGTGCGGCTTGTGCAGATGCAGAAGGGGTGATGGATGGCAAGAGGGGAGCATGGATTGCTGACATTCGGACCCTTGAGGACCATTTGTGTTTGGTGGTTATGAGATAGAAATTTGGAAAGACCTTAAAATTCCCCCATATGCAAAACTTACTATTAATACCCCAGGGCCTAAGAGCAAAAGCAAGAAGGACTATTTCTCTAGAGAACAGCAAAGGGTCTGAAACATGGGTCTCAACCCCTGGAGTGACAGGGAGCCTTTCCCATGTGGCCAGCATTTCAAAGACTCTGCATCCAGGTTTCAGCCTCTGAAGATGTTTTAGCTCATTCCTTCCTTCAGTAGCCATTTATTTCTTCCTAATTCATCAAAACAACTGAGTATTACATCTTGATCCCTTAGCTGGTTACAAGAGTAAATGGGGAGCGGGCAGGCAAAGTCCTTTCCTTTATATCCAGTGGGAATGACACCAACACATGAGGAAACAATTCTGTGGTTACACCTCCAGTGCAAGGAGTGGTGTATCAGCCACCTGAGGGAAAGGTCTGGGTGTTCCCAGCACTGACTGATTGTTACTGCAGGTAAGTTGGTTTTATAGTACAAATAAATTAATTCTCCATTTGGTGTTATTTTCTAGACTGCAGTCTCTCTCTCTGAACTGGGGATGCCTAAGGGAAGATCTAAACCAGTGATGGCAAACCTAAGACACTCGTGTCAGAGGTGTCATGCAAACTCATTTTTTTGGCTGATTTTTCAGTTAAATGGCATTTACATATATATATAAAATCAATATCAAAAATATAAGTCTTTGTTTTACTATGGTTGCAAATATCAAAAAATTTCTATATGTGACACGGAACCAAAGATAAGTTAAGGTTTTCAAAATGCTGGCACGCCAAGCTCAAATGGTTTGACATCACTGATCTAAACCAATGTTTGCTTTAGTGATCCCTCTGGGATGGATGAGAGGTAATGGCTGCAGACACACCTAGAGTCACTCTCATGGTCTGTGTGGCTCTGCTTTAGTGACTATATCTCCCTCTGCCTTGGTTTCCTCTCAATGCAGTACGATGAACATTTGACTGCCAGGGTGTCAGTGTATTAACAATAAAATATTCACAGTATCTGAATAAACATTGGCACAGCGGAGATGCTCAAATGAGGGACACCTGTTATTGTTCAGCTCCAAGAGAGAATATCCTGGGCTGATCCCTGGTGGATTAGGAGCTGCCAGGAGCATCTTTCCTCCTTTTTGTTCCCTGTGATTCTGACCTTTCTCTGGACTCTCCTAAATGTTTCAGTGTAGTTCACAAATGGCCTGGCGACCTGGTCCATCAGTGCTATCCAGACTCAGTCTCAGGTGAAGCACCACCCCTATCCAGATGTGGCTCATGGGCCTGAGGTCTGGCTTCTGAGCAGCTCAAATGCCTTGTGACTCAGACACCTGGGAAACCATTGCGCCCACTCAGCCCTTCCCAGGAGGTTAACTCCAACCTGACACAGGTTGCCCAGGGTCCATGGAGTCAAAAACCCTGGGACAGGGGTTTGTAGGGGCTGGCAAAGCTGAGCTTCTATATGAGGATTGCAGGGGGCTCCTCAGGATGGGCCCTGGCCGAGCACTGCAGGGTCTTTCTCATGGTCATGGTCATGGGGAGGGGCCGAGGGAACCGGATTGAGACTGGTCTCTCTCTGCTGAGGGACTCCCATCAGACTGGCCCTTCTCTCTGTGGAGAATGTCTGCAGGGCTGGAATCCGGGAAGGGAACTCTGATCTTAGAAAGTTTGTCTCCACTGTGTGTGTCCTGCACCAAATGCCCAAACCCAACCTGGGAGATGATGCAGAGGGGGATGGAGGCAGAGTCCAGGGCTTTCAGTCCTGTGTGTGAAGTGCAGTTCACCCACCCAACACCCAGAGGTCAGAGAGCAATCACTCACCATATACACTGAGCCATGCAAATCTTAATTCTTTTTTTAAGTCTGGATGGTAGACCACTAAGGTGTAGCCTCCTGTGTCCTTCTCAGTGACGTTATTTATCACCAAAGATCCATCAAAGTTTATTTGCGCTCGACCGCTGTATGCAGGCCTTGTTCTACGTATTCCTAGGAACGTTCCAAGACTTGCAATCACATGTTTGTAGTTTGCCCCCTTTCCCCTGAACCAAATAAAGAATCTAACATCAGGAGGCACATTGCGGGTATGTAGTATCACATCACTCCCTTTGACAGCATTATTTGACAAAACAACGAATTCGGCAGTGGTGGGCAGGCTCCAGAAATTCAAGAGTGAAACTAGGAGGGAAGAGAGAAATTGATCAATACTTGGATGTATATGTTGGGATGGAAAGATGAGGCCCTGGATTTGGAACAGATCTCTTCATCTCAGCCTTGGTGTGTGTGTGGGTGTGAGTGTGTGTGTGTGAGTGTGGTCAAGGTCAACAGCATGACCACCAATACTTCAGCACCTGTGAACCGGTTCCTTTTTCTGTTTCTCAGTCTCTTTTCCAGGTGTCTGTTCCGCTCACCCACTCACTGCCCTCAGATCCCTGCTGACACTTAGGGGTGTCCATGGGAGGCACCTTCAGAGAACAATTCTCTAAAGACTCTTTGTTAATCACTTTCTGACCTGTCTCTGCTCTGTTGTTCTTTTTATAACACTTGTGGGTACCTGCCATCACATGTAGATATTTTCTTATCTCTCTCCACCCACAGAACTTGAGCTCCATGGGGACAGGGGCTTGTCAGATCTTGCATCCCCAGTGCCTGCAACAGACTGCAAATACCTGTGGGTGAATGAATGTTCCCAGAGTCCTGCACCTCTTGGGTTGTATTTCTCCTGAGGATGGTTGTAAGGATGATGTTTAGCACCCCTGATTAAGTTTTTCTCTGGTGCCACCTGACATAAATTGTTATTATTATGGTCAGTTTCCAAAATTCAATACTCAGTGATGTATAACTTAGGAATTTACAGCAACTGAAGTTTCCCTGCACCACTCCACTTCCAGATCATGAGATTTCCCAGTTACCTGTTACCCATCTCCCTTACCCATCCTACTTTGCTCCCCTGTCCTCTCCCCTCAGGTCCACACAGAAGCCCTCTCTCCACTCTCAGAGCCTTGTTCTCCCCAGGAGATCCCAGCAAGTCCCTGTGGTTCCTGCTTCAGTCCACACCCCAGGGATTGTTCCTTCCTTACTACCAAACAGGAGCCCCTGCCAGGGGATAGGTCCTCTGCGGATAGGGGCTGAGAGTGAGTCCATGGTGTCTGCTGCCTGCACTGTCCTTCCCTCTGCGAGAAGAGCTTGGATTCCAGGAAAACTCAAAGGTGCCGCTGTAGAAACTGCTGGGATCTGCTGTCCCTCCTCACTGTGCACTGGGCCTCCTCCTGGTGCAAGATCACTTACCTGCTCACGTGGACGAGGGCGGACTTTGTGCCAAGGACCCACCTCCTCCTCCCCTCATTTTTGCCATCCTTTCTTCCTCCTTCCCGCTTACCATCACTCTAAATGTTGGTTGCCTTGGAGATGCTGAAGTATCTGAACACACACAGACACTCACATGCTCTGTTTGGAAAAGCACCAGCCTGGGACATCCAGGTCATACGCATTCCCTATGGCTCCCAGTCAGGTGCACAGTAGCCTCCCCCACAGCCATCCATCTTTCACATTTGACTTTTCCCTTCAGAGCAGGAGTTCTGGGGCCACCTCAGGAACTCTTGTCACAAGGATGTCACCACCGCTGTGCATCGGATCACCTGTGAAACTTTGTAAAGATTGCGATGCCCAGGTGACACCATAGATGCTGCTTCAGCTGCTGTACAGCTAGTGTGGATGCCCATCCAGAATGAGATCTGGTGATGTGGTGATGGAACACCCCTTCCCCCTCTCCTGTGCACAGGGAGGGTCTCCGCATCCTATTAAAATGCAGATTCTGACTCAGCAGGTGTGCAGTGGACCAGAGACTCTGCATCTGATGAGCTCTCAGGGAAGGTGGGTCTTACAGGCCTGTGGAGCCCACTTGCAACAGCAAGGCTGATGGAGGCATGTGTCCCCTGAGAGGATGACCCTCTCATCCCAGCATTGGCCTCTGCTGTGTCTTGGTCTTGGGTCTGTCAGCACCACACAGGGAGTCCCACAGGCCCCAAACTGGGGATTATTTCTGTTTGTGACACAGAAACCCAGCTGGGCACCGGGTCTGCAATGTGTTCTCAAATGCGCTGGGAAGGTTGGATTTCCTCCCAGCAGAAAGGCCACAGAGGTGACTGTGGGTGTTAGAAGGGGTCAAACTGGGTGACGAATGCAGAAGGGACCTTTCCTCTATCTCAGATTGTCACCAGCCTGCCCTTTGCTTCCAGGGACAGAGACCCAGGACCAGGAATATCAGGAGGCCCTGCAGTTCCAGGGAGTGAAGAGGAAGGTGTCCTGCATGTCCTGGGAAGAGAGGACTGTGGTGGAAGCTCAGGTGGTGTGGGATCCCTGGCCGTCAGGGGTAGTTTCTGGGAGACCCTCCCTCTCTGTGGGCTGAGCCTGTCCTGGTGCTCCCTGACCTTGGGCCGGTGTCTGTTCTCTGCCTGGGGGAGTTTCCTTTCATTACCCCACCTTGTTCATGGGTGGTGACAGGCATGGGACAGGGAGCAGCAAATAGAGCCCTGAGAAAGCAGGTGCTCTTGGGCCTGTTAAAGTAAGAAACTTCCCAACCTGTGAAGATTTTCATGAGTTTATTTGAACCAAGCTAACATCATATGCCTGGAACAAGATCTCAAATCTTAGCTTGGCAGTTGTGCAACTGATTTTATACATTATAATAAAAAACAGAAGATGGAATAGGTTGTGTGAAAACCATTAGGAAGTGAAGAAATCTCTAGAATTGATAAATAGCAAAATGGAGAAACAGGGTTTTTTTTGTTTTTTTCTTTACTTTGATGGGTCCAGGATAATTAACATTTACAGCACATAGAGAGGTTGTGCAAGGAACCAGGTAACCTAAGAAGTATGTTGTCTCATATGCTGGTCCCAGAGTCTTGTGCCTTCAAATCGTCTTGCAAAAGAACAACTACTCTGATGTATCAAAGGTATGTTATCCAAGATGCATAAGAACAGGGAACAGGGCTCACTTAACGTAAAGTCTGACCTTTGCTAACGAAGCTGTAGGCCTGGGACATGACTCCCTGCCATCACCTGCCCAGTAAGGAATTTGTGATCAGACCATCCTGTGCAGTTATTTTTGGTCACTGAGTTTGTCAGGACTGCCATGTGTCCTGCTGGGCTTGTCAGGCTTCTTTACAGCCCATTTTTGTTGTTGTTGTTGTTTTCTTCACAGTCCCTAGAAGTAGCAGGATGGATGGAGCAGGCACGAAGGCGGAGTCCAAAAGCATCTTTGGGAGCAGGGGATGGAAATCAGGCTCCTTCTCCAGCTCCTTAGGCCAAGTCAGGTTCATGTGTGAATTCCCTGTATTGTCTGTGTGTCTAAATGTCGCCCCCTGGAGAGCAGAAGATGACCTGCAGCCAATGTCAGGTGCTGCACCAGGGATGCTGACCAGAGAATGAGAGCTGACCCTGACACCTGGGTAGAGGTGGGCTCTGGTCTTCAAGCTTAAAGGCCAGTCAGTCAGGGTCCAGTCACTGTGGGCTCCAAGCCTCCTGACTCCATCTCAGAGCAGGGTGAGCCCAGTAAAAGGACAGGATCTGGGGCTGCTTCCATCTCAGAGGGGCTGAGGGTCCAGAGGATTATGAGTCCAGTTTCATAAGAACTGTCCCCTCTGGTCGATGTCCTGTTTCAGGAGGAACTTTCTGTCCCAAAGGTTTCAAGAACAGGACCTGGTGATGTCTCTTCTGAGGTTTTTAGTAGAGTGTGCCAAACTGGAGGGCTGATTCTTCAAATGCTCTGTGCGTCTCCATCATTGCCTTGGGGTGTTGCATCCAAGTCACCTGTGTCCCTGTCCATCCTCTGTGGTAGTCCTCCCCACAGGGACCAGGATCTGATGCCGCTCCACTTGGCGTGTCAACCACAGGATCTGTGGGTCCCTCTGTTAGGGGAGGGGAGGCCCCTCTGGTACCCTCAGTCCTCTGAGATGAAAGCAACTCCAGATCCTGGTTTCTCCTGTCCCATCCTGCTGAGGAAGTTCCCCTTGTTCCCCAGGACATCATGGGCGGGTGAGATGTTCAGAGACAGCAGGCAGGTGTCCCACAGACCAGGCACCTTGGGTTTGGGAGTCATCCCCAGATTCCTTTGAGGTCAGTGTGAGCTCTCTTTCCCATGGTAGTACCTCTACCTGGGGTGAAAGATCCAGAGTGTGTGCCAGGTCAGGGATCTGTGAGAAGTCAAAGAACAGAGGCTACTGTCCAGGCCCCACGCATATGAAAGAACATTCACAAGGTGGAAATGGGGAGGGCTGTGATTTTCTGGGAATGAGGGAAGGTCTGAATCTTCACTCTTACTTGGTCCTATCTCCCTCCTCTCTGATTGTGTAAGGGGGTAAAAACCCATCCCTAGGTCATCCCTGCACACTTTTAGCCTCCTCCCATGCTGATACCAATGCCTTCATGACTATAAGGAACATAGTTTGACCACTATTGTCACACAGGGTGACAGGCTTCCATTGGGTGGTTTCTCTCATCCATTTAATGAGTTTTTACTGAGCATCTGTGATGTGTCAGGCCTGTAATGTGCCCTGGGACTTGAGAGAACAAGACAGAGGTTGGACCTGTGCTCATGGAGTTTACCTTGTAACAAAGACAGGCTCTCAGAGACATCACAGCACTAATAGTTAATTACAATCCAGTGAAGGACCACGAAGAAAGAGTTGCATGTAGTTGAGTCTCAGTTTGTCTGGGGATCAAAGAGAGCACTGCTGAGAAAGTGACCTTTTGGCTGAGACCTGAAGCATGAGTGGCCATTCACCCTTTGGACAGAGGGTGGTGGGGAAGAGCTGCCTGCACAGGACTGGACTTTGGTGGACAGATACTTTACTGGATAGAGGAGCTTTCAAAGTCCAGTGTGGACAGTGTGAAGAGTGAGAAGGAATGTGGACTGAGTAATGCTGGTGAGGTTGGACCCTGCTGGGCTGTGGGTGCTGCTGAGTTGGGGTCAGCACACACCTGAGGAGGCTGCAGGCTGTGGAGTAGCTCACCCCCTCTTGATGGACAAGGTGAAAAATGTGCAAGAAAAAATTCACGTTACAGTTTTGAATTTTATATTCAATTTATACTTTAAGCAATATTTCATATCTGTATATTTAAATTTAACATATTTATTGAGTTTTAGTTGGCATGTAATAAACTTACCACATTGCAATTATACAATTTATTAAGCTTTGCCAGATGAATGCACCAGAGAAGTTGTTACAATCAAGAAAATGAACATGTTCTTCACTCTTAAAGCCTCCGCAAGCCATTTTATAATCTCCTCACTCTGTCCCTCTGCCACTCCCTCCAACTCTTATCTGCTTTTGGTCATTATACATGAGTTTGCATTTTCTGAAGTTTTCATAATTTGAACCATATAATGTGTAATTTTGGGTGAACGTTGGCTTCTAGAATCAACGCCATTATCTTCAAATAGTTCTTTCCTTTTTAATCCCTCAGGTCTATTCCATTGTAGGATGCACCAAACTTGTTTAGCCATTCGCCCATTCATGGACATTGTGTTGATTCCCATTTTGGACAATTTCAGGTAAACCGGGCATTAACATTTGTGCAGAAAGGTCTTTAGCACAGAATTAGGTGCATGTAAAACCAATGAAGGGCCAGAAAAATGGAAGTCAGGGAGTGGACACAGGAAGTCTGGTTTCAAGGTCCCAATGACACAGCCCCACCCAGAGGGAAAGAATCACCAGCTTGTTCACATAAAGCTCTATCTGCAGAGCCCACCCACCAGGAGCAGGAATCACAGCCCCTTCTCCCTCCCAGAGTCCAAACTCCACACAAGTGCATCTCAGAGGCTGAAATTAATTCACAGCTGGAATGCCAGTCATTAGAAGTGGGAAAGGTGGTATTTAACCTTTCAGCGCCTCTGGTATAGGAGGAAATATAGAACGGGGTGGAGCACAGATGTCAAGTACCAATAGACAATACATGGCATGGTTGAGTCCACTTGCAGGCTTTTGACTCTGGGCAAGTGATCTCACCTCAAAAAGCCTCAGTTTCCTCATGTGATTTCATAGAAAGATATTTCCTGGTTCTTAGAATAGAGCAGTTTAAATTCTTGAAATTTTCTGAGTGATATGGGCAATAAAAGTGTCTTTTGTCCCAATGAGGCAACTCCTGACAGGCCTCTGGATAGTTGCAGGGTGAGGACAGGTTGCCATAAAGGCCAAATCTTGATTAGAAGCCTGGAATTTTCAGCTGCCAACGTAAGAAACATTTAAACCTGTAGAGAATTTTTATGAGTTTGAGTCCAAATGAAGACAATTTCCAGGAAGCAAAATCTCAACAAAAAGTTTCAGTTATACATTACAATCAAAGCAAGGAGGCATAAGGGGTTAAATGAAATCCATTGGTGATATATTAGGAAGGTGGGAGAAAGGAAAACAGGGAAATCGCTGAGATTAGATAAAAATTCAAACAAATGACACATAGTTTTTTTACATTGGTTGATAGAGGATAGTTAGCAACTAACAATTAACATGATGACAATAGCAATGAGGGGTTCTGTGGCTTCTCCTCTGGTGCAGTGAGGGTCTGGCAAAAAAGAACAAAATTTCCTGATATTCCAAATGTAAGTTATCTCGAATGCAAAAAGACAATAGACATGTTCCATTAACATAAAGATTCGGCCATGTTAGAAAAAAAAATACCTAAGACATAATTACCTACCATGACTCACTTTTAGTTAGAAAATTGTCATTTCAGGCCATCCTATGTGATTACTCTAGGTCTCTGATTTTGCAAATCATACTATGCAAGCCTCCTCTTAGCTTGTCAGCTTTAGTATTATCCCCCGTTTTCATCCACACCTGCTCCTTTGGGTCATAAATCAAAAGGAATGATTCACTGATGACCAACCTTCTGGTTGGAAAATGTGGTCCCATGGTGCTCGAAAGGCTCATCACTAGGACGTCTTAGTTTATCTAGCTGAACTATGGACCATTGGGGATAGGGTAAGACTGTAACCTTGGATGGAAGTCAAGGTCAAATTTTCTCAAGAGTCAAAAGCAGGTAAATGGAGCCAGTCAGGTTCCACCTGTCTTCATTAAGAAAAACACATTGGCCCTGACCATTGACGCTAAGTGATTAGATTATCAGCCTGCAGTTCCTGGTCAAGGTCATATGTCTGGGATGTAGGTTCAATCCATGGTCCCAACCAGGATGCATGCAGGAGACAGCCAAATGTGTCCCTCTCACATAGATTTTTCCTTTCTCTCTCTTTTTCTTTCACCCTCCCTCTCTCCTCTCTCCCTTCTACTCTCTCTAAAAATCAATGGAAACAATATCCTTGGGTTAGGATTGAAAAGAAAAACAATAAAAACTAAATAAATAAAAAATTTTGAGTCATTCCTGTCCTATAATCTTTCATGATCCAAATTTTGCTGTCAGTCTCATTTCTCTGTATTTTTCATCTAGTATCACATTTTCTTATAGTTTGAGGGCACAATATACACCTCTCCAGTTTTCACAATCTGCTCATGAGATGGGTTTTCATTTACAATGGTCCACTTATTTCCCATTGGAAACACTCAAGGGTCATTCATTATTAATCTGATTTCTGCTGTTTGTGCAATTGGAACTGTAATTATATATGGGGACAAGGGTGTCATAACCCAGTGGTGTTTATTACAATTATCATCTAAAAATTTCATAGACCATGAAAACAGTAAGACTATCATAAGTAAATTTCCTGTTTCTCAGCTGCAGTTATAGACGGCCATGTTTTTATAGCTACTTCAGCTTCATTTGAATTAATATGGTAAATAATCTTTGTTGGGTTAGGGTGTGTAAACATATCCCCGTAATTAGGTTCTGGCATTTCTACATAAAATTTCTCAATATTCCTTTTCCACTAACGTCTGCAGCTTCTCTTGTTTTCAGTTTGCCTATTTTTACTCATTCAGACATAATGAACTTGTTAGGTCAAACTACTTACTTTTAACTTCTCTTAAAAACACCCAGCCCGGCTGGCGTGCCTCAGTGGTTGAGCATCAAAGTATGAACCAAGAGTTCACAGTTTGATTCCCATTCTGAGCACTTGCCTGAGTTGTGGGCTCGACCCCCAGTGTGGGGTTTGCAGGGGGTAGCCAATCAATGATTCTCTCTCATCATTGACGTTTCTATCTCTCTCTCCCTTTCCCTTCCTCTCTGAAATCAATACCAATATTTTTAAAGAACACACCCAGATCCCTTTCCTCCTTTTGCAATAGCATTCCCTCTACATTTCAAAATGTTATCAGAAATAAAAACCAGGCCCTGAGCGAATTTGCCTAAGACTAGCTGGTAGTGTGCAGGTACTTGACTTCATGCCGGAAAGATTTCAGAATATGAGTCCAGGTGATTTTGAGACTACGTTTATTAAAGCTGGAGGCAGTGACACAAGGAAAGGCCTGGGATACAAGAAGCAGTAAGAGAGAGAAAAGGTGTGGCTGCATCGGCTCTCTAGAAACTTTATGGAGAGAAGGGAACCTATACAAGGCTGCTGTCAGGACATGCTCACTGGAAAGTCAGAGGCAAGGGGACTTGGGGACAAGTTTAGGGGCTAGCACAAGATGTACTACTGCTGCCTATTGTTCCCCTGGTTGCAGTCTCCTGGGTATCACTAAGGGTTTCGGTGAAAGAAAATTCACTGGAAAAGGAGATTTGAGTGGGTGTGCCCCAATAGAGGCACATGCCGCCTTCTTTGCTTTGAGGGGTTCTATCTACTTTTCAAAGGTGGGGACTTAGGGGAGGTCTCAGGGAAGATCTCAATAGAATATTTATCATCATTTCCAGGTTTGCCCTTTCAGATCCTGGTCTCCACTGATTGGTAAACAGTAGGGCAGGAAGTCTAAGTCACACAACCAATGGTATGCCAGCGGAGGACAGGCCACCCTGAAGGCATGGTCTAGGAACAGTTTTGCCCATTGCAAGGTACCCTAGGCTTTCTGCCCTGGTGACCTTCTATATCTGGCTTTAAATTCCTAGGCCGTTTTATTCAGCTATCTGGCTCAGTTTCCCCATTCTACATGCCAAGGAATATTCCTAGCTTCTTACTATAATTTGACTACATTTCTTGTGAATGACTTTCAAATATTTCTGACAGACTAGTGATGTGTCAAATTAACGAGTCACTAATATTCTTAAAATGGACAGCTTCTAGTAAATATGGTTCGTAGTTGTTTCTTTAAAGATTCTTATTTATACAGGACAAAATTGTTCCAGTTGAGCTAGAGTTTGCAGAAAAAAAGGGATGTTCAACAGAATAGAGTCACCCATGAGGTTAACAGTCAGTTAAACCAGAGGGGAAAAATGGAAGGATCAGGGGAAAAGTCTAGTTTTCTTAATACCCTCACATAGGCCCTGGATCTAAAGTTCTGGAACCCTGGTCCTGTCCTCACCTCAGGGAGTCCTGGGGTGGGCTAGGAGAGGTTTATGAACTCCCTCAGAAGGATGAGTACAAAGAGATTGAAGAAAAAAGGAACAAAGCAATTGCTTCTTTAAAAATCCATCCTCATTAACAACACCATAAATTAGAAGATTTAATATGGTTAACTGCCCATACTACTCAAAGCAATCTGCAGATTCAAAAAAATATATTTTAATCCCAAAGGCATTTTTTCAATAAATAAAAATATCATTCTTAATTCATATGATATCTTAAGGAACCCCAAGGAGAAAAAAAAAAATCTTCAAAAATCGCCAAGTTCCCTGATTTCAAAACACTCTACAAAGGTAAAGTAAGAGTAGAGTGGTACTGACATAAAGATAGACATACAGACCAATGGGACAGAATAGTGAGCCCAGAAATAAACACTCTTTATATTATCAAATAATCCTCAACGAAGGTGCCAATACCACACAATGGGGAAAAGACAGATTTCCACGAAAGGCATTGGGAAAATTGGATATTCTCAAGTAAATGAATCTTATATGACTTATAAAAATTAATTCAAAATGTATTAAAGATCTAAATGTAATACCAAAACCATAACACTCACAGAATAGTCAGGGGAAAAACTTGCTGACATTGTATTTGACAATAGTTTCTTGGATATGATAACAAAACTCATAGAAAAAAGGAAAATAGAAAATGGGGCTACCGCCCGGCCAGTGTAGATCAGTGGTCGAGCATCGACCTATGAATCAGGAGATGAGGTTTGATTCCCAGTCAGGGCACATGGCAGGTTGTGGGGTCCATCCCTAGTAGGAAACTTGCAGGAGGCAGCTGATCAGCGATTTTCTCTCATCATTCATGCTTCTATCTCTCTCTCTCTCTTCCTTGCTATCTAAAATCAATAAAAATATATTTAAAAAGAATGTGGGGCTACATTAAGATTAAAATCTATTGGCCATCAAATATAATCAACTGAGTGAAAAATAAACCTTCAGAATGAGAAAAATTATTTGAAAATTATATATATATATATATATATATATATATATATATATATATATATATAGTCTGTTAAGTGGTACATCTAGGGTATATAAATTCAACAATAAAAAAGACCAATTTGCCAGATTTAAAAATGGTCAAAACACTATAACAGACATTTTTCTAAAGAAGACATACAAATGGTCAAAATGGTTATTAAAAGATGCCCAACATCATTATTCATTAGAGAAATCAAATCCAAACAAAAATGGAATATCCCTTCATACCCATTAGGATGGTCTTGCAACTTTGCTAAATTCATTTATTAGATTTAGCTTTTTGGTTGAATCTTGTGGGTTCTCTATGTACCATATCATGTCATCTGTAAATAATGACAGCTTTACTGCTTCCCTTTCAATTTGGATGCCTGTTATTTCTTCTTCTTGTGTGATCACTGTACCTAGAACTTCCAGTACTGTGCTGAATAAGAGTGGTGAAAGCAGATATCCCTGTCTTTTTTCTGATCTTAAGGGAAACCCTTTTAGTTTTTGCCCATTGAGTACAATGTGATTATACGTTTTTCAATTATGGCCTTTTTTATATTGATGTATGTTCTCTGTATTTCAACTTTGTTGAGAGATTTTATCATAAATGGTTTCTGGCTATTGTTGAATGTTTTTTCTGCATCTATTGATATGATCATGTGACTTTTGTCTTTTATTTTGTTTAAGTTATGTAACACATTTATTGATTTGCAAATTTTGTATAGACCTTGCATCTCTGGGATAAATCTCACTTTATCATGGTTTTATTTTATTTTAAAATGTATTACTGGATCTGATAAGCTAACATTTTGTTGAGTATGTTAGCATGTCTGTTCATCAGGAATATTAACCTATAATTTTCTTTGTTGTGTTTTTACCTTGTTTTGGTAGTAGGATAATTTTGGCCTCATAAAAAGAGCTTGGAAATCTTCCCACTTCTTCAGTATTTTGGAATTCCTTTAGGAGGCTGTCTTTCTTGAATGTTCAGTAAAATTCATCTATGAAACCTTCCAGTCTCAGGACATTTTTTTCTTGGAATTTTTTAAGAAAAATTTTATTACTGTTTTGCTTTTATTAGTTGTTATTGGTGCTTTCAGGTGTCTATTTCTTCCTGATTCCATTTTTAAAGATTGTATGTTTCTAGGAATTTTTCCACTTAGCCAAGGTTGACTATTTTGTTGGCACATAGTTTTTAATGATATTCTCTTACAATCATTTGTATTTCTGTGATGTCAGTGGTTCATTTCTGATTGGACTTATTTGGATCCTCTCTCTTTGTTTCCTTTTTTTTAAAATATATTTTTTATTTACTTTTTACAGAGAGGAAGAGAGAGGGATAGACAGTTTGAAACACCGATAAGAGAGAAACATTGATCAGCTGCCTCCTGCACACTCCCTATTGGGGATGTGCCCGCAACCAAGGTACATGCCCTTGACCAGAATCGAACCTGGGACCCTTCAGTCCTCAGACTGACGCTCTATCCACTGAGCCAAACCGGTCAGGGCTCTCTTTGTTTCTTGATGAGTCTGGTTAAAGGTCAATCAATCTTGTTTATCTTTTCAAAGATCCAGCTTTTGGTTTCATTGATCATTTGTTCCTTTTTGAGTCTCTGTAGTTTATTTCTTTTCTGATCTTTATTATTTTACTAGGGGCCCAGTGCACGAAATTCGTGCACTGGGTGTGTGTGGGGAGGGGAGTGTACCTCAGCCCAGCCTGCCCCCTCTCACATACTGGGAGCCCTCAGGCGTTGACCCCCATCATCCTCCAATTGCAGGATCGGCCCCTTGCCCAGGCCTGATGCCTCGGCCTGAGGCGTGGACCCCCATCACCCTCCGATCGCCTGATCAGCCCCTTGCCCAGGCCTGACGCCTCCGCCAGAGGTGTCAGGCTTGGACAGGGGACCCCCATCTCCCCCCGATCACTGGCTCTGGCCCCCGCCCAGGCCTGAGGCCTCTGGCCCAGGAATCATGCCTGGGCAGGGGACCCCCATCTCCCTCTGATCGCTTGCTCCACCCCCCGCCCAAGCCTGACGCCTCTGACCCAGGCTTCAGGCCTGGGCAACGGGACCATCATATCCCCCCAGTCCCCGGCTCCGCCCCCCGCCCAGGCCTGATACCTCCGCCTGAAGAGTTGAGCCTCATCACCCTCCGATCACCAATCACGGGATCGGTCCCTTGACCAGGCCTGAGGCCTCTGGCAGAGGTGTCAGGCCTGGGCAGGGGACCCCCAGCTCCCCGTGGTTACAGGCTCCGCCCCTGCCTAGGCCTAACGCCTCTGGCTGAGGCATCCGACCCGGGCAGCGGGGACCCGCAGCTGCAGTGGCCCCGTGATCGTGGGCTTCGATTTAGGCCCAGGCAAGGGACCCCTAGCTCCTGGGACTGCCAGCTTCGACCGTGCCCAGCTCCGATCGCTGGCTCCACCCCTACTTTCTGCGATCACTGGCCAGGGCGGAAAAGGCACCTGATTCTCTGATCATGGCTGGGGGGCAGGGCAAAGGCGGCCCCCAGCTCTTAGCTCCCCCCTGGGTTTCCGATCACTGTCAGTGGCAGGGGGCTTCTTCCTGGTTTCCCTTTCGCCTCCCTGCATTGTGCCTACATATGCAAATTAACCGCCATCTTGTTGGCAGTTAACTGCCAATCATAGTTGGCAGTTAACTGCCAATCATAGTTGCCAGTTAATTTGCATATAGCCCTGATTAGCCAATGAAAAGGGTATCGTCGTACGCCAATTACCATTTTTCTCTTTTGTTAGATAGGAGGATTCCTTCTATTTACTCTGGACTTTTTCTGCTGTACTTTTCCATCACCTTTTATCTCCTCTGTGCCTTCTTCCACCTCCACCCATCCCCTTGCACCCCATAATCACCACATTATTGTCTATATCAATGAGTTCTCTCTCTCTCTTTTTTTCTTTATTGGTCAATACCTCTTCCACCCCCTGAGCTGTCTGCCTGCTCTCTATGTATGAGTCACAGCTTTTATTATTTATTTATTTATTTATTTTTTTACTATAGTTGTTTTCTAGTTTCATGCCATTGTGATCCAAGAAGATGCTTCATATGATTTCTATCTTCTTCCATTTGTGAAGACTTAGTTTGTGCCCTAACATATAGTCTATCTATAAGATTGCTCCATGTGCACTTCAGCAAAATGTATATTCTGCTGCTTTGAGATGAAATGTTCTGTAAATATTGATTTAATCTATCTGATCTAGTGTGTCAGTTAAGGTCTCAGTTTTCCTTTTGATTTTTTTTTTTTGGAAGATCTATCCATTGACAGTGAGGTGTTTAAGTCCCCTACTCTCCCTGTATTTGCTATCCATCACTCATTTAAAGTCCACTACAATTTTAAAACATATTTAGGTGTTCCTATATTGGAAGGACGTATGTTTATAAGGGTGATAGCCTCTTGCTGGATCAATCCTTTTAGTAGCATGTAGTGACCTTCTTTGTCTTTTTTATGGTCTATGTCTTGAAGTCTACTTTGTCAGATATAAGTATTGCTACACCAGCTATTTTTGTTTCTATTTGCATGGAATACTTTCCCATCCCTTAATTTTTATCCTCTGTATAACTTTTGTTATGAGGTGGGTATCTTGTATACAGCATATATATATGGGCCATATTTTCTTATCCATTCAGCTCCCCTATGTCTTTCTGTTGGAGCCTTTAATCCATTTACTTTTAAGGTTATTATTGATAGGTACTTACTTATTGCAACATTTTTATGCCTACTAATATGTTCCTTTCCCTCTGTATATTTTTTTATTTTTATTTTTTATTGCTTAAAGTATTACAAAGGGTATTACATATGTGTCCTTTTTTCCCTTCCACCCTTGACAGTCCCCTAGCCTCCCCTATCCCCCAGTGTCTTATGTCCATTGGTTATGCTTATATGCATGCATACAAGTGCTTAGGTTGATCTCTTACCCTCTCCCTCCTGCCCCCCAACCCTCCCCGGCCTTCCTGCTGCAGTTTGGCAATCTGTTTGAGGCAGCTCTGCCTCTGCATCTATTATTGTTCAAAAGTTTATAATGGTCTTTATTATCCATGAATGACTGAGATCATGTGGTATTTTTCCTTCATTGACTGGCTTATTTCACTTAGCATAATGCTCTCCAGTTCCATCCATGCTGTTGCAAATGGTAAGAGTTCCTTCTTTTTTACAGCAGCATAGTATTCCATCGTGTAGATGTACCACAGTTTTCTAATCCATTCATCTACTGATGGGCACTTAGGCTGTTTCCAGATCTTAGCTATGGTGAATTGTGCTGCTATGAACATAGGGGTGCATATATCCTTTCTGATTGGTGTTTCTGTTTTCCTGGGATATATTCCTAGAAGTGGGATCGCAGGGTCAAATGGGAGTTCCATTTTCAGTTTTTTGAGGAAACTCCATACTGTCTTCCATAGTGGCTGCACCAGTCTGCATTCCCACCAGCAGTGCACAAGTGTTCCTTTTTCTCCACATCCTCTCCAGCACTTGTTGTTTGCTGATTTGTTGATGATAGCCAGTATGACAGGTGTGAGATGGTACCTCCTTGTTGTTTTGATTTGCATCTCTCAGATGATTAGTGACTTTGAGGATGTTTTCATATGTCTCTTGGCTTTCTGAATGTCCTCTTTTGAAAGGTGTCTATCTAGGTCCTTTGCCCATTTTTTGATTGGATTGTTTAACTTCCTTTTGTTAAGTTGTATGAGTTCCCTATAAATTTTGGAAATTAGGTCCTTATCAGATATGACATTGGCAAATATGGTTTCCCACACAGTGGGTTTTCTCGTTGTTTTGTTGATGGTTTCTTTTGCTGTGCAGAAGCTTTTTACTTTGATGTAGTCCCATTTTTTCATTTTTTCTTTAGTTTCAAGTGCCCTAGGAGCTGTATCAGTGAAGAAATTGCTTCGGCATATGTCTAAGATTTTGTTGCCTTTGGATTCCTCGAGAATTTTTATGGTTTCCTGTCGTACATTTAAGTCCTTTATCCATTTTGAGTTTATTTTTGTGTATGGTGTCAGTTGGTGGTCTAGTTTCATTTTCTTGCATATATCTGTCCAATTTTCCCAACACCATTTATTGAAGAGACTATCTTGGCTCCATTGTGTGTTCTTGCCTCCTTTGTCAAATATTAATTGAGCATATTGGTTCGGGCCGATTTCTGGGCTCTCTATACTATTCCATTGATCTATATGCCTGTTCTTGTGCCAGTACCAGGCAGTTTTGAGAACAGTGGCTTTGTAATACATCTTGATATCTGGTATTGAGATCCCACCTACTTTGTTCTTTTTCAGGATCGCTGCAGCTATTCGGGGTCTTTTTTTATTCCAGATGAATTTTGGGAGAGTTCGTTCTAGATCTGTGAAGTATGCCGTTGGTATTTTAATGGGAAATGCGTTGAATTTATAGATTGCTTTGGGTAGTATGGACATTTTAATGATGTTGATTCTACCAATCCATGAACATGGTATATTCTTCCATCTGTTTATGTCTTCCTCTATATCTTTTTTCAACGTCCTGTAGTTTTCTGAGTAGAGGTCTTTTACCTCTTTAGTTAAGTTTATTCCTAGGTAGCTTTATTTTTTTGGTGCGATGGTAAAAGGGATTGTTTTTATAATCTCTCTTTCTGAAAGTTCACTATTGGTGTATAGAAATGCCTCAGATTTCTTGGGGTTAATTTTGTATCCTGCTACATCACCAAATTCATGTATTAAGTCTAGTAGCTTTTTGATGGAGTCTCTAGGGTTTTGTATGTATAATATCATGTCGTCTGCAAATAAGGACAGTTTTACTTCCTCTTTTCCAATTTGGATGCCTTTTATTTCTTCTTCTTGCCGAATTGCAGTGGCTAACACTTCCAGTACTATGTTGAACAGGAGTGGTGAGAGGGGGCATCCCTGTCTTGTTCCTGTTCTTAGGGGCAATGGTGTTAGTTTTTGTCCATTGAGTATGATGTTGGCTGTGGGCCTGTCATATATGGCTTTTATTATGTTGATATATGAACCTTCTACTGCCACCTTACTGAGAGTTTTTATCAAAAATGGGTGTTGCATTTTGTCAAATGCTTTTTCTGCATCAATTGATATGACCATGTGGTTTTTTTCTTTCAATTTGTTTATGTGATGTATCACGTTTATTGATTTTTTGATATTGTACATCCTTGCATCCCTGGGATAAATCCTACTTGGTCATGGTGTATGATCTTTCTCATGTACTGTTGGATCCGATTTGCTAAGATTCTGTTGAGGATTTTGGCATCTATGTTCATGAGGGATATTGGCCTGTAATTCTCTTTCATTGTGTTGTCTTTACCTGGCTTTAGTATCAGGGTGATGCTGGCTTCATAGAATGATCTTGGAAGTGTTCCTTCTTCTTGAATTTTTTGTAGTAGTCTGTGGAGGATAGGTTTTAGTTCTTCCTTGAATGTTTGGTAAAACTGCCCTGTGAAGCCATCTCGTCCTGGGCTTTTGTTTGCTGGAAGCTTTTTGATGACTGCTTCAATTTCTTCCATACTTATTGGCCTGTTGAGATTATTAGATTCTTCCTGATTGAGTTTTGGAATGTTGTATTTTTCTAGGAATTTGTCCGTTTCCTCCAGTTTATCTAGTTTGTTGGAGTAGAGCTGTCCAAAGTATTTTTTAACAATCATTTGTATTTCTGTGGGGTCTGTTGTTATTTCGCCTCTATCGTTTCTGATTTTGTTTATTTGGGTCCTCTCTCTTTGCTTCTTGGTGAATCTGGCTAGAGGTTTGTCAATCTTGTTTATCCTTTCAAAGAACCAGCTCTTGGTTTCATTGATTTTCTGTATTGTTTTTTTGGTCTCTATGTTATTTATTTCTGCTCTAATCTTTATTATCTCCTTCCTTCTGCTCACTCTGGGGTTTTCTTGTTGCTCTCTTTCTAATTCTTTGAGTTGTAGAGTTAGATGATTTACTACCATTTTTTCTTGTTTTTTGAGATAGGCCTGTAGAGCTATAAACTTCCCTCTCAGGACTGCTTTCATTGTGTCTCATAGGTTTTGGATTGTTGTGTTTTCATTGTCATTAGTTTCCAGGATGTTTTAAATTTCTTATTTGATCTCATTGGTAACCCAATCAATATTTAATAGCATGCTATTCAGCTTCCAGGTGTTTGAGTATTTTGGGTTGTTTTTATTGTAGTTTATTTCTAATATTATGCCATCGTGGTCTGAGAAGATGCTTTTTATGATTTCAATCTTCTTGAATTTGGGTATACTTTGCTTGGGACCCAATATATGGTCTATTTTTGAATATGTCATATGAGCACTTGAGTAGAATGTATATTCCCTGGCTTTGGGGTGAAGTGTTCTGAAGATGTCTATTAAGTCCATCTGATCTAGTGAGTCATTTAGGATTGCTGTTTCTTTGCTGATTGTTTGTCTAGAGGACTTATCCAGTGCTGTCAGTGGTGTATTAAAGTCCCCTACTAAGATTGTATTGTTGTCGATCTCTCCTTTGATATCTTCCAGGAGTTTTTTTATGAATTCGGGTGCTCCTGCATTGGGTGCATATATGTTTACCAGGGTTATATCTTCTTGTTGTATTGAGCCCTTTAGTATTATGAAGTGGCCTTCCTTATCTCTTGTTATGGCCTTCACTTTGAGGTCTATTTTGTCCGATATAAGTATTGCAACCCCAGCTTTCTTTTCCTTTCCATTTGCCTGAAAGATATTTTTCCATCCTTTCATTTTCAGTCAGTGTGAGTCCCTTTTAATGAAGTGGGTCTCTTGTAGACAGCAGATGTATGGCTGTTGAGGTTGTAATTGGGTCTTTCATGGGTGGGATTAACCCTTAGGCTGGTTGACTATGACGCTCATCCTTGACCAATGTGTGCAAACTGCTGTGCAGGTGCAGTCTCAAGGTGACTTGATGGACTCAGTGACACGATCATTAACCCTTCAGGGTGGGTGTTTAAAGGGGGCAGACATTATCACCCTGTATAAGATACTGTACAAGGGATTGCCATTCAAGGTGGAGTTGTTCCCAGCAGGGTCTGGAGCCTGCCAGAATCCATCTTTGATGTGCCATTTGTTGGTCTAGTTGGATTGAACTCTGGTGTGGTCTGAAGCTCACCACTGGTTGTGTTGGTTCTGGGTCGTTCTGGGTGGGTTTCAGATGCAAGAGGCTCTCAGACATTGTGTGTAACTGGTTTTGGCTACCTGTGCATAGTTACTTCTCTGATAGCTGTTTATGTCTGTGTCTACTAGTGGGCCCCCTGCTTGGGGATTACACAGTGAGGCACTCAATGATGGGAAATTAGTCTCTGCTTCAAAGCTAAACTCCTCAGTCTCCATCAGAGACACCAACTCTTGTTCCCTGTAAGGGGGCTTGCTGCAGCTTCAGGTTGGGGAGGGCCTGCATTCTCCTTTACAGGAGCAGGTTAACCTGACTGGGCTCAGCTCAGTGGGATAGATCAGAAGAGTCTTTGGTTGAAGATGTTGTTGGCCCAGCCCACAAGAGGGGGCTAGGTACTTCCTCTCAGCCACTGAGGGTGTAACATATTGAAATTCTCTCTCAGCCACTCTCCCATCCCCCATAGGACTGCACCCAGTGGGGGTATCCCTGACTTCACAGGGTTGAACCAAACAGTCTCCTGTTGGGGGTACTGTCTGCAGGTTGCAGGATTGAGGGGGGTGTCGGGGAGCGCTCTACTTCTCCTTCTTGGGGCTGCCTGGCAAACTTACAGGGAGCTCAGATCAGCCTCCCCACAATGCATCACAAAGCCAAGCACTGGCCACCTGTTTCCGGATAGAAGCCTCCCTGGGGAATATAGCCCCCAAATCCCAACTTTGTGTGGCACTGACGCCTTTATGCCACAAGACCAAGATGGAAGGGGTGGAAAATCAGACCTGTATGAGACTCCAATCTCACCTTACAGCAGGTCCCAGCAACGTGGAGGCCAAAATTACAAGCTCCACTAGGGCTCCGAAGTCTGCAGTGTGGGCCAAAAATTTCAGACCTGCACTGATCCCCCAGGCCATCAACCCAGCAGTCCAGGGAGCTCCAAAGGTGGGGGAAGGGTTTCCAAATGTGTGCTCCAGGTGGAAGAGACCTTTCCTCTTTCCCCAAGCAAACAGTTTAGTCATTGACTGGGGATCTGCACAATGTCTTTCATGAATATAGAGGGTTCCTCAAAGTCACTGCTGGGTGCAGCCTGCAGACCCTTCCACTGAACTCAAACATGGCCGTGCAGTAGTCAGAGCCCAGAGCAAACTTCTCAGACTGGGGCTGCTAACAATAGGAGCACCTCTTCACTGGGAAGGTGCAGTCTAAGTCTCTCAGGCAGACAGAGTCCCCCTGGCTCCCTGTGTCTGATGCTACCTGGGCTCTTCTTTCTATCTCTGCTGCTCTGGGTTTGGGATCCCTGCATGGGGTTGAAACCCCACACCAACAGGGGAGGGAGGTTTGCAGCTGTGATATCCCTCTGGCCTCAGCCACTGCACCTGCTCAATGGGGGCTATCTTTTCCCAACACTACTCCTCTTACCATTCTCAACCTGGCTTCTTGATTGCTCCTTAGATAAAATATTTGCAATCAGCTACACCTCACTTGGTTTTTCAAGTTGATTGCACAGTATTTACCTCTAAATCTGGCCCCTGGCTGGGATAAAGGGCATGCAGCCTCCAGCTACTTCCCATCTTGCCTCTCTAGAATTCCCTTTTTTAAAGGCTGAACAATAAATATTCCATTGCCTGTATATAACACATTTTGCCTTTCCATTCACTACCCATAGACACTAGGGTTGCATTCACATTTCAGCTATTGTGAATAAATTTGCTATGAACATGTGTATATAAATATCATCTATTTGGGACCCTGTTGTCATTTTTTGAGTATGTACCCAGAAGTGGAATGGCTGGGTTATATTGTAAATCTATGTTTAACTTTTTGAGGAATCTCCACACTGTTTTCCAAAGTGGCTGTAGCATTTTACATTCCTACCAACAGTGCACAATCTTTCTGACCTCTCCACATTTTTGTAAACACTTGTTATTTTCTGGTTTTTGATAATAGCCATCCTAGTGGGTGTGAGATGGAATCTCACTGTATTTTTTAAGTTCTTTTTTATCTTTTAAAATATATTTTATTGATTTTTTACAGAGAGGAAGGGAGAGGAATAGAGAGTTAGAAACACCGATGAGAGAGAAACATCGATCAGCTGCCTCCTGCACACTTCCCACTGGGTATGTGCCCTCAACCAAGGTTCATGCACTTGACTGGAATCGAACCTGGGACCCTTGAGTCCGCAGGCCGACGGTCTATGCACTGAGCCAAACCGGTTAGGGCATTAAGTTCTTTTTTATATTTAAGCATAATTAACTTACAATATTCTATTAGGTTCAGGTGTACAACATAGTGACTTGATATTTACATACATTACGAAGTGATCAGCATGATAGTTCTTGTGAACCCTCTGTCACCATACAAAGTTATTGCAATATTCCTGACTACATGCTCTGTGCTGTTTGGTATATCCCAGTGACTTGTTAACTTTATAACTGGAAATTTGCACCCTTTAATCCCCTTCACCAAATTTTACCATTCTCCCACCCACATCTCTCTAGAAACCACCATTTCATTTTCTGCATCTATGAGCCTGTTTTTGTTTGGTTTTGATTATTCATTTGTCCTGCTTTTTATTTATTTTCATTTTTAAATATTTGTATTGATTTTTATAGAAAAAGGAAGGGAGAGGGTGAAAGAGAAACATCAGTGTGAGAATGGGACATCATTCAGCTGCCTCCTGCACACCCCTATGGGGTTTGAGCTCACAACCCTGGCATGTACCCTGACTGGGAATCAAACCAGCAACCATTTGGTACATGGGACAATGTTCAACCTACTGAGCCACACCGACCAGAGTTGTCTTGCATTTTAGCTTCCACATCCAGTAATATCATATACTTACCTCACTTAATATAACACCCTCCAGAGCCATCCATTTCGGCACAAATAGCAAGATGTCATTCTTTTATATGATTGAGTAATATTCTATTTTATTTTTATATGTGTTTGTCTTTACATTATACACATCTACTATATTGATTCATTTATTGATGGACACTTAGGTGGCTGTCATATTTCTTTTTTATCTGTATTTTCATTTTCTTTGGATAAATAATCAGAAGTGGAATTGCTGGGTTGGTTGGTAGTTCTACTTTTAATTTTTGAAAAATCTCATTGCTGTTTCGATTAGCATTTCCCTAAGAGACATTATTTCTTACTACATTTGAACCTGACACACAGCCCTGGGCCCTGGCTCCCATGCTGGACTCACCTGCCCTGGGCATGTTCAACTGACCCTTCCTTTCCTTGGGAATCTTTGCAGCCTGTGTCTCACTAAACTCCAGCATCACCACCTGTCAGTGGTCTGAGCGCCCATCTCCCCAGGGGCTGCCCTTCTAAGTACACTTATGAGGAGGTGCCTTATCTTTCATATAAACTACATCTTTTACAAATATATAATGAGTGATTTCTGATAAATGACACTTTTCCCTTTATAATTAATAAAGTCACCTATTAAAATAAGATTATGCGTTTTTTCAAATGATAAAATAATCATGTCTACTTAAAAATGCAATGCCCAGGTTTTAAAGAGTAATGAGCTTGTCCTTATAGTAAATGAAACAATTGTGTCTTCTTATTAATTGTAAAGACATTGCCCTTTGAAAAGTGTGATATGCTTTTAAACATGCAGTGACCTTTGCCTTTCAGAATACCCAGATCATGGCCTGTGGACAGTCAATGATCTTGCCTTTAATAAAAGTGTCCTTTCCTGGGGAAGTTTAAAAATCTTGTAGTGATGGCAACAAGAGGAATAAGGTCACACATGACAACTTGGATATATCTCAGAGACACGATGTAAATTAAAAGAAGCAGCATTGATCCATGTGTCTGACCTACATAGTGTGTGTAGGTAAGTACAGCGGACAAGAGAATAATCCCACTGAGTCCTGTGCCTTGTGAAGTGACAACCCCAGTACAAGCCCGTTTTCTCTCAGACCCCCAGTGTGAGGACAGTGCATATCCCTTAGGGTCATTCCAGGGATGGAGTGAATTGAAAGCCAGGAGGGCTGACCCTCCAAAGGACCCCAGTGCCCCTTCTCCAGGGAACTTCACCCTAGATTTTGTGTCTTTAGTACCTTGTGCAAAAATTGATCATTTATCATCATCATTGGAGTTTGTGATTTTCAGGTCCCTCATCATGTCAGACATGCAGCAATTTTAAGTTTGGGGTCTTCTTGGTTACATAGCTATAGATATCAGGAAGGAGGCTCATCCCATGATTCCTACATGTTGACAGGGCTGGAATTATTCACATTTTACAGACAATGAAACTAAAGGGACTGTATTCACTTCCCAGCATGATATTATTCACCAGTGAGTAATTAATTACTTATTTGAGCAATGAGCACAATTTCTGCACAGGCTTATAGTGGTTGGAGGAGATACAAAAAGTCACTGGCTTCAGTGGCTGATATTGTAGTGATGAGGGAGAAGCAATCAACAAAGAACAAACAGCATTTCTAAAGGGGTGTGAAGGAGAGAGGGTGTGGGTAGATTGGGATTTATTTTCTTATATAAAGCTAGAGGCCAAATGCATAAAATGCATGCATTCGGGGTGGTGGTGCCTCAGTTTGGATTGGCAGACGGTGCAGGCCAGGGCAACGGACCCCACTGGTGCACGATCAGGGCAGGAAAGGGACATGGGAGGTTGGCCAACCCCAGAGGGACTGCGGGATGGTTCCAGGGCATGTCTGGCCCATCTCACTCTGCCCCAATCAGCGGTACCCCAGCAGCTAGCTAACCTACCGGTCAGAGCATCTGGCCCATGGTGGTCAATGCATGTCATAGCGAGTGATTGAGTGGCCTTAGGATATCATTAGCATATTACGCTTTGATTGGTTGAACAGACGATCAGAGGACCGGACACTTAGCATATTTTCCTTTTATTATATAGGATGGTCAAGGAAATGCTCAAAGATTATATGACATTTGAGCAAGACCTAGAAGAAGGATAAAGGGGTCATGTAGGCCTTTGGAGAAAGATTACTTTAGAGAGAGAAAATGGCCAAGGCAAAGACTCTGAGCCAGGAGGATGCTTGCTATGTTTGAAGGTCAGGAAGCCACTGTGGCCAGAATAGATGAGATGAGGCGAATGGCATGAGAAGTGTAGACAGGGACGAGACATTTTAGGGCTCTACTATCAAAGGGTGATCTGCAAGGAGATAAAGAGCCTGGGACAGAAAGTAGACCAACCACATCGCTCAGTGTCCTGTTTATTTCACCTGATATGTTCTTAATTGCAAGGCTTTCTCAACCAAAGCACTGAGTGGTTTGATCTTCAGGTGGAAACTCCCTGTCTTGTGCAGACCAGCCTTTTGAGCAACACTGATGTGGGACCTTGTGGACCGTGATTGAGGTGTGAGTGACAGGAAGGCTTTGGGAACAAAAGGGATGACTTGACATGGGTTTTTAAATAATTCAACTCTAAGAATTCACAGGTCCTACTCTGGGGAAATGACTATAAGGTGGGTTAAGGGGGCAGCATTAAAACCACTTAGAAGACTGTTCCAATAACCTCTAGTAGGAGTGATGGTGGCTTGGACCTGAGTGTTCGTGTTCTATTTGTACTGTGTACACTGACTGCATGTGTGCTGATGGACTAGAGATTACTGTGAGAGCAAGGGAGTCATCAAGAACAATGCCAATATTGCTGAGCGGAGAACCTGGAAGGATGGCATTGATCTTGACTGAGAAGTGGAAGGTTCTAGGAGGATCAGGTTGGGAGGTGGGGAGAATAAAGATCATGGTTGTGCACATGTTACACTAAAGGTACCCCAATGCTGTGTAGGAGAGATGCCCCAGATTGGCTTAACTCATTCTTTCCTAAATTCCTTGGAAAACATACAGAAAACAGAGAAACTGAAGGCAGTAATTTCCTGAATCTCTGACAACAGATTCAGTGTGTGAGTCTGGAAGAGGGAAATGGTTTTGTGACATGTAAGTTGTTCCTCTCTCAGCACTCAGACCATGGGGCTGGTGGGTGTTAGAGGCCGCAGGGGGCTATGGCCTGAGATCAGTGCAGTCCATTTCCCAGTGTTTTCACCTGGGAAATAACAGGTATTCCCTGGAAAATCTCCAGTCCTGTCCTTGGAGACCATTATCGAAGCTGCAAATTCAGTCAGCACCCATATATATAAGAAAATAAGTAAAATTTAACTTAAATAAGTAATGCTTTTCTTAAAAGGAAGGCAGATCATTTACGGAGTGGTTCATAAACCAAAGATTATAGTTTTTCAATTCTATGTTCCTGATATCAAAAACAAAACAACCACATTGAACATGTCATTGCCTATCATATATCGTTCGGACAAAGAACCAAGAAGTTTGGGTTTCTCAGACAAACCTTAATCAGTATTTAAGACCCAGAGGGGGCATATTGTGTTGATTTGATCACTTAAAACCTTAAAGAGATTTTAACTTTTCCTGCAGGTGAAACATGAAATTGTTATCCTGTGTCTGATATTCACACTATGAACAAACCCCGTTCTGGGCTCAGTCTCCTTGGATGTTCTTTCCTGTATGTATGTGTGACAACACTGGATGGTGCTGTGATAAGCTCTGTATCTCAATGTTCTGTTCAAAGTGATCACAGAAAGGTCCCTGCTTCTCTGTCTGGGCCATGCTGAGGACATTGTCCCAAACAACAACAGCTCCCCTAGATGGAACCAAAGTCTTTTCTAAACAACGTGCTTTGATGGTACTTACAGTTTTTACCCCCTTTAGGCATTATCTAATCCAAGTTCTTCCCTCTTTGAAGATAAGGACTCAGGTGCTTTCTGTCCCATCATCATCATCAACACACACACACATACAGACACACACTCATGGTCTTCTTATCCTGTCTCCCCAGTAGTTTCCTGAAGACCAGTATTTAGTGTAGACTTTATTGTATCTGTTTAATGCTACTCACATTTAAGCCAACTTTCTGTGATTTCTTTAAATTCAAATCTCTGAAGTACATCATAGATGGAGAACGTTCCTTCTGCGAGCTACAGGGGGGGAGAGGGGTGGTCCTGCTCATTAGAGCAGAGAAAGACAAAACCCCTTCACATTCCTTCTCAGCTCCTTTAGGTTACTTTGTTGTGGTGCCGCCCTCTGGTGGTCACGTTGCAACTTGCACCTCCCAATTAGGGCCAAACCACTTTTTCTTAAAAATTTTTTTTAAAATTGATTTAAGAGAGAAAGGGAGAAGTAGAGAGAGACAGAAACATCAATGATGACAGAGAATCATTGGCTTCCTCCTGCATGCCTCACACTGGGGATGGAGTCTGCAACCTGAGCATGTACCCTGAGTGGGAATGGAACCATGAACTCCTGGTTCATAGGTGGAGTCTCATCCACTGAGCCACACCGGCCGGGCTCAAACCATTTCTTCCAGCCCGAGGTCTCTGCTAGGGACGTAAGCAAGTATGGTGAGTGTCATTAAGAATTTCAACAACGGGGGGAGGGGGGCGGGGTAAGGACACGTATGTAATATCTTAATCAATAAAGAAAAAAGAAGAATTTCAAAATGTCAAAAGCAATGTATTATACCTACTGCAGGCCCTTATAAGTGACTTCACAGATTGGTATCCAATGACGTTGGCCCTCCCTAGTGAGGCAAATGGATGTGTTCATCCTCTAAGTTAATTTCATCCCAAAATGAAGTCATAAAATACCTAGAGACCTACAGTCATCCTCAATGTGAGAACTAGAGACTTTTGCACTAAAGATGAAGAAAACGATAAGATTTCTAAGTGCCTTACTAAGACATGTGTGCTCTGAAGGGTGGAAGTGGATGCCTGCTGCTGTTGATGCTCTATGACAATGACATCAGTGATGACAGTGACAACAGTGTCAGGGTCAGTTCTAATGATCAGCAGTTTAAGCAAAGTATGAGCTGTAAGGACATCCACGACGCTGACCGTTCAGTGGTCTGACATATCTATGAAGCTTTCAAGGCTACAACAGTCTGGGCAGTGCTGGACGGTACCCTCCAGAGTAATGGAGAAGTTTCTGTGATTGCACCATCTTCTAATTCATGTTAGGAGAATGAAAGGTGCTTTGTTAAGCCTCTTGTAATACCTCATAGAGAATGACATGCATATTCCTATGGTTTGGTTCTATTCTAAGGCAATAGAACAAGAGCCATTGACCAGCTTCTAGGCCTCAGGTGAGACAGAGAGTCTGAACATGGGCTGTAAGTGACCCAGTAGCCATAACTGCTCATCATGATCTGGGTTCAATCACACCCCCCAACAGAAGGTCAGGTGGGGAGAGAAGCATCCATCACAGATGGAAGTGTCACATCCTGGATAAGATAAGAACAGGTAGCCAAGACCATGGACACCTACCAACCCAGCCCTGTGACCTGTCACAGAGCTGTCACCTGTGGAATCACAGGAAGTTCACCTTGAGTGGTCAAGAAAGAAGGAAGGTTTATCCTGGCCCACTCACTCCAGTTTTTCCTGGCCCTCAATCCCTCCTCTCGCAACACACACCGTCAGCTACTCCCTTGCCTGTACCTAGGCTCCTAGTCAGACTTACTTACTGACACACAAATGCCCTGGTTCACGGCTAACTTGTTGACTTAGCTGAGCCACGTCTAGTGGTATGGGAATTAAATTTGTCCTTTCCTGGCTCTCCAAAGGTCATGTGGAAACTGCTGCCTGTGGGCAATGCTTTGAGATCCAGCTGCACATGTTTCTACTGGGCCAAAAATGGAGACTGGACACCTCAGACCCCCCAATTTTGTCTTCAATTCCAAGCCTACCCTGCATTCCCCACCTTACCCCAGTTCCATGCAACCCCTTTTCTAGGCTGACTACCCTGCACTCCAACTCCCTTCCTGATACAAATCCCGATCTCCCAGGAATCATCTTCTATGCTCATAGTGTCCCTATTCTACAATTCCTCATTTCTCTTCAGACTCCTAGTCACCAACTGTATGCTCATCTCCTTCTCCCCCTTGCCCCATCACATGTCCTCTCTTAGCCTGGTGCTCCATCTTGTCCCAATGTCAGGGCATTATACTGAGTCATTAACTACCTTGTCATTTCCCTTACCCTGTGTCTCACCCTTCATGCCCATCCACATCTAGGGGAATGGCACTCCCTCACCTTTCACTGCACCAGCTCCAGTGGTTTCTCCCTCAATAGCTAAGTGGGCCTCTCACTCATAATTCTAAACTCCATTCTGAGTCCCCCAAAAGCCCTGTTCCGTGGCACCCAAAGTCCCTTTGAACCCACATAATGCGTAACATCCAAACCGTCCCAGGCTTTATAATTTCTCATCCTGACTCTGAGAAGACACCATCCCTCCATGTCCCCCCTCATACCCACCTTTCTTATCCATTATCCTTCTCTGGCCAGGTCTCCAAGGATTAGAGCTAAATGCCACAGAGGCCACAAGGAGCAGAAAAGGAAATAGAACCAGAAGAGAGAATTATTTCCGATTTCCCAGGTTCTGGTTATGAACTCTCTAAGAATAGGCACATGGAGTTTGTAAAAAAAAAAACAAAGAATGAGGACAGTGATGTCTGGCCAGCTCCAGGTCACAGAGGGCCCAAAATAAGGTCGTTGACTGCAGGCCTGTACTTGACTGACATGACAAAGATTCTTTATATTTACTGGAATTCTTGAGTTTTATGACATAATATATTTTTTAAATCTCTGTGACCTTTCCCTTGTAAGTGCAGTTAATATGCATGTGAAATGAGAACACTCCTAATGGTTAGGCTTCTGTGCAGGTGCACTCAGATTCTGGGTCAAAGGCCACTCCAAGATAACCTGGGGCCACAGAATGATCTGGGAAGTCAGGTCATCTGTTTTGGAGGGTAAGTCAGAAGTGGGGGAGGCAAGCTGGAAACATTTATTTGGAGAATTATACCCAGAGAAGGAAATATTGGAAAATTTGAAAATAAGGTAAGATGAGCAAGATGACAGAATCAGCTAATAACAGGTAGGTGATGTCAAAAGAAAACATGCATTGGGCAAATTGAAAGAGGCAAGAAACACTTTATTCAAGACCAACCATGCAATAGGACAGTGAGACTGAGCTCAACACCTTCGAAATAAAAGGCTGGGGAGATTTTAAGAATGGCAGCAGGAATCATAGGCATCTGTGTTTGCTAGTTGGCTTCACACAAAAGAAAAGTAAAACTTCTCATGAAATCCTGACAGAAGGTCCTTTCACCTCTTGGCTGTAAATGTCCTCTCCCAAGTTAGGCTGCTACCCTCCCTCAGAGACTGAGACACAGGGACACCACGAGGATTAAATTTCAAAAGGGTGGGCCCAGACTCTTGAGACAAATATTCTATGGGACATAACACTGGCAAGAAGTTTTTAAGGAGACTCATGTATATTTCAATAGTGCATAGAAAAAATCTGCAATTAACAATTGCGATTACATTTCTGAAGATAATACTCTAAAACAATGGAGGTTAGAGGCCTGCAGTCAGGAAGGACCCATCTAAACATAATTGAATCTGAGACAACATTAAGGCACCCCCGGTATTAACAAAACTGCTTTCTGCACAGTGGAAGCAAACACCATTAAATATCTTCCAGACAAGTTTCAGTTTGCATCTTCATCAGTTCCTGCAATTTATAAGCAGGTGAAAAAAAGCTAAGGGTCTCTGAACAGAGCCAGGATCTGATCTCCCAGAAAGCTGTGCTACTGAATTTTCCATGGAGACATTACATTTCCCTCTATAGTCACCTTCCCTTTGATCAAACGAAATCTCCAAGAAAGAAGAGTATTTGTGATCTTACAACATGGCTGGTGTCACTTGATTTGGCTGATTAGTGACCTAAGTGCAGAGGAACTGACATTCACACATAGTTTGCTCTGAAACCTAAGATGGGAGTTCTAACAGCCCCTTGATGCTAGGAAACCTCATCTTCACATTTCACCTGCAGTCTCTCTAGCTTTGGGAGATGCCCTCTTCCCCAAGAGATGCCAAAATACCCATCAGTAGAAACTTAGCTCCCTAAAGGGTTAAGTCATTTATAATTCTCAGGATATCAGTCTGAACTAGGACATTTGAGCCAAAGCTTTGGTTATATTACCAGCATTTTCAATTCTCTCCTATTAACAAGGAAGACAGTGTCCTACTGAACTAATGGAAATAGATCCACTGCCAGTAAGATAAAAAAATATTTAAGAGGGCTTTAGAAATATTTTGGGAGAAGTAAAACAGGAAGAAAAAATCAGTGTTGATACCCACATGGGAGTCCTCCTGTACATTCTTGCTGTCCAAAACAGTGTCCAGGTACCCTCCACAGGACCCATTGGAGAAGGGACAGAGCTTGGACTCCTGGAAGCTTATCACATGCTCCCACTGGTCATCATATGACCACTGCCCTTGCTGGGAGGGACTCGGTGTCACCTTCACTGTGGAGATGGTGCAAATGGGACCAACCAGAGGTGGGATTGGGTGTGGAATTTTCCCTTCAGTCAACAATAACCTCAATGCTAGCTCTCAATTTTGAGCATTTATTGACTTAGTTCAAGTCTTCTAAGGACTTTCCACCTTCACAACAAATTTATTTTAAGGGTGAAAAAAATTTATTCAGGGTTTAATAACATAGAGGAGGAAAGCAGGGTCACTAATGTTTTACATCCAGCTGAACCGCTTCACTTTTAGCAGAACTGATGGGGTTGGACACTTCACACTGGTAGTTCCCAGCATCCTCCCTCCGGACAGGGTCTATCGTGAGGGTTCTTTTGCTCCAGGTCAGCTTCATGCTCTTACAGACTCATGTTATCAAAGACCCACTGGGTGAGGATCACAGTTGAGTAGCACGTCAGGACCACAGCATTCTCATGCCCTGTGACTGTGGTGTTGCTATCTAAGAGGGTGGGCACTCTTGTGGGTTCTATGAAAAGACTAAGGACTGATTGAGAGTGGGCTTGAGACTTGGGGTCCTGCTACATTCTGAGACATCTCAGCCACTCACAGTCCCCAGTGAGCACTGTAAAGGTCACCAGAGGATGGTCCTGACCTCTGCAGAAGGACAATTGTCTTTGTTCAGGTGACAATGTGTAAGGAGAGGGCTGCACTTCTTCTCTGACCCCACATAACCCCAGGGTGACCCCTGACCTGTTCCCCAGACATCTCTGTAATGTCAGCATACGGAACACCTTCCCCGCTGATGTTTCCTATGACCTCATCATCAGGTAGTATTTTCCTCTCATGAGCTTTTATTAATTCTTTCTGTCATTAACTTCAAAAAAGATGAGGTCCCACTCTTTATGTAAAATTCCATGTATGTTGTGGAAGGCAGGCTACCACCTCTGTCCATCTCTGGGGCCAAGGGAACTTTATAGAAAGTGAAAAGGCATTTACCTCTTTTTAAATAATTCATTAGGCAATAAAGATGCCCCAACCGTCTTCATGATCTTGGAACTGGAGAAGTTCCAGCTAAATGACTTTTCAGTCTAAAAGTGCTTTATTACCTGGCCTGCAGATTGAATATCATGGTAAAATAAGTCTCTAGAGAGAAGTGGTTATAGTTTTAACAAAAGACAGGAGCTGTAGGAATAGAGGAAAACTATTCAATATGATAAAGGCTACACATGAAAGCCCACAGCTAACCCAACATTTCATGGAGAAACTTGGAAAATGTTACTAACATCATGAACAAGATAAGGAAGCTGTTTTCCTTTTTTTTAAAAAAATATATATTTTATTGATCTTTTACAGAGAGGAGGGGAGAAGTATAGAGAGTTAGAAACATCGATGAGAAACATCAATCAGCTGACTCCTGCACACCCCCTACTGGGGATGTGCCCCCAGCCCAGGTACATGCCCTTGACTGGAATCGAACCTTGGACCCTTCATTCCGCAGGCTGACACTCTATCCACTGAGCCAAACTGGTTAGGGTGAGGATGTAGTTTTTCCTACTTATTCACTATATTATTGGAAGAACTGGCTGGAAAAATCAGGCAAGATGATAAAATAAGAGGTATCCAAATTGGAAAGGAAGAAGAAAAATTATCTTTTAAATAAGACAACATAATCAGATATAGAAAATCCTAAAAATTCACCACACACACACACACACACACAAAATTTTTTTTTTAAGACCTGATAAAAAAGGCAAAGTTGTTGGAAACAGAATCAACACTCAGCATCATTTCCATTTTTTTTTCAACAAAAATGAACAATGCCAAAATAAAATTAAGGGAACAGTTCCATTTAAAATAGTATCAAAGAGACTAGAGTACTTAGAATTAAGTTAGTGAATAAGATGAAGATATATACACTGAAAACTACCAAATGTCTCTGAAAGAAAGTAAAAAAGAAACAAAATAACTGGAAAAACATTCATGTTCATGGGTTGGAAGACCCCCAAATATCTTCTTATTTGATACGATCCTAATCTAATTCTGTACGACTTTTTTCATAAATAGGAAAATCCATTTTAAAATTCATAATGAATTTCAATGGGCCCACAAATTGTTTCAATAATCTTAAGGAAAAAAAACAAAATTGGATGTCTTACACTTACTAATTTCAAATTTTACTACAAAGCTGAAGTAACCAAAATATGGTGACACTAGCATAAAGACTTCTATTTGTCAAAAGGCACAATCAAATGGTTTTGACAAAGGAGCCAAGGCTGTTCAATGGAGAAAGGACAATCTTTTCAACAAATGGTGTTGAACAGCAGCATCCACATGCAAACAAATGGAGTAGACCCTCGCTTATACCATAAACAACAATTAAGTCAAAATGGGATTGAATCCTAAATGTGAAACCCAAAACGATAAAACTCATTAAAGAAATTATAGAGGTGCCCTAACCGGTTTGGCACAGTGGATAGAGCATCAGCCTGCGGACTGAAGGGTCCCACGTTCGATTTCGGTCAAGGGCATGTACCTTGGTTGCGGGCATATCCCCAGTAGGGGGTGTGCAGGAGGCAGCTGATCAATATTTCTCTCTCATCGATGTTTCTAACTCTCTATCCCTCTCCCTTCCTCTTTGCAAAATATCAATAAAATATATTTAAAAATTTATAGAGGGAAGCATCATGACATTGAATTTGAAATGATTTCTTGATTATGACACTAAGAACACAGGAAAAAAATAAAAATAGGTAAATTGGATATTATCAAAATGAAAAACTTCTGTTCATCAAAGGACGCAATCAACAGAGTGAAAGGTGACCTATGAAATGGTAGAAAATACTTTTGCAAGTCATATATAAGATGAGGGGTTAATATCCAGAATATATAAAGAACTCGTCCAACTCAACAACAAAATCAAATAAACTGATTAAAAAATGGTCAAAACACTTGGACATATATTTCTTCAAAGATGACATACAAATGGCCAGCATGGTTATTCTATATAATAAAAAGCTAATATTCTAATTAGACCAGATGGCGGAATGACCTTCCAGAATTACCAGTGGGCATGGGTGAGGCCGCAAGGCAGCCGGCCGAGGCAGCCCGGTCTGTGAGGGCGGAGGCAGCCGGGGCTGGCAGGACCAAGCACCTTGCATGGATTTTGTGCATCGGGCCTCTAGTGAATAGATATCCAACATCACTGATCCACAGAGAAATCTAATCCAAACAACAATGAGATATCATTGTATACCCATTAGGATGGTCACTATTGGAAACACAGAAAATAACCTGTGTCAGCACAAAATGGAAAAATTGGAGCCAGGCCCACTGTGGGTGAAAATGCAAAATGGTGCAGCTACTATAGAAAGCAATTTGGAGGGAGATAAGAAATAGACTTACCATGTACCATGTGGTCCAGCAACCTCACTTCTGCTTTTATATCCAAAGGAATGGAAAGCAGGACTTTGAAGAGATATTTACACATCCATTTTCATTGCAGAATTATTCACAATAGCCAAGAGGTGGAAGCAACTTTATTTTTCATAGAGTAACATAAAAATTGTAGCACATACATATACAATGGTACCTTATTCAGCCTTATAAAAATGGTAATTCTGGAAAGTATGCTCCATGAAACAAGCCAGTCACAAGAAGACAGAAAAGTGTGTTCCACTTATATGTATCTCAAGTATTCAAATTTACAGAAACAAAGAATGTTGGTCACTGAGAGCAAGAGAGGCAGCAAGGATAACACCAAGATTTCCTGGTAGGATAGATTTGACCTTGACTGAGAAGAGGAGGATTTGGGGAGGATCAGGTTGGCGGGGGGAGGATAAAGAGCTTTGTTTTGCACATGTTACAATAGAGGTTCCCAATTATGTCTAGAAAAGATTCCCCAGATTGGCTTAACTCATTCTCTCCTAAACCCCTTGGAAAAAAAGAAAATTAGAAGCTGGAGACAGCAACTCCTATAATCTCTGATAACAGTCAATGTGTGAGATTTGGGGAAGGGAATCGGTTTTGTGTGCTGTGGGTTGTGACTCTCCCGCACTCAGGGCCATGGAGCTGGTGGGTCCTGGACTGTGGCTATGGAGGCTGCAGAGGGACTGTTGCTCCAGACAAATGCAGCATGTCCATTTTCCAGTGTTTCCATCCAGGAAGTAACAAGAAGGCTTTAGCCAATCAATTCTCCATTCCTGCCCTTAGAGATCATTTGGGAAACTGCAACTTTAGTCTGCTTCCCAATACATTAAAATTAAGTTAAATAAGTAATAGTTTTCTTAAAAAGGAAGGCAGACCACTTATGGTCTGGTTAATGAACTGAGAATGGTAATTTTTTTCTTTTTCATTTTATAGTATTTTGTTTTATTTCTATCAACATTTATTTTAATTTTATCTTCCTGATATAAAAAAATAACAAATGAAGTACAAAGAATATGCCAGTGCCAATTATATATCATTTGGACAAAGAGCCAAGTCATTTGGGCTTCGAGGACATATCTTAATCAGTTTGTAAGAACCAGAGAAGGTAAATTGTTTTGAGGTGACCTCTACAACCCAAGGAGATTTTAACTCCTTCTGCAGGTGGAACATGAAATAGTTATTCCATGTCTGATATTCACAATGTAAGCAAAGCCAGGTCCCTGCTCTCTCCTGTTGGATGTTCTTTCTTGTATTTGTGACAACACTTAATGTTGTCATGATAAGCCCTGTGTCTCTGTTTGTTCTGTTAAAAGTTATCACAGGAAGGGTCTGGTTTCTTTGGGCCATACTGAGGATATCTACCCCAAATAATGGGAGCTCCCCTGGATGGAAGCAAAGTCTTCTTTAAATGACATTCTTTAAATTTACTATTTATTTGCATTAATGAATGCAAGGTCTACCCTCTTGGAAGATGAAAACTCACATGCTTTCTTTCTCATCACCAATTCTCTCTCTCTCTCTCTCTCTCTCTCTCTCTCTCTCTCTCTCTCTCTCTCTCATCTCTCTCTCTCCATCCTGTCTCTCCAGTATTTTCTAAAGACCAATATATAGTTTGGACTTACTGTGTCTGTTTAATGCTATTCAAATTTGAGCCAACAACCTGAGATTTCTTTAAATTTTAATCTCCAGAGAACATCATAGACAGAGAACCTTCCTTCTGTGAGCTACAGAGGTGGACGTGGGATGGTCCTGCTCATTAGACACTTGTAATGCCATAAATAGAGCAGAAAAAGCCAAATACTTCTCTACATCCCTTCATAGCTTCTCCAGGTTTCCTTGCTGCTGTACTACTCTCTGGTGGTCACATTACAGAATTTTCCCAACCAATGGTCAGGTGTAGGGGCAGGACTATGAAATGTCACATGAAAGTTCATGGCTCTTTGTTCAAATTTAGAATTTCAGAATGTCAAAAGCAAACTATTAAACCTACCACAGGCTCTTCTAAGTGTTTGCACAAATTACCAGCCCATGAAGCGGCCCTCCCTACCAGGGCAAATGGATGTGTTCATTGTCCAGGTTAATTCAATGCCAAACTCAAGTCATAAAAATGGCGAGAACTAGAGGCTTTCCTGCTAAAGAAAAACAAAACTGTAAGTTTCTAAATGCCTTAGTCAGACACATGTGCTCCAAAGGATGGAAGTGATGCCTGCTAACCTTGATGTTCTAAGACAATGACATCAGTGAAGACAGTGACACCAGAGACAAGATCAGCTCTTGTGATCAGCAGTTTAAGCAAAGTATGAGCTATAGGGCCATCCACATCTGTGACCATTCAGGGATCTGCCACATCTATGGCTCCACTAGTCTGGGCCATGCTGGACGTACCCTCCAGAGAAAAGGACAAGTTGCTAATTTATGTTAGAAGAATGAAAGGTGCTTTGTGAAACCTCTGGTGAGACCTAATAAAATAATTACTCCTAGTCAGACTCATTGTGAACAAGGCCATATCTTCTACAGCAATAAAACAACAGCTCCCAACAGTCTTCTAAGCCTCAGGAGAAATGGAGAGTCTGAACGTGGTCTGTAATGTGACCAGGTAGGCAGAACTGCTTATCATAACCTGGGTTCTACCACACCCACCAACTTAAGTTCAGGTGCGGAGAGAAGCATCCATCACAGATGGAAGTGACACATCCTGGATTAGACAAGGGCAGGTGGGTGCCTACCACTCCATCCCTGTGACCTACCACATATCTCTTACCTGTGGAATCACAGAAATTTACTCTCACTAGTCAACAAAGAAGGAAAATTCTCCACACATTCCAAGTTCATGCCAGCCCTCAATTTCTCCTCCCCCAACACACACATACCATCAGCCATTTCCTTGCCTGTCCCCAGGCTCCTGGTCAGGCTTACTCACTGTCACACAAATCCCCTGGGACATGGCTAACATGTTTACTCAGCTGAGGCAAGTCTTGGTGTATAGAGGTGATATTGGCCTTTCATGGCTCTCCCAGGCCATGGGGAAACTGCGTTGAGAGCCAAATACACACAACTCTCCTGGGTTGGATCTGGAGGATGGATACCTCTGGCCCTCAATTTGGTCCTCACCCTCAAGCCTGCCCTGCATTCCCCACTTTCCCCAGCCTCCATGCCAATTCCTGTTCTAGTCTGACTACCCAGGACTTCAACTAATTTCCTGGCTCAAATGCCACATTCCCTAGGCTCATCTTCTGCATTCATGGTGTCCCCATCCCTCCTCACTCTTCAGATACCTAGCTCCCTACAAGTTGCTCATCTGCTTTTCCTTCTTGTTTCTTATTTTATGTCTATTCTGTAACTCTTGCCAGCCAGTATATTTTGTGTTCCCTCTTGTCCCAATTGTCAGGACACTAATATGAATCTTCAAGAACCTTACCCTTTCCCCCAACCCTGTGTCTCACCCCTTTCGCCCATCCAAGTTTGGGAGAACGGCACTCCCACTTCACTACACCAACTCCAGCGGCTTCTCACTCAACAGGTAGAAGGTAGCCCCTCACTCATATCCCTCAGCCCCACCCAGAACCTTCCTAAAAAGAGCCAACCTGAAGGACACCTTTAGGTCCCCTTGACCTCATATAATGCCTAACAACTCCAATCCCACAGGCTTTACTATTTATCATCCTGGCTCTGAACAGATCCTTTCACTCAACAGCCCCCCTAAATGCCCACCTCTGCTTACCCACAATCCGCTTCTTCCTAAGTTTCAAAGGAGTATAACTAAATACTCCAGAGGCCACAAGATACAGGAAAGATTTATTTGCATTTTCCAGGTTCTGGATGTGGATTCTCTATGAACAGGCACCTGGGATTGTGATTGTAAAATCAATGAAGAAAAAAAAGTATGAGGACACCTGTCTGGCCTGAGCTCCAGGTCACGGGGGACACAAAACAGCATCTTTTAATGACAGCCTGTGGGTGGCTGACATGTCTGGGACCTGCATGTTTACTAGAGTTTCTTAGGTTCCAGAAAGAATATTTGTTAAAATCTCTGTGAACTTGTTCCTTGAAGGTGCAGTGAACTTGAATATGAACAGTGTTGTTGGCTTGGTCCCTGTGGACGTGTGCCCTTTCAGGACTGCATGTCTTCTCAGATGCTGGTACAAAGGCCATCCTGAGGCAACCTGGAGCCTCAAAAGCATCTAAGAAGTCACGTTAGATGCTGCTGTGGATGCCAGGTCTGAAGCACGGCAGGAAAACTGAAGACCTTTATGTGGAGGATTTTAGCCTGATAAGGAAAGAAATTGGAAGATTTGAAAATAGGGTAAGAATAAACAATGTGAGCAGAATGGCAGGATCAGCTAGTTACAGGTAGATGAAACTCAGCACCCCTGATAGAAAAGGCTGGGGAGATTTTAAGAAAGAAGAAGGAATTATAGACATCTGTGTTTGCTAATGGGCTTTGCAGAAAGGAAATGTAAACCATCTCCTGAAGAACAGGCAGCAGGTCTTTTCACATCTTGGTTGTAAATGTCCCCACCTAACTTAGGCTCCTACTCTCCCTCAGAGACTGGGACACAGGGACACCAGGAGGATCAAATTTCAAACGGATGGGGCCAGGTTCTTGAGACAGTTATTCTCTGAGTCATAACACTGGCAAGAAGTTTTTGAGGACACATGTATATTTCAAAAGTGCAGAGAAAGAACCTGCAATTACTAATTACATTTATGAAAGAAATGGTCTAAGGATGGAAGACAAAGGCATTTTGTCAGGAAGAAACTGTAAAGGTTAGTGACTCTGAGGGTATAATAAGACCTCTAGTTCAGAACAAATCTGCTTTCTGTACAGTGGAGGGAAACACAACTAAATCTCTTTTAGCCAAGAACCAGTTGACATCTTAATCATTTCCAGCAATTGATAATGAGGTGCATTATCCCTGCAGTTGATGAACAGATGCAAAGTAGCTGAGAGTTCCTGAACACAGCCAGGATCTGATCTCCCAGAATGCTGTGCTTCTAGAGTTCTGCATGGAGACATGACATTGCTCTCTACAGTCACCTTCCTTTTGACCACAGGTCACCTCCAAGGAACAAGCGTATTCTCCATCCTACAACATGGCTGGTGTCACTGGATTTGGCCCGATTAGTGACCTAAGTGCAAAGGAACTGACATTTACCACATGATTTGCTCTGATGCAGGTTTTTCTCTGAAACCGAAGATAGGAGTTCTAACAGCCTCCTGAGCTTAGGAAGCCTCACCCTCTAGCTTTGGGTACTGCCCTCATCTCCAAGAGATTCCAAAATACCCCGCAGGTCAAATTTAGCTCCAGGAAAGGTGAGGTCAATTCTGTTTCTGTGGGCATCAGTCTGAACTAGGACATTTGAGCCAAAGCCTGGTTGTGTTACTAAGGTTTCAATTATACCCTATTAACAAGGAAAACAGAGTCCTATTTACTTTATGCAAATAAGTCTATACCCATATAAATATAAATACTCAAAAAGACTTAAGAACTTTTTTGAAATAAGTCAAACAGGGAGAAAAAAAAGGTCAGTGTTGTTACCCACATGGGTGTCCTTCTGTCCATTCCCATTGCCAACAACAGTGGCAGGGCATCCACTACATGTCCCCCTGGAGGAGGGACAGAGTTTGGATTTATGCAAACTCATCACCTGCACCCAGGGTATTCACACAGCCACTGCCATTCTCTTGAAAGACTTGGTTTCACCTCCACTGTGTAGATGATACAACTTAGACCACACAGAGGTGGGGTCTGGTATTGACTATCACCTTAAGTCAACAATAATGACAATGTCAGCTCTCTTTTTTGAGCATTTATTGACTCAGTGCAAATCTTCTAAGGACTATCCACCCTCACAACAAATCTATTTAAAGGGCACAAAAGATTATTCAGAGTTTAGTAACATATAGGAGAGGAGGAGGGTCACGAATATTTTACATCCAGCTCAACCGGCTCACTGTAAGCGGAACTGATGGGGTTGGACACTTCACACTGGTAATTCCCAGCATCCTCCCTCCTGACGGGGTCTATGGTGAGGGTTGTGTCATTTGAGGACAGCTTCATCCGCTCCGTCAGCCGCAGATTCATGCCATTGAAGAACCACTGGGTGGATTCTGCATTTGTGTAGCAGGTAAGGACCACGGAATCCTTGTGCTCCATGACTGTGGTGTTGCTGGCTTGGAGGGTGGGCACTCTTACTGGCTCTGTGGAGAAGTAGAGAGCATGGCTAATTGAGAGTGGGCTTGGGACCTGGGCCATGCTAGCTCCTCAGACATCTTAGCCACTTTGAGTCCACTGTGAGCTCTGTAAGGTCACTGGAGGATGGTTCTGATTGCCTCAGAAGGACAATTGTCTTTGTTCAGGGCACGATGTGTAGGGAAAGGGTTGCACCTCTTCTCTGAACCCAGATCACCCCTGACCTGTTCCCATAGACATCTTTGTAGTATCAACACAGGGAAATCTTTCCCAGTCCACGTGTCCTATAACCTCACTGTAAGGTTGAGTTTTCCTCTCATGTGCTTTTACTGACCCATTCCTACAAGTTCTTTTGACTTAAAAATTCCATGTATGTTGGGAAAAGCAATCTTACCACTTCTGCCCACTACTGGGGCCAAGGGTAATTTACAGAAAGTGAATGGGCATTTAACTATCCTATCTAATAAAAGAGAAACATGGTAATTGGCGTACGACCGCTACACTTCCCATTGGCTAATCAGGGTGATATGCAAATTAACTGTCAGGCAAGATGGCGGCCGGCAGCTAGGCAGCTTGAAACTAACATGAGGCTTGCTTGCTCCAGTGACGGAGGACTCCAACGTTCCCTGTCTGCTGCTGCAGTCCTCTGAGCTGCAAGCAACTATGTAACAAACATAGAAGCTAAACAAAACCCCAGAAACCTGCCGGGCTTCAGCCAGCAGGATTGCAACATTTTAAGCAAAGGCCAGAAACCTACTTTCAGCAGCAGAGGCCTAAGAGCTGGAGCCAAGCCTCAAAGCTAAAGCTGGCCAGGAATAAAAAAAGGAAAAAGAAAAAAAAGGAGCGGTTGGGAGCTTCAGTCACCCCCAGCCTGAAAACAGCCCTCAGCTCCTCACCAAGACTGGCCAGCATCCCAGTGGGGACCCCCACCCTGAAGGGTGTGTGACCAGCTGCTAACAGCCATCATTCGCTCACCCAGGCTGTCCAGGAACCCCAGTTGGGACCCCCACCCTGATCCAGGACACCCTTCAGGGCAAACCAGCCGGCACCCACCCATGCACCAGGCCTCTACCCTATATAGTAAAAGGGTAATATGCCTCCCAGCACCGGGATCAGTGGAGCTGCAAGCCCTCCCGGCACCTGGATCAGCGTGACAGGGGGAAGCGCCTAAACCCCCTGATTGCCCTGTGGCTCTGTGTGTGACAGCGTGCGGCTCCCCAACAACCTGATCGGCCTTGCTGTTTGTGTGACAGGGTGCGGCACCCCAAAACCCCCGCCCCCAGGGGCCCTGCTCTGTGTGTGACTGGGTAGAGCCATAACCTCCCTATCGGCCCTGCCCTTAGTGTGAGAGTGGTGGCACCCCAACCCCCTGATCGGCCCTGCTCTGTTGGTGATAGAGGGTGGCTCCCCAACCCCCTGATGGGCCCTGCTGTGTGCATGACAGGGGGCTCCGCCCCAACCCCCTGATTGGCCCTGCTCTGTACCTGACAGGGTACAGAGCCCCAAACCCCTGATGGGCCCTGCTCTGTGAGTGACAGGGGGTGGCGCCGCAACCTCCCCATTGACCCTGCCTTGAGTGTGACAGGGGATGGAGCCCCAATGCCCCAATTGGCCCTACACTGAGTGTTCCTGAGGGTGGAATCACAACCTCCTGATTGCCCTGCTCTGTGTATGACAGGGGGCGGCACCCCAACTCCCCAATCGGCCCCGCTCTGAGCCTGACCAGGGGCTGCACCTAGGGATTGGGCCTGCCCTCTGCCACCTGGGAGCAGGCCTAAGCCAGCAGGTCGTTATCTCCCGAGGGGTCCCAGACTGCGAGAGGGCACAGGCCAGGCTAAGGGGCCCCCTTTCCCCCGAGTGCACAAATTTTTGTGCACCGGGTCTCTTGTTGTTAAATAACTCATTAGGCAATAAAGATGGCCAAACCCAGTCTTCGTGACCTTGGATCTGGATAAGTTCCATCTATAGGATTCCTCAGTCTGAACAGGACTTTATTTCCAGGCCTGCTGATTGCATATAATGGTAAAATAAATCACTAAAGAGAAGTGGTTATGATTTTAACAAAGGACAGGAACTGTAGAAATAGAAGGAAATTACTAAGTATGGTAAAGGCCACACATGAAAGTCCACAGCTAACACATTACTCCACGGAGAACCTCTGAAAACAGTACTAAGGTCATGAATTAGACAAGGATGTTGTTTTCCCCTAATCCAACTAGTCAGGAAAATCAGGCAAGAAGATGAGATAAGAGCTATCCAATTTAGAGAGGAATAAGAAAATATCTTTTTAAAATGACAACATAATCTTATTGTAGAACACCCTGAAAATTTCACCACATACATACCTAAAATAACTATTATAACTAATATAAAAGATAAAATTTTCAGAGACAAAATCAACACTCAGCATCATTTCCATTATTTAAACAAAAATGAACAATCCTCAAATAAAATAAATAAAACAGTTCCATTTACAATAGCATCAAAGAGACTAGATACTTAGGGTTAAACATAATAAGGAGGAAGATGAATACACTGAAAACTACCAAACATTTCTGAAAGTAAGGAAGAAACAAATAACTGGAAAGAAATCCATGTTCATTGATTCCAAAACCACCAACTATCTATATATTTGAAACAATCCCTATCAAAATCCCAATCACTTTTTTTCAGAAATAAAAAAAAAAATCCATCCCAGAATTTATGTGGAATTTCAATGGATTCCAAACGTTTGCAACAATCTTCAAAGGATGAATTGAAATTGGAGGTCTCACAGTTACTAATTTCAAATCCTACTACAAAGGGAAAGTAACCAAAATAGTTACACTGGCATAAAGACTTCTATTTGTCAAAAGACACAATCAAATGATTTTGATAAAGGAGCCAAGAACTGTTCAATGGAGAGAGGACAGTCATTTTAACAAATGCCGTTGAACAACAATATCTACATACACAACATTTCAGTCAAAATGGATTGAATCCTAAAGCTAAGAACTAAAATGATAAAACTCTCAGAAGAAAACATAGGGGTAAGCAGTATGGCATTGGATTTGGCAGTGATATCTTGAATATGAGACTAGAAACTCAGGCAAGAAAAGATTAGATTATTGAGATTTTTGACAAAATGAAACCTGTTCATCCAAGGACACAATCAACAGAGTGAACGGTGATCTGTGAAGTGGTAGAAAATAGTTTGCAAATCTTCTAAGGACTGGGGAGATTTTAAGAAAGAAGAAGGAATTATAGGCATCTGTGTTTGTTAATGGGCTTTACAGAAAAGAAATGTAAACCATCTCCTGAAGTCCTGGCAGGAGGTCTTTTCACATCTTGGTTGTAAATGTTGGATATTAACCGAAAGGTTAATATCCAGAATATATTAAGATCTCCTACAACTCAACAACAGCAACACCAAATAAGCTGATTTAAAAACGGACAAACCTCGTGAATACACATTTCTCCAGAGAACATATACAAATGGTCAATAAGACCAGGAAAAGATTCTCAACATCACTATCATTAGAAAAATATAAATCAAATCTCTCAAAGTTGATGCTTGTGATATTGAGTGTGGGTAACTCCACTGAGCAGGTAACAGGAGAACACTGCCCTGTGGGACACTTGAGTCCTCCAAGCCTTCTTCAGTCAGAATTGGCACCTCTCACCTCTCAGCCAACTTAAAGGAATAAGGCAGGTCTATGTATCACAAGACAAATGCCTGGAGCTCTGAGCCCTCAGAGAACTTAAATCCTCTATGTCTGGGAGAAAGCACAGCCTTTCTCAGGAGCCAAGACTGTTCAATGGAGAAAGGACAGTCTTTTCAACAAATGAACGGAATCATTCAATAGATTAGCAAGATTTGGTTGTGGAAAAACAGAGAACCTAGAGTTAGAGACACCTCCTGCCCCACTAATCCTCCCACACCTCTCCTAGTTCTTCACTGACCAGCTGAATGCAATTTTTTCTAGCTGCACAGACTTTCATTGCCCAGCTGAGGTGTGTTTCTAAGAGACACCATTTCCCAGGACATCTTAAAGACTCAGATGGAGCAGAAATAAAACGGGACCAGGATCAAACCTCTGGTCAGTTGACTACTCAGTCCCCAGGGCCAAGAGTTGGGTCAGGCCTTCCCAGGTGAGTGTGACTGACATGAGCCAGTGAGCCAATAAATGATAGAGCAGAGCCCAAGGAATGAGCCAGAAAGGAGTGAAGGGACAGGCAGGATCTGATTGTGGCAGCAGAACCATATGCTCTGCCCTTGGTCATTAAAGTCATTCTCCCTCTGCTGAGGGCAGGTGCGGCTTGTGCAGATCCAGAAGGGGTGATGGATGGCAAGAGGGGAGCATGGATTGCTGACTTTCGGACCCTTGTGGACCATTTGTGTTTGGTGGTTATGAGATAGAAATTTGGAAAGACCTTAAAATTCCCCCATATGCAAAACTTACTATTAATACCCCAGGGCCTAAGAGCAAAAGCAAGAAGGACTATTTCTCTAGAGAACAGCAAAGGGTCTGAAACATGGGTCTCAACCCCTGGAGTGACAGGGAGCCTTTCCCATGTGGCCAGCATTTCAAAGACTCTGCATCCAGGTTTCAGCCTCTGAAGATGTTTTAGCTCATTCCTTCCTTCAGTAGCCATTTATTTCTTCCTAGTTCATCAAAAAAACCGAGTGTTACATCTTCATCCCTTAGCTGGTTACAAGAGTGAATGGGGAGCGAGCAGGCAAAGTCCTTTCCTTTATATCCAGTGGGAATGACACCAACACATCAGGAAACAATTCAGTTTTTTCACCTCCAGTGCATGGAGGGGTCTATCAGCCTCCTGAGGGGAAGGTTTGGGTGTTCCCAGCACTGACTGATTGTTACTGCAGGTAAGTTGGTTCTAGAGTACAAATAAATTAATTCTCCATTTCGTGTTATTTTCTAGACTGCAGTCTCTCTCTCTGAACTGTGGATGCCTAAGGGAAGATCTAAACCAGTGATGGCAAACCTAAGACACGTGTGTCAGAGGCGTCATGCAAACTCTTTTTTTGTCTGATTTTTCTGTTAAATGGCATTTACATATATAAAATAAATATCAAAAATATAAGTCTTTGTTTTACTATGGTTGCAAATATCAAAAAATTTCTATATGTGACACGGCACAATGTTACGTTAAGGTTTTTCAAAATGCTGGCACGCCAGCTCAAATGGTTTGCCATCACTCATCTAAACCAATGTTTGCTTTAGGGATCCCTCTGGGATGGAGGAGAGGTAATGTCTGCAGACAGACCTTGAGTCACTCTCATGGTCTGTGTGGCTCTGATTTAGTGACTATATCTCCCTGTGCCTTGGTTTCCTCTCAATTCAGTATAATGAACACTTGACTGCCAGGGTGTCAGTGTATTAACAATAAAATATTCAGTGTCTGAATAAACATAGGCTCAGGGGAGCTGCTCAAATTAGGAACATCTATTATTGACCAACTCCAAGAGAGTCTCCTGGGCTGATCCCTGGTTGATGAGGAGCTGCCAGGAGCATCTTTCCTCCTTTTTGTTCCCTTTGATTCTGACCTTTCTCTGGACTCCCCTAAATGTTTCAGTGTAGTTCACAAATGGCCTGGCGAACTTGTCCATCTGTGCTAGCCACACACAGTCTCAGGTGAAGCACCACCCCTATCCAGATGTGGCTCATGGGGCTGAGGTCTGGCTTCTGAGCAGCTCAAAAGCGTTGTGACTCCAACACCTGGGAAACCATGGCGCCCACCCAGCCCTTCCCAGGAGGTTAACCCCAACCTGACACAAGATCCCCCAGGGTCCCTGGAGTCAGAAACCCTGGGGCAGGGGTCTGGGCGGGGCTGGCAAAGCTGAGCTTCTTTATGAGGATTGCAGGGGGCTCCTCAGGATGGGTCCTGGCCGAGCCCTGCAGGGTCTTTCTCAGGGTCATGGTCATGGGGAGGGGCCAAGGGAACCGGACTGAGACTGGTCTCTCTCTGCTGAGCGACTCCCATCAGACTGGCCCTTCGCTCTGTGTAGAAAGTCTGCAGGGCTGGAATCTGGGAAGGGAACTCTGATCTTAGAAAGACTGTCTCCACTGTGTGTGTCCTGCACTCAATGTCCAAACCCAACCTGGGAGATGATGCAGAGGGGGATGGAGGAAGAGTCCAGGGCTTTCAGTCCTGTGTGTGAAGTGCAGTTCACCCACCCAACACCCAGAGGTCAGAGAGCAATCACTCACCATATACATTGAGCCGTGCAAATCTCATTTCTTTTTTTAAGTCTGGATGGTAGACCACTAAGGTGTAGTCTCCTGTGTCCTTCTCGGTGACCTTATTTATCACCAAGGATCCATCAAAGTTTATTTGCGCTCGACCGCTGTATTCAGGCCCTGTTCTACGTCTTCCTAGGAACGTTCCAAGACTTGCAATCACATGTTTGTAGTTTACCCCCTTTCCCCTGTACCAAATAAAGAATTTAACATCAGGATGCACATTGCGGGTACGTAGCATCACATCACTCCCTTTGACAGCATTTTTTGACAAAACAACGAATTCGGCAGTGGTGGGCAGGCTCCAGAAATTCAAGAGTGAAGCTAGGAGGGAAGAGAGAAATTGATCAATACTTGGATGTATATGTTGGGATGGAAAGATGAGGCCCTGGATTTGGAACTGATCTCTTCATCCCAGCCTTGGTGTGTGTGTGGGTGTGAGTGTGTGTGTGTGAGTGTGGTCAAGGTCAACAGCATGACCACCAATACTTCAGCACCTGTGAACCGGTTCCTTTTTCTTTTTCTCAGTCTCTTTTCCAGGTGTCTGTTCGGCTCACCCACTCACTGCCCTCAGATCCCTGCTGACACTTAGGGGTGTCCATGGGAGGCACCTTCAGAGAACAATTCTCTAAAGACTCTTTGTTAATCACTTTCTGACCTGTCTCTGCTCTGTTGTTCTTTTTATAACACTTGTGGGTACCTGCCATCACATGTAGATATTTTCTTATCTCTCTCCACCCACAGAACTTGAGCTCCATGGGGACAGGGGCTTGTCAGATCTTGCATCCCCAGTGCCTGCAAAAGGCTGCTAATACTTGTGGGTGAATGAATGTTCCCAGAGTCCTGCACCTCTTGGGTTGTATTTCTCCTTGGCTGGTGGTAAGGATGATGTTTAGCACCCCTAATTAAGTTTTTCTCTGGTGCCACCTGACATAAATTGTTATTATTATGGTCAGTTTCCAAAATTCAATACTCAGTGATGAATAACTTAGGAATTTACAGCAACTGAAGTTTCCCTGCACCACACTTCTTCCAGATCATGAGATTTCCCTGTTACCTGTTACCCATCTCCCTTACCCATCCTACTCTGCCACCCTGTCCTCTCCCCTCAGGTCCACACAGAAACTGTCCCTCCACTCTCAGAGCGCTGTTCTCCCTAGGATACCATAGCAAGTCTCTGTGGTTCCTGCTTCAGTCCACACCCCAGGGATTGTTCCTTCCTTACCGGCCAACAGGAGCCAATTCCAGGGGACAGGTCCTCTGCGGACAGGGGCTGAGAGTGACTCCATGGTGTCTGCTGCCTCTATTGTCCCTCAGTCTGGGAGAAGAGCTTGGATTCCAGGAAAGCTCAAAGGCACCGCTGTACAAACTGGTGGGATCTGCTGTCCCTCTTCACTGTGCACTGGGCCTCCTCCTGGTGCAAGATCACTTACCTGCTCACGTGGACCAGGGCGGAGTTTGTGCCAAGGACCCACCTCCTCGTCCCCTTATTTTTGCCACCATTTTCCGCTCCTTCCACCTTACTATCCCTCTAAATGTTGGTTGCCTTGGAGCTGCTGAGGTATCTGAACACACACAGACACTCACATGCTCTGTTTGGAAAAGCACCAGCCTGGGACATCCAGGTCATACGCATTCCCCATGGCTCCCAGTCAGATGCACAGTAGCCTCCCCCACAGCCCTCTATCTTTCACATTTGACTTTTCCCTTCAGAGCAGGAGTTCTGGGGCCACCTCAGGAACTCTTGTCACAAGGATGTCACCACCGCTGTGCATCGGATCACCTGTGAAACTTTGTAAAGATTGCGGTGTCCAGGTGACTCCATAGATGCTGCTTCAGCAGCTGTCCGGCTAATATGGATGCCCAACCAGAATGAGATCTGGTGATGTGGTGATGGGACACCCCTCCCCCCTCTCCTGTGCACAGGGAGGGTCTCCACATCCTATTAAAATGCAGATTTGGACTCGGCAGGTGTGCAGTGGACCAGAGACTCTCCATCTGATGAGCTCTCAGGGAAGGTGGGTCTTACTGGCCTGTGGAGCCCACTTGCAACAGCAAGGCTGATGGAGGCATGTGTCCCCTGAGAGGATGACCCTCTCACCCCAGCATTGGCCTCTGCTGTGTCTTGGTCTTGGGTCTGTCAGCACCACACAGGGAGTCCCACAGGCCCCAAACTGGGGATTATTTCCGTTTGTGACAGAAAAACCCAGCTGGGCACCGGGTCTGCAATGTGTTCTCAAATGCGCTGGGAAGGTTGGATTTCCTCCCAGCAGAAAGGCCACAGAGGTGACTGTGGGTGTTAGAAGGGGTCAATCTGGGTGACGAATGCAGAAGGGACCCTTCCTCTATCTCAGGTTGTCACCAGCCTGCCCTTTGCTTCCAGGGACAGAGACCCAGGACCAGGAGTCTCAGGAGTCCCTGCAGTTCCAGGGAGTGAGGAGGAAGGTGTCCTGCATGTCCTGGGAAGAGAGGACTGTGGTGGAAGCTCAGGTGGTGTGAGCTCCCTGGTTGTCAGGGGTAGTTTCTGGGAGACCCTCCCTCTCTGTGGGCTGAGCCTGTCCTGGTGCTCCCTGACCTTGGGATGCTGTCTGTTCTCTGCCGCCTGGGGGAGTTTCCTTTCATTACCCCACCTTGTTCATGGGTGGTGACAGGCATGGGACAGGGAGCAGCAAATAGAGCCCTGAGAAAGCAGGTGCTCTTGGGCCTGTTAAAGTAAGAAACTTCCCAACCTGTGAAGATTTTCATGAGTTTATTTGAACCAAGCTAATGTCATATGCCTGGAACAAGATCTCAAATCTTAGCTTGGCAGTTGTGCAACTGATTTTATACATTATAATAAAAAACAGAAGATGGAATAGGTTGTGTGAAAACCATTAGGAAGTGAAGAAATCTCTAGAATTGATAAATAGCAAAATGGAGAAACAGGGTTTTTTTTTTGTTTTTTTCTTTACTTTGATGGGTCCAGGATAATTAACATTTACAGCACATAGAGAGGTTGTGCAAGGAACCAGGTAACCTAAGAAGTATGTTGTCTCATATGCTGGTCCCAGAGTCTTGTGCCTTCAAATCGTCTTGCAAAAGAACAACTACTCTGATGTATCAAAGGTATGTTATCCAAGATGCATAAGAACAGGGAACAGGACTCACTAACGTAAAGTCTGACCTTTGCTAACGAAGCTGTAGGCCTGGGACATGACTCCCTGCCATCACCTGCCCAGTAAGGAATTTGTGATCAGACCATCCTATGCAGTTATTTTTAGTCACTGAGCATGTCAGGACTGCCATGTGTCCTGCTGGGTTTGTCAGGCTTCTTTACAGCCCATTTTTGTTGTTGTTGTTGTATTCACAGTCCCTAGAAGTAGCAGGTGGGTACAGCAATCATGTTGGCGGAGTCCAAAAGCCTCTGTGGGAGCAGGGGATGGAAATCAGGCTCCTTCTCCAGCTCCTTAGGCAAAGCCAGGTTCATGTGTGAATTCCCTGTATTGTCTGTGTGTCTAAATGTCGCCCCCTGGAGAGCAGAAGATGACCTGCAGCCAACGTCAGGAGCTGCACCAGGGATGCTGACCAGAGAATGAGAGCTGACCCTGACACCTGGGCAGAGGTGGTCTCTGGCCTTCAAGCTTAAAGGCCAGTCAGTCAGGATCCAGTCACTGCAGGCTCCAGGCCTCCTGACTCCATCTCAGAGCAGGGTGAGCCCAGTAAAAGGACAGGATCTGGGGCTGCTTTCATCTCAGAGAGGCTGAGGGTCCAGAGGATTATGAGTCCAGTGTCATTAGAACTGTCCTCTCTGGTCGATGTCCTGTTTCAGGAGGAACTTTCTGTCCCAAAGGTTTCAAGAACAGGACCTGGTGATGTCTCTTCTGAGGTTTTTAGTAGAGTGTGCCAAACTGGAGGGCTGATCCTCCAAATGCTCTGTGCGTCTCCATCATTGCCTTGGGGTGTTGCATCCAAGTCACCTGTGTCCCTGTCCATCCTCTGTGGTAGTCCTCCCCACAGGGCCCAGGATCTGAAGCCGCTTCACTTGGCATGTCAACCACAGGATCTGTGGGTCCCTCTGTTAGGGGAGGGGAGGCCCCTGTGGGACCCTCAGTCCTCTGAGATAAAAGCAACCCCAGATCTTGGTTTCTCCTGTCCCATCCTGCTGAGGAAGTTCCCCTTGTTCCCCAGGACATCATGGGTGGGTGAGATGTTCAGAGACAACAGGCAGGTGTCCCACAGACCAGGCACCTTGGGTTTGGGAGTCATCCCCGGATTCCTTTGAGGTCAGTGTGAGCTCTCTTTCCCAAGGTAGTACCTCTACCTGGGGTGAAAGATCCAGAGTGTCTTCCAGGTCATGGCTCTGTGAGAAGACAAAGAACAGAGGCTACTGTCCAGGCCCCAGGCATATGAAAGAACATTCACAAGGTGGAAATGGGGAGGGCTGTGACTTTCTGGGAATGAGGGAAGGTCTGACTCTCCACTCTTAGTTGGTCCTATCTCCCTCCTCTCTGATTGTGTAAGGGGGTAAAAACCCATCCCTAGGTCATCCCTGCACACTTTTAGCCTCCTCCCATGCGGATACCAATGCCTTCATGACTATAAGGATCATAGTTTGACCACTATCGTCACACAGGGTGACAGGCTTCCATTGGGTGGTTTCTTTCATCCATTTAATGAGTGTTTACTGAGCATCTGTGATGTGTCAGGCCTGTAATGTGCCCTGGGACCTGAGAGAACAGGACATAGGTTGGACCTGTGCTCATGGAGTTTTCCTTGTAACAAAGACAGGCTCTCAGAGAAATCACAGCACTAATAGTTAATTATAATCCAGTGAAGGACCACAAAGAAAGAGTTGCATGTAGTTGAGTCTCAGTTTGTCTGGGGATCAAAGAGAGCACTGCTGAGAAAGTGACCTTTTGGCTGAGACCTGAAGCATGAGTGGCCATTCACCCTTTGGACAGAGGGTGGTGGGGAAGAGCTGCCTGCACAGGACTGGACTTTGTGGGCAGATACCTGACTGGATAGAGGAGCTTTTGAAGACCATTGTGGGCAGTGTGAAGAGTGAGAAGGAGTGTGGACTGAGTAATGCTGGTGAGATTGGACCCTGCTGGGCTGTGGGTGCTGCTGAGGTTGGGTGAGCAGACACCTTAAGAGGCTTCAGGCTGTGGAGTAGCTCATCCCCTTTGATGGACAAGGTGAAAAATGTGCAAGAAAAAGTCATATTACAGTTTTGAATTTTCTATTGAACTTATACTTTAAGCAATATTTTATATGTGTATATTAAAATTCACATATTTATTGATTTTAGTTGTCATATAATAAACTTACCATATTGACAGTGTACAAATTATTAATCTTTGCCAGATGAATGCACCAGAGAAGTTATTACAATCAAGAAAATGAACATGTTCTTCACTCTTAAAGCCTCCGCTAGCCCTTTTGTAATCTCCTCACTCTGTCCCTCTGCCACTCCCTCCAACTCTTATAAGCTTTCGGTCATTATAGATGAGTTTGCATTTTCTGCAGTTTTCATAATTGCCGGGAGCCGGTCCATGCTTGCTGTTTCAAGGGACCTGGCATATATGGCATACTGTTCTTGGCACTATGTGTTTTAACCAAGGTCTCTGAGAAAGGTGGTTTCCCCAGGTAGGGATTTTCCCCTGAAGTTAGGGAGGGAATAAAACCTCTTAACTAAGTGCCAGGCGGGTAATTAATCCCTTTAACTACGAACAATCATGCTTAAACTACATAATCTTTTCTCCCTGGAATGGAGATAAGAAACGCCCTAACCTTTGTAATAGAGATTGATAGGATTGAATCAACTGGTATAAATACAGTTGTAACAAGACAGAAACACTCAGAACTCAGGAGACAGAATTCAGAAGACAGAACCTACACGGAGCCTAGAGACAGAAGAACTTCGCTGGAGAGAGCATGCCGGAGGATCCTGGAGAGGGACTGGCCTCGGAGCCTAGAGACAGAGCCTAGCGGGAGAACATGGCAAGGGATCCTGGACTGAACCTGACTACAGAGATTGGCAGGAGAACCTGACTGGAACCTGGACACTGAACCTGACTGGAGAGCCTGGACAGAACCTGGCTGGAGAACCTAGCGAGGGAACATGGCTACAGAACCTCGCTGGAGATCCGAAGCAGAGCCTCTCTGGAGATCAAGACCAGAACTTGGCTGGAGATCCTGGCTAGGCTGCTGATCAACTGAACGCTGTCTCCGTGTCCTTCCTTCTTTGCCGACTCCGTCTACACCTTTGGGGACCCCTGGACCTGCTGGGGCTGGACCCCGGCATATGGCGCCCGAACAGGGTACCCCTAGGTAAGCGCCCTGCACTCGGGACGGATCGGACTCCACCGTAAGAAGAGGGTGGATAGTCTTCGCCGACTCCGTCCACACCTTTGGGAACCCCTGGAACAGGATTCCCTTAGGTAAGCCCCCCCATTGAGAACCCCACACTCGGGACGGATAGGACTCCACCATAGGAAGAGGGTGGATAGTCTTCGCCGACTCCGTCCACACCTTTGGGAATCCCTGGAACAGGATTCCCTTAGGTAAGCCCCCCCCCTCCCCCCCCGCCCTTGAAAACCTCCACACTCGGGACGGATAGGACTCCACCAGGGTGCTACAGACCCCCCTATAGAGGATAAATAGGGTAAGAAGGTGGATAGTACAGAACTTAGATTGAGAAGATGTGCCATACTGAGTCCAAAGAAAGAAGACTCTGTATTGATCTTTAGATTAAGAAGATGTGCCATACTGAGTCTAAAGAAAAAAGACTCTGTATTGATCTTTTAACATATATGCTTGCTAGCAGAGGAATTAAGGTTACTCCCAGTCAGACAGAACATTTTATACAAGAAATATGTCCATGCTTTTCTGAGGAAGGAAAGGTAAATGTAATGGCATGGGAGAAGGTAGGCCCAAGAAGCCTTATCCTTAACCCCACTGCAGCCTTTCTACCCTGGGAAAGTGCAGGATTGGCAAGCTCTCCCTGGGATGATAGATCAGGACTCAGGTAATAGCGGAAAGCGCCAATCCTACTCTTAAAATGGATATAAGAGAGCATTTTGGGTTTTTCTTTTTAATGCCTGCTTTTAAAAAATAAAAAAGGGGGAATTTGCCGGGAGCCGGTCCATGCTTGCTGTTTCAAGGGACCTGGCATATATGGCATACTGTTCTTGGCACTATGTGTTTTAACCAAGGTCTCTGAGAAAGGTGGTTTCCCCAGGTAGGGATTTTCCCCTGAAGTTAGGGAGGGAATAAAACCTCTTAACTAAGTGCCAGGCGGGTAATTAATCCCTTTAACTACGAACAATCATGCTTAAACTACATAATCTTTTCTCCCTGGAATGGAGATAAGAAACGCCCTAACCTTTGTAATAGAGATTGATAGGATTGAATCAACTGGTATAAATACAGTTGTAACAAGACAGAAACACTCAGAACTCAGGAGACAGAATTCAGAAGACAGAACCTACACGGAGCCTAGAGACAGAAGAACTTCGCTGGAGAGAGCATGCCGGAGGATCCTGGAGAGGGACTGGCCTCGGAGCCTAGAGACAGAGCCTAGCGGGAGAACATGGCAAGGGATCCTGGACTGAACCTGACTACAGAGATTGGCAGGAGAACCTGACTGGAACCTGGACACTGAACCTGACTGGAGAGCCTGGACAGAACCTGGCTGGAGAACCTAGCGAGGGAACATGGCTACAGAACCTCGCTGGAGATCCGAAGCAGAGCCTCTCTGGAGATCAAGACCAGAACTTGGCTGGAGATCCTGGCTAGGCTGCTGATCAACTGAACGCTGTCTCCGTGTCCTTCCTTCTTTGCCGACTCCGTCTACACCTTTGGGGACCCCTGGACCTGCTGGGGCTGGACCCCGGCACATAATTTGAACCATATAATGTGTAATTTTGGGCGAATGTTGACTTCTAGAATCAACGCCATTATCTTCAAATAATTCTTTCCTTTTTAATTTCTCAGGTCTATTCCATTGTAGGATGCACCAAACTTGTTTAGCCATTCTCCCATTTATGGACATTGTGTTGATTCCCATTTTGGACTATTTCAGGTAAACCGGGCATTAACATTTGTGCAGAAATGTCTTTAGCACAGAATTTGGTGCATGTAAAACCAATGAAGGGCCAGAAAAATGGGAGTCAGGGAGTGGACACAGGAAGTCTGGTTTCAAGGTCCCACTGCCACAGCCCCACCCAGAGGGAAAGAAACACCTACTTCTTCACATAAAGCTGTGTCTGCAGAGCCCACCTACCAGGAGCAGGAATCACAGCCCCTTCTCCCTCCCAGAGTCCAAACTCCACACAAGTGCATGTCGGTGGCTGAAATTAATTCACACCTGGATTCCCAGTCATTAGAAGTGGAAAAGGTGGTATTTAACCTTTCAGCTCCTCTGGTATAGAAGGCAATATAGAAAGGGGTGGAGCATAGATGTCAAGTGCCAATAGACAATACAAGGCATGGTTGAGTCCACTTGCAGGCTCTGTGACTCTCGGCGAGTGATCTCACCTCAAATTGGCTCAGTTTCCTAATGTGATTTCATAGAAAGATATTACCTGGTTCTTAGAATAGAGCAGTTTAAATTCTTGAAATTTTCTGAGTGATATGGGCAATTAGAGTGTCTTTTGTCCCAATGACGCAACTCGTGACAGGCCTCTGGATAGTTGCATGGTGAGGACAGGTTGCCATAAAGGCCAAATCTTGATTAGAAGCCTGGAATTTTCAGCTGCCAATGTAAGAAACATTTAAACCTGTAGAGAATTTTTATGAGTTTATTTGAGTCAAACTGATGACAATTTCCAGGAAGCAAAATCTCAATGAAAAGTGTCAGTTTTGCACAGTACGTTATACATTACAATCAAAGCAAGGAGGCATAAGGGGTTAAATAAAATCCATTGGTGATAGATTAGGTAGGTGGGAGAAAGCAAAACAGGGAAATCTCTGAGACTGGATGAAAAGTAAAACAAATAGACACATACTTCTTTTGCATTGGTTGATAGAGGATAGTTAGCAGCTAACAATTAACATGATGACAATAGCACTGAGGGGGTCTGTGGCTTCCCCTCTGGTGCAGTGAGGGTCTAAAAAAAAGAGAAAAAATTCCTGATATTCAAGAAGTAACTTATCATGAATGCAAAAAGACAATAGACATGTTCAGTTAATATAAAGGTTCAGCTTTGTTAGGAAAAAATACCTAAGACATAGTTACCCACCATGACTCACTTTTAGTTAGAAATTTGTCATTTCAGGCCATCCTATGTGGTTACTTTAAATCTATGATTTTGCAAATCATACTATGCAGGCCTCCTCTGAGCTTGTCAGCTTTAGTACGTGGCCCCACTTTCATCCACACCTCCCCCTTTGGGTCATAAATCAAACGGAATGATTCCTTGATGACCAACCATTTGGTTGGAACATGTGGTTTCATGGTGCTAGAAAGGCTCATCACTAGGAAGTCTTAGTTTATCTAGCTGAACTATGAACCATTGGGGATAGGGCAAGACTGTAACCTTGGATGGAAGTCAAGGTAAAATTTTCTCAAAAGTGAGAAACAGGTAAATGGGAGCCAGTGAGGTTCCACTGGTCTTCATTAAGAAAAACACTTTGTCCCTGAACAGTGTTGCTAAGTGATTGGAGTATCAGCCTGCAGTTCCTGGTCAAGGTCATGTGTCTGGGATGTAGGTCCAATCCCTGGTCCCAATCAGGATGCATGAAGGAGACAGCCAATTGTGTCCCTCTCATATTGATGTTCCTCTCCCTCTCTCTTTTTCTCTCTCCCTCCCTCCGTACTCTCTACCGTCTACTCTTTCTAAAAATCAGTGGAAACAATATCCTTGAGTTAGGATTTAAACAAACAAACAAACAAAAAGAACCAAAAAAAAATAAAGAAAAACATTTTGGGTCATTCTTAACCTATAAGCTATCGCGATTCAAATTTTGCTGTCTGTCTCATTTCTCTGTATTTTTCATCTCGTATAACATTTGCTTATAGTTTGAGGGCACACTATACACCTCTTCAGTTTTCACAATCTGATCCTGAGATGGGTTCTCATTTACAATGGTCCACTTATTTCCCAATGGAAACACTCAAGGGTCATTCATTATTAGTCTGATTCCTGCTGGTTGTGCAATTTGCAACTGTAATCATATTTGGGGACAAGGCTGTAAGAACCCAATGGTGTATATTACAGTTATCTGATAAAAATTTCATAGACCAGGACGACAGTAAGAATATCATAAGTAAATTTCCTGTGCCTCAGCAGCAGTTATAGAAGGCCACGTTTTATAGCTACTTCAGCTTCATTTGAATTAATATGGTTAGTAGACTTTGTTGGGTTAGGGTATAAGCATATCCCCATAATTAGGTTCTGGCTTTTCTACATAAAATTTCTCAATATTCCTTTTCCACTAACCTCTACAGCTTCCCTTGTTTTCAGTTTGCCTTTTTTTACTCATTCAGACATAATTAACTAGTTAGGTCAAACTACTTACTTTTAACTTCTCTTAAAAACACCCAGCCTGGCTGGCGTTGCTAAGTGGTTGAGCAACAACCTATGAACCAAGAGTTCACAGTTCGATTCTCAGTCAGGGTACTTGCCTGAGTTGTGGGCTCGACCCCCAGTGTGGGTTGTGCAGAGGGTATCCAATCAATGATTCTCTCTCATCATTGACATTTCTCTCTCTCTCTCCCTTTCCCTTCCTCTCTGAAATCAATACAAATATTTTTAAAGAACACTCCCAGATCCCTTTCCTCCTTTTGCAATAGCATTCCCTCTACATTTCAAAATGTTATCAGAAATAAAAGCCAGGCCCTGAGCGAATTTGCCTAAGACCAGCTCGTAGTGTGCATGTACTTGACTTCATGAGGAAAGATTGCAGAATATGAGTCCAGGTGATTTTGAGACTACGTTTATTAAAGCTGGGGGCAGGTACACAAGGAAGGGCCTGGGATACATGAAGCAGTAAGAGAGAGACAAGGTGTTGCTGCTTTGGCTCTCTGGAAACTTTATGGGACAGAAGTGAGCCTATGCAAGGCTGCTGTCAGCTCACTGGAGAGTTAGTGGAAAGGGGGCTTGGGGACAAGTTCAGGGAGTTAGCCCAAGATGAGCTAGTGCTGCCTATTGTTCCCATTGTTGCAAGTCGCCTGGGTATCACTTATGGTTTAGGTGAAAGAAAATTCACTGGAAAAGGAGATTTGAGTGGGTGTGCCCCAATAGAGGCACATGCTGGCTTCTTTGCCTCGAGGGGTTCTATCTAGTTTTCAAAGGTGGGGACTTTGGGGAGGTCTCAGGGAAGATCTCAATAGAATATTTATCAGCATTTCCAGGTTTGCCCTTTCAGATCGTGGTCTCCACTGATGGGTCAACAGCAGGACAGGAAGTCTAAGTCACACACGATATGCCAGGGAAGAAAAGGCCACCCTGAAGGCAAGGTCTAGGATCAGTTTTGCCTGTTGCTAGGTACCCAAGGCTTTCTGCCCTGGTGACCTTCTGCATCTGGCTGTAAATTGCTAGGCCAGTTTGTTCAGCTATCTGGCTCAGTTTCCCCATTCTACATGCCAAGGAATATTCCTAACTTCTTACTATAATTTGCATACATTGTTTGGAAATGACTTTCAAAAATTTCTGACAGACTAGTGATGTGTCAAATGAACCAGTCACTAATATTCTTAAAATGGAAGGCTTCTAGTAAATAAGGTTCTTATTTGCTTTTTTTAAGGTTCTTATTTATACAAGACAAAATTGTTCCAGTTGAGCTGGAGTGGCAGTAAAAAGAGGGATGTTCAACAGAATAGAGTTATCCATGGGGTTAACAGCCAGTTACACCAGAGGGGGAAAATGGAAGGATCAGGGGAAGACTCCTGCTTACTTAAACCCCTCACATAGGCCCTGGATCTAAAGTTCTGGAACCCTTGTCCTGTTCTCACCTCAGGGAGTCCTGGGCTAGGAGAGGTTTGTGAACTTCCTCAGAAGAATGAGTACAAAAAGATTGGAGAAAAAAGAAACAGAGCAATTGCTTCTTTATAAATCCATCCCCATTAACACCACCATAAATTAGAAGATTTAATATTGTTAACTGTCCATACTACTCAAAGAAATCTGCACATTCAATAAAATATATTGTAATCACAAAGGCATTTTTAAACAAATAAAAATATCATTCTCAATTCATATGATATCTCAAGGAACCCTGAGGATACAAAACAATCTTCAGTACTTTCCTGAAAACCAGTATTTAGTGTAGACTTTATTGTATCTGTTTAAGGCTACTCACATTTAAGCCAACTTTCTGTGATTTCTTTAAATTCAAATCTCTGAAGTACATCATAGATGGAGAATCTTCCCCTTTGAGCCACAGGGGTGGAAGAGGGGTGGTCCTGTTCATTAGAGTAATGAAATTCAAAACCTCTTCACATTCCTTCTCAGCTCCTTTAGGTTAGTTTGTTGTGGTGCCGCCCTCTGGTGGCCGTATTACAACTTGCACCTCCCAAATAGGGCCAAACCATTTTTTCTTAAAAAAATTTTTAAAAATTGATTTAAGAGAGGAATGGAGAGGTAGAGAGAGACATAAACATCAATGATGAGAGAGAATCATTGGCTTCCTCCTGCATGCCTCACACTGGGGATCGAGTCTGCAACCTGAGCATGTGCCCTGACTGGGAATGAAACCATGAATTCCTGGTTCTTATGTGGACACTCATCCACTGAGTCTCACCGGCCAGGCTCAAAACATTTTGTCCAGCCCGGGGTCTCTGCTAGGGACGTAATCAAGTAAAGTGAGTGTCATTAAGAATTTCAACAATGGTGGGTCCGGACACATAAGTAATACCTTAATCAATAAAGGAAGAAAGAGAATTTCAAAATGGCAAAAGCAAAGTATTAAACCTACTGCAGGCCCTTCTCAGTGACTTCACAGATTTCAATCCAATGAAGTTGGCCCTCCCTAGCAAGGGAAATGGATGTGTTCATCCTCTAAGTTAATTTCATCCCAAATTTAAGTCATAAAATACCTAGAGACTTACAGTCATCCTCAATGTGAGAACTAGAGACTCTCGCACTAAAGATGAACAAAACGATAAGATTTCTAAGTGCCTTAGTAAGACACATGTGCTCTGAAGGGTGGAAGTGTATTATTCCTGCTGTTGATGCTCTATGACAATGACATCAGTGATGACAGTGACAACCGTGTCAGGGTCAGTTCTAATGATGAGCAGTTTATGCCAAGTATGAACTGTAAGGACATTAGGACTCTGACCATTCACAGGTCTGACATATCTATGAGGCTTTCATGGCTCCAATAGTCTGAGCCATGCTGGATGGTACCCTCCAGAGTAAAGAAGAAATTTCTGTGCTTGTAACTTCATCTAACTGATGTTAGGAGAATGAAAGGTGCTTTGTTAAGCCTCTTGTAATACCTCTTATAAAATGACATGCACATTCCTATGGTTTGCTTCTATTCTAAGGCAATTGAACAAGAGCCATTGACCAGCATCTAGGCCTCAGCAGAGACAGAGAGTCTGAACTTGGCCTGTAAGGTGACCCAGTAGCCATAACTGCTCATCATGATCTGGGTTCTATCACACCCCCCAACAGAAGGTCAGGTGGGGAGAGAAGCATCCATCACATGTGGAAGTGACAAAACCAGGATTAGATGAGAACAGGGGGCCAGGACCATGGAAACCTACCACTCCTGCCCTGTTACCTGTCACAGAGCTCTCACCTATGAAATCACAGGAAGTTCTCTTTGACTGGTCAAGAAAGAAGGAAAAGGCTCCACTCACTCCAGTTTATCCTGGCCCTCAATGCCTCCTCCCGCAACACACACTGTCAGCTACTCCATTGCCTGTCCGAAGGCTCCTAGTCAGTCTTGAACCCACATATTCCGTAACATCCAAACATTCCAAGGCTTTATAATTTCTCATCCTGACTCTGAGAAGACAGCATCCCTCCATGTCCTTCCTCATACCCACCTTTTCTTATCCACAATTCTTCTCTGGCCAGGTCTCCAAGGATTTCAGCTAAATATGACAGAGGCCACAAGGAGCAGAAAAGGAAATAGAACCAGAAGAGAGATTTATTTCTGATGTCCCAGGTTCTGGTTATGGAGTCTCTAACCACAGGCACATGGAGTTTGTAAAAACAACAAAGAATGAGGACAGTGATGTCTAGCCTTAGCTCCAGGTCACAGAGGGCCCAAAATAAGGTGCGTGACTGGCATGACAAACATCCTGCATATTTACTGGAGTTCTTGAGTTTTATGACATAGTATTTTTTAAAATGTCTGTGACCCTTCCCTTGAAAGTGCAGTTGAAATGCCCGTGGAATTAGAATACTCTTAATGGTTAGGCTGCGGTGCAGGGGCACTCAGATTCTGGGTCAAAGGCCACTCCAAGGCAACCTGGGGCCACGGAATGATCTGGGTAGTCAGGTCATCTGTTTTGGAGGGTAAGTCAGAAGTGAGGGAGGCAAGTTCGAAACATTTATTTGGAGGATTATATCCAGATAAGGAAATATTGGAGAATTTGAAAATAAGGTAAGATGATCAAGATGACAGGATCAGCTAATTACAGGTAGGTGATGTCAAAAGAAAAGATGCATTGGGCAAATTGAAAGAGGCAAGAAACACTTTATTGAAGACCAACCATGCACTAGGACAGTGAGACTAAGCTCACCACCTTCAAAATAAAAGGCTGGGGAGATTTTAAGAATGGCAGCAGGAATCATAGGCATGTGTGTTTGCTAATTGGCTTTCCACAAAAGAAAAGTAAAACTTCTCACGGAATACGGACAGGAGGTCCTTTCACCTCTTGGCTATTAATGTCTCACCCAAGTTAGGCTGCTACCCTCCCTCAGAGACTGGGACACAGGGACACCAGGAGGATTAAATTTCAAAAGGGTGGGCCCAGGCTCTTGAGACTAATATTCTATTTGACATAACACTTGCAAGAAGTTTTTAAGGAGACTTACGTATATTTCAAAAGGGGAGAGAAAAAATCTGCAATTGCAAATTGCGATTACATTTCTGAAGAAAATGCTCTCAAACAATGGAGGTCAGAGGCCTGCAGTCAGGAAGAACCCATCTAAACATAAGTGACTCTGAGGCAAAGTGAAAGCACCCCTGGTCATAACAAAACGGCTTTCTGCACAGTGGAGGAAAACACCATTAAATGTCTTTCAGCCAAGATCCAGTTTGCATCTTCATCAGTTCCTGCAATTTATAAGCAGGTGAAAAATAGCTGAGAGTCCCTGAACAGAGCCAGGATCTGATCTCCCAGAAGGCTGTGCAATTGGAGTTTTCCATGGAGACATTACATTTCCCTCTATAGTCACCTTCCCTTTGATCAAATGAAATCTCCAAGGAAGAAGAGTATTTGTGATCCTGCATCATGGCTAGTGTCACTCAGTTTGGCTGATTAGTGACCTAAGTTCAGAGGAATGACATTCACACATAGTTTGCTCTGCTGCACATGTTTCTGTGAAACCTAAGATGGGAGTTCTAACAGCCTCATGACGCTAGGGAGCCTCACCATCACACTTCACCTGCAGTCTCTCTAGCTTTGGGAGATGCCCTCTACCCCAAGAGATTCCAAAATGCCCCTCAGGAGAAACTGAGCTCCATAAAGAGTGAAGTCATTTCTAATTCTCAGGATATCAGTGTGAACTAGGACATTTGAGCCAAAGCGTTGGTTTTATGACCAGCATTTCCAATTCTATCCTTTTAACAAGGAAGACAGTATCCTACTGAACTTATGGAAATTGATCCACTGCCACCAAAATGAAAAGTATTTAAGACGGCTTTAAAATATTTGGGGAGAGGGGAGAACCAAGATGGCGGCATAGGTTGACGCCGGGGTTTGCTGCTTTGAACAACTACTTCAAAAGTGAAGCCAAAGAGCGGAGGGGACATCACCCAGAGCCACAGGAGGGCTGGCTGAGTGGAAGTCCTGCGGCTGGGAGGAGAGGGAGGCGCGCGAGGACACTCAGAGGAGGCGCAGTGCTGAGGTCGAATTCTGAGGTGCGGAGTGCGGGGAGCGGGCTGGCGGCGGAGGGCGCGGTTGGCGTTTTCAATCGGGAGGGAGTCGCAGACTCTGAGCACCAGATCCGGGCGAGTCTTTAGGGACCCAGACTCAAACGGGAGAAGCGGGACTGTCTGGCTTCGGTCAGAGCGAGTGCAGCTTTCTCTCCCAGCTTTGCAGCGGGTGCTGGAACTCAGAGAGGCAGAGCCCCTGGGGACAGGACTGAGAGCCGCCATAACTGCTCTCTCTGGCCCACCCTGTTGATCCTGTGCGACCCGCCCCGCCCAAGCCCTGCACAGAGGCATTTGCCGGATAGCCTCAGGCAAAGGCTAGATTAGCACCTCCCTAGAGGACAGAAGTTCTCTCACTGCTGACACAGCTGATTCTCATAGCCACTTGGCCTGGAGGTCAAACCCTCCCTGGAATTAGCTACAACAATCAAGATTTAACTATAAGACTGCGAACAAAGACCACTAGGGGGTGCACCAAGGAAGCATAACAAAATGCGGAGACAAAGAAACAGGACAAAATTGTCAATGGAAGATATAGAGTTCAGAACCACACTTTTAAGGTCTCTCAAGAACTGTTTAGAAGCTGCCGATAAACTTAATGAGATCTACACGAAAACTAATAAGACCCTCGATCTTATATTGGGGAACCAACTAGAAATTAAGCATACACGGACTGAAATAACGAATATTATACAGACGCCCAACAGCAGACCAGAGGAGCACAAGAATCAAGTCAATGATTTGAAATGCGAGAAAGCAAAAAACATCCAACCGGAAAAGCAAAATGAAAAAAGAATCCAAAAATGCGAGGATAGTGTAAGGAGCCTCTGGGACAGCTTCAAGCGTACCAACATCAGAATTATAGGGGTGCCAGAAGATGAGAGAGACCAAGATATTGAAAACCTATTTGAAGAAATAATGACAGAAAACTTCCCCCACCTGGTGAAAGAAATGGACTTACAGGTCCAAGAAGCGCGGAGAACCCCAAACAAAAGGAATCCAAAGAGGACCACACCAAGACACATCATAATTAAAATGCCAAGAGCAAAAGATAAAGAGAGAATCTTAAAAACAGCAAGAGAAAGAAACTCAGTTACCTACAAGGGAATACCCATACGACTGTCAGCTGATTTCTCAACAGAAACTTTGCAGGCCAGAAGGGAGTGGCAAGAAATATTCAAAGTGATGAATAGCAAGAACCTACAACCAAGATTACTTTATCCAGCAAAGCTATCATTCAGAATTGAAGGTCAGATAAAGAGCTTCACAGATAAGGAAAAGCTAAAGGAGTTCATCACCACCAAACCGGTATTATATGAAATGCTGAAAGGTATCCTTTAAGAAGAGGAAGAGGAAGAAAAAGGTAAAGATACAAATTATGAACAACAAATATGCATCTATCAACAAGTGAATCTAAGAATCAAGTGAATAAATAATCTGATGAACAGAATGAACTGTTGATTATAATAGAATCAGGGACATAGAAAGGGAATCGACTGACTATTCTTGGGGGGGAAAGGGGTGTGGGAGATGTGGGAAGAGACTGGACAAAAATCGTGCACCTAAGGATGAGGACAGTGGGTGGGGAGCGAGGGCGGAGGGTGGGGCGGGAACTGGGAGGAGGGGAGTTATGGGGGGGAAAAAAAAGGAACAAATGTAATAATCTGAACAATAAAGATTTAAAAAAAATATTTGGGGAGAGGTATAACAGGAAGAAAAATATCAGTGTTGATACCCACATGGGAGTCCTCCTGTACATTCTTGCTGTCCAAAACAGTGTCCAGGTCCCCTCCACAGGACCCATTGGAGAAGGGACAGAGCTTGGACTCATGGAAGCTTAGCCCATGCTCCCACTGGTCATCACATGACCACTGCCCTTGCTGGGAGAAACTCGGTGTCACCTTCACTGTGGAGATGGTGAAAACGGGACCAACCAGAGGTGGGATCTGGTGTGGAATGTTAGCTTCAGTCAACAATAACCTCAATGCTAGCTCTCAAATTTGAGCATTTATTGACTCAGTTCAAGTCTTCTAAGGACTTTCCACCTTCACAACAAATTTATGTCAAGGGTGAAAAAAATTTATTCAGGGTTTAATAACATAGAGGAGGAAAGCAGGGTCACTAATATTTTATATCCAGCCTAACCGCTTCACTTTCAGCAGAACTGATGTGGTTGGACACTTCACACTGCTAGTTCCCCGCATCCTCCCTCCTGACAGCATCTATGGTGAGGTTTCTGTTACTCCAGGACAGCTTCATGCTCTTACAGACTCATGTTATTGAAGAACCACTGGGTGAGGATCACAGTTGAGTAGCACGTCCGGAACTCAGCATTCTCATGCTCTGTGACTTTGTGTTTCTCTCTAGGAGGGTAGGCACTCTTGTGGGCTCTGCAAAAAGACCAAGGACTGATTGAGAGTGGGCTTGGGACTTGGGGTCCTGCTATATTCCGAGACATCTCCACCACTCACAGTCCCCAGTGAGCTCTGTAAAGGTCAGCAGAGGATGGTCCTGACCTCTGTAGAAGGACAATTGTCTTTGTTCAGGTGACAATGTGTAAGGAGAGGGCTGCACTTCTTCTCTGACCCCACATAACCCCAGCGTGACCCCTGACCTGTTCCCCAGACATCTCTGTAATGTCAGCATAGGGAACACCTTCCCCGCTGATGTTTCCTATGACCTCATCATCAGGTAGTAGTTTCCTCTCATGAGCTTTCATTAATTCTTTCTGTCATTAATTTCAAAAAAGATGAGGTCCCACTCTTTATGTAAAATTCCATGTATGTTGTGGAAGGCAGGCTACCACCTCTGTCCATCTCTTGGGCCAAGGGAACTTTATAGAAAGTGAAAAGGCATTTACCTCTTTTTAAATAATTCATTAGGCAATACAGATGGAACAACCCAGTCTTCATGATCTTGGAACGAGAGGTTCCAGCTAAATGACTTTTCAGTCTAAAAGTGCTTTATTTCCTGGACTGCAGATTGAATATCATGGTAAAATAAGTCTCTAGAGAGAAGTGGTTATAGTTTTAACAAAACGCAGGAGCTGTACAAATAGAAGGAAACTATTCAATATGATAAACGTTACACATGAAAGCTAACAGCTAACCCAACATTCCATGGAGAACCTTGGAAAATGTTACTATCATCATGAACAAGACAAGGATGCTGTTTTTCTTTTTTTGAAAATATATTTTATTGATTATTTGCAGAGAGGAAGGGAGAGGGAGAGGGAGAGTTTCTTAAATGATATTCTTTGAGTTTATTTACTAATTTTTTGCATTATCTACTACAATATCTTTCCTTTGGAAGATGGAAACTGAGCTGATTTCATTCTCATCACCAATTCTCTCTCTCTCTCTCTTTCTCCTCTCTCTCTTTTCTCTCCAGTATTTTTCTAAAGACCAATATTTAGTGTAAGCTTATTGTGTCTTTTTAATGCCATTCACATTTGAGCCAACTACCTGAGATTTCTTTAAATTTGAATCTCCAGAGAACATCATAGACAGAGAACCTTCCTTCTGTGACCTACAGAGGTGGATGTGGGATGGTCCTGTTCATTAGACACTTGTAATGCCACAATCAGAGTAGAAAAAGCCAAATACTTCCCTACATCCCTTCACAGCTTCTCCAGGTTTCCTTGCTGCTGTACTGCTCTCTGTTGGTCACATTACAGAATTTTCCCAACCAACGGTCAGGTGTAGGGGAAGGACTATGTAAAGTCAAATGAAAGTTCATGGCTCTTTGTTCAAATTAAGAACGTAAAGATGACAAAAGCAAACTATTAAACCTACCACAGTCCCTTCTAAGTGGCTGAAAAAATTATGAGCCCATGAAGCGGCCCTCCCTACCAGGGCAAATGGATGTGTTCATTGTCCAGGTTAATTCAATGCCAAACTCAAGTAACAAAAATGGCGAGAACTAGAGGCTTTCCTGCTAAAGAAAAACAAAACTGTAAGTTTCTAAATGCCTTCGTCAGACACGTGTGCTCCAAAGGGTGGAAGTGATGCCTGCTAACGTTGATGCTCTAAGACAATGACATCAGTGATGAGAGTGACACCAGAGACAAGATCAACTCTTATGATCAGCAGTTTAAGCAAAGCATGAGCTATAGGGCCATCCACATCTGTGACCATTCAGGAATCTGCCACATCTATGGCTCCACTAGTCTGGGCTATGCTGGATATACCCTCCAGAGAAAAGGACAAGTTGCTAATTTATGTTAGAAGAATGAAAGGTGCTTTGTGAAACCTCTGGTGAGACCTAATAAAATAATTACTCCTAGGCAGACTTCTTGTGAACAAGGCCACTTCTTGTGAATATTTTCTACAGCAATAAAACAACAGTTCCTAACAGGCTTTTAGGCCTGAGTAGAGATGGAGAGTCTGAATGTGGTCTGTAATATGACCAGGTAGGCAGAACTGCTCATCATAACCTGGGTTCTACCACACCCACCAACATATGTTTAGGTGAGGAGAGAAGCATCCAATATAGTTGGAAGTGACACATCCTGGATTAGACAAGGGCAGGTGGGTACCTACTACTCCATCCCTGTGACCTAGCACAGAGCTCTTACTTGTGGAATCACAGAAAGTTACTCTCACTAGTCAACAAAGAAGGAAAATGCTCCACACATTCCAAGTTCATGCCAGCCCTCAATTTCTCCTCCCCCAACACACACATAGCATCAGCCTTTTCCTTGCGTGTCCCCAGGATCCTAGTCAGACTTACTCACTGACACACAAATTCCCTGGGACATGGCTAACGTGTTTGCTCAGCTGAGGCAAGTCTTGGTGTGTAGAGGTGAGATTGGCCTTTCATGGCTCCCCCAGGCCATGGGGAAACTGCTTTGAGAGCCAAATGCAGATATCTCTCCTGGGTTGGATCTGGATGATGGATACCTCTGGCCCTCAATTTGGTCCTCACCCTCAAGCCTGCCCTGCATACCCCACTTCCCCCAGCCTCCATGCCAACCCCTGTTCTAGTCTGACTACCCTGGACTTCAACTAATTTCCTGGCTCAAATACCACATTCCCTAGACTTGTCTTCTGCATTCATGGTGTGCCCATCCCTCCTCACTTTCAGATTTCCTAACTCCCGACAAGATGCTCATCTGCTTTTCCTTCTTGTTTCTTATTTTATGTCTATTCTGTAACTCCTGCCAGCCAGTATATTTTGTGCTCCCTCTTGTCCCAATTGTCAGGACACTAATATGAATCTTAAAGAAGCTAATCCTATCCCCCAACCCAGTTTCTCATCACTTTCACCTATCCAAGATTGGGAGAACGGCATTCTCACTTCACTACACCTGCTCCAGTGGCTTCTCCCTCAGCAGGTATAAGGTAGCCCCTCGCTAAGATCCCTCAGCAACAACATCCAGAACCCTCACCAAAATTACCCATCTGCAGGGTACCTTTAGGTCCCCTTGACCTCATATAATGCCTAATATCCCCAAACCCCCCTGGCTTTACAATTTATCATCCTGGCTCTGATCAGATCCTATCACTCAACAGTTCCCCTCTATGCCCACTTCTGCTTACCCACAATCCTCCCGTGGCTAGCTCTCAAACAAGTATAACTAAATACAGCAGAGGCCACAAGGCACAGGAAATATTTATTTGCATTTCCCAGTTCTGTATGAACAGGCACCTGGCGATTGTGATTGTAAAAACAATGAAGGAAACAATGTATGAGGACAACTGTCTGTCCTGAGCTACAGGTTATGGGTGACACAAAACAGCATCTTTTAGTGACAGCCTGTGGGTGACTGACATGTCAGGGACCAGCATGCTTACTAGAGTTTCTAAAGTTCAAGACAGATTATTTGTTAAAATCTCTGTGATCTTGTTCCTTGAAGTGCAGTTAAAATGAATGTGAACACAATTGATGGCTTGGTCCCTGTGGAAGTGTGCCCTTTCAGGTCTGCATGACTTCTCAGATTCTCATGCAAAGGCCATCCTGAGGAATCCTGCAGCCTCAAAAGCATCTAAGAAGTCACGTCAGATGCTGCTGTGGATGCCAAGTCTGAAGGAAGGCAGGAAAACTGGAGGCCTTTATGTGGAGGATTTTAGCCTGATAAGGGAAGAAATTGGAAGATTTGAAAATAAGGTAAGGATTGACAATGTGAGCAAAATGACAGGATCAGCTAGTTACAGGTAGATGATGACAAAGTAAAACAGGTGTTGAACAAATTTAAAGAGGCAAGGAAGACATTCTTCAGAACCATGCAATAGGGCAGTGAGATGAAACTCAACACCCCTGAAAGAAAAGGCTGGGGAGATTTTAGGAAAGAAGAAGGAATTATAGGCACCTGTGTTTGAAATAGTCTTTACAGAAAGGAAATGTAAACCATCTCCTGAAGACCTGGCAGAAGGTCTTTTCACATTTTGGTTGTAAATGTCCCCACCCAACTTAGGCTCCTACTCTCCCTCAGAGACTGGGACACAGGGACACCAGGAGGATTAAATTTCAAACGGATGGGGCCAGGTCCTTGAGACAGTTATTCTCTGGGTCATAACACTGGCAAGAAGTTTTTGAGAACACATATATATTTCAAAAGTGCAGAGAAGGAACCTGCAAATACTAATTACATTTATGAAAGAAATGGTCTAAGGATGGAAGACAAAGGCATTTTGTCAGGAAGAAACTGTAAAGGTTAGTGACTCTGAGGGTATAATAAGACCTCTAGTTCAGAACAAATCTGCTTTCTGTACGGTGGAGGGAAACACAACTAAATCTCTTTTAGCCAAGACCCAGTTGACATCTTAATCATTTCCAGCAATGTATAAAGAGGTGCAATTTCCCAGCAATTGCTGAACAGATGCAAAGAAGCTGAGAGTTCCTGAACACAGCCAGGATCTGATCTCCCAGAATGCTGTGCTTCTAGATTTCTCCATGGAGACATGACATTGCTCTCTACAGTCACCTTCGTTTTGACCACAGGTCACCTCCAAGGAAGAAGCGTATTCTCCATCCAACACCATGGCTGGTGTCACTGGATTTGGCCTGATTAGTGACCTAAGTGCAGAGGAACTGACATTTACCACATAATTTGCTCTGATGCAGCTTTTCTCTGAAACCAAAGATGGGAGTTCTAACAGCCTCCTGAGGTTAGGAAGCCACACCCTCTAGCTTTGGGTAATGCCCTCATCTCCAAGAGTATCCAAAAAACCCCGCAGGTCAAATTTAGCTCCAGGAAAGGTGAGGTCAATTCTGTTTCTGTGGGCATCCGTCTGAACTAGGACATTTGAGCCAAATCCTGGTTGTGTTACTAAGGTTTCAATTATACCCTATTAACAAGGAAAACAGAGTCCTATTTACTTGAGGCAAATAAGTCTATAGCCATATAAATATAAATACTCAAAAAGACTTAAGAACTTTTTTGAAATAAGTCAAACAGGGAGAAGAAAAAAAAAGGTCAGTGTTGTTACCCACATGGGTGTCCTTCTGTCCATTCCCATTGCCAACAACAGTGGCAGGGCATCCACTACATGTCCCCCTGGAGGAGGGACAGAGTTAGGATTTATGCAAACTCATCACTTGCACCCAGGGTATTCACACAGCCACTGCCATTCTCTTGAAAGACTTGGTTTCACCTCCAATGTGGAGATGATACAACTTAGACCACACAGAGGTTGGATCTGGTATAGACTATCACCTTAAGTCAATAATAATGACAACGTCAGCACTCTTTTTTGAGCATTTATTGACTCAATGCAAATCTTCTAAGGACTATCCACCCTCACAACAAATCTATTTAAAGAGCACAAAAGATGATTCAGAGTTTAGTAACATATAGCAGAGGAGGAGGGTCACTAATATTTTACATCCAGCTTAACCGGCACACTTTTAGCGCAACTGATGGGATTGGACACTTCACACTGGTAATTCCCAGCATCCTCCCTCCTGACGGGGTCTATGGTGAGGGTTGTGTCATTTGAGGACAGCTTCATCCGCTCCGTCAGCCGCAGATTCATGCCATTGAAGAACCACTTGGTGGATTCTGCATTTGTGTAGCAGGTGAGGACCACGGAATCCTTATTCTCCATGACTGTGGTGTTGCTGGCTTGGAGGGTTGGCACTCTCACCGGCTCTGTGGAGAAATAGAGAGCATGTCTAATTGAGAGTGGGCTTGGGACCTGGGCCATGCTAGCTCCTCAGACATTTTAGCCACTTTGAGTCCACTGTGAGCTCTGTAAGGTCACTGGAGGATGGTTCTGATCTCCTCAGAAGGACACTTGTCTTTGTTCAGGGCACGATGTGTAGGGAAAGGGTTGCACCTCTTCTCTGAACCCAGATCACCCCTGACCTGTTCCCATAGACATCTTTGTAGTATCAACACAGGGAAATCTTTCCCAGTCCACGTGTCCTATAACCTCACTGTAAGGTGGAGTTTTCCTCTCATGTGCTTTTACTGACCTTTTCCTACAAGTTCTTTTGACTTAAAAATTCCATGTATGTTGGGAAAAGCAATCTTACCACTTCTGCCCATTACTGGGGCCAAGGGTAATTTACCGAAAGTGAACGGGCATTTAACTATCCTATCTAATAAAAGAGAAACATAGTAATTGGCGTACGACCGCTACACTTCCCATTGGCTAATCAGGGTGATATGCAAATTAACTGTCAGGCAAGATGGCGGCCGGCCGCCAGGCAGCTTGAAACTAACATGAGGCTTGCTTGCTCCAGTGACGGAGGACTCCAATGTTCCACGCCTGCCGCTGCAGGCCTCTGAGCTGCAAGCAACTATGTAACAAACATAGAAGCTAAACAAAACCCCAGAAACCTGCCAGGCTTCAGCCAGCAGGATCGCAACATTTTAAGCAAAGGCCAGAAACCTACTTTCAGCAGCAGAGGCCTAAGAGCTGGAGCCAAGCCTCAAAGCTAAAGCTGGCCAGGAATAAAAAAAGGAAAAAGAAAAAAAGGAGCGGTTGGGAGCTTCAGACACCCCCAGCCTCAAAACAGCCCTTGGCTCCTCACCAAGACTGGCCAGGCACCCAGTGGAGAGCCCCACCCTGAAGGGTGTGTGACCAGCTGCTAACAGCCATCATCCCCTCACCCAGGCCGTCCAGGCACTCCAGTGGGGACCCACACCCTGATCCAGGACACCCTTCAGGGCAAACCAGCCGGCACCCACCCATGCACCAGGCCTCTACCCTATATAGTAAAAGGGTAATATGCCTCCCAGCACCGGGATCAGCGGAGCTGCGAGGCTTCCCAGCACCGGGATCAGTGTGACAGGAGGCAGCGCCCAAACCCCCTGATGGCCCTGTGGCTCTGTGTGTGACAGGGTGCAACTCCACAAGCCCCTGATTGGCCCTGCTCTTTGTGTGACAGGGTGGGGTGCCCCAAAACCTCCGCCCCCAAGGGCCCTGCTCTGTGTGTGACTGGGTAGAGCCATAACCTCCCCATCGGCCCTGCCCTTAGTGTGAGAGTTTTGGCACCCCAACCCCCTGATCGGCCCTGCTCTGTGGGTGATAGAGGGTGGCGCCCCAACCCCCTAATTGGCCCTGCTCTGTACCTGACAGGGTACAGAGCCCCAAACCCCTGATGGGCCCTGCTCTGTGAGTGACAGGAGGTGGCGCCGCAACCTCCCCAAGGACCCTGCCTTGAGTGTGACAGGGGATGGTGCCCCCACCCCCCAAATGGCCCTACACTGAGCATGACTGAGGGTGGAATCACAACCTCCCAATCGCCCTGCTCTGTGTATGACAGGGGGCGGCGCCCCCACTCCCCAATCGGTCCTGCTCTGAGCCTGACCAGGGGCTGCACCTAGGGATTGGGCCTGCCCTCTGCCACCCAGGAGCAGGCCTAAGCCAGCAGGTCGTTATCTCCCGAGGGGTCCCAGACTGCGAGAGGGTACAGGCCTGGCTAAGGGGCCCCCTCCCCCCGAGTGCACAAATTTTTGTCACCGGGTCTCTTGTTGTTAAATAACTCATTAGGCAATAAAGATGGCCAAACCTAGTCTTCGTGATCTTGGATCTGGATAAGTTCCATCTATAGGTTTCCTCAGTCTGAACAGGACTTTATTTCCAGGCCTGCTGATTGCATATAATGGTAAAATAAATCACTAAAGAGAAGTGGTTATGATTTTAACAAAGGACAGGAACTGTAGGAATAGGAGGAAATTACTAAATATGGTAAAGGCCACACATGAAAGTCCACAGCTAACACATTACTCCACAGAGAAACTCTGAAAACAGTACTAAGGACATGAATAAGACAAGGATGCGGTTTTTCCCTAATCCAACTAGTCAGGAAAATCAGGCAAGAAGATGAGATAAGAGCTATCCAATTTAGAGAGGAATAAGGAAATACCTTTTTAAAATGACAACATAATCTTATTGTAGAACACCCTGAAGATTTCACCACATACCTACCTAAAATAACTATTATAACTAATATAAAAGATGAAGTTGTCAGAGACAAAATCAACACTCAGCATCATTTCCATTATTTAAACAAAAATGAACAATTCTCAAATAAAATAAATAAAACAGTTCCATTTACAATAGCATCAAAGAGACTAGGTACTTAGGGTTAAACATAATAAGGAGGATATGAACACACTGAAAACTACCAAACATTTCTGAAAGTAAGGAAGGAACAAATAACTGGAAAGGCATCCATGTTCATTGATTCCAAAACCACCAACTATCTACATATTTGAAACAATCCCTATCAAAATCCCAATTACTTTTTTCAGAAATAAAAAAAAAATCCATCCCAGAATTTATGTGGAATTTCAATGGATTCCAAACGTTTGCAACAATCTTCAAAAGGATGAATTGAAATTGGAGGTCTCACAGTTACTAATTTCAAATCCTACTACAAAGGGAAAGTAACCAAAATAGTTACACTGGCATAAAGACTTCTATTTGTCAAAAGACACAATCAAATGGTTTTGATAAAGGAGCTAAGAACTGTTCAATGGAGAGAGGACAGTCATTTTAACAAATGCCGTTGAACAACAATATCTACATACACAACATTTCAGTCAAAATGGATTGAATCCTAAAGCTAAGAACTAAAATGATAAAACTCTTAGAAGAAAACATAGGGGTAAGCAGTATGGCATTGGATTTGGCAGTGATATCTTGTATATGAGACTGGAAACTCAGGCAAGAAAATATTAGATTATTGAGATTTTTGACAAAATGAAACCTTCTGTTCATCCAAGGACACAATCAACACAGTGAATGGTGATCTGTGAAATGGTAGAAAACAGTTTGCAAATCTTCTAAGGACTGGGGAGATTTTAAGAAAGAAGAAGGAATTATAGGAATCTGTGTTTGTTAATGGGCTTTACAGAAAAGAAATGTAAACCATCTCCTGAAGTCCTGGCAGGAGGTCTTTTCACATCTTGGTTGTAAATGTTGGATATTAACCGAAAGGTTAATATCCAGAATATATTAAGATCTCCTACAACTCAACAACAGCAACACCAAATAAGCTGATTTAAAAACGGGCAAACCTCGTGAATACACATTTCTCCATAGAAAATATACAAATGGTCAATAAGACCAGGAAAAGATGCTCAACATCACTATCATTAGAAAAATATAAATCAAATCTCTCAAAGTTGATGCTTGTGATATTGAGTGTGGGTAACTCCACTGAGCAGGTAACAGGAGAACACTGCCCTGTGGGACACTTGAGTCCTCCAAGCCTTCTTCAATCAGAATTGGCTCCTCTCACCTCTCAGCCAACTTAAAGGAATAAGGCAGGTCTATGTATCACAAGACAAATACCCGGGGCTCTGAGCCCTCAGAGAACTTAAATCCTCTATGTCTGGGAGAAAGCACAGCCTTTCTCAGGAGCCAAGACTGTTCAATGGAGAAAGGACAGTCTTTTCAACAAATGAACGGAATCAGTCAATAGATTAGCAAGATTTGGTTGTGGAAAAACAGAGAACCTAGAGTTAGAGACACCTCCTGCCCCCCTATTCCTCCCACACCTCTCCTAGTTCTTCACTGACCAGCTGAATGCAATTTTTTCTAGCTGCACAGACTTTCATTGCTCAGCTGAGGTGTGTTTCTAAGAGACACCATTTCCCAGGACTCTTAAAGACTCAGATTCGAGCAGAAACAAAACGGGACCAGGATCAAACGTGTGGTCAGTTGACTACTCAGTCCCCAGGTCCAAGAGTTGGGTCAGGCCTTCCCAGGTGAGTGTGACTGACATGAGCCAGTGAGCCAATAAATGATAGAGCAGAGCCCAAGGAATGAGCCAGAAAGGAGTGAAGGGACAGGCAGGATCTGATTGTGGCAGTAGAACCATATGCTCTGCCCTTGGTCATTAAAGTCATTCTCCCTCTGCTGAGGGCAGGTGCGGCTTGTGCAGATGCAGAAGGGGTGATGGATGGCAAGAGGGGAGCATGGATTGCTGACATTCGGACCCTTGTGGACCATTTGTGTTTGGTGGTTATGAGATAGAAATTTGGAAAACTTTAAAATTCCCCCATATGCAAAACTTACTATTAATACCCCAGGGCCTAAGAGCAAAAGCAAGAAGGACTATTTCTCTAGAGAACAGCAAAGGGTCTGAAACATGGGTCTCAACCCTTGGAGTGACAGGGAGCCTTTCCCATGTGGCCAGCATTTCAAAGACTCTGCATCCAGGTTTCAGCCTCTGAAGATGTTTTAGCTCATTCCTTCCTTCAGTAGCCATTTATTTCTCCCTAATTCATCAAAACAACCGAGTGTTACATCTTCATCCCTTAGCTGGTTACAAGAGTGAATGGGGAGCGAGCAGGCAAAGTCCTTTCCTTTATATCCAGTGGGAATGACACCAACACATCAGGAAACTATTCAGTTTTTTCACCTCCAGTGCATGGAGGGGTGTATCAGCCACCTGAGGGGAAGGTCTGGGTGTTCCCAGCACTGACTGATTGTTACTGCAGGTAATTTGGTTCTAGAGTACAAATAAATTAATTCTCCATTTCGTGTCATTTTCTAGACCACAGTCTCTCCCTCTGAACTGGGGATGCCTAAGGGAAAGTCTAAACCAGTGATGGCAAACCTAAGACACGTGTGTCAGAGGCATCATGCAAACTCATTTTTTGGCTGATTTTTCTGTTAAATGGCATTTGCATATATAAAATAAATATCAAAAATATGTCTTTGTTTTACTATGGTTGCAAATATCAAAAAATTTCTATATGTGACTCGGCACCAAAGTTAAGTTAAGGTTTTTCAAAATGCTGGCACACCAGCTCAAATGGTTTGCCATCACTCATCTAAACCAATGTTTGCTTTAGGGATCCCTATGGGATGGAGGAGAGGTAATGTCTGCAGACAGACCTTGAGTCACTCTCATGGTCTGTGTGGCTTTGCTTTAGTGACTATATCTCCCTGTGCCTTGGTTTCCTCTCAATGCAGTTTGATGAACATTTTACTGCCAGGGTGTCAGTGTATTAACAATAAAATATTCACAATGTCTGAATAATCATCGGCACAGGGGAGCTGCTCAAATGAGGAACATCTATTATTGATCAACTCCAAGGGAGAATCTCCTGGGCTGATCCCTGGTTGATGAGGAGCTGCCAGGAACATCTTTCCTCCTTTTTGTTCCCTTTGATTCTGACCTTTCTCTGGACTCTCCTAAATGTTTCAGTGTAGTTCACAAATGGCCTGGCGACCTTTTCCATCTGTGCTAGCCACACACAGTCACAGGTGAAGCACCGCCCCTATCCAGATGTGGCTCATGGGCCTGAGTTCTGGCTTCTGAGCAGCTCTAAAGCCTTGTGACTCAGACACCTGGGAAATATTTGCTCCCACTCAGCCCTTCCCAGGAGGTTAACCCCAACCTGACACAAGATCCCCAGGGTCCCTGGAGTCAGAAAAACTGGGGCAGGGGTCTGGGCGGGGCTGGCAAAGCTGAGCTTCTTTATGAGGATTGCAGGGTGCTCCTCAGGATGGACCTTGGATGAGCCCTGCAGGGTCTCTCTCAGGGTCTTTGTCATGGGGAGGGGCCGAGGGAACCGGACTGAGACTGGTCTCTCTCTGCTGAGAAACTCCCATCAGACTGGCCCTTCTCTCTGTGGAGAATGTCTGCAGGGCTGGAATCCGGGAAGGGAACTCTGATCCTATAAAGATTGTCTTCACTGTGTGTGTCCTGCACTCAATGTCCAAACCCAACCTGGGAGATGATGCAGAGGGGGATGGAGGCAGAGTCCAGGGCTGTCAGTCCTGTGTGTGAAGTGCAGTTCACCCACCCAACACCCAGAGTTCAGAGAGAAATCACTCACCATATACATTGAGCCGTGCAAATCTCATTTCTTTTTTGAAGTCTTGAAGGTAGACCACTAAGGTGTAGGCTCCTGTGTCCTTCTCCGTGACCTTATTTATCACCAAGGATCCATCAGAAGTTATGTGCTCTCGACCGCTGTGTGCAGGCCCTGTTCTATATCTTCGTAGGAGCATTCCAAGACGTCCAATCATATGTTTGTAGTTTGCCCCTTTTCCCTTGTACCAAATGAAGACGCTAACATCAGCAGGCACATTGCGGGTACGTAGCATCACATCCCTCCCTTTGACAGCATTTTTTGACAAAACAACGAATTCGGCAGTGGTGGGCAGGCTCCAGAAATTCAAGAGTGAAACTAGGAGGGAAGAGAGAAATTGATCAATACTTGGATGTATATGTTGGGATGGAAAGATGAGGGCCTGGATTTGGAACAGATCTCTTCATCCCATCCTTGGTGTGTGTGTGGGTGTGAGTGTGTGTGTGTGTGTGTGTGTGAGTGTGTGTGTGTGTGAGTGTGGTCAAGGTCAACAGTATGACCACCAATACTTCAGCACCTGTGAACCGGTTCCTTTTTCTGTTTCTCAGTCTCTTTTCCAGGTGTCTGTTCGGCTCACCCACTCACAGTCCTCAGACCCCTGCTGACACTTAGGGGTGTCCATGGGAGGCATCTTCACGGGACACTTCCCTAAAGACTCTCTGTTAATCATGTTCTGACCTGTCTCTGCTCTGTTGTTCTTTTTATAACACTTGTGGGTACCTGCCATCCCATGTAGATATTTTCTTATCTCTCTCCACCCACAGAACATGAGCTCCATGGGGACAGGGGCTTGTCAGATCTTGCATCCCCAGTGCCTGCAGCAGGCTGCAAATACCTGTGTGTGAATGAATGTTCCCAGAGTCCTGAACCTGTTGGGGTGTATTTCTCCTTGGCTGGTGGTAAGGAAGATATTTAGCATCCCTGATTAAGTTTTTCTCTGGTGCCACCTGACATAAATTATTATTATGGTCAGTTTCCAAAATTCATTACACAGTGATGAATAACTTAGGAATTTACAGCAACTGAAGTTTCCCTGCCACACTCCACTTCCAGATCATGAGATTTCCCAGTTACCTGTTACCCATCTCCGTTACCCATCCTACTCTGCTCCCCTGTCCTCTCCCCTCAGGTCCACACAGAAGCCCTCCCTCCACTCTCAGAGCGCTGTTCTCCCCAGGAGACCCCAGCAAGTCCCTCTCTTTCCTGCTTCAGTCCACACCCCAGGGATTGTTCCTTCCTTACCGGCCAAAAGGAGCCCCTGCCAGGAGACAGGTCCTCGGCGGATAGGGGCTGAGAGTGACTCCATGGTGTCTGCTGCCTGCACTGTCCCTCCCTCTGCAAGAAGCGCTTGGATTCCAGGAAAGCTCAAAGGCACCGCTGTACAAACTGGTGGATTCTGCTGTCCCTCCTCACTGTGCACTGGGCCTCCTCCTAGTGCAAGATCACTTACCTGCTCACGTGGACGAGGGCGGAGTTTGTACCAAGGACCCACCTCCTCCTCCCCTCATTTTTGCCACCATTTCCCCCTCCTTCCAGCTTACCATCCCTCTAAATGTTGGTTCCCTTGGGACTGCTGATGTACCTGAACACACACACACACACACACACACACACACACACACTCACATACTCTGTTTGGAAAAGCACCAGCCTGGGGCATCCAGGTCATGGGCATTCCCCATGGCTCCCAGTCAGATGCACAGTAGCCCCCCCCCCCCCACAGTCCTCTCTTTTTCACAGTTTACTTTTCCCTTCAGAGCAGGAGTTTGAGGGCCACTTCAGGACCTCTTCTCACAGGGATGTCACCACCGCTGTGCATCGGATCACCTGTGAAACTTTGTAAAGATTGCGATGCCCAGGTGACACCATAGATGCTGCTTTAGCAGCTGATCAGCTAATGTGGATGCCCAACCAGAATGAGATCTGGTGATGTGGTGATGGGACACCCCTCCCCCTCTCCTGTGCACAGGCAGGGTCTCCACATGCTGTTAAAATGAAGATTCTGACTCGGCAGGTGTGCGGTGTACTAGAGACTCTGAATCTGATGAGCTCTCAGGGAAGGTGGGTGTTACTGTCCTGTGGAGTCCACTTGCAACAGCAAGGCTGATGGGGCCACGTGTCCCCTGAGAGGATGACCCTCTCATCCCAGCATTGGCCTCTGCTGTGTCTTGGTCTTGGGTCTGTCAGCACCACACAGAGAGCCCCACAGGCCCCAAACTGGGGATTATTTCTGTTTGTGACACAGAAACCCAGCTGAGCACCGGGTTGCCCGGTGTTCTCAAATGTGCTGGGAAGGTTGGATTTCCTCCCAGCAGGAAGGGCACAGAGGTGACTGTGGGGGTAAGAAGGGGTCAAGCTGGGTGACGACTACAGAAGGGACCCTCCCTCTATCTCAGGTTGTCACCAGCCTGCCCCTTGCTTCCAGGGACAGAGACCCAGGGCCAGGAGTCTCAGGAGGCCCTGCAGTTCTTGGGAGTGAGGAGGAAGGTGTCCTGCATGTCCTGGGAAGAGAGGACTCTGGTGGGAGCTCAGGTGGCTGTGGGCTCCCTGTTCGTCAGGGGTAGTTTCTGGGAGACCCTCCCTCTCTGTGGGCTGAGCCTGTGCTGGTGCTCCCTGACCTTGGGGCGCTGTCTGTCCTCTGCCTGGGGGAGTTTCCTTTCATTACCCCACCTTGTTCATGGGTGGTGACAGGCATGGGACAGGGAGCAGCAAATAGAGCCCTGAGAAAGCAAGTGCTCTTGGGCCTGTTAAAGTAAGAAACTTCCCAACCTGTGAAGATTTTCATGAGTTTATTTGAACCAAGCTAATGTCATATGCCTGGAACAAGATCTCAAATCTTAGCTTGGCAGTTGTGCAACTTATTTTATACATTATAATAAAAAAAAAGAAGATGGAATAAGTTGTGTGAAATCCATTAGGAAGTAAAGAACTCTCTAGAATTGATAAATAACAAAATGAAGAAACAGGTTTTTTTTTTTTTTTTTTTTTTTTTTTTTACTTTGGTGGGTCCAGGATAAATAATATTTACAGCACATAGAGAGGTTGTGCAAACAATCAGGTAACCTAAGAAGTATGTTGTCTCATATGCTGGTCCCAGAGTCTGTGCCTTCAAATCCTCTTGCAAAAGAACAACTACTCTGATGTATCAAAGGTATGTTATCCAAGATGCATAAGAACAGAGAGCAGGGCTCACTTAACGTAAAGTCTGACCTTTGCTAAGGAAGCTGCAGGCCTGGGACATGGCTCCCTGCCATCACCTGCCCAGTAAGGAATTTGTGATCAGACCATCCTGTGCAGTTATTTTTGGTCACTCAGATTGTCAGGATTGCCATGTGACCTGCTGGGCTTGTCAGGGTTATTTTACAGCCCCTTCTTGTTGTTGTTGTTTCATTCACAGTCCCTAGAAGTAGCAGGTGGGATACAGCACTCGTGAGGGCGGATTCCGAAAGCATCTGTAGGAGCAGAGGATGGAAATCAGGCTCCTTCTCCAGCTCCTTAGGCAAAGCCAGGTTCATGTGTGAATTCCCTGTGTTGTCTGTGTGTTTAAATGTCACCCCCTGGGGAGAAGAGGGAGACCTTCAACCAATGTCAGTTGCTGCACCAGGGATGCTGACCAGAGGATGAGTGTTGACCCGGAAACCTGGGTAGAGGTGGGCTCAAGCTTAAAGGCCAGTCAGTCGGGGTCCAGTCACTGCAGGTTCCAGGCCTCCTGACTCCATCGGAGAGTAGGGTGAGAGCAGTAAGAGGAGAGGATCTGGGGCTGCTTCCATCTCAGAGGGGCTGAGGGTCCAGAGGATTATGAGTCCAGTTTCATGAGATCTGTCCCCTCTGGTGGATGTGCTGTTTCAGGAGGAACTCTCTGTCCCAATGGTTTCAAGAACAGAATCTGTTGATGTCTCTTCTGAGGCTTTTAGATGAGTGTGCCAAACTGGAGGGCTGATCCCCTAAATGCCCTGTGCTTCTCCATCATTGCCTTGGGGTGTTGCATTCAAGTCACCTGTGTCCCTGTCCATCCTCTGCTGTAGTCCTCCCCCACGGCCCAGGATCTGATGCAACTCCACTTGGAGTGTCAACCACAGGAGCTGTGTGTCCCTCTGTTAGTGGAGGGGAGGCTCCTGTGGGACCCTCTGTCCTCTGAGATGGGAGCAACCCCAGATTCTGGGTTCTCCTGTCCCATCTGCTGAGGAAGTTCCCCTTGCTCCCCAGGACATCATGGGCAGGTGAGATGTTCAAGGACTACAGGCAGGTGTCCCAAAAACCAGGGAACGTGAGTTTGAGAGTCATCCCCGGATTCCTTTGAGGTCAGAGTGAGCTCTCTTTCCCATGGTAGTACCTCTACCTGGGGTGATAGATGCAGAGTGTCTGCCAGAACATATATCTGTGAGAAGACAAAGAACAGAGGCTGCTGTCCAGTCCCCAGGAACATGAGACAACACTCACAATGTGGAAATGGGGAGGGCTGTGTTTTTCTGGGAATGAAGGAAGGTCTGACTCTTCACTCTTAGTTGGTCCTATCTCCCACTTCCCTGATTGTGTTAGGGGGGAAAAACCCTTCCCTGGGTCATCTCTGGACACTTGTGGCCTCCTCCCATGCTGACACCAATGCCTTTGTGACAATAAGGAACAGAGTTTGACCACTAGTGTCACACAGGCTGACAGGCTTCCATTGGGTGGTTTCTCTCATCCATTTAAGGAGTGTTTACTGAACATCTGTGATGTGTCAGGCCTGGAATGCGCACTGGGACCTGAGAGTACAGGACATAGGTGGGACCTTTGCTCATGGAGTTTACCTTGTAACAAAGACAGGCTCTCAGAAAAATCACAGCACTAAGGAGTTAATTATAATCTAGAGAGGTACAACAAAGAAAGAGTTGTATGTACTTTAGTCTCAGCTTGTCTGGGAATCACAGAGAGCACTTCTGAGAAAGTGACCTCTTGGCTGAGACCTGAAGCATGAGTGGCCATTCACCCTTTGGGCAGAGGTTGGTGTGCAAGAGCTGCCTGCACAGGACTGGACTTTGGTGGACAGATACCTGGATGAATGGAGGAGCTTTCAAAGTCCTGTGTGGACAGTGTGAAGAGTGAGAAGGAATGTGGACTGAGTAATGCTGGTGAGGTTGGACCCTGCTGGGCTGTGGGTGCTGCTGAGGTGGGTTCAGCACACACCTGAGGAGGCTGCAGGCTGTGGAGTAGCTCACCCTCTCTTGATGGACAAGGTGAAAAATGTGCAAGAAAAAAGTCATGTTACAGTTTTGAATTTTATATTCAATTTATACTTTAAGGAATATTTCATATCTGTACATTTAAATTTAACATATTTATTGAGTTTTAGTTGTCATGTAATAAACTTACCACATTGCAATTATACAGTTTATTAAGCTTTGCCAGATGCATGCACCAGAGAAGTTGTTACGATGAAGAAAATGAACATGTTCTTCAATCTTAAAGCCTCCGCAGGCTGTCTTATAATCTCCTCACTCTCTCCTCTCCCACTCCCTCCAACTCTTATCTGCTTTCAGTCATTATAGATGTGTTTGCATTTTCTGCAGTTTTCATAATCTGAACCATATAATATGTAATTTTGGGCGAATGTTGGCTTCTTGAATCAAGGCCATTATCTTGAAATAGTTTTTTCCTTTTTAATCCCTCAGGTCTATTCCATTGTAGGATGCACCAAAATTGTTTAGCCATTCGCCCATTCATGAACATTGTGTTGATTCCCATTTTGGACAATTTCAGGTAAACTGGGCATTAACATTTGTGCAGAAAGGTCTTTAGCACAGAATTAGGTGCTTGTAAAACCAATGCCAGGCCAGAGAAATGGAAGTCAGGGAGTTGACACAGGAAGTCTGCTTTCAAGGTCCCACTGCCACAGCCCCACCCAGAGGGAAAGAATCACCAGCTTGTTCACATAAAGCTCTGTCTGCAGAGCCCACCCATTAGGAGCAGGAATCACAGCCCCTTCTCCCTCCCAGAGTCCAAACTCCACACAGGTGCATCTCAGAGGCTGAAATTAATTCACAGCTGGAATGCCAGTCATTAGAAGTGGGAAAGGTGGTATTAAACCTTTCAGCGCCTCTGGTATAGGAGGAAATATAGAAAGGGGTGGAGCATAGATGTCAAGTGCCAATAGACAATACATGGCATGGTTGAGTCCACTTGCAGGCTTTTGAGTCTGGGCAAGTGATCTCACCTCAAAAAGCCTCAGTTTCCTCATGTGATTTCATAGAAAGATATTTCCTGCTTCTTAGAATAGAGCAGTTTAAATTCTTGAAATTTTCTGAGTGATATGGGCAATAAGAGTGTCTTTTGTCCCATTGAGGGAACTCCTGACAGGCCTCTGGATAGTTGCAGGGTGAGGACAGGTTGCCATAAAGGCCAAATCTTGATTAGAAGCCTGGAATCTTCAGCTGCCAATGTAAGAAACATTTAAACCTGTAGAGAATTTTTATGAGTTTGAGTCCAAATGACGACAATTGCCAGGAAGCAAAATCTCAACAAAAATTGTCAGTTTTGTACCGTATGTTATACATTACTATCAAAGCAAGGAGGCATAAGGGGTTAAATAAAATCCATTGGTGATAGATTAGGAAGGTTGGAGAAAGGAAAACAGGGAAATCGCTGAGATTAGATAAAAATTAAAACAAATGACACATACTTTTTTTACATTGGTTGATAGAGGATAGTTAGCAGCTAACAATTAACATGATGACCATAGCAATGAGGGATTCTGTGGCTTCTCCTCTGGTGCAGTGAGGGTCTGGCAAAAAAGAAAAAAATTTCCTGATATTCCAAAGTTATCATGAATGCCAAAAGACAATAGACATGTTCCATTAACATAAAGATTCAGCCATGTTAGAAAAAAAATACCTAAGACATAATTACCTACCATGACTCACTTTTAGTTATAAAGTTGCATTTCAGGCCATCCTATGTGGTTACTCTAGGTCTCTGATTTTGCAAATCATACTATGCAAGCCTCCTCTTAGCTTGTCAGCTTTAGTATTAGCCCCCGTTTTCGTCCACACCTGCTCCTTTGGGTCATAAATCAAAAGGAATGATTCATTGATGACCAACCTTCTGGTTGGAAAATGTGGTCCCATGGGGCTAGAAAGGCTCATCACTAGGAAGTCTTAGTTTATCTAGCTGAACAGTGGACCATTGGGAATAGGGCGAGCCTGTAACCTTGGATGGAAGTCAAGGTCAAATTTTCTCAAGAGTAAAAAGCAGGTAAATGGGAGCCAGTCAGGTTCCACCTGTCTTCATTAAGAAAAACACTTTGGCCCTGACCAGTGTCTCTAAGTGATTAGAGTATCAGCCTGCAGTTCCTAGTCAAGGTCATATGTCTGGGATGTAGGTTCAATCCATGGTCCCAATGAGGATGCATGCAGGAGACAGCCAAATGTGTCCCTCTCACATAGATTTTCCCTTTCTCTCTCTTTTTCTCTCACCCTCCTTCTCTCCTGTCTCCCTTCTACTCTCTAAAAATCAATGGAAACAATATCCTTGGGTTAGGATTGAAAAGAAAAACAATAAAAAATAAATAAATAAAAAATTTTGAGTCATTCCTGTCCTATAAGCTATCGTGATCCAAATTTTGCTGTCAGTCTCATTTCTCTGTATTTTTCATCTAGTATCACATTTTCTTATAGTTTGAGGGCACAATATACACCTCTTCAGTTTTCACAATCTGATCATGAGATGGGTTTTCATTTACAATGGTCCACTTATTTCCCATTGGAAACACTCAAGGGTCATTCATTATTAATCTGATTCCTGCTGGTTGTGCCATTTGGAACGGTAACCTTATTGGGGACAAGGCTGTCAGAACCCAATGGTGTATATCAAATTATCATCTAAAAATTTCATAGACAAGAAGACAGTAAGAGTATCATAAGTAAATTTCCTGTGCCTCAGCTGCAGTTATAGGCGGTCATGTTTTTATAGCTACTTCAGCTTCATTTGATTAATATGGTTAATAATCTTTGTTGGGTTAGGGTGTGTAAGCATATCCCCATAATTAGGTTCTGGCATTTCTACATAAAGTTTCTCAATATTCCTTTTCTACTAACGTCTGCAGCTTCTCTTGTCTTCAGTTTGCCTCTTTTTACTCATTCAGAAATATTTAACTTGTTAGGTCAAACTACTTACTTTTCACTTCTCTTAAAAACACCCAGCCTGGCTGGCGTTGTTCAGTGGTTGAGCATCAACCTATGAACCAAGAGTTCACAGTTCGATTTTCAGTCAGGGCACTTGCCTGAGTTGTGGGCTCGACCCTCAGTGTGGGGTTTGCAGGGGGTATCCAATCAATGATTCTCTCTCATCATTGACGTTTCTATCTCTCTCTCCCTTTCCCTTCCTCTCTGAAATCAATACAAATATTTTTAAAGAACATTCCCAGATCCCTTTCCTCCTTTTGCAATAGCATTCCCTCTACATTTCAAAATGTTATGAGAAATAAAAACCAGGCCCTGAGCAAATTTGCCTAAGACCAGCTGGTAGTGTGCAGGTACTTGAGTTCATGCAGGAAAGATTGCAGAATATGAGTCCAGGTGATTTTGAGACTATGTTTATTAAAGCTGGGGGCAGTGACACAAAGAAGGGCCTGGGATAAAAGAAGCAGTAAGAGAGAGAAAAGGTGTGGCTGCATCGGCTCTCTAGAAACTTTAGGGAGAGAAGGGAGCCTATACAAGGCTGCTGTCAGCTCACGTACACTGGAAAGTCAGAGGCAAGGGGACTTGGGGACAAGTTTAAGGGGTAGCCCAAGATGAGCGAGTGCTGCCTATTGTTCCCCTGGTTGCAGTCTCCTGGGTATCACTAAGGGTTTAGGTGAAAGAAAATTCACTGGAAAAGGAGATTTGAGTGGGTGTGCCCCAATAGAGGCACATGCTGGCTTCTTTGTCTTGAGGGGTTCTATCTACTTTTCAAAGGTGGGGACTTAGGGGAGGTCTCAGGGAAGATCTCAATAGAATATTTATCATCATTTCCAGGTTTGCCTTTTCAGATCGTGGTCTCCACTGATTGGTCAACAGTAGGACAGGAAGTCTAAGTCACACAACCAATGGTATGCCAGCGGAGGACAGGCCACCCTGAAGGCATGGTCTAGGAACAGTTTTGCCCATTGCAAGGTACCCTAGGCTTTCTGCCCTGGTGACCTTCTATATCTGGCTTTAAATTCCTAGGCCGTTTTATTCAGCTATCTGTCTCAGTTTCCCCAATTCAACATGCCAAGGAATATTCCTAGCTTCTTACTATAATTTGACTACATTTCTTGTGAATGACTTTCAAATATTTCTGACAGACTAGTGATGTGTCAAATTAACGAGTCACTAATATTCTTAAAACGGACAGCTTCTAGTAAATATGGTTCGTAGTTGTTTCTTTAAAGATTCTTATTTATACAGGACAAAATTGTTCCAGTCGAGCTAGAGTTTGCAGAAAAAAAGGGATGTTCAACAGAATAGAGTCACCCATGGGGTTAACAGTCAGTTAAACCAGAGGGGAAAAATGGAAGGATCAGGGGAAAAGTCTAGTTTTCATAATACCCCCACATAGGCCCTGGATCTAAAGTTCTGGAACCCTGGTCCTGTCCTCACCTCAGGGAGTCCTGGGGTGGGCTAGGAGAGGTTTGTGAACTCCCTCAGAAGGATGAGTACAAAGAGATTGAAGAAAAAAGGAACAAAGCAATTGCTTCTTTAAAAATCCATCCTCATTAACAACACCATAAATTAGAAGATTTAATATGGTTAACTGCCCATACTACTCAAAGCAATCTGCAGATTCAATAAAATATATTTTAATCCCAAAGGCATTTTTTTCAATAAATAAAAATATCATTCTTAATTCATATGATATCTTAAGGAACCCCAAGGAGAAAAAAAAAAATCTTCAAAAATCGCCAAGTTCCCTGATTTCAAAACACTCTACAAAGGTAAAGTAAGAGTAGAGTGGTACTGACATAAAGATAGACATACAGACCAATGGGACAGAATAGTGAGCCCAGAAATAAACACTCTTTATATTATCAAATAATCCTAAATGAAGGTGCCAAGACCACCCAATGGGGAAAAGACAGATTTCCACGAAAGGCATTGGGAAAATTGGATATTCTCAAGTAAATGAATCTTATATGACTTATAAAAATTAATTCAAAATGTATTAAAGATCTAAATGTAATACCAAAAACCATAACACTCACAGAATAGTCAGGGGCAAAACTTCCTGACATTGTATTTGACAATAGTTTCTTGGATATGATAACAAAACTCATAGAACAAAGGAAAATAGAAAATGGTTCTACCGGCCAGCCAGTGTAGATCAGTGGTCGAGCATCGACCTATGAATCAGGAGATGAGGTTTGATTCCCAGTCAGGGCACATGGCAGGTTGTGGGGTCCATCCCTAGTAGGAAACTTGCAGGAGGCAGCTGATCAGCGATTTTCTCTCATCATTCATGCTTCTATCTCTCTCTCTCTCTTCCTTGCTATCTAAAATCAATAAAAATATATTTAAAAAGAATGCGGGGCTACATTAAGCTTAAAATCTATAAATCTATTGGCCATCAAATACAATCAACTGAGTGAAAAATAAACCTTCAGAATGAGAAAAATTATTTGAAAATTATATATATATATATAGTCTGTTAAGAGGTACATCTAGGGTATATAAATTCAACAATAAAAAAGACCAATTTGCCAGATTTAAAAATGGTCAAAACACTATAACAGACATTTTTCTAAAGAAGACATACAAATGGTCAAAAAGGTTATTAAAAGATGCCCAACATCATTATTCATTAGAGAAATCAAATCCAAACAAAAATGGAATATCCCTTCATACCCATTAGGATGGTCTTGCAACTTTGCTAAATTCATTTATTAGATTTAGCTTTTTGGTTGAATCTTGTGGGTTCTCTATGTACCATATCATATCATCTGTAAATAATGACAGCTTTACTGCTTTCCTTTCAATTTGGATGCCTGTTATTTCTTCTTCTTGTGTTATCACTGTACCTAGAACTTCCAGTACTGTGCTGAATAAGAGTGGTGAAAGCAGATATCCCTGTCTTTTTTCTGATCTTAAGGGAAACCCTTTTAGTTTTTGCCCATTGAGTACAATGTGATTATACGTTTTTCAATTATGGCCTTTTTTATATTGATGTATGTTCTCTGTATTTCAACTTTGTTGAGAGTTTTTATCATAAATTGTTTCTGGCTATTGTTGAATGTTTTTTCTGCATCTATTGATATGATCATGTGACTTTTATCTTTTATTTTGTTTAAGTTATGTAACACATTTATTGATTTGCAAATTTTGTATAGACCTTGCATCTCTGGGATAAATCTCACTTTATCATGGTTTTATTTTATTTTAAAATGTATTACTGGATCTGATAAGCTAACATTTTGTTGAGTATGTTAACATGTCTGTTCATCAGGAATATTAACCTATAATTTTCTTTGTTGTGTTTTTACCTTGTTTTGGTAGTAGGATAATTTTGGCCTCATAAAAAGAGCTTGGAAATCTTCCCACTTCTTCAGTATTTTGGAATTCCTTTAGGAGGCTTTCTTTCTTGAATGTTCAGTAAAATTCATCTATGAAACCTTCCAGTCTCAGGACATTTTTTCTTGGAATTTTTTAAGAAAAATTTTATTACTCTTTTGCTTTTATTAGTTGTTATTGGTGCTTTCAGGTGTCTATTTCTTCCTGATTCCATTTTTAAAGATTGTATGTTTCTAGGAATTTTTCCACTTAGCCAAGGTTGACTATTTTGTTGGCACATAGTTTTTAATGATATTCTCTTACAATCATTTGTATTTCTGTGATGTCAGTGGTTCATTTCTGATTGGACTTATTTGGATCCTCTCTCTTTGTTTCCTTTTTTTTAAATATATTTTTTATTTACTTTTTACAGAGAGGAAGAGAGAGGGATAGACAGTTTGAAACATCGATAAGAGAGAAACATTGATCAGCTGCCTCCTGCACACTCCCTATTGGGGATGTGCCCGCAACCAAGGTACATGCCCTTGACCAGAATCGAACCTGGGACCCTTCAGTCCTCAGACTGACGCTCTATCCACTGAGCCAAACCGGTCAGGGCTCTCTTTGTTTCTTGATGAGTCTGGTTAAAGGTCAATCAATCTTGTTTATCTTTTCAAAGATCCAGCTTTTGGTTTCATTGATCTTTTGTTCCTTTTTGAGTCTCTGTAGTTTATTTCTTTTCTGATCTTTATTATTTTATTCCTTCTATTTACTCTGGACTTTTTCTGCTGTACTTTTCCATCACCTTTTATCTCCTCTGTGCCTTCTTCCACCTCCACCCATCCCCTTGCACCCCATAATCACCACATTATTGTCTATATCAATGAGTTCTCTCTCTCTCTTTTTTTCCTTTTTTGGTCAATACCTCTTCCACCCCCTGAGCTGTCTGCATGCTCTCTATGTATGAGTCACAGCTTTTTTTTTTTTTTTTACTATAGTTGTTTTCTAGTTTCATGCCATTGTGATCCAAGAAGATGCTTCATATGATTTCTATCTTCTTGCATTTGTGAAGACTTAGTTTGTGCCCTAACATGTAGTCTATCTATAAGAATGCTCCATGTGCACTTCAGCAAAATGTATATTCTGCTGCTTTGGGATGAAATGTTCTGTAAATATTGATTTAATCTATCTGATCTAGTGTGTCAGTTAAGGTCTCAGTTTTCCTTTTGATTTTTTTTTTCTTTGGAAGATCTATCCATTGACAGTGAGGTGTTTAAGTCCCCTACTCTCCCTGTATTTGCTATCCATCACTCCTTTAAAGTCCACTACAATTTTAAAACATATTTAGGTGTTGCTATATTGGAAGGACGTATGTTTATAAGGGTGATAGCCTCTTGTTGGATCAATCCTTTTAGTAGCATGTAGTGACCTTCTTTGTCTTTTTTATGGTCTATGTCTTGAAGTCTACTTTGTCAGATATAAGTATTGCTACACCAGCTATTTTTGTTTCTATTTGCATGGAATACTTTCCCATCCCTTAATTTTTATCCTCTGTATAAATTTTGTTATGAGGTGGGTATCTTGTATACAGCATATATATATATGGGCCATATTTTCTTATCCATTCAGCTCCCCTATGTCTTTTTGTTGGAGCCTTTAATCCATTTACTTTTAAGGTTATTATCGATAGGTACTTACTTATTGCAACATTTTTATGCCTACTAATATGTTCCTTTCTCTATATATATTTTTTTATTATTTTTTTATTGCTTAAAGTATTATAAAGGGTATTACATATGTGTCCTTTTTTCCCTCCCACCCTTGACAGTCCCCTAGCCTCCCCTATCCCCCAGTGTCTTATGTCCATTGGTTATGCTTTTATGCATGCATACAAGACCTTTAGTTGATCTCTTACCCCCCTACCTCCTGCCCCCCAACCCTCCCCGGCCTTCCCGCTGCAGTTAGTCAATCTGTTTGAGGCAGCTCTGCCTCTGTATCTATTATTGTTCAAAAGTTTATAATGGTCTCTATTGTCCATGAATGAGTGAGATCATGTGGTATTTTTCCTTTATTGACTGGCTTATTTCACTTAGCATAATGCTCTCCAGTTCCATCCATGACGTTGCAAATGGTAAGAGGTCCTTCCTTTTTACAGCAGCATAGTATTCCATCGTGTAGATGTACCACAGTTTTCTAATCCATTCATCTACTGATGGGCACTTAGGCTGTTTCCAGATCTTAGCTATGGTGAATTGTGCTGCTATGAACATAGAGGTGCATATATCCTTTCTGATTGGTGTTTCTGGTTTCTTGGGATATATTCCTAGAAGTGGGATCACAGGGTCAAATGGGAGTTCCATTTTCAGTTTTTTAAGGAAACTCCATACTGTCTTCCATAGTGGCTGCACCAGTCTGCATTCCCACCAGCAGTGCACAAGGGTTCCTTTTTCTCCACATCCTCTCCAGCACTTGTCGTTTGTTGATTTGTTGATGATAGCCAGTCTGACAGGTGTGAGATGGTACCTCATTGCTGTTTTGATTTGCATCTCTCGGATGATTAGTGAGTTTGAGCATGTTTTCATATGTCTCTTGGCTTTCTGAATGTCCTCTTTTGAAAGGTGTCTATTTAGGTCCTTTGCCCATTTTTTGATTGGATTGTTTATCTTCCTTTTGTTAAGTTGTATGAGTTCCCTATAAATTTTGGAGATTAGGCCCTTATCAGATATGACATTGGCAAATATGTTTTCCCACACAGTGGGTTTTCTCATTGTTTTGTTGATGGTTTCTTTTGCTGTGCAGAAGCTTTTTACTTTGATGTAGTCCCATTTGTTCATTTTTTCTTTAGTTTCAAGTGCCCTAGGAGCTGTATCAGTGAAGAAATTGCTTCGGCATATGTCTGAGATTTTGTTGCCTTTGGATTCCTCGAGAATTTTTATGGTTTCCTGTCGTACATTTAAGTCCTTTATCCATTTTGAGTTTATTTTAGTGTATGGTGTCAGTTGGTGGTCTAGTTTCATTTTCTTGCATATATCTGTCCAATTTTCCCAACACCATTTATTGAAGAGACTATCTTGGCTCCATTGTGTGTTCTTGCCTCCTTTGTCAAATATTAATTGAGCATATTGGTTCGGGCCGATTTCTGGGCTCTCTATACTATTCCATTGATCTATATGCCTGTTCTTGTGCCAGTACCAGGCAGTTTTGAGAACAGTGGCTTTGTAATACATCTTGATATCTGGTATTGAGATCCCACCTACTTTGTTCTTTTTCAGGATCGCTGCAGCTATTCGGGGTCTTTTTTTATTCCAGATGAATTTTGGGAGAGTTCGTTCTAGATCTGTGAAGTATGCCGTTGGTATTTTAATGGGAAGTGCGTTGAATTTATAGATTGCTTTGGGTAGTATGGACATTTTAATGATGTTGATTCTACCAATCCATGAATATGGTATGTTCTTCCTTCTGTTTATGTCTTCCTCTATATCTTTTTTCAACGTCCTGTAGTTTTCTGAGTAGAGGTCTTTTACCTCTTTAGTTAAGTTTATTCCTAGGTAGCTTAATTTTTTTGGTGCGATGGTAAAAGGGATTGTTTTTATAATCTCTCTTTCTGAAAGTTCACTATTGGTGTATAGAAATGCCTCAGATTTCTTGGGGTTAATTTTGTATCCTGCTACATCACCAAATTCATGTATTAAGTCTAGTAGCTTTTTGATGGAGTCTCTAGGGTTTTGTATGTATAATATCATGTCGTCTGCAAATAAGGACAGTTTTACTTCCTCTTTTCCAATTTGGATGCCTTATATTTCTTCTTCTTGCCGAATTGCAGTGGCTAACACTTCCAGTACTATGTTGAACAGGAGTGGTGAGAGGGGGCATCCCTGTCTTGTTCCTGTTCTTAGGGGAAATGGTGTTAGTTTTTGTCCGTTGAGTATGATGTTGGCTGTGGGCCTGTCATATATGGCTTTTATTATGTTGAGATATGAACCTTCTACTGCCACCTTACTGAGAGTTTTTATCAAAAATGGGTGTTGCATTTTGTCAAATGCTTTTTCTGCATCAATTGATATGACCATGTGGTTTTTTTCTTTCAATTTGTTTATGTGATGTATCACGTTTATTGATTTTCGGATATTGTACCATCCTTGCATCCCTGGGATAAACCCTACTTGGTCATGGTGTATGATCTTTCTCATGTACAGTTGGATCCAATTTGCTAAGATTCTGTTGAGGATTTTGGCATCTATGTTCATGAGGGATATTGGCCTGTAATTCTCTTTCATTGTGTTGTCTTTACCTGGCTTTGGTATCAGGGTGATGCTGGCTTCATAGAATGATCTTGAAAGTGTTCCATCTTCTTGAATTTTTTGTAGTAGTCTGTGGAGGATAGGTTTTAGTTCTTCCTTGAATGTTTGGTAAAACTCCCCTGTGAAGCCATCTCGTCCTGGGCTTTTGTTTGCTGGAAGCTTTTTGATGACTGCTTCAATTTCTTCCATACTTATTGGCCTGTTGAGATTATTAGATTCTTCCTGATTGAGTTTTGGAATGTTGTATTTTTCTAGGAATTTGTCCGTTTCCTCCAGTTTATCTAGTTTGTTGGAGTAGAGCTGTCCAAAGTATTTTTTAACAATCATTTGTATTTCTGTGGGGTCTGTTGTTATTTCGCATCTATCGTTTCTGATTTTGTTTATTTGGGTCCTCTCTCTTTGCTTCTTGGTGAGTCTGGCTAGAGGTTTGTCAATCTTGTTTATCCTTTCAAAGAACCATCTCTTGGTTTCATTGATTTTCTGTATTGTTTTTTTGGTCTCTATGTCATTTATTTCTGCTCTAATCTTTATTATCTCCTTCCTTCTGCTCACTCTGGGGTTTTCTTGTTGCTCTCTTTCTAATTCTTTGAGTTGTAGAGTTAGATGATTTACTACCATTTTTTCTTGTTTTTTTTGAGATAGGCCTGTAGAGCTATAAACTTCCCTCTCAGGACTGCTTTCATTGTGTCTCATAGGTTTTGGATTGTTGTGTTTTCATTGTCATTAGTTTCCAGGATGTTTTTAATTTCTTCTTTGATCTCATTGGTAACCCAATCAATATTTAATAACATGCTATTCAGCTTCCAGGTGTTTGAGTATTTTGGGTTGTTTTTATTGTAGTTTATTTCTAATTTTATGCCATCGTGGTCTGAGAAGATGCTTTTTATGATTTCAATCTTCTTGAATTTGGGTATACTTTGCTTGGGACCCAATATATGGTCTATTTTTGAATATGTCATATGAGCACTTGAGTAGAATGTATATTCCGTAGCTTTGGGGTGAAGTGTTCTGAAGATGTCTATTAAGTCCATCTGATCTAGTGAGTCATTTAGGATTGCTGTTTCTTTGCTGATTGTTTGTCTAGAGGACTTATCCAGTGCTGTCAGTGGTGTATTAAAGTCCCCTACTAAGATTGTATTGTTGTCGATCTCTCCTTTGATATCTTCCAGGAGTTTTTTTATGAATTCGGGTGCTCCTGCATTGGGTGCATATATGTTTACCAGGGTTATATCTTCTTGTTGTAATGAGCCCTTTAGTATTATGAAGTGGCCTTCCTTAGCTCTTGTTATGGCCTTCACTTTGAGGTCTATTTTGTCCGATATAAGTATTGCAACCCCAGCTTTCTTTTCCTTTCAATTTGCCTGAAAGATATTTTTCCATCCTTTCACTTTCAGTCCGTGTGAGTCCCTTTTAATGAAGTGGGTCTCTTGTAGACAGCAGATGTATGGGTCATGTTTTTTTATCCATTCAGCCACTTGATGTCTTTTGGTTGGAGCATTTAGTCCATTTATGTTCAAAGTTATTATTGAAAGGTACTTGTTTGTAGCCATTTCTTTTTTTGTGTGGCTGTTTTCTTTCTGAGATTTTTATTTCTTCTTTTTACACCAGTCCCTTTAGCATTCCTTGCATTGCTGGCTTGGTGGTCGTAAACTCCCTTAGCCTTTTTTTGTCTGTGAAGCTTCTGATTTCCCCTTCAAGTTTGAATGATAGCCTGGCTGGATAGAGTATTCTTGGATTCAGTCCTTTGCTTTGCATCACTTTGTAAATTTCTGTCTATTATTTTCTGGCCTGATGTGTTTCTGTTGAGAAATTATTTGATAATCTAATGGGAGATCCCTTGTATGTAACTTTCCGTCTCGCTCTTGCAGCCTGTAAGATTCTCTCTTTGTCCTGAACATTTGCCATGGTAATTATGATGTGTCTTGGTGTGGGCCTTTTCGGGTTCACCTTATTTGGGACTCTCTGGGCTTGTGTGACTTTTTTTCTTCCTCACCTCAGGGAAGTTTTCTGATATTATTTCTTCGAATAGGTTTTCTAATCCTTGTTCATCTTTCTGTTGTTCTGGCATCCCTATTATTCGTATGTTGTTTCGTTTCATGTTGTCCCAAAGCTCCGTTAGGCTCTCCTCTTGTCTTTTATTTTTTTTCTCCAATTGCAGTATATTTTGGGTGTGTTTTGCTTCCTTGTCTTCTAATTCACTAATTCGGTCCTCCGCTTCTCCTATTCTACTGTTGATACTTTCAATGGTGTTTTTTTATTGCAGCTATATCACTCTTCATTTCTTCTTGGGTCTTACTTAAGTTGTTGATATTTTCATCTGTTCTTCTAGCTTCTTCCATATGTTATTGATTTTTTCATCTTTTTCTTCTTGCTTCTTGCATAGGTAGTTGACTTTTTCATCTGTTTCTTCTAGCTTCTTTCAGTGGTTATTGATTTTTTCATCCATCCGGTTTATGCACTCTAGGACCCTTATTCTGAATTCTTTTTCTGTCATGTTGCATGCCTCTGTATTACTTAGCTGCTTTTCTGGAGAGTCCTCCTTCTCTTTCCTTTGGGTGTTTCTTTGTATACCCATGTTTGATCTCACTGATATATCTAGACATTGAGTCATTCATTGGCTGCTCCCTGGGTGGCAGTGGCTCCTTGGGCTGTGGTTGCTCCCTGGGCAGTTGTGGTAGCAGCTGCTCGTCAGTTGGCAGCAGCTCCTCTGGTGGGTGCTGTTCACAGCTGTGGTGGCTCTTCTGGCTGGTGGGGGGGAGGCTTCGTGTACAGCTGCTGTTCCTCAGACAGAGGGTGTGGTGCTCAGGAGGCTGCTGTTGCTTGGGTCTGCTGTGTTGATTTAAAGGCACAGAATACAACACAACAAGGCACCACGTATCAGGCACTAAACATAAATATATTCACGATATTAATAACCCCAAATTAAGAGAATTAGGGGACAAGGAAGAAAGAAGAGAAAGAGATAAAAGAGAAAAAAGAAAAGAAACGAAAAGTTGGGAAGAAAAATAAAAGTAGTGCAAAAATGAAATTGGGAAAAAGGTGGGGGAAAGAAAAGAGAAAAAAAAAGAGAGAAGAAAAAAAAAGAGCGGAAAGAGAGAATGAAGTAGAAGAGGGAAAGAGGCTATGTATATGAGGAGAAAACTCCTATAGAACCGCCACTAATCCCAACAAACTCCAGCAACAGCTCCCTGGAGATGAATGCAAACTAGAAACAACCAATAATATCCAGAGAGGCAGGGGAAAACAGAAGCACAAAAATAACCGGGGGCGGGGGGCGGGGGGAGAGGGAGGGGAAAAAACAGCAGAAAAAAAGAAAAAGTAAAAGCAAAACAGCCTGACAACCAGTCCTAAACACACACACACACACAGACACACAAAAAAACAAACAACAACAATAAAAAACCAATATACTCAACAATCAAGCAAACAGCAACAAAACAATAGAAAGATAAAAGAAGAAAAAAAATTTGGATAGTGAAGAAAGATAAGGGATATGTGTATAAGGATTTAGAGCAGTGGATTGGAAATAGGATATATAAGTAGGGTGAAATTTTGACAGGAGGTAAACAGAAGGAATAGGGAAAATCTAAAGCAGGAATAGGGTAAGAGAAACAGGACAACAAAAGGGGCAAAGTGAGGGAGAGGGTTTTAGCATAGAGGTAAAATTGAGGTAGGGAAAATTGATGCTAAAGGAATGATGAAAATAGAATAGAGAACACTAATCCCAAAATAAAATGAAGAGAAAATAAAATGGCACTTTAAAAAATGGTAAAATGGTAGCAGTAATAATACTGGTTAAAAATAAAAATGTAGTAATTAAAAGGGTAAAATCAGGTGATGGAAAAAAAAGAAAAAAGAAGAAAAAAAATTGCAGTAGTGAAGGTCCTTCAGTTCTTCTACTCGTCAGTCTGGCTTGCCTTAGTCCTGTCAGGTATTCAGGAGAGTGTTGAATTTCCCTGGGCTACACTGTTCCTCCCTGTTGTAAACCACAGTCCTGATTTTAAAGCAGGCCGTATTTGTTTCCCAGACTGCCTTAATTTGTATTTAGCTAAGAGTCAGTTTGTAGCTCAGCCTCTGGGTGGCAGTGTTTTTGGGTTGGCCTCAGAGGCTATAGGGCCTCTCTGTCCAGTAGCTTGGGTTTATCGTCTCTATTGCACTTAAAACTGGTGTGGGGAAGTCCACTGCCCAGAGCTGGTTCCTTAATAGTTACCCGCTCTGTGTTGTTGTTGGTATTGAAAATCCCTCTATAGGCCAGACCCTGTTAACTCCCAGGGACTGATCAGATTATTTTAACCTTGATCTCGTTCAGGGTGGAATCTGGGTGTGGCTGTGCTCCTTGCCTGGGGGCTAGGTGGAGGAGACCCACCCTCTGGAGAGAATGGCTGCCTGGATCCTGGGCCCAGGGGTGTCTCAGCACTCAATTCGCTGCCACCTATCCCGGCCCCCCCTCTGTCCTCAGTCTCTCCCCAGATTCCACTTGTCTGCACCTTCTCCCTCTCTTCAGCACAGGTGAGTGCCTGTATCCGAAATGTCTTATGAACAGGATTCAGTGAAAACAAACAAACAAACGCCGGCCGTGGAAATGGGGAAGGCTTAGTTTCTGTAAGCTCTTGTCTTCCCGGCACTGCATGGTCTGGTCAGCTCTTCAGGCTGCCCCCTTTAGGCTCACTCCTCTGTGATCACAGAACCCAGATCTCAAATCCCCTGGCACTAGGAATCCCACAGATCTCCTTTCCCCAGTCAGGGGCTGTGCCTGTCCCAAGGGACGCGGCTGTCTGCCACTCGGTCTCCCCCCAACCCTCTGGGCTCAGAGGTCTGGCAAACTTTCCTGACCAAATCCCTGGATTTTTTTTTTTTTTTTTTTTTTTTTACCTTTCCAGGGGAGTTCCGCACTTCCTGGCTGCAAACCGTCTCACCAGCTGAGTAATTTCGCCAATTCGGGGTGGGTGTTATTAGTTTCAGCTGCTCACTTTATTTGCTCCGGGACACGACCTGGGACACGTCTGCCTATATCCCCGCCATCTTCCGTCTCCTCTCTCTCTATATTTCTTCTTCTTCTTAAAACAGTCCCTTTAGCATTTCTTGCAATGCTGGTTTGGGGGTAATGAACTCCTTTAGTCTTTTTTGTCTAGTATTAGGTGTCCTGTGTGACAGAGTGATGCAGTCTCATTGATCTCCTGAGCTGGGTGCTCTAGGAATGTCTCTAGTGTGGATTGTTTGGCTGTTGCGGTTGTAATTGGGTCTTTCATGGGTGGGATTGACCCTTAGGCTGGTTGACTATGAGGCTCAACCTTGACCAATGTGTGCAAACTGCTGTGCAGGTGCAGTCTCAAGGTGCCTTGATGGACTCAGTGACACGATCATTAACCCTTCAGGGTGGGTGTTTAAAGGGGTCAGACATTATCACCATGTATAAGATACTGTACAAGGGATTGCCGTTCAAGGTGGAGTTGTTCCCAGCAGGGTCTGGAGCCTGCCAGAATCCATCTTTGATGTGCCATTTGTTGGTCTAGTTGGATTGAACTCTGGTGTGGTCTGAAGCTCACCACTGGTTGTGTTGGTTCTGGGTCGTTCTGGGTGGGTTTCAGATGCAAGAGGCTCTCAGACATTGTGTGTAACTGGTTTTGGGCTACCTGTGCATAGTTACTTCTCTGATAGCTGTTTATGTCTGTGTCTACTAGTGGGCCCCCTGCTTGGGGATTACACAGTGAGGCACTCAATGATGGGAAATTAGTCTCTGCTTCAAAGCTAAACTCCTCAGTCTCCACCAGAGACACCAACTCTTGTTCCCTGTAAGGGGGCTTGCTGCAGCTTCAGGTTGGGGAGGGCCTGCATTCTCCTTTATAGGAGCAGGTTCACCTGCCTGGGCTCAGCTCAGTGGGATAGATCAGAAGAGTCTTTGGTTGAAGATGTTGTTGGCCCAGCCCACAAGAGGGGGCTAGGTACTTCCTCTCAGACCCTGAGGGTGTAACATATTGAATTTCTCTCTCAGCCACTCTCCCATCCCCCATAGGACTGCACCCAGTGGGGGTATCCCTGACTTCACAGGGTTGAACCAAACAGTCTCCTGTTGGGGGTACTGTCTGCAGGTTGCAGGATTGAGGGGGTGTCGGGGAGCGCTCTACTTCTCCTTCTTGGGGCTGCCTGGCAAACTTACAGGGAGCTCAGATCAGCCTCCCCACAATGCATCACAAAGCCAAGCACTGGCCACCTGTTTCCGGATAGAAGCCTCCCTGGGGAATATAGCCCCCAAATCCCAACTTTGTGTGGCACTGACGCCTTTATGCCACTAGACCAAGATGGAAGGGGTGGAAAATCAGACCTGCATGAGACTCCAATCTCACCTTACAGCAGGTCCCAGCAAGGTGGAGGCCAAAATTCCAAGCTCCACTAGGGCTCCGAAGTCTGCAGTGTGGGCCAAAAATTCCAGACCTGCACTGATCCCCCAGGCCATCAACCCAGCAGTCCAGGGAGCTCCAAAGGTGGGGGAAGGGTTTCCAAATGTGTGCTCCAGGTGGAAGAGACCTTTCCTCTTTCCCCAAGCAAACAGTTTAGTCATTGACTGGGGATCTGCACAATGTCTTTCATGAATATAGAGGGTTCCACAAAGTCACTGCTGGGTGCAGCCTGCAGACCCTTCCACTGAACTCAAACATGGCCGTGTAGTAGTCAGAGCCCAGAGCAAACTTCTCAGACTGGGGCTGCTAACAATAGGAGCACCTCTTCACTGGGAAGGTGCAGTCTAAGTCTCTCAGGCAGACAGAGTCCCCCTGGCTCCCTGTGTCTGATGCTACCTGGGCTCTTCTTTCTATCTCTGCTGCTCTGGGTTTGAGATCCCTGTATGGGGTTGAAACCCCACACCAACAGGGGAGGGAGCTTTGCAGCTGTGATATCCCTCTGGCCTCAGCCACTGCACCTGCTCAATGGGGGCTATCTTTTCCCAACACTACTCCTCTTACCATTCTCAACCTGGCTTCTTCATTGCTCCTTAGATATAATATTTGCAATCAGCTACACCTCACTTGGTTTTTCAAGTTGATTGCACAGTATTTACCTCTAAATCTGGCCCCTGGCTGGGATAAAGGGCATGCAGCCTCCAGCTACTTCCCATCTTGCCTCCCTAGAATTCCCTTTTTTAAAGGCTGAACAATAAATATTCCATTGCCTGTATATAACACATTTTGCCTTTCCATTCACTACCCATAGACACTAGGGTTGCATTCACATTTCAGCTATTGTGAATAAATTTGCTATGAACATGTGTATATAAATATCATCTATTTGGGACCCTGTTGTCATTTTTTGAGTATGTACCCAGAAGTGGAATGGCTGGGTTATATTGTAAATCTATGTTTAAGTTTTTGAGGAATCTCCACACTGTTTTCCAAAGTGGCTGTAGCATTTTACATTCCTACCAACAGTGCACAATCTTTCCGACCTCTCCACATTTTTGTAAACACTTGTTATTTTCTGGTTTTTGATAATAGCCATCCTAGTGGGTGTGAGATGGAATCTCACTGTATTTTTTAAGTTCTTTTTTATTTTATAAAATATATTTTATTGATTTTTTACGGAGAGGAAGGGAGAGGAATAGAGAGTTAGAAACACCGATGAGAGAGAAACATCGATCAGCTGCCTCCTGCACACTTCCCACTGGGTATGTGCCCTCAACCAAGGTTCATGCACTTGACTGGAATCGAACCTGGGACCCTTGAGTCCGCAGGCCGACGGTCTATGCACTGAGCCAAACCGGTTAGGGCATTAAGTTCTTTTTTATATTTAAGCATAATTAACTTACAATATTCTATTAGGTTCAGGTGTACAACATAATGACTTGATATTTACATACATTACGAAGTGATCAGCATGATAGCTCTTGTGAACCCTCTGTCACAATACAAAGTTATTGCAATATTCCTGACTACATGCTCTGTGCTGTTTGGTATATCCCAGTGACTTGTTAACTTTATAACTGGAAATTTGCACCCTTTAATCCCCTTCACCTAATTTTACCATTCTCCCACCCACATCTCTCTAGAAACCACCATTTCATTTCTGCATCTATGAGCCTGTTTTTGTTTGGTTTTGATTATTCATTTGTCCTGCTTTTTATTTATTTTCATTTTTTAAATATTTGTATTGATTTTTATAGAAAAAGGAAGGGAGAGGGTGAAAGAGAAACATCAGTGTGAGAATGGGACATCATTCAGCTGCCTCCTGTACACTCCTATGGGGTTTGAGCTCACAACCCTGGCATGTACCCTGACTGGGAATCAAACCAGCAACCATTTGGTACATGGGACAATGTTCAACCTACTGAGCCACACAGACCAGAGTTGTCTTGCATTTTAGCTTCCACATCCAGTAATATCATATACTTACCTCACTTAATATAACACCCTCCAGAGCCATCCATTTCGGCACAAATAGCAAGATGTCATTCTTTTATACGATTGAGTAATATTCTATTTTATTTTTATATGTGTTTGTCTTTACATTATACACATCTACTATATTCATTCATTTATTGATGGACACTTAGGTCGCTGTCATATTTCTTTTTTATCTGTATTTTCATTTTCTTTGGATAAATAATCAGAAGTGGAATTGCTGGGTTGGTTGTTAGTTCTACTTTTAATTTTTGAAAAATCTCATTGCTGTTTCGATTAGCATTTCCCTAAGAGACATTATTTCTTACTACATTTGAACCTGACACACAGCCCTGGGCCCTGGCTCCCATGCTGGACTCACCTGCCCTGGGCATGTTCAACTGACCCTTCCTTTCCTTGGGAATCTTTGCAGCCTGTGACTCACTAAACTCCAGCATCACCACCTGTCAGTGGTCTGAGCGCCCATCTACCCAGGGGCTGCCCTTCTAAGTACACTTATGAGGAGGTGCCTTATCTTTCATATTAACTACATCTTTTACAAATATATAATGAGTGATTTCTGATAAATGACACTTTTCCCTTTATAATTAATAAAGTCACCTATTAAAATAAGATTATGCGTTTTTTCAAATGATAAAATAATCATGTCTACTTAAAAATGCAATGCCCAGGTTTTAAAGAGTAATGAGCTTGTCCTTATAGTAAATGAAACAATTGTGTCTTCTTATTAATTGTAAAGACATTGCCCTTTGAAAAGTGTGATATGCTTTTAAACATGCAGTGACCTTTGCCTTTCAGAATACCCAGATCATGGCCTGTGGACAGTCAATGATCTTGCCTTTAATAAAAGTGTCCTTTCCTGGGGAAGTTTAAAAATCTTGTAGTGATGGCAACAAGAGGAATAAGGTCACACATGACAACTTGGATATATCTCAGAGACACGATGTAAATTAAAAGAAGCAGCATTGATCCATGTGTCTGACCTACATAGTGTGTGTAGGTAAGTACAGCGGACAACAGAATAATCCCACTGAGTCCTGTGCCTTGTGAAGTGACAACCCCAGTACAAGCCCGTTTTCTCTCAGACCCCCAGTGTGAGGACAGTGCATATCCCTTAGGGTCATTCCAGGGACGGAGTGAATTGAAAGCCAGGAGGGCTGACCCTCCAAAGGACCCCAGTGCCCCTTCTCCAGGGAACTTCACCCTAGATTTTGTGTCTTTAGTACCTTGTGCAAAAATTGATCATTTATCATCATCATTGGAGTTTGTGATTTTCAGGTCCCTCATCATGTCAGACATGCAGCAATTTTAAGTTTGGGGTCTTCTTGGTTACATAGCTATAGATATCAGGAAGGAGGCTCATCCCATGATTCCTACATGTTGACAGGGCTGGAATTATTCACATTTTACAGACAATGAAACTAAAGGGACTGTATTCACTTCCCAGCATGATATTATTCACCAGTGAGTAATTAATTACTTATTTGAGCAATGAGCACAATTTCTGCACAGGCTTATAGTGGTTGGAGGAGATACAAAAAGTCACTGGCTTCAGTGGCTGATATTGTAGTGATGAGGGAGAAGCAATCAACAAAGAACAAACAGCATTTCTAAAGGGGTGTGAAGGAGAGAGGGTGTGGGTAGATTGGGATTTATTTTCTTATATAAAGCTAGAGGCCAAATGCATAAAATGCATGCATTCGGGGTGGTGGTGCCTCAGTTTGGATTGGCAGACGGTGCAGGCCAGGGCAACGGACCCCACTGGTGCACGATCAGGGCAGGAAAGGGACATGGGAGGTTGGCCAACCCCAGAGGGACTGCGGGATGGTTCCAGGGCATGTCTGGCCCATCTCACTCTGCCCCAATCAGCGGTACCCCAGCAGCTAGCTAACCTACCGGTCAGAGCATCTGGCCCATGGTGGTCAATGCATGTCATAGCGAGTGATTGAGTGGCCTTAGGATATCATTAGCATATTACGCTTTGATTGGTTGAACAGACGATCAGAGGACCGGACACTTAGCATATTTTCCTTTTATTATATAGGATGGTCAAGGAAATGCTCAAAGATTATATGACATTTGAGCAAGACCTAGAAGAAGGATAAAGGGGTCATGTAGGCCTTTGGAGAAAGATTACTTTAGAGAGAGAAAATGGCCAAGGCAAAGACTCTGAGCCAGGAGGATGCTTGACATGTTTGAAGGTCAGGAAGCCACTGTGGCCAGAATAGATGAGATGAGGCGAATGGCATGAGAAGTGTAGACAGGGACGAGACATTTTAGGGCTCTACTATCAAAGGGTGATCTGCAAGGAGATAAAGAGCCTGGGACAGAAAGTAGACCAACCACATCGCTCAGTGTCCTGTTTATTTCACCTGATATGTTCTTAATTGCAAGGCTTTCTCAACCAAAGCACTGAGTGGTTTGATCTTCAGGTGGAAACTCCCTGTCTTGTGCAGACCAGCCTTTTGAGCAACACTGATGTGGGACCTTGTGGACCGTGATTGAGGTGTGAGTGACAGGAAGGCTTTGGGAACAAAAGGGATGACTTGACATGGGTTTTTAAATAATTCAACTCTAAGAATTCACAGGTCCTACTCTGGGGAAATGACTATAAGGTGGGTTAAGGAGGAAGCATTAAAACCACTTAGAAGACAGTTCCAATAACCTCTAGTAGGAGTGATGGTGGCTTGGACCTGAGTGTTCGTGTTCTATTTGTACTGTGTACACTGACTGCATGTGTGCTGATGGACTAGAGATTACTGTGAGAGCAAGGGAGTCATCAAGAACAATGCCAATATTGCTGAGCGGAGAACCTGGAAGGATGGCATTGATCTTGACTGAGAAGTGGAAGGTTCTAGGAGGATCAGGTTGGGAGGTGGGGAGAATAAAGATCATGGTTGTGCATATGTTACACTAAAGGTACCCCAATGCTGTGTAGGAGAGATGCCCCAGATTGGCTTAACTCATTCTTTCCTAAATTCCTTGGAAAACATACAGAAAACAGAGAAACTGAAGGCAGTAATTTCCTGAATCTCTGACAACAGATTCAGTGTGTGAGTCTGGAAGAGGGAAATGGTTTTGTGACATGTAAGTTGTTCCTCTCTCAGCACTCAGACCATGGGGCTGGTGGGTGTTAGAGGCCACAGGGGGCTATGGCCTGAGATCAATGCAGTCCATTTCCCAGTGTTTTCACCTGGGAAATAACAGGTATTCCCTGGAAAATCTCCAGTCCTGTCCTTGGAGACCATTATCGAAGCTGCAAATTCAGTCAGCACCCATATATATAAGAAAATCAGTAAAATTTAACTTAAATCAGTAATGCTTTTCTTAAAAGGAAGGCAGATCATTTACGGAGTGGTTCATAAACCAAAGATTATAGTTTTTCAATTCTATGTTCCTGATATCAAAAACAAAACAACCACATTGAACATGTCATTGCCTATCATATGTCATTCGGACAAAGAACCAAGAAGTTTGGGTTTCTCAGACAAACCTTAATCAGTATTTAAGACCCAGAGGGGGCATATTGTGTTGATTTGATCACTTAAAACCTTAAAGAGATTTTAACTTTTCCTGCAGGTGAAACATGAAATTTTTATCCTGTGTCTGATATTCACACTATGAACAAACCCCGTTCCGGGCTCCGTCTCCTTGGATGTTCTTTCCTGTATGTATGTGTGACAACACTGGATGGTGCTGTGATAAGCTCTGTATCTCAATGTTCTGTTCAAAGTGATCACAGAAAGGTCCCTGCTTCTCTGTCTGGGCCATGCTGAGGACATTGTCCCAAACAACAACAGCTCCCCTAGATGGAACCAAAGTCTTTTCTAAACAACGTGCTTTGATGGTACTTACAGTTTTTACCCCCTTTAGGCATTATCTAATCCAAGTTCTTCCCTCTTTGAAGATAAGGACTCAGGTGCTTTCTGTCCCATCATCATCATCAACACACACACACATACAGACACACACTCACGGTCTTCTTATCCTGTCTCCCCAGTAGTTTCCTGAAGACCAGTATTTAGTGTAGACTTTATTGTATCTGTTTAAGGCTACTCACATTTAAGCCAACTTTCTGTGATTTCTTTAAATTCAAATCTCTGAAGTACATCATAGACGGAGAACGTTCCTTCTGCGAGCTACAGGCGGGGAGAGGGGTGGTCCTGCTCATTAGAGCAGAGAAAGACAAAACCCCTTCACATTCCTTCTCAGCTCCTTTAGGTTACTTTGTTGTGGTGCCGCCCTCTGGTGGTCACATTGCAACTTGCACCTCCCAAATAGGGACAAACCACTTTTTCTTAAAAATTTTTTTTAAAAATTGATTTAAGAGAGAAAGGGAGAAGTAGAGAGAGACAGAAACATCAATGATGACAGAGAATCATTGGCTTCCTCCTGCATGCCTCACACTGGGGATGGAGTCTGCAACCTGAGCATGTACCCTGAGTGGGAATGGAACCATGAACTCCTGGTTCATAGGTGGAGTCTCATCCACTGAGCCACACCGGCCAGGCTCAAACCATTTTTTCCAGCCCGAGGTCTCTGCTAGGGACGTAAGCAAGTATGGTGAGTGTCATTAAGAATTTCAACAATGGGGGGGGGGGGTAAGGACACATATGTAATATCTTAATCAATAAAGAAAAAAGAAGAATTTTAAAATGTCAAAAGCAATGTATTATACCTACTGCAGGCCCTTATAAGTGACTTCACAGATTGGTATCCAATGACGTTGGCCCTCCCAGCGAGGCAAATGGATGTGTTCATCCTCTAAGTTAATTTCATCCCAAAATGAAGTCATAAAATACCTAGAGACCTACAGTCATCCTCAATGTGAGAACTAGAGACTTTTGCACTAAAGATGAAGAAAACGATAAGATTTCTAAGTGCCTTACTAAGACATGTGTGCTCTGAAGAGTGGAAGTGGATGCCTGCTGCTGTTGATGCTCTATGACAATAACATCAGTGATGACGGTGACAACAGTGTCAGGGTCAGTTCTAATGATCAGCAGTTTAAGCAAAGTATGAGCTGTAAGGACATCCTCAACGCTGACCATTCAGTGGTCTGACACATCTATGAAGCTTTCATGGCTACAATAGTCTGGGCAGTGCTGGATGGTACCCTCCAGAGTAATGGAGAAGTTTCTGTGATTGCACCATCATCTAATTCATGTTAGGAGAATGAAAGGTGCTTTGTTAAGCCTCTTGTAATACCTCATAGAGAATGACATGCATATTCCTATGGTTTGGTTCTATTCTAAGGCAATAGAACAAGAGCCATTGACCAGCTTCTAGGCCTCAGGTGAGACAGAGAGTCTGAACATGGGCTGTAAGTGACCCAGTAGCCATAACTGCTCATCATGATCTGGGTTCAATCACACCCCCCAACAGAAGGTCAGGTGGGGAGAGAAGCATCCATCACAGATGGAAGTGTCACATCCTGGATAAGATAAGAACAGGTAGCCAAGACCATGGACACCTACCAACCCAGCCCTGTGACCTGTCACAGAGCTGTCACCTGTGGAATCACAGGAAGTTCACCTTGACTGGTCAAGAAAGAAGGCAGGTTTATCCTGGCCCACTCACTCCAGTTTATCCTGGCCCTCAATCCCTCCTCCCGCAACACACACCGTCAGCTACTCCCTTGCCTGTACCTAGGCTCCTAGTCAGACTTACTTACTGACACACAAATGCCCTGGGTCACGGCTAACTTGTTGACTTAGCTGAGCCACGTTTAGTGGTATGGGAATTAAATTTGTCCTTTCATGGCTCTCCCAGGTCATGTGGAAACTGCTGCCTGTGGGCAATGCTTTGAGATCCAGCTGCACATGTCTCTACTGGTCCAAACCTGGAGACTGGACACCTCAGACCCCCAATTTTGTCATCAATTCCAAGCCTACCCTGCATTCCCCACCTTACCCCAGTTCCATGCAACCCCTTTTCTAGGCTGACTACCCTGCACTCCAACTCCCTTCCTTATACAAATCCCGATCTCCCAGGAATCATCTTCTATGCTCATAGTGTCCCTATTTTACAATTCCTCATTTCTCTTCAGATTCCTAGTCACCAACTGGATGCTCATCTCCTTCTCCCCCTTGCCCCATCACATGTCCTCTCTTAGCCTGGTGCTCCCTCTTGTCCCAATGTCAGGGCATTATACTGAGTCATTAACTACCTTGTCATTTCCCTTACCCTGTGTCTCACCCTTCATGCCCATCCACGTCTAGGGGAATGGCACTCCCTCACCTTACATTGCACCAGTTCCAGTGGTTTCTCCCTCAATAGCTAATTGGGCCTCTCCCTCATAATTCTAAACTCCATTCTGAGTCCCCCAAAAGACCTGTTCCGTGGCACCCAAAGTCCCTTTGAACCCACATAATGCGTAACATCCAAACCGTCCCAGGCTTTATAATTTCTCATCCTGACTCTGAGAAGACACCATCCCTCCATGTCCCCCCTCATACCCACCTTTCTTATCCATTATCCTTCTCTGGCCAGGTCTCCAAGGATTAGAGCTAAATGCCACAGAGGCCACAAGGAGCAGAAAAGGAAATAGAACCAGAAGAGAGAATTATTTCCGATTTCCCAGGTTCTGCTTATGGACTCTCTAAGAATAGGCACATGGAGTTTGTAAAAAAAAACAAAGAATGAGGACAGTGATGTCTGGCTAGCTCCAGGTCACAGAGGGCCCAAAATAAGGTCGTTGACTGCAGGCCTGTACTTGACTGACATGACAAAGATCCTGTATATTTACTGGAATTCTTGAGTTTTATGACATAATATATTTTTTAAATCTCTGTGACCTTTCCCTTGTAAGTGCAGTTAATATGCATGTGAAATGAGAACACTCCTAATGGTTAGGCTTCTGTGCAGGTGCACTCAGATTCTGGGTCAAAGGCCACTCCAAGATAACCTAAGGCCACAGAATGATCTGGGAAGTCAGGTCATCTGTTTTGGAGGGTAAGTCAGAAGTGGGGGAGGCAAGCTGGAAACATTTATTTGGAGGATTATACCCGGATAAGGAAATATTGGAAAATTTGAAAATAAGGTAAGATGAGCAAGATGACAGGATCAGCTAATAACAGGTAGGTGATGTCAAAAGAAAACATGCATTGGGCAAATTGAAAGAGGCAAGAAACACTTTATTCAAGACCAACCATGCAATAGGACAGTGAGACTGAGCTCAACACCTTCAAAATAAAAGGCTGGGGAGATTTTAAGAATGGCAGCAGGAATCATAGGCATCTGTGTTTGCTAGTTGGCTTCACACAAAAGAAAAGTAAAACTTCTCATGAAATCCTGACAGGAGGTCCTTTCACCTCTTGGCTGTAAATGTCCTCTCCCAAGTTAGGCTGCTACCCTCCCTCAGAGACTGGGACACAGGGACACCACGAGGATTAAATTTCAAAAGGGTGGGCCCAGACTCTTGAGACAAATATTCTATGGGACATAACACTGGCAAGAAGTTTTTAAGGAGACTCATGTATATTTCAATAGGGCATAGAAAAAATCTGCAATTAACAATTGAGATTACATTTCTGAAGATAATACTCTAAAACAATGGAGGTTAGAGGCCTGCAGTCAGGAAGAACCCATCTAAACATAATTGAATCTGAGACAACATTAAGGCACCCCCGGTATTAACAAAACTGCTTTCTGCACAGTGGAGGCAAACACCATTAAATATCTTCCAGACAAGTTTCAGTTTGCATCTTCATCAGTTCCTGCAATTTATAAGCAGGTGAAAAAAAGCTAAGGGTCTCTGAACAGAGCCAGGATCTGATCTCCCAGAAAGCTGTGCTACTGCATTTTCCATGGAGACATTACATTTCCCTCTATAGTCACCTTCCCTTTGATCAAACGAAATCCCCAAGAAAGAAGAGTATTTGTGATCTTACAACATGGCTGGTGTCGCTTGATTTGGCTGATTAGTGACCTAAGTGCAGAGGAACTGACATTCACACATAGTTTGCTCTGAAACCTAAGATGGGAGTTCTAACAGCCCCTTGATGCTAGGAAACCTCATCTTCACATTTCACCTGCAGTCTCTCTAGCTTTGGGAGATGCCCTCTTCCCCAAGAGATGCCAAAATACCCATCAGTAGCAACTTAGCTCCCTAAAGGGTTAAGTCATTTATAATTCTCAGGATATCAGTCTGAACTAGGACATTTGAGCCAAAGCTTTGGTTATATTACCAGCATTTTCAATTCTCCCCTATTAACAAGGAAGACAGTGTCCTACTGAACTAATGGAAATAGATCCACTGCCAGTAAGATAAAAAATATTTAAGAGGGCTTTAGAAATATTTTGGGAGAATTAAAACAGGAAGAAAAAGATCAGTGTTGATACCCACATGGGAGTCCTCCTGTACATTCTTGCTGTCCAAAACAGTGTCCAGGTACCCTCCACAGGACCCATTGGAGAAGGGACAGACCTTGGACTCCTGGAAGCTTATCACATGCTCCCACTGGTCATCATATGACCACTGCCCTTGCTGGGAGGGACTCGGTGTCACCTTCACTGTGGAGATGGTGCAAATGGGACCAACCAGAGGTGGGATTGGGTGTGGAATGTTCCCTTCAGTCAACAATAACCTCAATGCTAGCTCTCAATTTTGAGCATTTATTGACTTAGTTCAAGTCTTCTCAGGACTTTCCACCTTCACAACAAATTTATTTTAAGGGTGAAAAAAATTTATTCAGGGTTTAATAACATAGAGGAGGAAAGCAGGGTCACTAATATTTTACATCCAGCTGAACCGCTTCACTTTCAGCAGAACTGATGGGGTTGGACACTTCACACTGGTATTTCCCAGCATCCTCCCTCCGGACAGGGTCTATCATGAGGGTTCTTTTGCTCCAGGTCAGCTTCATGCTCTTACAGACTCATGTTATCAAAGACCCACTGGGTGAGGATCACATTTGAGTAGCACGTCAGGACCACAGCATTCTCATGCCCTGTGACTGTGGTGTTGCTATCTAAGAGGGTGGGCACTCTTGTGGGTTCTATGAAAAGACTAAGGACTGATTGAGAGTGGGCTTGAGACTTGGGGTCCTGCTACATTCGGAGACATCTCAGCCACTCTCAGTCCCCAGTGAGCACTGTAAAGTCACCAGATGATGGTCCTGACCTCTGCAGAAGGACAATTGTCTTTGTTCAGGTGACAATGTGTAAGGAGAGGGCTGCACTTCTCTGACCCCACATAACCCCAGGGTGACCCATGACCTGTTCCCCAGACATCTCTGTAATGTCAGCATAGGGAACACCTTCCCCGCTGATGGTTCCTATAACCTCATCATCAGGTAGTAGTTTCCTCTCATGAGCTTTTATTAATTCTTTCTGTCATTAACTTCAAAAAAGATGAGGTCCCTCTCTTTATGTAAAATTCCATGTATGTTGTGGAAGGCAGGATACCACCTCTGTCCATCTCTGGGGCCAAGGGAACTTTATAGAAAGTGAAAAGGCATTTACCTCTTTTTAAATAATTCATTAGGCAATAAAGATGGCCCAACCCAGACTTCATGATCTTGGAACTGGAGAAGTTCCAGCTAAATGACTTTTCAGTCTAAAAGGGCTTTATTTCCTGGCCTGCAGATTGAATATCATGGTAAAATAAGTCTCTAGAGAGAAGTGGTTATAGTTTTAACAAAAGACAGGAGCTGTAGGAATAGAGGAAAACTATTCAATATGATAAAGGCTACACATGAAAGCCCACAGCTAACCCAATCTTTCATGAAGAAACTTGGAAAATGTTACTAACATCATGAACAAGATAAGGAAGCTGTTTTCCTTTTTTTAAAAAAATATATATGTTATTGATCTTTTACAGAGAGGAGGGGAGAAATATAGAGAGTTAGAAACATCGATGAGAAACATCAATCAGCTGACTCCTGCACACCCCCTACTGGGGATGTGCCCCCAGCCCAGGTACATGCCCTTGACTGGAATCGAACCTTGGACCCTTCATTCCGCAGGCTGACACTCTATCCACTGAGCCAAACTGGTTAGGGTGAGGATGTAGTTTTTCCTACTTATTCACTATATTATTGGAAGAACTGGCTGGAAAAATCAGGCAAGGTGATAAAATAAGAGGTATCCAAATTGGAAAGGAAGAAGAAAAATTATCTTTTAAAAAAGACAACATAATCAGATATAGAAAATCCTAAAAATTTCACCACACACACACACACAATTTTTTTTTTTTAAGACATAATAAAAAAGGCAAAGTTGTTGGAAACAGAATCAACACTCAGCATCATTTCCATTTTTTTTCAACAAAAATGAACAATGCCAAAATAAAATTAAGGGAATAGTTCCATTTAAAATAGCATCAAAGAGACTAGAGTACTTAGAATTAAGTTAATGAATAAGATGAAGATATATACACTGAAAACTACCAAATATTTCTGAAAGTAAAAAAGAAACAAAATAACTGGAAAAACATCCATGTTCATGGGTTGGAAGACCCCCAAATATCTTCTTATTTGATACGATCCTTATCTAATTCTGTACGACTTTTTTCATAAATAGGAAAATCCATTTAAAAATCATAATGAATTTCAATGGGCCCACAAATTGTTTCAATAATCTTAAGGAAAAAAAAACAAAATTGGATGTCTTACACTTACTCATTTCAAATTTTACTACAAAGCTGAAGTAACCAAAATATGGTGACACTAGCATAAAGACTTCTATTTGTCAAAAGGCACAATCAAATGGTTTTGACAAAGGAGCCAAGGCTGTTCAATGGAGAAAGGACAATCTTTTCAACAAATGGTGTTGAACAGCAGCATCCACATGCAAACAAATGGAGTAGACCATCGCTTATACCATAAACAACAATTAAGTCAAAATGGGATTGAATCCTAAATGTGAAACCCAAAATGATAAAACTCATTAAAGAAATTATAGAGGTGCCCTAACCGGTTTGGCACAGTGGATAGAGCATCAGCCTGTGGACTAAAGGGTCCCAGGTTCGATTTCGGTCATGGGCATGTACCTTGGTTGCGGGCATATCCCCAGTAGGGGGTGTGCAGGAGGCAGCTGATCGATATTTCTCTCTCATCGATGTTTCTAACTCTCTATCCCTCTCCCTTCCTCTCTGCAAAATATGAATAAAACATATTTAAAAAATTATAGAGGGAAGCATCATGACATTGAATTTGAAATGATTTCTTGATTATGACACTAAGAACACAGGAAAAAAATAAAAATAGGTAAATTGGATATTATCAAAATGAAAAACTTCTGTTCATCAAAGGATGCAATCAACAGAGTGAAAGGTGACCTATGAAATGGTAGAAAATACATTTGCAAGTCATATATAAGATGAGGGGTTAATATCCAGAATATATAAAGAACTCGTCCAACTCAACAACAAAATCAAATAAACTGATTAAAAAATGGTCAAAACACTTGGACATATATTTCTTCAAAGATGACATACAAATGGCCAGCATGGTTATTCTTTATAATAAAAAGCTAATATTCTAATTAGACCAGATGGCGGAATGACCTTCCAGAATTACCAGTGGGCATGGGTGAGGCCGCAAGGCAGCCGGCCGAGGCAGCCCGGTCTGTGAGGGCGGAGGCAGCCGGGGCTGGCAGGACCAAGCACCTTGCACGGATTTTGTGCATCGGGCCACTAGTGAATAGATATCCAACATCACTGATCCTTAGAGAAATCTAATCCAAACAACAATGAGATATCATTGTATACCCATTAGGATGGTCACTATTGGAAACACAGAAAATAACCTGTGTCAGCACAAATTGGAAAAATTGGAGCCAGGCCCACTGTGGGTGAAAATGCAAAATGGTGCAGCTACTATAGAAAGCAATTTGGAGGGAGATAAGAAATAGACTTACCATGTACCATGTGGTCCAGCAACCTCACTTCTGCTTTTATATCCAAAGGAATGGAAAGCAGGACTTTGAAAAGATATTTACACATCCATTTTCATTGCAGAATTATTCACAATAGCCAAGAGGTGGAAGCAACTCTATTTTTCATAGAGTAACATAAAAATTGTAGCACATACATATACAATGGTACCTTATTCAGCCTTATAAAAATGGTAATTCTGGAAAGTATGCTCCATGAAACAAGCCAGTCACAAGAAGACAGAAAAGTGTGTTCCACTTATATGTATCTCAAGTATTCAAATTTACAGAAACAAAGAATGTTGGTCACTGAGAGCAAGAGAGGCAGCAAGGATAACACCAAGATTTCCTGGTAGGATAGATTTGACCTTGACTGAGAAGAGGAGGATTTGGGGAGGATCAGATTTGGGGGGGGGGGAGGATAAAGAGCTTTGTTTTGCACATGTTACAATAGAGTTGCCCAATTATGTCTAGAAAAGATTCCCCAGATCGGCTTAACTCATTCTCTCCTAAACCCCTTGGAAAAAAAGAAAATTAGAAGCTGGAGACAGCAACTCCTATAATCTCTGACAACAGAGTCAATGTGTGAGTTTTGGGGAAGGGAATCGGTTTTGTGTGCTGTGGGTTGTGACTCTCCGGCACTCAGGGCCATGGAGCTGGTGGGTCCTGGACTGTGGCTATGGAGGCTGCAGAGGGACTGTTGCTCCAGACAAATGCAGCATGTCCATTTTCTAGTGTTTCCATCCAGGAAGTAACAAGAAGGCTTTAGCCAATCAATTCTCCATTCCTGCCCTTAGAGATCATTTGGGAAACTGCAACTTTAGTCTGCTTCCCAATACATTAAAATTAAGTTAAATAAGTAATAGTTTTCTTAAAAAGGAAGGCAGACCACTTATGGTCTGGTTAATGAACTGTGAATTGTAATTTTTTTCTTTTTCATTTTATAGTTATTTGTTTTATTTCTATCAACATTTATTTTAATTTTATCTTCCTGATATAAAAAATAACAAATGAAGTATAAAAAATATGCCAGTGCCAATTATATATCATTTGGACAAAGAGCCAAGTCATTTGGGCTTCGAGGACATATCTTAATCAGTTTGTAAGAACCAGAGAAGGTAAATTGTTTTGAGGTGACCTCTACAACCCAAGGAGATTTTAACTCCTTCTGCAGGTGGAACATGAAATAGTTATTCCATGTCTGATATTCACACTGTAAGCAAAGCCAGGTCCCTGCTCTCTCCTGTTGGATGTTCTTTCTTGTATTTGTGACAACACTTAATGTTGCCATGATAAGCCCTGTGTCTCTGTTTATTCTGTTAAAATTTATCACAGGAAGGTTCTGGTTTCTTTGGGCCATACTGAGGATATCTTCCCCAAAGAATGAGAGCTCCCCTGGATGGAACCAAAGTCTTCTTTAAATGACATTCTTTAAATTTACTATTTATTTGCATTAATGAATGCAAGGTCTACCCTCTTGGAAGATGAAAACTCACATGCTTTCTTTCTCATCACCAATCCTCTCTCTCTCTCTCTCTCTCTCTCTCTCTCTCTCTCTCTCTCTCCATCCTGTCTCTCCAGTATTTTCTAAAGACCAATATATAGTTTGGACTTACTGTGTCTGTTTAATGCCATTCAAATTTGAGCCAACTACCTGAGATTTCTTTAAATTTTAATCTCCAGAGAACATCATAGACAGAGAACCTTCCTTCTGTGAGCTACAGAGGTGGACGTGGGATGGTCCTGCTCATTAGACACTTGTAATGCCATAAATAGAGCAGAAAAAGCCAAATACTTCTCTATATCCCTTCATAGCTTCTCCAGGTTTCCTTGCTGCTGTATTGCTCTCTGGTGGTCAAATTACAGAATTTACCCAACCAATGGTCAGGTGTAGGGGCAGGACTATGAAATGTCACATGAAAGTTCATGGCTCTTTGTTCAAATTTAGAATTTCAGAATGTCAAAAGAAAACTATTAAACCTACCACAGGCTCTTCTAAGTGTTTGCACAAATTACCAGCCCATGAAGCGGCCCTCCCTACCAGGGCAAATGGATGTGTTCATTGTCCAGGTTAATTCATTGCCAAACTCAAGTCATAAAAATGGTGAGAACTAGAGGCTTTCCTGCTAAAGAAAAACAAAACTGTAAGTTTCTAAATGCCTTAGTCAGACACATGTGCTCCAAAGGATGGAAGTGATGCCTGCTAACCTTGATGTTCTAAGACAATGACATCAGTGAAGACAGTGCCACCAGAGACAAGATCAGCTCTTGTGATCAGCAGTTTAAGCAAAGTATGAGCTGTAGGGCCATCCACATATGTGACCATTCAGGGATCTGCCACATCTATGGCTCCACTAGTCTGGGCCATGCTGGACGTACCCTCCAGAGAAAAGGACAAGTTGCTAATTTATATTAGAAGAATGAAAGGTGCTTTGTGAAACCTCTGGTGAGACCTAATAAAATAATTACTCCTAGGCAGACTCATTGTGAACAAGGCCATATCTTCTACAGCAATAAAACAATAGCTCCCAACAGTCTTCTAAGCCTGAGGAGAGATGGAGAGTCTGAACGTTGTCTGTAATGTGACCAGGTAGGCAGAACTGCTTATCATAACCTGGGCTCTACCACACCCACCAACTTAAGTTCAGGTGAGGAGAGAAGCATCCATCACAGATGGAAGTGACACATCCTGGATTAGACAAGGACAGGTGGGTGCCTACCACTCCATCCCTGTGACCTACCACATATCTCTTACCTGTGGAATCACAGAAATTTACTCTCACTAGTCAACAAAGAAGGAAAATGCTCCACACATTCCAAGTTCATGCCAGCCCTCAATTTCTCCTCCCCCAACACACACATACCATCAGCCTTTTCCTTGCCTGTCCCCAGGCTCCTGGTCAGGCTTACTCACTGTCACACAAATCCCCTGGGACATGGCTAACATGTTTACTCAGCTGAGGCAAGTCTTGGTGTATAGAGGTGAGATTGGCCTTTCATGGCTCTCCCAGGCCATGGGGAAACTGCTTTGAGAGCCAAATACACACAACTCTCCTGGGTTGGATCTGGAGGATGGATACCTCTGGCCCTCAATTTGGTCCTCACCCTCAAGCCTGCCCTGCATTCCCCACTTTCCCCAGCCTCCATGCCAACCCCTGTTCTAGTCTGACTACCCTGGACTTCAACTAATTTCCGGGCTCAAATGCCACATTCTCTAGGCTCATCTTCTGCATTCATGGTGTCCCCATCCCTCCTCACTCTTCAGATACCTAGCTCCCTACAAGATGCTCATCTGCTTTTCCTTCTTGTTTCTTCTTTTATGTCTATTCTGTAACTCTTGCCAGCCAGTATATTTTGTGTTCCCTCTTGTCCCAATTGTCAGGACACTAATATGAATCTTCAAGAACCTTACCCTTTACCCCAACCCTGTGTCTCACCCCTTTCGCCCACCCAAGTTTGGGAGAACAGCACTCCCACTTCACTACACCAGCTCCAGTGGCTTCTCACTCAACAGGTAGAAGGTAGCCCCTCACTCATATCCCTCAGCCCCACCCAGAACCCTCCTAAAAAGAGCCAACCTGAAGGACACCTTTAGGTCCCCTTGACCTCATATAATGCCTAACAACTCCAATCCCACAGGCTTCACTATTTATCCTCCTGGCTCTGAACAGATCCTTTCACTCAACAGCCCCCCTAAATGCCCACTTCTGCTTACCCACAATCCGCTTCTTCCTAAGTTTCAAAGGAGTATAACTAAATACTCCAGAGGCCACAAGATACAGGAAAGATTTATTTGCATTTTCCAGGTTCTGGATGTGGATTCTCCATGAACAGGCACCTGGGATTGTGATTGTAAAATCAATGAAGAAAAAAAAGTATGAGGACACCTGTCTGGCCTGAGCTACAGGTCACGGGGGACACAAAACAGCATCTTTTAATGACAGCCTGTGGGTGGCTGACATGTCTGGGACCTGCAAGTTTACTAGAGTTTCTTAGGTTCCAGAAAGAATATTTGTTAAAATCTCCGTGAAGTTGTTCCTTGAAGGTGCAGTGAACTTGAATGTGAACATTGTTGTTGGCTTTGTCCCTGTGGACATGTGCCCTTTCAGGACTGCATGTCTTCTCAGATGCTGGTACAAAGGCCATCCTGAGGCAACCTGGAGCCTCAAAAGCATCTAAGAAGTCACGTTAGATGCTGCTGTGGATGCCAGGTCTGAAGCAAGGCAGGAAAACTGAAGACCTTTATGTGGAGGATTTTAGCCTGATAAGGAAAGAAATTGGAAGATTTGAAAATAGGGTAAGAATCGACAATGTGAGCAGAATGGCAGGATCAGCTAGTTACGGGTAGATGAAACTCAGCACCCCTGATAGAAAAGGCTGGGGAGATTTTAAGAAAGAAGCAGGAATTATAGACATCTGTGTTTGCTAATGGGCTTTGCAGAAAGGAAATGTAAACCATCTCCTGAAGAACAGGCAGCAGGTCTTTTCACATTTTGGTTGTAAATGTCCCCACCTAAGTTAGGCTCCTACTGTCCCTCAGAGAATGGGACACAGGGACACCAGGAGGATCAAATCTCAAACGGATGGGGCCAGGTCCTTGAGACAGTTATTCTCTGAGTCATAACACTGGCAAGAAGTTTTTGAGGACACATGTATATTTCAAAAGTGCAGAGAAAGAACCTGCAATTACTAATTACATTTATGAAAGAAATGGTCTAAGGATGGAAGACAAAGGCATTTTGTCAGGAAGAAACTGTAAAGGTTAGTGACTCTGAGGGTATAATAAGACCTCTAGTTCAGAACAAATCTGCTTTCTGTATGGTGGAGGGAAACACAACTAAATCTCTTTTAGCCAAGAACCAGTTGACATCTTAATCATTTTCAGCAATTTATAAAGAGGTGCAATATCCCTGCAGTTGATGAACAGATGCAAAGTAGCTGAGAGTTCCTGAACACAGCCAGGATCTGATCTCCCAGAATGCTGTGCTTCTAGAGTTCTGCATGGAGACATGACATTGCTCTCTACAGTCACCTTCGTTTTGACCACAGGTCACCTCCAAGGAAGAAGTGTATTCTCCATCCTACACCATGGCTGGTGTCACTGGATTTGGCCTGATTAGTGACCTAAGTGCAGAGGAACTGACATTTACCACATAATTTGCTCTGATGCAGGTTTTTCTCTGAAACCGAAGATAGGAGTTCTAACAGCCTCCTGAGGTTAGGAAGCCCCATCCTCTAGCGTTGGGTAATGCCCTCATCTCCAAGAGATTCCAAAAAACCCCGCAGGTCAAATTTAGCTCCAGGAAAGGTGAGGTCAATTCTATTTCTGTGGGCATCAGTCTGAAATAGAACATTTGAGCCAAAGCCTGGTTGTGTTACTAAGGTTTCAATTATACCCTATTAACAGGGAAAACAGAGTCCTATTTACTTTATGCAAATAGGTCTATAGCCATATAAATATAAATACTCAAAAAGACTTAAGAACTTTTTTGAAATAAGTCAAACAGGGAGAAAAAAGAAAGGTCAGTGTTGTTACCCACATGGGTGTCCTTCTGTCCATTCCCATTGCCAACAACAGTGGCAGGGCATCCACTACATGTCCCCCTGGAGGAGGGACAGAGTTTGGATTTATGCAAACTCATCACCTGCACCCAGGGTATTCACACAGCCACTGCCATTCTCTTGAAAGACTTGGTTTCACCTCCACTGTGGAGATGATACAACTTAGACCACACAGAGGTGGGGTCTGGTATTGACTATCACCTTAAGTCAACAATAATGACAATGTCAGCTCTCTTTTTTGAGCATTTATTGACTCAGCGCAAATCTTCTAAGGACTATCCACCCTCACAACAAATCTATTTAAAGGGCACAAAAGATTTTTCAGAGTTTAGTAACATATAGGAGAGGAGGAGGGTCACGAATATTTTACATCCAGCTCAACCGGCTCACTGTAAGCGGAACTGATGGGGTTGGACACTTCACACTGGTAATTCCCAGCATCCTCCCTCCTGACGGGGTCTATGGTGAGGGTTCTGTCATTTGAGGTCAGCTTCATCCGCTCCGTCAGCCGCAGATTCATGCCATTGAAGAACCACTTGGTGGATTCTGCATTTGTGCAGCAGGTGAGGACCACGGAATCCTTATGCTCTTTACTGTGGTGTTGCTGGTTTGGAGGGTGGGCACTCTCACTGGCTCTGTGGAGAAGTAGAGAGCATGGCTAATTGAGAGTGGGCTTGGGACCTGGGCCATGCTAGTTCCTCAGACATCTTAGCCACTCTGAGTCCACTGTGAGCTCTGTAAGGTCACTGGAGGATGGTTCTGATCGCCTCAGAAGGACAATTGTCTTTGTTCATGGGATGATGTGTAGGGAAAGGGTTGCACCTGTTCTCTGAACCCAGATCACCCCTGACCTGTTCCCATAGACATCTTTGTAGTATCAACACAGGGAAATCTTTCCCAGTCCACGTGTCCTATAACCTCACTGTAAGGTGGAGTTTTCCTCTCATGTGCTCTTACTGACCCATTCCTACAAGTTCTTTTGACTTAAAAATTCCATGTATGTCGGGAAAAGCAATCTTAACACTTCTGCCCACTACTGGGGCCAAGGGTAATTTACAGAAAGTGAACGGGCATTTAACTATCCTATCTAATAAAAGAGAAACATGGTAATTGGCGTACGACCGCTACACTTCCCATTGGCTAATCAGGGCAATATGCAAATTAACCGTCAGCCAACATGGCGGCCGGCAGCCAGGCAGCTTGAAAGTAACATGAGGCTTGCTTGCTCCAGTGACGGAGGACTCCAACGTTCCCTGCCTGCCGCTGCAGGCCTCTGAGCTGCAAGCAACTATGTAACAAACATAGAAGCTAAACAAAACCCCAGAAACCTGCTGGGCTTCAGCCAGCAGGATCGCAACATTGTAAGCAAAGGCCAGAAACCTACTTTCAGCAGCAGAGGCCTAAGAGCTGGAGCCAAGCCTCAAAGCTAAAGCTGGCCAGGAATAAAAAAAGGAAAAAGAAAAAAAGGAGCGGTTGGGAGCTTCAGTCACCCCCAGCCTGAAAACAGCCCTCAGCTCCTCACCAAGACTGGCCAGGCACCCCAGTGGGGACCCCCACACTGAAGGGTGTGTGACCAGCTGCTAACAGCCATCATCCCCTCACCCAGGCTGTCCAGGAACCCCAGTGGGGACCCCCACCCTGATCCAGGACACCCTTCAGGGCAAACCAGCCGGCACTCACCCATGCACCAGGCCTCTACCCTATATAGTAAAAGGATAATATGCCTCCCAGCACCGGGATCAGTGGAGCTGCGAGGCCTCCCGGCACCTGGATCAGCGTGACAGGGGGCAGCGCCTAAACCCCCTGATTGCCCTGTGGCTCTGTGTGTGATAGCATGAGGCTCCCCAACCCCCGATCGGCCTTGCTCTTTGTGTGACAGGGTGCGGCACCCCAAAACCCCCGCCCCCATGGGCCTTGCTCTGTGTGTGACTGGGTAGAGCCATAACCTCCCCATCGGCCCTGCCCTTAGTGTGAGAGTGGTGGCACCCCAACCCCCTGATCGGCCCTGCTCTGTTGGTGATAGAGGGTGGCTCCCCAACCCCCTGATGGGCCCTGCTCTGTGCATGACAGGGGGCTCCGCGCCAACCCCCTGATTGGCCCTGCTCTGTACCTGACAGGGTACAGAGCCCCAAACCCCTGATGGGCCCTGCTCTGTGAGTGACAGGGGGTGGAGCCGCAACCTCCCCATCGACCCTGCCTTGAGTGTGACAGGGGATGGTGCCCCAATGCCCCAATTGGCCCTACACTGAGCGTTCCTGAGGGTGGAATCACAACCTCCTGATCGCCCTGCTCTGTGTATGACAGGGGGCGGAACCCCAACTCCCCAATCGGCCCTGCTCTGAGCCTGACCAGGGGCTGCACCTAGGGATTGGGCCTGCCCTCTGCCACCTGGGAGCAGGCCTAAGCCAGCAGGTCGTTTTCTCCCGAGGGATCCCAGACTGCGAGAGGGCACAGGCCGGGCTAAGGGGCCCCCTCTCCCCGGAGTGCACAAATTTTTGTGCACCGGGTCTCTTCTTGTTAAATAACTCATTATGCAATAAAGATGGCCAAACCCAGTCTTCGTGACCTTGGATCTGGATAAGTTCCATCTATAGGATTCCTCAGTCTGAACAGGACTTTATTTCCAGGCCTGCTGATTGCATATAATGGTAAAATAAATCACTAAAGAGAAGTGGTTATGATTTTAACAAAGGACAGGAACTGTAGGAATAGAAGGAAATTACTAAGTATGGTAAAGGCCACACATGAAAGTCCACAGCTAACACATTACTCCACGGAGAACCTCTGAAAACAGTACTAAGGTCATGAATTAGACAAGGATGTTGTTTTCCCTTAATCCAACTAGTCAGGAAAATCAGGCAAGAAGATGAGATAAGAGCTATCCAATTTAGAGAGGAATAAGAAAATATCTTTTTAAAATGACAACATAATCTTATTGTAGAACACCCTGAAAATTTCACCACATACATACCTAAAATAACTATTATAACTAATATAAAAGATAAATTTTTCAGAGACAAAATCAACACTCAGCATCATTTCCGTTATTTAAACAAAAATGAACAATCCTCAAATAAAATAAATAAAACAGTTCCATTTGCAATAGCATCAAAGAGACTAGATACGTAGGGTTAAACATAATAAGGAGGATATGAACACACTGAAAACTACCAAACATTTCTGAAAGTAAGGAAGGAACAAATAACTGGAAAGGCATCCATGTTCATTGATTCCAAAACCACCAACTATCTATATATTTGTAACATTCCCTATCAAAATCCCAATCACTTTTTTTCAGAAATAAAAAAAAATCCACCCCAGAATTTATGTGGAATTTCAATGGATTCCAAACGTTTGCAACAATCTTCAAAAGGATGAGTTGAAATTGGAGGTCTCACAGTTACTAATTTCAAATCCTACTACAAAGGGAAAGTAACCAAAATAGTTACATTGGCATAAAGACTTCTATTTGTGAAAAGACACAATCAAATGGTTTTGATAAAGGAGCCAAGAACTGCTCAATGGAGAGAGGACAGTCATTTTAACAAATGCCGTTGAACAGCAATATCTACATACACAACAATTCAGTCAAAATGGATTGAATCCTAAAGCTAAGAACTAAAATGATAAAACTCTCAGAAGAAAACATAGGGGTAAGAAGTATGGCATTGGATTTGGCAGTGATATCTTGAATATGAGACTAGAAACTCAGGCAAGAAAAGATTAGATTATTGAGATTTTTGACAAAATGAAACCTGTTCATCCAAGGACACAATCAACAGAGTGAACGGTGATCTGTGAAGTGGTAGAAAATAGTTAGCAAATCTTCTAAGGACTGGGGAGATTTTAAGAAAGAAGAAGGAATTATAGGCATCTGTGTTTGTTAATGGGCTTTACAGAAAAGAAATGTAAACCATCTCCTGAAGTCCTGGCAGGAGGTCTTTTCACATCTTGGTTGTAAATGTTGGCTATTAACCGAAAGGTTAATATCCAGAATATATTAAGATCTCCTACAACTCAACAACAGCAACACCAAATAAGCTGATTTAAAAACGGGCAAACCTCGTGAATACACATTTCTCCAGAGAAAGTATACAAATGGTCAATAAGACCAGGAAAAGATTCACAACATCACTATCATTAGAAAAATATAAATCAAATCTCTCAAAGTTGATGCTTGTGATATTGAGTGTGGGTAACTCCATTGAGCAGGTAAAAGGAGAACACTACCCTGAGGGACACTTGAGTCCTCCAAGCCTTCTTCAGTCAGAATTGTCACCTCTCATCTCTCAGCCAACTTAAAGGAATAAGGCAGGTCGATGTATCACAAGACAAATGTCTGGAGCTCTGAGCCCTCAGAGAACTTAAATCCTCTATGTCTGGGAGAAAGCACAGCCTTTCTCAGGAGCCAAGACTGTTCAATGGAGAAAGGACAGTCTTTTCAACAAATGAACGGAATCATTCAATAGATTAGCAAGATTTGGTAGTGGAAAAACAGAGAACCTGGGGTTAGAGACACCTCCTGCCCCACTAATCCTCCCACACCTCTCCTAGTTCTTCACTGACCAGCTGAATGCATTTTTTTCTAGCTGCACAGACTTTCATTGCCCAGCTGAGGTGTGTTTCTAAGAGACACCATTTCCCAGGACTCTTAAAGACTCAGATGGAGCAGAAATAAAATGGGACCAGGATCAAACCTGTGGTCAGTTGACTACTCAGTCCCCAGGGCCAAGAGTTGGGTCAGGCCTTCCCAGCTCAGTGTGACTGACATGAGCCAGTGAGCCAATAAATGATAGAGCAGCGCCCAAGGAATGAGCAGGAAAGGAGTGAAGGGACAGGCAGGATCTGATTGTGGCAGCAGAAACATATGCTCTGCCCTTGGTCATTAAAGTCATTCACCCTATGTGGAGGGCAGGTGAGGCTTGTGCAGATGCAGAAGGGGTGATGGATGGCAAGAGGGGAGCATGGATTGCTGACATTCGGACCCTTGTGGACCATTTGTGTTTGGTGGTTATGAGATAGAAATTTGGAAAGACCTTAAAATTCCCCCATATGCAAAACTTACTATTAATACCCCAGGGCCTAAGAGCAAAAGCAAGAAGGACTATTTCTCTAGAAAACAGCAAAGGGTCTGAAACATGGGTCTCAACCCCTGGAGTGACAGGGAGCCTTTCCCATGTGGCCAGCATTTCAAAGACTCTGCATCCAGGTTTCAGCCTCTGAAGATGTTTTAGCTCATTCCTTCCTTCAGTAGCTATTTATTTCTCCCTAATTCATCAAAACAACCGAGTGTTACATCTTCATCTCTTAGCTGGTTACAAGAGTGAATGGGGAGCGAGCAGGCAAAGTCCTTTCCTTTATATCCAGTGGGAATGACACCAACACATCAGGAAACAATTCAGTTTTTTCACCTCCAGTGCATGGAGGGGTCTATCAACCACCTGAGGGGAAGGTCTGGGTGTTCCCAGCACTGACTGATTGTTACTGCAGGTAATTTGGTTCTAGAGTACAAATAAATTAATTCTCCATTTCGTGTTATTTTCTAGACCGCAGTCTCTCTCTCTGAACTGGGGATGCCTAAGGGAAGATCTAAACCAGTGATGCAAACCTAAGACATGTGTGCCAGAGGCGTCATGCAAACTCTTTTTTTGTCTGATTTTTCTGTTAAATGGCATTTACATATATAAAATAAATATCAAAAATATAAGTCTTTGTTTTACAATGGTTGCAAATATCAAAAAATTTCTATATGTGACACGGCACCAAAGTTAAGTTAAGGTTTTTCAAAATGCTGGCACGCCAGCTCAAATGGTTTGCCATCACTCACCTAAACCAATGTTTGCTTTAGGGATCCCTCTGGGATGGAGGAGAGGTAATGTCTGCAGACAGACGTTGCGTCACTCTCATGGTCTGTGTGGCTCTGATTTAGTGACTATATCTCCCTGTGCCTTGGTTTCCTCTCAATTCAGTATAGTGAACACTTGACTGCCAGGGTGTCAGTGTATTAACAATAAAATATTCACGGTGTCTGAATAAACATAGGCACAGGGAAGCTGCTCAAATTAGGAACATCTATTATTGACCAACTCCAAGAGAGTCTCCTGGGTTGATCCCTGGTTGATGAGGAGCTGCCAGGAGCATCTTTCCTCCTTTTTGTTCCCTTTGATTCTGACCTTTCTCTGGACTCTCCTAAATGTTTCAGTGTAGTTCACAAATGGCCTGGCGACCTGGTCCATCTGTGCTAGCCACACACAGTCTCAGGTGAAGCACCAACCCTATCCAGATGTGGCTCATGGGGCTGAGGTCTGGCTTCTGAGCAGCTCAAAAGCCTTGTGACTCCAACACCTGGGAAACCATGGCGCCCACCCAGCCCTTCCCAGGAGGTTAACCCCAACCTGACACAAGATCCCCCTGGGTCCCTGGAGTCAGAAACCCTGGGGCAGGGGTCTGGGTGGGGCTGGCAAAGCTGAGCTTCTTTATGAGGATTGCAGGGGGCTCCTCAGGATGGGTCCTGGCCAAGCCCTGCAGGGTCTTTCTCAGGGTCATGGCCATGGGGAGGGGCCGAGGGAACCGGACTGAGACTGGTCTCTCTCTGCTGAGCGACTCCCATCAGACTGGCCCTTCGCTCTGTGGAGAATGTCTGCAGGGCTGGAATCCGGGAAGGGAACTCTGATCTTAGAAAGATTGTCTCCACTGTGTGTGTCCTGCACTCAATGTCCAAACCCAACCTGGGAGATGATGCAGAGGGGGATGGAGGCAGAGTCCAGGGCTGTCAGTCCTGTGTGTGAAGTGCAGTTCACCCACCCAACACCCAGAGTTCAGAGAGCAATCACTCACCATATACATTGAGTCGTGCAAATCTCATTTCTTTTTTTAAGTCTGGAGGGTATACCACTAAGGTGTAGTCTCCTGTGTCCTTCTCGGTGACCTTATTTATCACCAAGGATCCATCAAAGTTTATTTGCACTCGACCGCTGTGTGCAGGCCCTGTTCTACGTCTTCCTAGGAACATTCCAAGACTTGCAATCACATGTTTGTAGTTTGCCCCTTTCCCCTGTACCAAATAAAGAATCTAACATCAGGAGGCACATTGCGGGTACGTAGCATCACATCCCTCCCTTTGACAGCATTTTCTGAGAAAACAACGAATTCGGCAGTGGTGGGCAGGCTCCAGAAATTCAAGAGTGAAACTAGGAGGGAAGAGAGAAATTGATCAATACTTGGGTGTATATGTTGGGATGGAAAGATGAGGCCCTGGATTTGGAACTGATCTCTTCATCCCAGCCTTGGTGTGTGTGTGGGTGTGAGTGTGTGTGTGTGTGTGAGTGTGGTCAAGGTCAACAGCATGACCACCAATACTTCAGCACCTGTGAACCGGTTCCTTTTTCTTTTTCTCAGTCTCTTTTCCAGGTGTCTGTTCGGCTCACCCACTCACTGCCCTCAGATCCCTGCTGACACTTAGGGGTGTCCATGGGAGGCACCTTCATGGAAAAATTCTCTAAAGACTCTCTGTTAATCACGTTCTGACCTGTCTCTGATCTGTTGTTCTTTTTATAACACTTGTGGGTACCTGCCATCACATGTAGATATTTTCTTATCTCTCTCCACCCACAGAACGTGAGGTCCATGGGGACAGGGGCTTGTCAGATCTTGCATCCCCAGTGCCTGCAACAGGCTGCAAATACCTGTGGGTGATTGAATGTTCCCAGAGTCCTGCACCTCTTGGGTTGTATTTCTCCTGAGGCTGGTGGTAAGGATGATGTTTAGCACCCCTGATTAAGTTTTTCTCTGGTGCCACCTGACATAAATTGTTATTATTATGGTCAGTTTCCAAAATTCAATACTCAGTGATGAATAACTTAGGAATTTACAGCAACTGAAGTTTCTCTGCACCACACTTCTTCCAGATCATGAGATTTCCCTGTTACCTGTTACCCATCTCCCTTACCCATCCTACTCTGCCACCCTGTCCTCTCCCCTCAGGTCCACACAGAAGCTGTCCCTCCACTCTCAGAGCGCTGTTCTCCCTAGGATACCTTAGCAAGTCTCTGTCTTTCCTGCTTCAGTCCACACCCCAGGGATTGTTCCTTCCTTACTGGCCAACAGGAGCCAATTCCAGTGGATAGGTCCTCTGCGGACAGGGGCTGAGAGTGACTCCATGGTGTCTGCTGCCTCTATTGTCCCTCAGTCTGGGAGAAGAGCTTGGATTCCAGGAAAGCTCAAAGGCACCGCTGTACAAACTGGTGGGATCTGCTTTCCCTCTTCACTGTGCACTGGGTTTCCTCCTGGTGCAAGATCACTTACCTACTCACATGGACCAGGCCGGAGTTTGTGCCAAGGACCCACCTCCTCCTCCCCTCATTTTTGCCACCCTTTCTTCCTCCTTCCCGCTTACCATCACTCTAAATGTTGGTTGCCTTGGAGCTGCTGAGGTATCTGAACACACACAGACACTCACATGCTCTGTTTGGAAAAGCACCAGCCTGGGACATCCAGGTCATACGCATTCCCCATGGCTCCCAGTCAGATGCACAGTAGCCTCCCCCACAGCCCTCTATCTTTCACATTTGACTTTTCCCTTCAGAGCAGGAGTTCTGGGGCCACCTCAGGAACTCTTGTCACAGGGATGTCACCACCTCTGTGCATCAGATCACCTGTGAAACTTTGTAAAGATTGCGGTGTCCAGGTGACACCATAGATGCTGCTTCAGCAGCTGTCCGGCTAATGTGGATGCCCAACCAGAATGAGATCTGGTGATGTGGTGATGGGACACCCCTCCCCCCTCTCCTGTGCACAGGGAGGGTCTCCACATCCTATTAAAATACAGATTCGGACTCAGAGGGTGTGCAGTGGACCAGAGACTCTCCATCTGATGAGCTCTCAGGGAAGGTGGGTCTTACTGGCCTGTGGAGCCCACTTGCAACAGCAAGGCTGATGGAGGCATGTGTCCCCTGAGAGGATGACCCTCTCACCCCAGCATTGGCCTCTGCTGTGTCTTGGTCTTGGGTCTGTCAGCACCACACAGGGAGTCCCACAGGCCCCAAACTGGGGATTATTTCTGTTTGTGACACAAAAACCCAGCTGAGCACCGGGTCTGCAACATGTTCTCAAATGTGCTGGGAAGGTTGGATTTCCTCCCAGCAGAAAGGCCACAGAGGTGACTGTGGGGGTGAGAAGGGGTCAATCTGGGTGACAAATGCAGAAGGGACCCTCCCTCTATCTCAGGTTGTCACGAGCCTGCCCTTTGCTTCCTGGGACAGAGACCCATGACCAGGAGTCTCAGGAGGCCCTGCAGTTCCAGCGAGTGAGGAGGAAGGTGTCCTGCATGTCCTGGGAAGAGAGGACTGTGGTGGAAGCTCAGGTGGTGTGGGATCCCTGTTCGTCAGGGGTAGTTTCTGGGAGACCCTCCCTCTCTGTGGGCTGAGCCTGTCCTGGTGCTCCCTGACCTTGGGCCGGTGTCTGTTCTCTGCCTGGGGGAGTTTCCTTTCATTACCCCACCTTGTTCATGGGTGGTGACAGGCATGGGACAGGGAGCAGCAAATAGAGCCCTGAGAAAGCAAGTGCTCTTGGGCCTGTTAAAGTAAGAAACTTCCCAACCTGTGAAAATTTTCATGAGTTTATTTGAACCAAGCTAATGTCATATGCCTGGAACAAGATCTCAAATCTTAGCTTGGCAGTTGTGCAACTGATTTTATACATTATAATAAAAAACAGAAGATGGAATAGGTTGTGTGAAAACCATTATGAAGTGAAGAAATCTCTAGAATTGATAAATAGCAAAATGGAGAAACAGTTTTTTTTGTTTGTTTTTTTCTTTACTTTGATGGATCCAGGATAAATAACATTTACAGCACATAGAGAGGTTGTGCAAGGAACCAGGTAACCTAAGAAGTATGTTGTCTCATATGCTGGTCCCAGAGTCTTGTGCCTTCAAATCGTCTTGCAAAAGAACAACTACTCTGATGTATCAAAGGTATGTTATCCAAGATGCATAATAACAGGGAAGAGGCCTCACTAACGTAAAGTCTGACCTTTGCTAACGAAGCTGTAGGCCTGGGACATGACTCCCTGCCATCACCTGCCCAGTAAGGAATTTGTGATCAGACCATCCTGTGCAGTTATTTTTGGTCACTGAGCATGTCAGGACTGCCATGTGTCCTGCTGGGCTTGTGAGGCATATTTACAGCCCATTTTTGTTGTTGTTGTTGTTGTTTTATTCACAGTCCCTAGAAGTAGCAGGTGGGGTACAGCAATCATGAGGGCGGAGTCCAAAAGCCTCTGTGGGAGCAGGGGATGGAAATCAGGCTCCTTCTCCAGCTCCTTAGGCAAAGCCAGGTTCATGTGTGAATTCCCTGTATTGTCTGTGTGTCTAAATGTTGCCCCCTGGAGAGCAGAAGATGACCTGCAGCCAATGTCAGGAGCTGCACCAGGGATGCTGACCAGAGAATGAGAGCTGACCCTGACACCTGGGCAGAGGTGGGCTCTGGCCTTCAAGCTTAAAGGCCAGTAAGTCGGGGTCCAGTCACTGTAGGCTCCAGGCCTCCTGACTCCATCTCAGAGCAGGGTGAGCCCAGTAAAAGGACAGGATCTGGGGCTGCTTTCATCTCAGAGAGGCTGAGGGTCCAGAGGATTATGAGTCCAGTGTCATTAGAACTGTCCTCTCTGGTCGATGTCCTGTTTCAGGAGGAACTTTCTGTCCCAAAGGTTTCAAGAACAGGACCTGGTGATGTCTCTTCTGAGGTTTTTAGTAGAGTGTGCCAAACTGGAGGGCTGATCCTCCAAATGCTCTGTGCGTCTCCATCATTGCCTTGGGGTGTTGCATCCAAGTCACCTGTGTCCCTGTCCATCCTCTGTGGTAGTCCTCCCCACAGGGCCCAGGATCTGAAGCTGCTTCACTTGGCGTGTTAACCACAGGAGCTGTGGGTCCCTCTGTTAGGGGAGGGGAGGCCCCTGTGGGACCCTCAGTCCTCTGAGATGAAAGCAACCCCAGACCCTGGTTTCTCCTGTCCCATCCTGCTGAGGAAGTTCCCCTTGTTCCCCAGATCATCATGGGCGGGTGAGATGTTCAGAGACAACAGGCAGGTGTCCCACAGACCAGGCACCTTGGGTTTGGGAGTCATCCCCGGATTCCTTTGAGGTCAGTGTGAGCTCTCTTTCCCATGGTAGTACCTCTACCTGGGGTGAAAGATCCAGAGTGTCTTCCAGGTCATGGCTCTGTGAGAAGACAAAGAACAGAGGCTACTGTCCAGGCCCCAGGCATATGAAAGAACATTCACAAGGTGGAAATGGGGAGGGCTGTGATTTTCTGGGAATGAGGGAAGGTCTGACTCTCCACTCTTAGTTGGTCCTATCTCCCTCCTCCCTGATTGTGTAAGGGGGTAAAAACCCATCCCTAAGTCATCCCTGCACACTTTTGGCCTCCTCCCATGCTGATACCAATGCCTTCATGACTATAAGGAACATAGTTTGACCACTATTTTCACACAGGGTGACAGGATTCCATTGGGTGGTTTCTCTCATCCATTTAATGAGTGTTTACTGAGCATCTGTGATGTGTCAGGCCTGTAATGTGCCCTGGGACCTGAGAGAACAGGACATAGGTTGGACCTGTGCTCATGGAGTTTACCTTGTAACAAAGACAGGCTCTCAGAGAAATCACAGCACTAATTGTTAATTATAATCCAGTGAAGGACCACAAAGAAAGAGTTGCATGTAGTTGAGTCTCCGTTTGTCTGGGGATCAATGAGAGCACTTCTGAGAAAGTGACCTCTTGGCTGAGACCTGAAGCATGAGTGGCCGTTCACCCTTTGGACAGAGGGTGGTGGGGAAGGGCTGCCTGCACAGGACTGGACTTTGTGTGCTGATACTTGACTGGATAGAGGAGCTTTTGAAGACCATTGTGGGCAGTGTGAAGAGTGAGAAGGAATGTGGACTGAGTAATGCTGGTGAGGTTGGACCCTGCTGGGCTGTGGGTGCTGCTGAGGTTGGGTGAGCAGACACCTTAAGAGGCTTCAGGCTGTGGAGTAGCTCATCCCCTTTGATGGACAAGGTGAAAAATGTGCAAGAAAAAGTCATGTTACAGTTTTGAATTTTCTATTGAACTTAAACTTTAAGCAATATTTTATATGTGTATATTAAAATTCACATATTTATTGACTTTTAGTTGTCATATAATAAACTTACCATATTGAAAGTGTACAAGTTATTAATCTTTGCCAGATGAATGCACCAGAGAAGTTGTTACAATCAAGAAAATGAACATGTTCTTCACTCTTAAAGCCTCCGCAAGCCCTTTCATAATCTCCTCACTCTGTCCCTCTGCCACTCCCTCCAACTCTTATCTGCTTTTGGTCATTATAGATGAGTTTGCATTTTCTGTAGTTTTCATAATTTGAACCATATAATGTGTAATTTTGGGTGAAAGTTGGCTTCTAGAATCAACGCCATTATCTTCAAATAGTTTTTTCCTTTTTAATCCCTCAGGTCTATTCCATTGTAGGATGCACCAAACTTGTTTAGCCATTCGCCCATTCATGGACATTGTGTTGATTCCCATTTTGGACTATTTCAGGTAAACCGGGCATTAACATTTGTGCAGAAAGGTCTTTGGCACAGAATTAGGTGCATGTAAAACCAATGAAGGGCCAGAAAAATGGAAGTCGGGGAGTTGACACAGGAAGTCTGGTTTCTAGGTCCCACTGACATAGCCCCACCCAGAGGGAAAGAAACACCTGCTTCTTCACATAAAGCTCTGTCTGCAGAGCCCACCCACCAGGAGCAGGAATCACAGCCCCTTCTCCCTCCCAGAGTCCAAACTACAAACAAATGCATGTCGGTGGCTGAAATTAATTCACACCTGGATTCCCAGTCATTAGAAGTGGGAAAGGTGGTATTTAACCTTTCAGCCCCTCTGGTATAGGTGGAAATATAGAAATGGGTGGAGATTAAATGTCAGGTTACAATAGACAATACATGGCATGGTTGAGTCCACTTGCAGGCTGTGTGACTCTGGGTAAGTGATCCCACCTCAAAAAGCCTCAGTTCCTCATGTGATTTCATAGAAACGTATTTCCTGGTTCTTAGAATAGAGCAGTTTAAATTCTTGAAATTTTCTGAGTGATATGGGCAATAAGAGTGTCTTTTGTCCTGATGAGGCAACTCCTGACAGGCCTCTGGATAGTTGCAGGGTGAAGACAGGTTGCCATAAAGGCCAAATCTTGATTAGAAGCCTGGAATTTTCAGCTGCCAATGTAAGAAACCTGTAAACCTGTAGAGAATTTTTATGAGTTCATTTGAGTCAAACTGACGACAATTGCCAGGAAGCAAAATCTCAACGAAAAGTATCAGTTCTGCACCGTATGTTATACATTACAATCAAAGCAAGGAGGCATAAGGGGTTAAATAAAATCCATTCGTGATAGATTAGGAAGGTGGGAGAAAGCAAAACAGGGAAATCTCTGAGTTTGGATAATAGGTAAAAAAAATGGACACATACTTCTTTTGCATTGGTTGATAGAGGATAGTTAGCAGCTAATAATTAACATGATGACAATAGCAACGGGGGTTTCTGTGGCTTCCCCTCTGGTGCAGTGAGGGTCTGGAAAAAAAGAAAAAAAAAATTCCTGATATTCCAAATGTAAGTTATCGCGAATGTAAAAAGACAATAGACATGTTAAGTTAAATTAAAGATTCAGCTTTCTTATGAAAAAATACTTAAGACCTAATTACCACCATGACTCACTTTTATTTAGAAAGTTGTCATTTCAGGCTATCCTATGTGGTTACTTTAAGTCTCTGATTTTGCAAATCATACTATGCAGGCCACCTCTGAGCTTCTCAGCTTTAGTACGTGGCCCCATTTTCATCCACACCTCCTTCTTTGGGTCATAAATCAAATGGAATGTTTCACTGATGACCAATCTTTTGGTTGGAAAATGTGGTTTCATGGTGCTAGAATGGCTCATCAGTAGGAAGTCTTAGTTTATCTAGCTGAACTATGGACCATTGAGGATAGGGCAAGACTGTAACCTTGGATGGAAGTCAACATCAAATTTTCTCAAAAGTGAAAAGCAGGTAAATGGGAGCCAGTCAGGTTCCACCGGTCTTCATTAAGAAAAACACTTTGTCCCTGAACAGTGTTGCTAAGTGATTGGAGTATCAGCCTGCAGTTCCTGGTCAAGGTCATGTGTCTGGGTTGTAGTTTCAATCCCTGGTCCCAATCAGGATGCATGCAGGATACAGCCAATTGTGTCCCTCTCATATGGATGTTCCTCTCCCTGTCTCTTTTTCTCTCTCCCTCCCTCCCTCCTCTATCCCTTCTACTCTTTCTAAAAATCAGTGGAAACAATATCCTTGGGTTAGGATTTAAACAAACAAAAAACCCCAATAAAAATAAAGAAAAACATTTTGGGTCATTCCTATCCTATATGCTATCATGATCCAAATTTTGCTGTCTGACTCATTTCTCCGTATTTTTCATCTAGTATCACATTTGCTTATATTTTGAGGGCACACTATACACCTCTTCAGTTTTCACAATCTGATCAAGAGATGAGTTCTCATTTATAATGGTCCACTTATTTCCCATTGGAAACACTCAAGGGTCATTCATTATTAATCTGATTCCTGCTGGTTGTGCAATTTGGAACTGTAATCATATTTGGGGACAAGGCTGTAAGAACCCAATGGTGTATATTACAATTATCTGATAACAATTTCATAGACCAGGAAGACAGTAAGAATATCATAAGTAAATTCCCTTTGCCTCAGTAGCAGTTATAGAAGGCCATGTTTTATAGCTACTTCAGCTTCATTTGAATTAATATGGTTAGTAGTCTTTGTTGGGTTAGGGTATAAGCATATCCCCATAATTAGGTTCTGGCATTTCTACATAAAATTTCTCAATATTCCTTTTCCACTAACCTCTACAGCTTCACTTGTTTTCAGTCTGCCTCTTTTTACTCATTCAGACATAATTAACTTGTTAGGTCAAACTAAGTACTTTTAACTTCTCTTCAAAACACCCATCCTGGCTGGCGTGGCTCAGGCTTGAATATCAACTAATGAACCAAGAGGTCACAGTTCAATTCCCAGTCAGGGCACTTGCCTGGGTTGTGGGCTCGACCCCCAGTGTAGCCAATCAATGATTCTCTCTCATCATTGATGTTTCTATCTCTCTCTCCCATTCCCTTCCTCTCTGAAATCAATAAAAATATTTTAAAAGAACACTCGCAGATCCCTTTCCTCCTTTTGGAATAGTTTTCCCTCTACATTTCAAAAAGTTATCAGAAATAGAAGCCAGGCCCTGAGTGAATTTGCCTAAGGTCAGCTGGTAGTGTGCAGGTACTTGACTTCAAGCAGGATAGATTGCAGAATATGAGTTCAGGTGATTTTGAGACTACGTTTATTAAAGCTGGGGGCAGTGACAGAAGGAAGGGCCAGGGATACAAGAAGCAGTAGGAGAGAGACAAGGTGTGGCTGCTTTGGCTCTCTGGGAACTTTATGGGACAGAAGTGACCCTATGCAAGGCTGCTGTCAGCTCACTGGTGTGTTAGAGGCAAGGAGACTTGAGCACAGGTTCAGGGGGTTAGCCCAAGATGACCTAGTGCTGCCTATTGTTCCTGTTGTTGCAAGTCTCCTGGGTATCACTTATGGTTTAGGTGAAAGAAAATTCACTGGAAAAGGAGATTTGAGTGGGTGTGCCCCAAATAGAGGCACATGCTGGCTTCTTTGTCTTGAGGTGTTCTACTTTTCAAAGGTGGGGACTTAGGGGAGGTCTCAGGGAAGATCTCAATAGAATATTTGTCAGCATTTCCAGGTTTGCCCTTTCAGATCGTGGTCTCCACTGATTGGTCAACAGCAGGACAGGAGGTCTAAGTCACAGAACCAATGGTATGCCAGGGGAGGAAAGGCCACCCTGAAGGCAAGGTCTAGGATCAGTTTTGCCTGTTGCTAGGTACCCGAGGCTTTCTGCCCTGGTGACCTTCTGCATCTGGCTGTAAATTGCTAGGCCAGGTTATTCAGCGATCTGTCTCAGTTTCTCCATTCTACATGCCAAGGAATTTTCCTAACTTCTTAATGTAATTTGCATACAATTCTTGTGAATGGCTTTCAAATATTTCTGACAGACTAGTGATGAGTCAAATGAACCAGTCACTAATATTCTTAAAATGGATGGCTTCTAGTAAGTAAGGTTCTTATTTGTTTTTTTTAAGGTTCTTATTTATACAAGACAAAATTGTTCCAGTTGAGCTAGAGTTGGGAAAAAAAGACGGATGTTCAACAGAATAGAGTCATCCATGGGATTAACAGCCAGTTACACCAGCGGGGGAAAATGGAAGGATCAGGGAAAGACTCCTGCTTGGTAAGCCCCTCACACAGGTCCTGGATCTAAAGTTTTGGAACCCTTGCCCTGTTCTCACCTCAGGGAGTCCTGCGCTAGGACAGGTTTGTGAACTCCCTCAGAAGAATGAGTACAAAAAGAATGGAGAAAAAAGGAACAAAGTAATTGTTTCTTTAAAAAATCCATCCCCATTAACAACACCACCATAAATTAGAAAATTTAATATTGGTAACTGTCCATACTACTCAAAGCAATCTGCAGATTCAATAAAATATATTGTAATCCCAAAGGCATTTTTAAACAAATAAAAATATCATTCTTAATTCATATGATATCTCAAGGAACCCTGAGGATACAAAACAATCTTCAGCACTTTCCTGAAAACCAGTATTTAGTGTAGACTTTATTGTATCTGTTTAATGCTACTCACATTTAAGCCAACTTTCTGTGATTTCTTTAAATTCTAATCTCTGAAGTACATCATAGATGGAGAACCTTCCTCTTTGAGCTACAGGGGTGAAAGAGGGGTGGTCCTGTTCATTAGAGTAGAGAAAGACAAAACCCCTTCACATTCCTTCTCAGCTCCTTTAGGTTAGTTTGTTGTGGTGCCGCCCTCTGGTGGCCGTATTAAAACTTGCACCTCCCAAATAGGGCCAAACCATTTTTTCTTAAAATTTTTTTTAAAAATTGATTTAAGAGAGGAAGGGATAGGTAGAGAGAGACAGAAACATCAATGATGAGAGAGAATCATTGGCTTCCTCCTGCATGCCTCACACTTGGTTTCGAGTCTGCAACCTGAGCATGTGCCCTGAGTGGGAATGAAACCATGAACTCCTGGTTCATAGGTGGACACTCATCCACTGAGCCACACTGGGCAGGCTCAAAACATTTTTTCCAGCTCGGGGTCTCTGCTAGGGACGTAAAAAGTAAAGTGAGTGTCATTAAGAATTTCAACAATGGTGGGTAAGGACACATATGTAATACCTTAATCAATAAAGAAAAAAAGAGAATTTCAAAATGGCAAAAGCAAAGTATTAAACTTACTGCAGGCCCTTCTAAGTGACTTCACAGATTTCGATCCAATGAAGTTGGCCCTCCCCAGCAAGGGAAATGGATGTGTTCATCCTCTAAGTTAATTTCATCCCAAATTTAAGTCATAAAATACCTAGAGACTTACAGTCATCGTCAATGTGAGAACTAGAGACTCTCCCTCTAAAGATGAAGAAAACGATAAGATTCTAAGTGCCTTAGTAAGACACGTGTGGTCTGAAGGGTGGAAGTGGATGCCTGCTGCTGTTGATGCTCTGTGACAACGACATCAGTGATGACAGTGACAACAATGTCAGGGTCAGTTCTAATGATCAGCAGTTTAAGCAAAGTATGAATTGTAAGGACATTCAGCACTCTGACCATTCACGGGTCTGACATATCTATGAGGCTTTCATGGCTCCAATAGTCTGGGCCATGCTGGATGGTACCCTCCAGAATAAAGGAGAAATTTCTATGCTTGTACCTTCATCTACTCGATGTTAAAGACTGGAAGGTGCTTTGTGAAGCCTCTTGTAATACCTCATAGAAAATGACATGCACATTCCTACGGTTTGGTTCTATTCTAAGGCAATAGAACAAGAGCCATTGACCAGCTTCTAGGCCTCAGGAGAGACTAGAGTCTGAACATGGGCTGTAAGGTGACCCAGTAGCAATAACTGCTCATCATGATCTGGGTTTTATCACACCCACCCACAGAAGGTCAGGTGAGGAGAGAAGCATCCATCACATCTGGAAGTGACAAAACCAGGATTAGATGAGAACAGGTGGCCAAGACCATGGGCACCTACCACTCCAGCCCTGTGACCTGTCACAGAGCTCTCACCTGTGGAATCACAGGAAGCTCACTTTGACTGGTCAAGAAAGAAGGAAAAGTCTCCACTCATTCCAGTTTATCCTGGCCCTCAATTCCTCCTTCTGCAACACACACCGTCAGCTACTCCATTGTCTGACCCTAGGCTCCTAGTCAGACTTACTCACTGACACACAAATGCCCTGGGACATGGCTCACTCATTGACTTAGCTGAGCCCCGTCTAGTGGTATGAGAATTAAATTTGTCCTTTCATGGCTCTCCCAGGTCATGTGGAAACTGCTGCCTATGGGCAATGCTTTGAGATCCAGCTGCACATGTCTCTACTGGGCCAAACCTGGAGACTGGACACCTCAGGCCCCCAATTTTGTCTTCAATTCCAAGCCTACCCTGCATTCCCCACCTTACCCCAGTTCCATACAACCCCTTTTCTAGGCTGACTACCCTGCACTCCAACTCCCTTCCTGATACAAATCCCGAACTCCCAGGAATCCTCTTCTGTGTTCATAGTGTCCCTATTCTACAATTCCTCATTTCTCTTCAGACTCCTAGTCACCAACTGGATGCTCATCTCCTTCTACCCCTTGCCCCTATCACATGTCCTCTACCACCCTTGTGCTCCCTCTTGTCCCAATGTCAGGGCATTATATGGAGTCTTCAACTACCTTGTCATTTCCCTTACCCTGTGTGTCAACCTTCATGCCCATCCAAGTCTAGGGGAATGGGATTCACCCACGTTTCGCTGCACCAGCTCATTGTTTCCCCCTCAATAGGTAAGTCGGCCTCTCACTCATAATTGTAAACTCCATTCTGAGTCCCCCCAAAGCCCTGTTCCATGGCACGCTAGGTCCCTTTGAATCCACATAATGCATATCATCCGACCTTCCCAGGCTTTATAATTTCTCATCCTGACTCTGAGAAGACACCATCCTTCCATGTTCCCCATCATACCCACCTTTTCTTATCCACAATCCTTCTCTGGCCAGGTCTCCGAGGCTTTCAGCTAAACACCACAGAGGACACATGGAGCAGAAATGGAGTAGCACAAGAAGAGAGATTTATTTCTGATGTCCCAGGTTCTGGTTATGGAGTCTCTAACAACAGGCACATGGAGTTTGTAAAAACAACAACGAATGAGGACAGTGATGTCTGGCCTTAGCACCTGGTCACAGAGGGCCCAAAATAAGGTTGTTGACTGCAGGCCTGTCTGTGACTGACATGACAAACATCCTGTATATTTACTGGAGTTCTTGAGTTTTATGACATAATGTTTTTTAAAATCTCTGTAACCTTTCCCTTGAAAGTGCAGTTAAAATGCATGTGGAATGAAAATACTCTTGGACTCCTGGAAGCTTAGCACATACTCCCACTGGTCATCACATGACCACTGCCCTTGCTGGGAGGGACTCGGTGTCACCTTCACTGTGGAGATGGTACAAATGGGACCACCCAGAGGTGGGATCGGGTGTGGAATGTTAGCTTCAGTCAACAATAACCTCAATGCTAGCTCTCATTTTTGAGCATTTATTGACTCAGTTCAAGTCTTCTAAGTACTTCAACCTTCACAACAAATTTATTTCAAGGGTGAAAAACAATTATTCAGGGTTTAATAACATAGATGAGGAAAGCATGGTCACTAATATTTTACATCCAGCTGAACCCCTTCACTTTTAGCAGAACTGATGGGGTTGGACACTTCACACTGGTAGTTCCCAGCATCCTCCCTCCTGACAGGGTCTATGGTGAGGTTTCTGTTGCTCCAGGACAGCTTCATGCTCTTACAGACTCATATTATCAAAGATCCACTGGGTGAAGATCACAGTTGAGTACCAGATCAGGACCACAGCATTCGCATACTACGTGACTGTCGTGTTGCTCTCTAGGAGGGTGGACAGTCTTGTGGGCTGTGTGAAAAGACCAAGGACTGATTGAGAGTGGACTTGAGACTTGGGGTCCTGCTACATTCTGAGACATCTCAGCCACTCACAGTCCCCAGTGAGCTCTGTAAAGGTCACCAGAGGATGGTCCTGACCTCTGCAGAGGACAATTATCTTTGTTCAGGTGACAATGTGAAAGGAGAGGGCTGCACTTCTCTGACCCCACATAACCCCAGGGTGACCCATGACCTGTTCCCCAGACATCTCTGTAATGTCAGCATAGGGAACACCTTCCCCGCTGATGTTTCCTATGACCTCATCATCAGGTAGTAGTTTCCTCTCATGAGCTTTTATTAATTCTTTCTGTCATTAACTTCAAAAAAGATGAGGTCCCACTCTTTATGTAAAATTCCATGTATGTTGTGGAAGGCAGGCTACCACCTCTGTCCATCTCTGGGGCCAAGGGAACTTTATAGAAAGTGAAAAGTCATTTACCTCTTTTTAAATAATTTATTAGGCAATAAAGATGGCCCAGCCCAGACTTCGTGATCTTGGAACTGGAGAACTTCCAGCTAAATGACTTTTCAGTCTAAAAGGACTTTATTACCTGGCCTGCAGATTGAATATCATGGTATAATAAGTCCCTAGATGGAAGTGGTTATAGTTTTAACAAAAGAATGGATCTGTAGGATGGATCCATCTGTCCCTCAATTTGGTTCTCACCCTCAAGCCTGCCCTGCATTCCCCACTTTCCCCAGCCTCTGTGCCAACCCCTTTTCTAGTCTGACTACCCTGGACTTCAACTAATTTCCTGGATCAAATACCACATTCCCTAGGCTCATCTTCTGCATTCATGGTCTGCCCATCCCTCCTCATTTTTCAGATACCTAACTCCCTACAAGATGCTCATCTGCTTTTTCTTCTTGTTTCTTATTTTATGTCTATTCTGTAACTCCTGCCAGCTAGTATATTTTGTGCTTCCTCTTGTACCAAATGTCAGGACACTAACATAAATCTTCAAGAACCTTATCCTTTCTCCCAACCCCGTGTCTCACCCCTTTCACCTATCCAAGTTTGGGAGAACGGCATTCCCACTTCACTACACCTGCTCCAGTGGCTTCTCTCTCAACAGGTATAAGGTAGCCCTTCACTCATATCCCTCAGCCCCATCCAGAACCCTTCCCAAAAGAACCCATCTGCAGGGTACCTTTGGGTACCCTTGACCTCATATAATGCCTAACATCTCCAAACCCCCCTGGCTTTACAATTTATCATCCTGGCTCTGAACAGATCCTATCACTCAACAGCTCCCTTCTATGCCCAATTCTGCTTACCCACAATCCTCCTGTGGCTAGCTCTCAAAGAAACATAACTAAATACAGCAGAGGCCACATGGCACAGGAAGTATTTATTTGCATTTCCCAGGTTCTGGATATGGATTCTCTATGAAAAGGCACCTGGCGATTGTGATTGTAAAAACAATGAACGAAACAATGTATGAGGACAACTGTCTGGCCTGAGCTACAGGTTATGGGTGACACAAAACAGCATCTTTTAGTGACAGCCTGTGAGTGACTGACATGTCAGGGACCAGCATGTTTACTAGAGTTTCTAAAGTTCAAGACAGAATATTTGTTAAAATCTCTGTGATCTTGTTCCTTGAAGGTGCAGTGAAAATGAATGTGAACACTGTTGATGGCTTGGTCCCTGTGGACGTGTGCCCTTTCAGGCCTGCATGTCTTCTCAGATTCTGGTGCAAAGGCCATCCTGAGGCAACTTGCAGCCTCAAAAGCATCTAAGAAGTCACGTCAGATGCTGCTGTGGATGTCAAGTCAGAAGGGAGGCAGGAAAACTGGAGACCTTTATGTGGAGGATTTTAGCCTGATAAAGAAAGAAATTGGAAGATTTGAAAATAAGGTAAGGATCGACAATGTGAGCAAAATGACAGGATCAGCTAGTTACAGGTAGATGATGACAAAGTAAAACAGGTGTCCAACAAATTTAAAGAGGCAAGGAAGACATTCTTCAGAACCATGCAATAGGGCAGTGAGATGAAACTCAACACCCCTGAAAGAAAAGGCTGGGGAGATTTTAGGAAAGAAGAAGGAATTATAGGCATCTGTGTTTGAAATGGGCTTTACAGAAAGGAAATGTCAACCATCTCCTAAACTCCTGGAAGGAGGTCTTTTCACATCTTGGTTGTAAATGTCCCCACCCAACTTAGGCTCCTGCTGTCCCTCAGAGACTGGGACACAGGGACACCAGGAGGATTAAATTTCAAACAGATGGGGCCAGGTCCTTGAGACAGTTATTCTATGGGTCATAACATTGGCAAGAAGTTTTTGAGGAGACCTATGTATATTTCAAAAGTGCAGAGAAGGATGCTGCAATTACTAATCATATTTATGAAAGAAATGGTCTAAGGATGGAAGACAAAGGCATTTTGTCAGGAAGGAATTGTAAAGGTTAGTGACTCTGAGGGAACATTAAGGCCTCTAGTTCAGAACAAATCTGCTTTCTGTACAGTGGAGGGAAACACAACTAAATCTCTTTTAGCCAAAACCCAGTTGACATCTTAATCATTTCCAGGAATGTATAAAGAGGTGCAATTTCCCAGCAATTGCTGAACAGATGCAAAGAAGCTGAGAGTTCCTGAACACAGCCAGGATCTGATCTCCCACAATGCTGTGCTTCTAGAGTTCTGCATGGAGACATGACATTGCTCTCTACAGTCACCTTCCTTTTGACCACAGGTCACCTCCAAGGAAGAAGCGTATTCTCCATCCTACACCATGGCTGGTGTCACTGGATTTGGCCTGATTAGTGACCTAAGTGCAGAGGAACTGACATTTACCACATAATTTGCTCTGATGCAGCTTTTCTCTGAAACCAAAGATGGGAGTTCTAACAGCCTCCTGAGGTTAGGAAGCCACACCCTCTTGCTTTGGGTAATGCCCTCATCTCCAAGAGATTCCAAAAAACTGAGCAGGTCAAATTTATTTCCAGGAAAAATGAGGTCATTTCTAATTCTGTGGGCATCAGTCTGAACTAGGACATTTGAGCGAAAGCCTTGGTTGTTTTACTAAGGTTTCTAATTATACCCTATTAACAAGGAAGACAGAGTCCTGTTTACTTAATGCAAATAAGTCTGTAGCCATATAAATAAAAATACTCAAAAAGACTTAAGAAATTTTTTGAAATAAGTTGAACAGGGAGAAAAAAAATTCTGTGTTGTTACCCACATGGGTGTCCTCCTGTCCATTCCCATTGCCAAAAACAGTGGCTGGGCATCCACTACATTTCCCCCTGGAGGAGGGACAGAGCTAGAATTTATGCAAACTCAACACTTGCACCCAGGGTAATCACACAACTGCCATTCTCTTGAGAGACTTGGTTTCACCTCCACTGTGGAGATGATACAACTTAGACCACACAGAGGTGGGGTCTGGTATTGACTATCACCTTAAGTCAACAATAATGACAATGTCAGCTCTCTTTTTTGAGCATTTATTGACTCAATGCATATCTTCTAAGGACTTTCCACCCTCACAATAAATCTATTTAAAGGGCACAAAAGATTATTCAGAGTTTAGTAACATATAGAAGTGGAGGGTCACTAATATTTTACATCCAGCTCAACTGGCTCACTTTCAGCGGAACTGATGGGGTTGGACACTTCACACAGGTAATTCCCAGCATCCTCTCTCCTCACGGGGTCTATGGTGAGGGTTCTGTCGTTCCAGGACAGCTTCATCCGCTCTTCCAGCCGCAGTTTCATGCCATTGAAGAACCACTGGGTGGAGACTGCATTTGTGTAGCAGGTCAGGACCACGGAATCCTTATGCTCCGTGACTGTGGTGTTGCTGGCTAGGAGGGTGGGCACTATCACTCGCTCTGTGGAAAAAAAGAGGGCATGGATAATTGAGAGTGGGCTTGGGACCTGGGCCATGCTAGTTCCTCAGAAATCTTAGCCACTCAGAGTCTATTGTGAGCTCTTTAAGGTCACCAGAGGATGGTTCTGATCTCCCCAGAAGGACAATTGTCTTTGTTCAGGGCACGATGTGTGGGGAAAGTGTTGTACCTCTTCTCTGAGCCCAGATCACCCCTGACCTGTTCCCATAGACATCTTTGTAGTGTCAACACAGAGAATCCTTTCGCAGCCCACATGTCCTATAACCTCACTGTAAGGTGGAGTTTTCCTCTCATGAGCTTTTACTGATCTTTCCTACAAGTTCTTTTGACTTCAAAATTCCATGTATGTTGGGAAAGGCAATCTTACCACTACTGGGGCCAAGGGTAATTTACAGAAAGTGAACGGGCATTTAACAATTTTGTTAAATAACTTATTAGGCAATAAAGATGGCCCTACCCCATCTTCATGACCATGGATCTGGATAAGTTCCATGTATAGGATTCCTCAGTCTGAACAGGACTTTATTTCCAGGCCTGCTGATTGCATATAATGGTAAAATAAATCACTAAAGAGAAGTGGTTATGATTTTAACAAAAGACAGAAACTGTAGGAATAGGAGGAAATTACTAAATATGGTAAAGACCACACATGAAAGTCCACAGCTAACACATTACTCCACAGAGAACCTCTGAAATCAGTACTAAGGTCATGAATAAGACAAGGATGCTGTTTTCCCCCTAATCCAACTAGTCAGGAAAATCAGGCAAGAATATGAGATAAGAGCTACCCAATTTAGAGAGGAATAAGAAAATATCTTTTAAAACAAAACAAAACACATAATCCTATTGTAGAACACCCTGAAGATTTCACCACATACATACCTAAAACAACTATTATAACTAATAAAAAAGATGAAGTTGCCAGAGACAAAATCAACACTCAACATCATTTCCATTCTTTAAGTGAAAGTTAACAATCCTCAAATAAAATAAAGAAAACAGTTCCATTTACAGTAGCATCAAAAAGACTAGATACTTAGTGTTAAACATAATAAGGTGGAAGATGAATACACTGAAAACCACCAAACATTTCTGAAAGTAAAGAAGAACCAAATAACTGGAAAGACATCCATGTTCATTGATTCCAAGACCACAACTCTCTACATATTTGAAACAGTCCCTATCAAAATCATAATTACTTTTTTTTCAGAAATAAAAGAAAATCCATTCCAGAATTTATGTGGAATTTCAATGCATCCCAAATATTTGCAACAATCTTCAAAAGGATGAATTGAAATTGGAGGTCTCACAGTTACCAATTTCAAATCTTACTACAAAGGGAAAGTAACCAAAATTATTACACTGGCATAAAGACTTCTATTTGTGAAAAGACACAATCAAATGGTTTTGATAAAGGAGCCAAAACTGTTCAATGGAGAGAGGACAGTCTTTTTAACAAATGCCTTTGAACAGCAATATCTACATGCAAACAAATAAAGGGGACCATTAAATCTAAATGGATTGAATCCTAAAGCTAAGAACTAAAATGATAAAACTCTCAGAAGAAAACATAGGGGTAAGCAGTATGGCATTGGATTTGGCAGTGATTTCTTTCTTTTTTTATTGCTTAAAGTATTACAAAGGATATTACATATGTCTCCTTTTTCCCCCCACCCTTGACAATCCACTGGCCTCCCCTACCCCCCAGTGTCTTATGTCCATTGGTTATGCTTATATGCATGCATATAAGTCCTTCAGTTGATCTCTTAACCCCTCCTCCTGCCCCCCTACCCTCCCTGACCTTCCCTCTGTAGTTTGATGGTCTGTTTGAGGCAGCTCTGCCTCTGTATCTATTATTGTTCAAAAGTTTATAATGGTCTTTATTATCCATGAATGAGTGAGATTATGTGGTGTTTTTCCTTCATTGACTGGCTTATTTCACTTAGCATAATGCTCTCCAGTTCCATCCATGCTGTTGCAAATGGTAAGAGTTCCTTCTTTTTTACAGCAGCATAGTATTCCATCGTGTAGATGTACCACAGTTTTCTAATCCATTCATCTACTGATGGGCACTTAGGCTGTTTCCAGATCTTAGCTATGGTGAATTGTGCTGCTATGAACATAGGGGTGCATATATCCTTTCTGATTGGTGTTTCTGGTTTCCTGGGATATATTCCTAGAAGTGGGATCACAGGGTCAAACGGGAGTTCCATTTTCAGTTTTTTGAGGAAACTCCATACTGTCTTCCATAGTGGCTGCACCAGTCTGCATTCCCACCAGCAGTGCACAAGTGTTCCTTTTTCTCCACATCCTCTCCAGCACTTGCCGTTTGTTGATTTGTTGATGATAGCCATTCTGACAGGTGTGAGATGGTACCTCATTGTTGTTTTGATTTGCATCTCTCGGATGATATGTGACTTTGAGCATGTTTTCATATGTCTCTTGGCTTTTTGAATGTGCTGTTTTGAAAGGAGCCTATTTAGATCCTTTGCCCATTTTTTTATTGGGTTGTTTATCTTCCTTTTGTTAAGTTGTATGAGTTCACTATAAATTTTGGAGATTAAGCCCTTATCAGATATGACATTGGCAAATATGTTTTCCCATGCAGTGGGCTTTCTTGTTGTTTTTTGATGGTTTCTTTTGCTGTGCAGAAGCTTTTTATTTTGATGTAGTCACATTTGTTCATTTTCTCTTTAGTTTCAAGTGTCCTAGGAGCTGTATCAGTGAAGAAATTGCTTCAGCATATGTCTGAGATTTTGTTGCCTTTGGATTTTTCTAGAATTTTTTTGGTTTCTTGTACATTTAAGTCCTTTATCCATTTTGAGTTTATTTTTGTGTATGGTGTAAGTTGGTGGTCTAGTTTCAATTTCTTGCATGTATCTGTCCAATTTTCCCAACACCATTTGTTGAAGAGACTCTCTTGACTCCATTGTATGCTCTTGCCTAATTTGTCAAATATTAATTGAGCATATTGGTTCGGGCCAATTTCTGGGCTCTCTATTGTATTCCATTGATCTATATGTCTGTTCTTGTGCCAGTACCAGGCAGTTTTGAGAACAGTGGCTTTATAATACAGCTTGATATTTGGTATTGAGATCCCACCTACTTTGTTCTTTCTCAGGATCGCTGCAGCAATTCGGGGTCTTTTACTATTCCAGATGAAGTTTTGGAGAGTTCTTTCTAGATCTGTGAAATATGCCATTGGTTTTTTAATGGGAAATGTATTGAATTTATAGATAGCTTTGGGTAGTATGGACATTTTAATGATGTTGATTCTACCAATCCATGAACACGGTATGTTCTTCCATCTGTTTATGACTTCTTCTATCTCTTTTTTCAACATCCTGTAGTTTTCTGAGTAGAGGTCTTTTACCTCTTTAGTTAAGTTTATTCCTAGGTAGTTTAATTTTTTTGGTGTGATGGTACATGGATTTGTTTTTCTAGTCTCTCTTTCTGAAAGTTCACTATTGGTGTATAGAAATGCCATAAATTTCTTGGGGTTAATTTTGTATCCTGCTACATTACAATATTCATGTATTAAGTCTAGTATTTTTTTTGATGGAGTCTTTAGGGTTTTTTTTATGTATAGTATCATGTCGCCTGCAAATAAGGACAGTTTTACTTCCTCTTTTCCAATTTGGATGCCTTTAATTTCTTCTTCTTGTCGAATTGCAATGGCTAATACTTCCAGTACTATGTTGTACAGAAGTGGTGAGAGTGGGCATCCCTGTCTTGTTCCTGTTCTTAGGGGAAATGGTGTTAGTTTTTGTCCATTGAGTATGATGTTGGCTGTTGGTTTGTCATATATGGCTTTTATTATGTTGAGGTATGATCCTTCAGTTCCCACCTTGCTGAGAGTTTTTTTTTTTTAATCAAAAAAGGGTGTTGCATTTTGTCAAATGCTTTTTCTGCATCAATTGATATGACCCTGTGTTTTTTTCTTTCAATTTGGTTATGTGATGTATCACGTTTATTGATTTTCAGATATTGTACCATCCTTGCATCCCTGGGATAAATCCTACTTGGTCATGGTGTATGGTCTTTCTGAGGTACTGCTGGATCCGATTTGCTAAGATTCTGTTGAAGATTTTGGCATCTATGTTCATGAGGGATATTGGCCTGTAATTCTCTTTCATTGTGTTGTCCTTACCTGGTTTTGGTATTAGGGTGATGCTGACTTCATAGAATGAGCTGGGAAGTGTTCCTTCCTCTTGGATTTTTTGTAGTAGTCTGAGGAGGATAGGTTTTATTTGTTCCTTGAATGTTTGGTAAAACTCCCCTGTGAAGCCTTCTCATCCTGGGCTTTTGTTTGCTGGAAGCTTTTTGATGACTGCTTCAATTTCTTCCATAGTTATTGGCCTGTTGAGATTTTTAGATTCTTCCTGATTGAGTTTTGGAATGTTGTATTTTTCTAGGAATTTGTTCATTTCCTCCAGGTTATCTAGTTTGTTGGAGTAGATCTTTCCATAGTATTTTTAAGCAATCATTTGTATTTCTGTGGGGTCTGTAGTTATTTTGCCTCTATCATTTCTGAATTTGTTTATTTGGGTCCTCTCTCTTTGCTTCTTGGTGAGCCTGGCTAGAGGTTTGTCAATCTTGTTTATCCTTTCAAGGACCAGCTCTTGGTTTCATTGATTTTCTGTATTGTTTTTTTTTTTTTTTTTTTTTTGGTGTCTATGTCATTTATTTCTGTTCTAATCTTTATTATCTCCTTCCTTCTGCTCACTCTGGGGTTTTATTGTTGCTCTCTTTCTAATTCTTTGAGCTGTAGAGTTAGATGATTTACTACCATTTTTTCTTGTTTTTTTTGAGATAGGCCTGTAGAGCTATAAACTTCCCTCTCAGGACTGCTTTCATTGTGTCCCATAGGTTTTGTATTGTTGTGTTTTCATAGTCATTAGTTTCCATGGTGTTTTTAATTTCTTCTTTGATTTCATTGGTAACCCAATCAATATTTAATAACATGGTATTCAGCTTCCAAATGTTTGAGTATTTTGGGTTTTTTTATTGTAGTTTTTATTTCTAATATTATGCCATTGTGATCTGAGATGATGCTTGGTATGATTTAAATCTTCTTGAATTTGAGGAGACTTTGTTTGTGACCCAATACGTGGTCTATTTTTGAATGTGTCTTATGAGCACTTGAGTAGAATGTATATTCCATGGATTCACGTGAAGCGTTCTGAAGATGTCAGTTAAGTTCATCTGATCTAGTGAGTCATTTAGGATTGCTGTTTCTTTGCTGACTGTTTGTCTAGAGGATTTATCCAGTGATGTCAGTGGTGTATTAAAGTCACCTACTATGATTGTATTGTTGTCAATCCCTCCTTTGATATCTTCCAGGAGTTTTTTCATGTATTTGGGTGCTCCTGCATTGGGTGCATATATGTTTATCAGGGTTATATCTTCTTGTTGTATTGATCCCTTTAGTATTATGAAGTGGCCTTCCTTATCTCTTGTTATGGCCTTCACTTTGAGGTCTATTTTGTCCGATATAAGTATTGGTACCCCAGCTTTCTTTTCCTTTCCATTTGCCTGAAAGATATTTTCCATCCCTTCACTTTCAGTCTGTGTGATTCCCTTCTTCTGAGGTGGGTATCTTGTAGACAGCAAATGTATGGGTCATGTTTTTTTATCCATTCAGCCACTCAATCTCTTTTGATTGGACCATTTAGTCCATTTACGTTTAAAGTTATTATTGAAAGGTTCTTGTTTGTAGCCTTTTCTTTTTTTTGTGTGTGGCTGTTTTCTTTCTGGGCTTTTTATTTCTTCTTTTTACACCAGTCCCTTTAGCTTTTCTTGCATTGCTGGCTTGGTAGTGACAAACTCCTTTAGCCTTTTTTTGTCTGTGTAGCTTCTTATTTCCCATTCAAGTTTGAATGATAGCCTTGCTGGATAGAGTATTCTTGGATTCAGTCCTTTGCTTTGCATCACTTTGTAAATTTCCGTCCATTCTTTTCTGGCCTGATGTGTTCCTGTTGAGAAATTATTTGATAATCTAATGGGAGATCCCTTGTATGTAACTTTCCGTCTCTCTCTTGCAGCCTGTAAGATTCTCTCTTTGTCCTGAACATTTGTCATGGTAATGATGATGTGTCTTGGTGTGGGTCTTTTCAGGTTCACCTTGTTTGGGATTCTCTGGGCTTGTGTGACTTTTTTTCCCCCCACCTCAGGGAAGTTTTCTGATATTATTTCTTCAAATAGGTTTTATAATCCTTGTTCCTCTTTCTGTTGTCCTGGCACCCCTATTATTCATATGTTGTTTCATTTCTTGTTGCCCCAAAGCTCCCTTAAGCTCTCCTCCTATCTTTTAATTTTTTTCTCCAATTGCAGTACAGTTTGAGTGTGTTTTGCTTCCTTGTCTTCTAATTCCCTAATTCGGTCCTCTGCTTCTCCTAGTCTACTGTTGATACTTTCTAATGGTGTTGTTTTTTTATTGCAGCTATATCACTCTTCATTTCTTCTTGGGTCTTACATAAGTTATTCATTTTTTCATCTGTTTCTTCTTGCTTCTTGCATAAGTTGTTGATTTTTTCCTCCATCCGGTTTATGCACTCTAGGACCCTTATTCTGAATTCTTTTTTCTGTCATGTTGCATAGCTCTGTATCACTTAGCTGCTTTTCAGGCGAGTCCTCCTTTTCTTTCCTTTGGGGGTTTCTTTGTCTACCCATCTTTGATCTCACTGACATATCTAGATGTTCAGTCGTTCAGTGGCTGATCCCTGGGTGGCAGTGGCTCTTTGGGCTGTGGTTGCTACTCGGGCAGTTGTGGTAGCAGCTGCTCCTCAGTTGGCAGCAGCTCCTCTGTTGTGTGCTGTTCACGGCTGTGGTGGCTCTTCTGGCTTGTTGGGGGAGGCTTCACGTATAGCTGCTGTTCCTCAGACACAGGGTGTGGTGATCAGGAGGCTGCTGCTTCTTGGATCTGCTGTGTTGATTTAAAGGCACAAAATACAACGCAACAAGGCACAACATACCAGGCACTGAACACACATGTATTCATGATATTTATAACCCTAAACAAAGGTGGCCATCCGAATTAAGAGAATTAGGGGATAAGGAAGAAAGAAGAGAAAAAGGTAAAAGAGAAAAAAGAAAAGAAAAAAAATAAGAAAAAAAAGGAGTGCAAAAATGAAATTGAGAAAAAGGAGGGGGGGAAGAAAAGAGCAAAAAGAGAGAATGAAGTAGAAGAGGGGAAGAGACTATTTATATGAGGAGAAAACTCTGACAGAACTGAAACTAATCCCAATAAATTCCAACAACAGATCCCTGGAGATGAATGCAAACTACAAAGAACCAATAATATCAAGTGAGGCAAGGGAGAACAGAAGCACAAAAATAGCCGGGGGGTGGGCAGGGAGGGGAAAAACCAGCAGAAAAAAATAAAAAGAAAAAAACAAAACAACCTCACAACCAATCCTAAAAAAACAAAAAAACAAAACAAAAAAACAATATACTCAACAATCAAGCAAACAGCAACAAAACAATAGAAAGATAAAAGTAGAAAAAAAACTTGGATAGTGAAGAAAGGTAAGAGAAAGGTGTAAAATGATTTAGAGCAGCCGATTGGAAATAGGAAATATAAGTAGGGTGAAATTTTGACAGGCTGTAGGAAGAAGGAATAGGAAAAATCTAAAGCAGGAATAGGGTAAGAGAAACAGGCAACAAAAGAGGAAAAGTGAGGAAGAGTGTTCTAGCATACAGGTAAAATTGAGGTAGATAAAAATGATGCTAAAGCAACGAAGAAAATGGAATGTAGAACACTAATTTCAAAATAAATTAAAGAGAAGATAAAATGACACTTTAAAAATGGTAAAATGGTAACAGTAATAATACTGGTTAAAAATAAAAATGTAGTAAAAGCGCAAAATCAGGTGATGGAAAAAGAAAAAAAATTGGTTTCTTAGTTAAAAGGTGAAAAAAGAATAAAAAAAATAAATTAAAATTTGCAGTAGTGAAGGTCCTTCGGTTCTTCTACTCTTCAGTCTGGCTCGCCTTAGTCATGCCAGATATTTAGGAGAATGTTGAATTTCCCTGCGATACACTGTTCATCCGTGTTGTAAACCACTATCCTGATTTTAAGCAGGCCAAATCTGTGTCCCAGACTGCCTTAATTTGTATTTACCTAAGAGTAAGTTTGTGGCTCAGCCTCTGGGTGGCAGTGTTTCTGGATTGGCCACCAAGGCTATACAGCCTTTCTATCCAGTAGCTTGGGTTTATCTTCTCTATTGCACTTAAAACTGGTTTGGGGAAGCCCATTGGCCAGAGCTGGTTCTTTAATCATTACCCTGTTCTATGTTGTTGCTGGGATTGTGGCAGTGATTTCTTGAATATGAAATTAGAAACTCAGTCAAGAAAAGATTAGATAATTTAGATTTTTGTCAAAATGGAAAACTTCTGTTCATCCAAGGACACAATCAACAGAGTGAAAGGTGATCTGTGGAATGGTAGAAAATACTTTGGAAATCATTAATTGGATGAGGGGTTAATATCCAGAATATATAAAGATCTTCTACAACTCAATAACAGCAACACCAAATAAGCTGATTTAAAAATGGACAAACCTTGTGAATACACATTTCTCCAGAGAAAATATACAACTGGTCAATAACCCCAGGAAAAGATGTTCAACATCACTATCATTAGAAAAATATAAATCAAAACTCTCAAAGTTGATGCTTGTGATATTGAGTGTGGGTAACTCCACTGAGCAGGTAACAGCAGAACACTGACCTTTGCGACACTTGAGTCCTTCAAGCCTTCTTCAATCAGAATTGGCACCTCTCACCTCTCAGCCAACTTAAAGGAATAAGGCAGTTCTATGTATCACAGGACAAATGCCTGGGGCTCTGTGCCCTCAGAGAACTTAAATCCTCAATTTCTGGGAGAAAGCACGTCTTTTCTCATGAGCCAAGACTGTTCAATGGAGACAGGACAGTCTTTTCAACAAATGAAGGGATCCGTTCAATAGATTAGCAGGATTTGGTAGTGGAAAAACAGAGAACCAAGAGTTAGAGACACCCCCTCTCCCCCTAATTCTCCCACACCTCTCCTAGTTCTTCACTGACCAGCTGAATGCAATTTTTTTCTAGCTGCACAGACCTTCATTGCCCAGCCGAGGTGTGTTTCTAAGAGGCACCATTTCCCAGGACATCTTAAAGACTCAGATTGAAGCAGAAAAAAAAAGTGGTCCAGGATCAAGCCTGTGGTCAGTTGACTACTCAGACCCCAGGGCCAAGAGCTGGGTCAGGATTTTCCAGGTGAATGTGACTGACATGAGCCAGTGAGCCAATAAATGATAGAGCAGAGTCCAAGGAATGACCTAGAAAAGAGTGAAGGGACAGGCAGGATCTGATTGTGGTAGCAGAACCTATTCTTTGCCCTTGGTCATTAAAGTCAATCTCCCTCTGCGGAGGGCAGGTGAGGCTTGTGCAGATGCAGAAGGGGTGATGGATGGCAAGAGGGGAGCATGGATTGCTGACAGTCGAACCCTTGTGGACCATTTGTGTTTGGTGGTTATGAGATAGAAATTTGGAAAGATCTTAAAATTTCTCCATATGCAAAACTTACTATTAATACCCCAGGGACTAAGAGCAAAAGCAAGAAGGATGATTTCTCTAGAGAACAGCAAAGGGTTTGAGGCATGGGTCTCAACCCCTGGAGTGACAGGGAGCCTTTCCCATGTGGACCGAATTCCAAGGATTCTGCATCCAGGTTTCAGCCTCTGAAGACATTTTAGCTCATTCCTTCCTTCAGTAGCCATTTATTTTTTCCTAATTCATCAAAACAACCGACTGCTACATCTTGATCGCTTAGCTGGTTACATGTGTAAAATGGGGAGTGAGCAGGCAAAGTTCTTTCCTTTATATCCAGTGGGAATGACACCAACATATCAGGAAACAAATCAGTGGTTTCACCTCAACTTCTGGGAGGAGTGGATCAGCCACCTGAGGGGAAGGTCTGGGAATTCCCAGCACTGACTGATTGTTAGTGCAGGTAATTTGGTTCTAGAGTACAAATCAATTAATTCTCCATTTGGTGTTATTTTCTAGACCACAGTCTCTCTCTCTGAACTGCAGATGCCTAAGGGAAGATCTACCAATGTTTGCTTTAGGGATCCCTCTGGTATAGAGGAGAGGTTATGGCTACAGACAGACCTTGAGTCACACTCATGGTCTGTGTGGTTCTGCTTTAGTGACTATATCTTCCTGTGCCTTGTTTTCCTCTCATTGCAGTATGATGAACATTTGACTGCCAGGGTGTCAGTGTATTAGCAATAAAATATTCACAGTATCTGACTAAACATTGGCACAGGGGAGTTGCTCAAATGAAGGACATCTGTTATTGAACAACTCCAAGAGAGAATCTCCTCGGCTGATACCTGATGGATGAGGAGCTGCCAGGAGCATCTTTCCTCCTTTTTGTTCCCTGTGATTCTGACCTTTCTCTGGACTCTCCTAAATGTTTCAGTGTAGTTCACAATGGCCCCGCGACCCTATCCATCGGTGCTAGCCACACTCAGTCTCAGGTAAAGCACCACCCCTATCCAGATGTGGCTCATGGGCCTGAGCTCTGGCTTCTGAGCAGCTCAAAAGCCTTGTGACTCAGAAACCTGGGAAACCATTGTGCCCTCTCAGCCCTTCCCAAGAGGTTAACCCCAACCTGATACAGGATTCCCAGGGTCCCTGGAGTCAGAAACCCTGGGGAAGGGGTCTGGGGGGGGCTGGCAAAGCTGAGCTTCTTTATGAGGATTGCAGGGGGCTCCTCAGGATGGGCCTTGTCTGAGCCCTGCAGGGTCTTTCTCAGGGTCATGGTCATGGGAGGGGCCAAAGGAACCAGACTGATACTGGTCTCTCTCTGCTGAACAACTCCCATCAGACTGGCCCTTTGCTTTTTGGAGAATGTCTGCAGGACTGGAATCCGGGAAGGAAACTCTGATCTTAGAAAGTTTGTCTCCACTGTGTGTGTCCTGCACTAAATGCCCAAACCCAACCTGGGAGATGATGCAGAGGGGGATGGAGGCGAGTCCAGGGCAGTCAGTCCTGAGTGTTCACCCACCCAACACCCAGAGGTCAGGGAACAATCACTCACCATATACATTGAGCCGTCCAAATCCTATTTCTTTTATATAGTCTTGAAGGTAGACTACTACGGTGTAGATTCCTGTGTCCTCCTGGGTGACCCTCTTTATCTGCAAGGATCCATCAAAGATTACTTGCTCTCGACCACTGTTTGCACGCCCTGTTCTACGTCTTCGGAATATTCCACGATTTGCAATATTATGTTCGTAGATTGCCCCTTCACCCCTGTACCACATGAAGCCTGTAGCAAGGGGAGGCATATTGCGGATACGTAGAATCACATCCTTCCCTACGGCAGCATTGGTTGACACAATAGCGAGTTGGGCAGTGGTGGGCAGGCTCCAAAAATTTAAGAGTGAAACTAGGAGGGAAGAGAGAAATTGATCAATACTTGGATGTATATGTTGGGATGGAAAGATGAGGTCCTGGATTTGGAACAGGTCTCTTCATCTCAGCCTTGGTGTGGGTGTGTGTGAGTGTGTTGGTGTGAGTGTGGTCAAAGTCAACAGCATGACCACCAATATTTCAGCAACTGTGAACCGGTTACTTTTTCTGTTTCTCAGGCTCTTTTCCAGGTGTCTGTTCAGCTCACCCACTCACTGCCCTCAGACCCCTGCTGACACTTAGGGGTGTCCATGGGAGGCACCTTCATGGGACACTTCCCTAAAGACTCTCTGTTAATCACTTTCTGACCTGTCACTGCTCAGTTGTTCTTTTTATAACACTTGTGGGGACCTGACATCACATGTAGATATTTTCTTATCTTTCTCCACCCACAGAACGTGAGGTCCATGGGGACAGGTGCTTGTCTGGTCTTGCATCCCCAGTGCCTGCAACAGGCTGCAAATACTTGTGGGTGAATGAATGTTCCCTGAGTCCTGCACCTCTTGGGGTTTATTTCTCCTGCGGCTGGTGGTAAGGATGATGTTTAGCACCCCTGATTAAGTTTTTCTCTGGTGCCACCTGACATAAATTGTTATTATTAAGGCCACTTTCCAAAATTCAATACTCAGTGATGAATAACTTAGGAATTAACAGCACTGAAGTTTCTCTGCCCCACTCAACTTCCAGATCATGAGATTTCCCAGTTACCTGTTACCCATCTCCCTTACCCATCCTACTCTGCCACCCTGTCCTCTCCCCTCAGGTCCACACAGAAGCTGTCCCTCCACTCTCAGAGCGCTGTTCTCCCTAGGATACCTTAGCAAGTCTCTGTCTTTCCTGCTTCAGTCCACTCCCCAGGGATTGTTCCTTCCTTACCGGCCAACAGGAGCCAATTCCAGTGGATAGGTCCTCTGCGGACAGGGGCTGAGAGTGACTCCATGGTGTCTGCTGCCTCTATTGTCCCTCAGTCTGGGAGAAGAGCTTGGATTCCAGGAAAGCTCAAAGGCACCGCTGTAAAAACTGGTGGGATCTGCTGTCCCTCTTCACTGTGTACTGGGTTTCCTCCTGGTGCAACATCACTTACCTACTCACGTGGACCAAGGCGGAGTTTGTGCCAAGGACCCACCTCGTCCTCCCCTCATTTTTGCCACTCTTTCTTCCTCCTTCCCGCTTACCATCACTCTAAATGTTGGTTGCCTTGCAGCTGCTGAGGTATATGAACACACACAGACACTCACATGCTCTGTTTGGAAAAGCACCAGCCTGCGGCATCCAGGTCATACGCATTCCCCATGGCTCCCAGTCAAATGCAAAGTAGCCTCCCCCACAGCCCACTCTCTTTCACATTTGACTTTTATCATCAGAGCAGGAGTTCTGGGGACACCTCAGGAACTCTTCTCACAGGGATGTCACCACCGCTGTACAATGGATCACCAGTGAAACTTTGTAAAGATTGCGATGCCCCGGTGACACCATAGATGCTGCTTCAGCAGCTGTCCGGCTAATGTGGACATCCAACCACAATGAGATATGATGATGTGGTGATGGGACACCCCTCCCCCTCTCCTGTGCACAGGGAGGGTCTCCACATTCTATTAAAATGCCGATTCTGACTCTGCAGGTGTGCAGTGGACCAGACACTCTCCATCTGATGAGCTCTCAGGGAAGGTGGGTGTTACTGTCCTGTGGAGTCCACTTGCAACAGCAAGGCTGATGGGGCCACGTGTCCCCTGAGAGGATGACCCTCTCACCCCAGCATTGGCCTCTGCTGTGATTTGGTCTTGGGTCTGTCAGCACCACACAGAGAGCCCCAAAGGCCTCAAACTGGGGATTATTTCTGTTTGTGACACAGAAACCCAGCTGAGCACCGCGTTGCTGGGCGTTCTCAAATGTGCTGGGAAGGTTGGATTTCCTCCCAGCAGGAAGGGCACAGATGGGACTGCGGGGGTGAGAAGGGGTCAAGCTGGGTGACAACTACAAAGGGGACCCTCCCTCTATATCAGGTTGTCACCAGCCTGCCTTTTGCTTCCAGGGATAGAGACCCAGGACCAGGAGTCTCAGAAGACCCTGAAGTTCCTGGGAGTGAAGAGGAAGGTGTCCTGCATGTCCTGGGAAGAGAGGACTGTGGTGGGAGCTCAGGTGTTTGTGGTCTCCCTGGTCATCCAGGGTAGTTTCTGGGAGACTCTCCCTCTCTCTTGGCTGAGCCTGTCCTGGTGCTCCCTGACCTTGGGGCGCTGTCTGTCCTCTGCCTGGTGGAGTTTCCTGTCATTACCTCACCTTGCTCATGGGTGGTGCCAGGGATGGGACGGAGACCAGCAAATAGAGCCCTGAGAAAGCAGGTGCTCTTGGGCCTGTCAAAGTAAGAAACTTCCCAACCTGTGAAGATTTTCATGAGTTTATTTGAATCAAGCTAACGTCATATGCCTGGAAGAAGATATCAAATCCTGAGCTTGGCAGTTGTACAAGATATTTTATACATTATAGTCAAAAAATGAAGAGGGAAAAAGTTGTGTGAAATCCAATAGGAAGTGAAGAAATCTCTAGAATTGATAAATAGCAAAATGGAGAAAACTTTTTTTTTTTTTTTTTTTTTTTTTTTTACTTTGGTGTGTCCCGGATTATTAACATTTACAGCACATAGAGAGTTTGTGCAAGGAACCAGGTAATCTAAGGAGTATGTTGTCTCATATGCTGGTCCCAGAGCCTGTGCCTTCAAATCATATTTCAAAAGAACAACTACTCTGATATATCAAAGGTATGTTATCCAAGATGCATAAGAACAGGGAACAGGGCTCATTTAACGTAAAGTCTGACCTTTGCTAACAAAGGTGTACGCCTGGTACATGACGCCCTGCAATCACCTGCCCAGTAAGGAATTTGTGATCAGACGAACCTGTGCCGTTATTTTTGGTCACTCAGCTTGTCAGGACTGCCATGTGACCTGCTGGGCATGTCAGGCTTATTTTAGAGGCGATTCTTGTTGTTTTTTTCTGTTTTCTTCACAGTCCCTGGAAGTAGCAGGTGGGATACAGCAATCATGAGGGAGGAGTCCAAAAGCCTCTGTGGAAGCAGGGGATGGAAATCAGGCTCCTTCTCCAGCTCCTTAGGCACAGCCAGGTTCATGTGTGAATACCCTGTGTTGTCTGTGTGTTTAAATATCTCCCCTTGGAGAGCAGAAGGAGACCTGCAGCCAATGTCAGGGGCTGCACCAGGGACGCTGACCAGAGAATGAGAGCTGACCCTGACACCAGGGTAGAGGTGGGCTCTGGCTTTCAAGCTTAAAGGCCAGTCAGTTGGGGTCCAGTCACTGTGGGCTCCAGGCTTCCTGACTCCATCTCAGAGCAGGGTGAGCCCAGTAAAAGGACAGGATCTGGGACTGCTTCCATCTCAGAGGGGCTGTGGGTCCAGTGTATTATGAGTCCAGTGTCATGAGAACTGTCCCTTCTAGTAGATGTACTATTTTAGGAGGAACTCTCTGTCCCAAAGGTTTCAAGAACAGAACCTGGTGAATTCTCTTCTGAGGCTTTTAGTAGAGTGTGCCAAACTGGAGGGCTGATCCCCCACATGCCCTTTGCGTCTCCATCATTGCATTGGGGTGTTGCATTCATGTCACCTGTGTCCCTGTCCATCCTCTACTGTAGTCCTCCCCCAGGGCACAGGGTCTGAAGCAGCCCCACTTGGAGTGTCAACCACAGGAACTTGGGTCCCTCTGTTAGGGGAGGGGGGGCTCATGTGGGACCCTCAGTCCTCTGAAATCTATGTAACCCCGGATTCTGGATTCTCCTGTCCCATCCTTCTGAGGAAGTTTACCTTGCTACCCACTACATCATGGATGGGTGAGATGTTCAGGGATTACAGGCAGGTGTCCCACAGACCAGGAAAATTGGGTTTGGGAGTCATCCCCAGACAGTACGAGCTCTCTTTCCCATGTTATTACCTATACGTGGGGTGAAAGATCCAGAGTGTCTGCCAGGTCAGGGCTCTTTGAGAAGACAAAGAACAGAGGCTACTGTCCAGGCCTGAGGAACATGAGAGAACATTCACAAGGTGGAAATGGGGAGGGCTGTGATTTTCTGGGAATGAAGGAAGGTATGACTCTTCACTCTTAGTTGGTCCTATCTCCCGTCCCCCTGATTGTGTCAGGGTGAAAAAACCCATCCCTGGGTCATCCCGGACACTTGTTGCCTCTTCCCATGCTGATACCAATGCCTTCATGCCTATAAGGAACATAGTTTGACCACTAGTGTCACACAGGGTGACCAGCGTCCATTGGGTCATTTCTCCCATCCATTTAATGAGTGTTTATTGAGCATCCGTGATGTGTCAGGCCTGATTGGGCCCTTGGACCTGAGAGAACAGGATATTGGTGGGACCTGTGCTCATGGAGTTTACCTTGTAACAAAGACAGGCTCTCAAAGAAATCACAGCTCTAAGGAGTTAATTATAATCCAGAGAAGGACCACAAAGAAAGAGTTGTATGTACTTAAGTCTTAGTTTGTCTGGGGATCAAAGGGAGCACTTCTGAGAAATTGACCTCTTGGCTGAAACCTGAGGCATGAGTGGCCATTCACCCTTTGGACAGAAGGTGGTGGGGAAGAGCTGCCTGCACAGGTGTGGACATTGGTGGGCAGATACCTGACTGGGTAGAGGAGCTTTTGAAGTCCATTGTGGTCAGTGTGAAGAGTGAGAAGGAATGTGGACTGAGTAATGCTGGTGAGGTTGGACCCTGCTGGGCTGTGGGTCCTGCTGAGGTGGGGTCAGCAGACACCTGAGGAGGCTGCAGGCTGTGGAGAAGCTCACCCCCCTTTGATTGACAAGCTGAAAAATGTGTAAGAAAAAAGTCATGTTACGGTTTTGATTTTTCTATTCAACTTATACTTTAAGAAATATTTCATAGGTGTATATTTAAATTTCACATATTTATTGACTTTTAGTTGGCATATAATAAACTTACCATATTGAAAGTTTACAAGTTATTAAGCTTTGCCAGATGAATTCACCAGAGAAGTTGTTACAATGAAGAAAATGAACATGCTCTTTACTCTTAAAGCCTCTGCAGGCCTACTTATAATCTCCTCACTGTCCCTCTCCCACTCCCTCCAACTCTTATCTACTTTCGGTCATTAGAGCTGAATTTGCATTTTCTGCAGTTTTCATAATTTGAACCATTTAATATGTAATTTTGGGCAAATGTTGGCTTCTAGAATCAACACAATTATCTTGAAATAGTTCTTTCCTTTTTAATTCCTCAGGTCTGTTCCATTTTAGGATGCACCAAACTTGTTTAGCCATTCTCCCATTTATGGACATTGTGTTGATTCCCATTTTGGACTATTTCAGGTAAACCAGGCACTAACATTTTTGCAGAAAGGTCTTTAGCACAGAATTAGGTGCATGTAAAACGAACGAAGAGCCAGAAAAATGGAAGTCAGGGAGTTGACACAGGAAGTCTGCTTTCAAGGTCCCAGTGCCACAGCCCCACCCAGAGAGAAAGAAACACCTGCTTCTTCACATAAAGCTCTGTCTGCAGAGCCCACCCACCAGGAGCAGGAATCACAGCCCCTTCTCCCTCCCAGAGTCCAAACTCCACACAAGTGCATCTCAGATAATGAAATTAAATCACATCTGGATTCCCAGTCATTAGAAGTGGAAAAGGTGGTATTTAACCTTTCAGATCCTCTGGTATAGGAGGCAATATAGAAAGGGGTGGAGCATAGATGTCAAGTGCCAATAGACAATACATGGCATGGTTGAGTTCACTTGCAGGCTCTGTGACTCTGGGCGAGTGATCTCACCTCAAAATGACTCAGTTTCCTCATGTGATTTCATAGAAAGATATTACCTGGTTCTTAGAATAGAGCAGTTTAAATTCTTGAAATTTTCTGAGTGATAAGGGCAATAAGAGTGTCTTTTGTCCCAATGACGCAACTCCTGACAGGCCTCTGTATAGTTGCAGGGTGAAGACAGGTTGCCATAAAGGCCAAATCTTGATTAGAAGCTTGGAATTTTCAGCTGCCAATGTAAGAAACATTTAAACCTGTAGAGAATTTTTATGAGTTTATTTGAGTCAAACTGATGACAATTTCCAGGAAGCAAAATCTCAATGAAAAGTGTCAGTTTTGCACAGTATGTTATACATTACAATCAAAGCAAGGAGGCATAAGGGGTTAAATAAAATCCATTGGTGATAGATTAGGTAGGTGGGAGAAAGCAAAACAGGGAAATCTCTGAGACTGGATGAAAAGTAAAACAAATAGACACATACTTCTTTTGCATTGGTTGATAGAGGATAGTTAGCAGCTAACAATTAACATGATGACAATAGCACTGAGGGGGTCTGTGGCTTCCCCTCTGGTGCAGTGAGGGTCTAAAAAAAAAGAGAAAAAATTCCTGATATTCAAGAAGTAACTTATCATGAATGCAAAAAGACAATAGACATGTTCAGTTAATATAAAGATTCAGCTTTGTTAGGAAAAAATACCTAAGACATAGTTACCCACCATGACTCACTTTTAGTTAGAAATTTGTCATTTCAGGCCATCCTATGTGGTTACTTTAAATCTCTGATTTTGGAAATCATACTATGCAGGCCTCCTCTGAGCTTGTCAGCTTTAGTACGTGGCCCCACTTTCATCCACACCTCCCCCTTTGTGTCATAAATCAAACGGAATGATTCCTTGATGACCAACCATTTGGTTGGAAAATGTGGTTTCATGGTGTTAAAAGGCTCATCACTAGGAAGTCTTAGTTTATCTAGCTGGACTATGGACCATTGGGGATAGGGCAAGACTATAACCTTGGATAGAAGTCAAGGTAAAATTTTCTCAAAAGTGAGAAACAGGTAAATGGGAGCCAGTGAGGTTCCACTGGTCTTCATTAAGAAAAACACTTTGTCCCTGAACAGTGTCGCTAAGCGATTGGAGTATCAGCCTGCAGTTCCTGGTCAAGGTCATGTGTCTGGGATGTAGGTCCAATCCCTGGTCCCAATCAGGATGCATGAAGGAGACAGCCTATTGTGTCCCTCTCATATTGATGTTCCTCTCCCTCTCTCTTTTTCTCTCTCCCTCCCTCCGTACTCTCTACCGTCTACTCTTTCTAAAAATCAGTGGAAACAATATCCTTGAGTTAGGATTTAAACAAACAAACAACAACAAAAAAAAAACCAAAAAAAAAAAATAAAGAAAAACATTTTCGGTCATTCTTAACCTATAAGCTATCGTGATTCAAATTTTGCTGCCTGTCTCATTTCTCTGTATTTTTCATCTCGTATAACATTTGCTTATAGTTTGAGGGCACACTATACACCTCTTCAGTTTTCACAATCTGATCCTGAGATGGGTTCTCATTTACAATGGTCCACTTATTTCCCAATGGAAACACTCAAGGGTCATTCATTATTAGTCTGATTCCTGCTGGTTGTGCAATTTGGAACTGTAATCATATTTGGGGACAAAGGTATAAGAACCCAATGGTGTATATTACAGTTATCTGATAAAAATTTCATAGAACAGGACGACAGTAAGAATATCATAAGTAAATTTCCTGTGCCTCAGCAGCACTTATACAGGGCCACGTTTTATAGCTACTTCAGGTTCATTTGAATTAATATGGTTAGTAGTCTTTGTTGGGTTAAGATATAAGCATATCCCCATAATTAGGTTCTGGCATTTCTACATAAAATTTCTCAATATTCCTTTTCCACTAACCTCTACAGCTTCCCTTGTTTTCAGTTTGCCTTTTTTTACTCATTCAGACATTAACTTGTTAGGTCAAACTACCTACTTTTAACTTCTCTTAAAAACACCCAGCCTGGCTGGCGTTGTTCAGTGGTTGAGCAACAACCTATGAACCAAGAGTTCACAGTTCGATTCCCAGTCAGGGTACTTGCCTGAGTAGTGGGCTCGACCCCCAGTGTAGGTTGTGCAGGGTGTAGCCAATCAATGATTCTCTCTCATCATTGACGTTTCTATCTCTCTCTCCCTTTCCCTTCCTCTTTGAAATCAATACAAATATTTTTAAAGAACACTCCCAGATCCCTTTCCTCCTTTTGAAATAGCATTCCCTCTACATTTCAAAATGTTATCAGAAATAAAAGCCAGGCCCTGAGGTCATTTGCCTAAGACCAGCTGGTAGTGTGCAGGTACTTGACTTCATGAGGAAAGATTGCAGAATATGAGTCCAGGTGATTTTGAGACTACGTTTATTAAAGGTGGGGGCACGTACACAAGGAAGGGCCTGGGATACAAGAAGGAGTAGAAGAGAGACAAGGTGTTGCTCCTTTGGTTCTCTGGAAAATTTATGGGACAGAAGTGAGCCTATGCAAGGCTGCTGTCAGCTCACTGGAGAGTTAGAGGCAAGGGGACTTGGGGATAAGTTCAGGGGGTTAGCCCAAGATGGGCTAGTGCTGCCTATTTTTCCCATCATTGCAAGTTGCATGGGTATCACTTATGGTTTAGGTGAAAGAAAATTCACTGGAAAAGGAGATTTGAGGGGGTGTGCCCCAAGAGGGGCACATGCTGGCTTCTTTGCCTAGAGGGGTTCTATCTACTTTTCAAAGGTGGGGACTTAGGGGAGGTCTCAGGGAAGATCTCAATAGAATATTTATCAGCATTTCCAGGTTTGCCCTTTCAGATCGTGGTCTCCACTGATTGGTCAACAGCAGGACAGGAGGTCTAAGTCACACACCAATGATATGCCAGGGAAGAAAAGGCCACCCTGAAGGCAAGGTCTTGGATCAGTTTTGCCTGTTGCTAGGTACCCAAGGCTTTCTGCCCTGGTGACCTTCTGCATCTGGCTGTAAATTGCTAGGCCAGTTTGTTCAGCTATCTGGCTCAGTTTCCCCATTCTACATGCCAAGGAATATTCCTAACTTCTTACTATAATTTGCATACATTGTTTGGAAATGACTTTCAAATATTTCTGACAGACTAGTGATGTGTCAAATGAACCAGTCACTAATATTCTTAAAATGGAAGGCCTCTAGTAAATAAGGTTCTTATTTGCTTTTTTTAAGGTTCTTATTTATACAAGACAAAATTGTTCCAGTTGAGCTGGAGTGGCAGTAAAAAGAGGGATGTTCAACAGAATAGAGTTATCCATGGGGTCAACAGCCAGTTACACCAGAGGGGGAAAATGGAAGGATCAGGGGAAGACTCCTGCTTACTTAAACCCCTCACATAGGCCCTGGATCTAAAGTTCTGGAACCCTTGTCCTGTTCTCACCTCAGGGAGTCCTGGGCTAGGAGAGGTTTGTGAACTTCCTCAGAATAATGAGTACAAAAAGATTGGAGGAAAAAGAAACAGAGCAATTGCTTCTTTATAAACCCATCCCCATTAACAACACCACCATAAATTAGAAGATTTAATATTGTTAACTGTCCATACTACTCAAAGAAATCTGCACATTCAATAAAATATATTGTAATCACAAAGGCATTTTTTTTCCAAATATATTTTTATTAAGATATTACATATTTGTCCTTGTCCCCACGTTACCCTCTACCCGCCCCCCCCCCCCGCTCATGCCCTCACCCCCCCCCCCCCCCCCGTTGTCCGTGTCCATTGGTTAGGCCTATATGCCTGCTTGTAAGTCCTTTGGTTGATCTTTCCCCCTTTCCCCCACCCTCCCCTACCCTCCCTCCAAAGCCTGACAGTCCAATCAATGCCTCTCTGTCTCTGGATCAGTCCTTGTTCATCAGTTTATGTTGTTCATTATATTCCACAAATGAGTGAGATCCTGTGGTATTTATCCGCTCTCCAATTCCATCCATGCTGTGGCAAATGGTAAGAGTTCCTTTTTCTTCTTCCTCTTCTTAAAGAATACCTTTCAGCATTTCATATAATGCTGGTTTGGTGGTGATGAACTCCTTTAGCTTTTTCTTATCCGTGAAGCTCTTTATCTGACCTTCTATTCTGAATGATAGCTTTGCTGGATAAAGTAATCTTGGTTGCAGGTTCTTGCTATTCATCACTTTGAATATTTCTTGCCACTCTCTTCTGGCCTGCATGGTTTCTGTTGAGAAATCAGCTGGCAGTCGTATGGGTATTCCCTTGTAGGTAACTGACTGTCTTTCTCTTGCTGCTTTTAAGATTCTCTCTTTGTCTTTTGCTCTTGGCATTTTAATTATGATGTGTCTTGGTGTGGTCCTCTTTGGATTCCTTTTGTTTGGGGTTCTCTGCGCTTCCTGGACTTGTAAGTCTATTTCTTTCACCAGGTGGGGGAAGTTTTCTGTCATTATTTCTTCAAATAGGTTTTCAATATCTTGCCCTCTCTCTTCTTCTGGTACCCCTATAATTCTGATGTTGGTACGCTTGAAGTTGTCCCAGAGGCTCCTTACACTATCTTCATATTTTTGGAATCTCTTTTCTTTTTTCTTTTTCAGTTGGGTATTTTTTGTTTCTTTGTATTTCAAATCTTTGACTTGATTCTTGGGATCCTCTTGTCTGCTGTTGGATCTCTGTAAATTATTCTTTATTTCAGTCAGTGTATGCTTAATTTCTAGTTGGTCCTTTTTCATGTCCTCCATGGTCTCACTATACTTATTGAGGGACTCATTAAATTTATCGGCGGTTTCCATAAAATTCTTGAAAAACCTTATAAACGTGGCCTTGAACTCTATATCTAGTCATTTGCTTTCCTCCGTTTCTGCCATTTGTGACCTGTTTCTTTGTCTCCGCATTTTGGCTGCTTCCCTGTGTTGATAGAGTGGCTTTGTGTGCTAGGTGTCCTGTAGGGCCCAGTGGCTCAGCCTCCCCAGTTACCTGAGGTCGACACTCTTGGTGCACCCCCTTATGGGCTTTGTGCACAGTCTTGTTATAGCTATGCCTTGGTTGTTGTAGACTCACTGGGAGGAATTGACCTCCAGGCCAACTGGCAGTGAGAATCAGCTGTGTCTACGGTGGGAGAACTTCTGTGCTGGAGACACCCTTCTGGGGCAAGACTTGCTTCAGTGGGGCTTTGGTGCTCACTGAGACTGCACCCTGAGTGTGTCCCTTATGGATCTGAGGAGTTGTGATCTGGATGGTCCCCCTCTGACCACTGGGTACAGTGGCTCTTGGATCTAAGGAGGTGCTAATTTAGCCTCTGCCTGAGGTTACACAGCAGGAACTACGAAGAGAACTGCAGATTCCCCTTCCTTTTTTTGGAGTTTGGAAGTGCCCTGATGATGCTCAGCTGTGTAGCAATGCAAGCCACTGTGGGGCCTTGGGCCTTCTCTTGGAATCTCTGGGTCTATCTGGCCAGGCTGTGGTTAGGTAATTACAGGTTGCAAATGGCCGGGGCATTCATATGCAAAAGTCTCTGCTGCAGCCTGGGTGGGGCGGGGTCTCAAGGAATCAAAGGGCAGAGGAAGCAGCTATGGTGGTGGAGCCTCAGCCCCGCCCTAAGGAGTCGAGCGTCCCAGTGTCCTGGCAATGGCTGCAAGCACCTCTGAGGGAAAGCCGCCCTCAAGCTCGCCCGCTGCCAGAGAGACCAGTTTCTCCCCATATGAGTGGTGGGTCCCCAGAGACTTCCCGGAATCGGATTTTAGAGCCTTCGGGAGCTTGTGTCTCCCTCCGGATTCAAAAAGACAGCCGCGTCCTCAGGTGCCAGACCCTTTCCGCGCGCGCGAGCCCCCGTACCTCTGCACTCCACCTGGGCAGATACTTTGGCTCTCAGTGTGCTTTTCTTTCCTTCTAGTTGTAGAATTTTCACTCGGCCAGCTCTCCTGTAGTTCTGGATGAGTCCAGCTTGTGTTTTTGATGCATTTATCAATTGTTGTGGGAAGCAGCAATTTCCCGGTGTTTATCTATGCCGCCATCTTAGTTTCTCCACAAAGGCATTTTTAAACAAATAAAAATATCATTCTCAATTCATATGATATCTCAAGGAACCCTGAGGATACAAAACAATCTTCAGTACTTTCCTGAAAACCAGTATTTACTGTAGACTTTATTGTATCTGTTTAAGGCTACTCACATTTAAGCCAACTTTCTGTGATTTCTTTAAATTCAAATCTCTGAAGTACATCATAGATGGAGAATCTTCCCCTTTGAGCCACAGGGGTGGAAGAGGGGTGGTCCTGTTCATTAGAGTAATGAAATTCAAAACCTCTTCACATTCCTTCTCAGCTCCTTTAGGTTAGTTTGTTGTGGTGCCGCCCTCTGGTGGCCGTATTACAACTTGCACCTCCCAAATAGGGCCAAACCATTTTTTCTTAAAAAAATTTTTAAAAATTGATTTAAGAGTGGAATGGAGAGGTAGAGAGAGACATAAACATCAATGATGAGAGAGAATCATTGGCTTCCTCCTGCATGCGTCACACTGGGGATCGAGTCTGCAACCTGAGCATGTGCCCTGACTGGGAATGAAACCATGAATTCCTGGTTCTTATGTGGACACTCATCCACTGAGTCTCACCGGCCAGGCTCAAAACATTTTTTCCAGCCCGGGGTCTCTGCTAGGGACGTAATCAAGTAAAGTGAGCGTCATTAAGAATTTCAAAAATGGTGGGTCAGGACACATAAGTAATACCTTAATCAATAAAGAAAGAAAGAGAATTTCAAAATGGCAAAAGCAAAGTATTAAACCTACTGCAGGCCCTTCTCAGTGACTTCACAGATTTCAATCCAATGAAGTTGGCCCTCCCTAGCAAGGGAAATGGATGTGTTCATCCTCTACGTTAATTTCATCCCAAATTTAAGTCATAAAATACCTATAGACCTACAGTCATCCTCAATGTGAGAACTAGAGACTCTCGCACTAAAGATGAACAAAACGATAAGATTTCTAAGTGCCTTAGTAAGACACATGTGCTCTGAAGGGTGGAAGTGTATTATTGCTGCTGTTGATGCTCTATGACAATGACATCAGTGATGACAGTGACAACCGTGTCAGGGTCAGTTCTAATGATGAGCAGTTTATGCCAAGTATGAACTGTAAGGACATTAGGACTCTGACCATTCATGGGTCTGACAAATCTATGAGGCTTTCATGGCTCCAATAGTCTGGGCCATGCTGGATGGTACCCTCCAGAGTAAAGAAGAAATTTCTGTGCTTGTAACTTCATCTAACTGATGTTAGAAGAATGAAAGGTGCTTTGTTAAGCCTCTTGTAATACCTCATATAAAATGACATGCACATTCCTATGGTTTGCTTCTATTCTAAGGCAATTGATCAAGAGCCATTGGCCAGCATCTAGGCCTCAGGAGAGACAGAGAGTCTGAACTTGGCCTGTAAGGTGACCCAGTAGCCATAACTGCTCATCATGATCTGGGTTCTATCACACCCCCCAACAGAAGGTCAGGTGGGGAGAGAAGCATCCATCACATGTGGAAGTGACAAAACCAGGATTAGATGAGAATAGGTGGCCAAGACCATGGACACCTACCACTCCTGCCCTGTTACCTGTCACAGAGCTCTCACCTATGAAATCACAGGAAGTTCTCTTTGACTGGTCAAGAAAGAAGGAAAAGGCTCCACTCACTCCAGTTTATCCTGGCCCTCAATACCTCCTCCCGCAACACACACTGTCAGCTACTCCATTGCCTGTCCGAAGGCTCCTAGTCAGTCTTGAACCCACATATTCCGTAACATCCAAACATTCCAAGGCTTTATAATTTCTCATCCTGACTCTGAGAAGACAGCATCCCTCCATGTCCTTCCTCATACCCACCTTTTCTTATCCACAATTCTTCTCTGGCCAGGTCTCCAAGGATTTCAGCTAAATATGACAGAGGCCACAAGGAGCAGAAAAGGAAATAGAACCAGAAGAGAGATTTATTTCTGATGTCCCAGGTTCTGGTTATGGAGTCTCTAACCACAGGCACATGGAGTTTGTAAAAACAACAAAGAATGAGGACAGTGATGTCTGGCCTTAGCTCCAGGTCACAGAGGGCCCAAAATAAGGTGTGTGACTGGCATGACAAACATCCTGCATATTTACTGGAGTTCTTGAGTTTTATGACATAGTATTTTTTAAAATCTCTGTGACCTTTCCCTTGAGAGTGCAGTTGAAATGCCCGTGGAATTAGAATACTCTTAATGGTTAGGCTGCGGTGCAGGTGCACTCAGATTCTGGGTCAAAGGCCACTCCAAGGCAACCTGGGGCCACGGAATGATCTGGGTAGTCAGGTCATCTGTTTTGGAGGGTAAGTCAGAAGTGAGGGAGGCAAGTTAGAAACATTTATTTTGAGGATTATACCCAGATAAGGAAATATTGGAGAATTTGAAAATAAGGTAAGATGAGCAAGATGACAGGATCAGCTAATTACAGGTAGGTGATGTCAAAAGAAAACATGCATTGGGCAAATTGAAAGAGGCAAGAAACACTTTATTCAAGACCAACCATGCAATAGGACAGTGAGACTGAGCTCAACACCTTCAAAATAAAAGGCTGGGGAGATTTTAACAATGGCAGCAGGAATCATAGGCATGTGTGTTTGCTAGTTGGCTTTCCACAAAACAAAAGTAAAACTTCTCACGGAATACGGACAGGAGGTCCTTTCACCTCTTGGCTATTAATGTCTCACCCAAGTTAGGTTGCTACCCTCCCTCAGAGACTGGGACACAGGGACACAAGGAGGATTAAATTTCAAAAGGGTGGGCCCAGGCTCTTGAGACAAATATTCTATGGGACATAACAATGGCAAGAAGTTTTTAAGGAGATGTGTGTATATTTCAAAAGGTCAGAGAAAAAATCTGCAATTACAAATTCGATTACATTTCTGAAGAAAATGCTCTCAAACAACGGAGGTCAGAGGCCTGCAGTCAGGAAGAACCCATCTAAACATAAGTGACTCTGAGGCAAAGTGAAAGCACCCCTGGTCATAACAAAACGGCTTTCTGCACAGTGGAGGAAAACACCATTAAATGTCTTTCAGCCAAGATCCAGTTTGCATCTTCATCAGTTCCTGCAATTTATAAGCAGGTGAAAAATAGCTGAGAGTCCCTGAACAGAGCCAGGATCTGATCTCCCAGAAGGCTGTGCAATGGGAGTTTTCCATGGAGATATTACATTTCCCTCTATAGTCACCTTCCCTTTGATCAAATGAAATTTCCAAGGAAGAAGAGTATTTGTGATCCTGCATCATGGCTAGTGTCACTCAGTTTGGCTGATTAGTGACCTAAGTTCAGAGGAATGACATTCACACATAGTTTGCTCTGCTGCACATGTTTCTGTGAAACCTAAGATGGGAGTTCTAACAGCCTCATGACGCTAGGGAGCCTCCCCATCACACTTCACCTGCAGTCTCTCTAGCTTTGGGAGATGCCCTCTACCCCAAGAGATTCCAAAATACCCCTCAGGAGAAACTGAGCTCCATAAAGAGTGAAGTCTTTTCTAATTCTCAGGATATCAGTGTGAACTAGGACATTTGAGCCAAAGCTTTCGTTTTATGACCAGCATTTCCAATTCTATCCTTTTAACAAGGAAGACAGTATCCTACTGAACTTATGGAAATTGATCCACTGCCACCAAAATGAAAAGTATTTAAGACGGCTTTAAAATATTTGGGGAGAGGTAAAACAGGAAGAAAAATATCAGTGTTGATACCCACATGGGAGTCCTCCTGTACATTCTTGCTGTCCAAAACAGTGTCCAGGTCCCCTCCACAGGACCCATTGGAGAAGGGACAGACAGAGCTTGGACTCATGGAAGCTTAGCACATGCTCCCACTGGTCATCACATGACCACTGCCCTTGCTGGGAGAAACTCGGTGTCACCTTCACTGTGGAGATGGTGAAAACGGGACCAACCAGAGGTGGGATCTGGTGTGGAATGTTAGCTTCAGTCAACAATAACCTCAATGCTAGCTCTCAATTTTGAGCATTTATTGACTCAGTTCAAGTCTTCTAAGGACTTTCCACCTTCACAACAAATTTATTTCAAGGGTGAAAAAAGTTTATTCACGGTTTAATAACATAGAGGAGGAAAGCAGGGTCACTAATATTTTATATCCAGCTCAACCGCTTCACTTTCAGCAGAACTGATGTGGTTGGACACTTCACACTGGTAGTTCCCCGCATCCTCCCACCTGACAGGGTCTATGGTGAGGGTTCTGTTACTCCAGGAGAGCTTCATGCTCTTACAGACTCATGTTATTGAAGAACCACTGGGTGAGGATCACAGTTGAGTAGCATGTCCGGACCACAGCATTCTCATGCTCTGTGACTTTGTGTTTCTCTCTAGGAGGGTAGGCACTCTTGTGGGCTCTGCAAAAAGACCAAGGACTGATTGAGAGTGGGCTTGGGACTTGGGGTCCTGCTATATTCCGAGACATCTCAGCCACTCACAGTCCCCAGTGAGCTCTGTAAAGGTCAGCAGAGGATGGTCCTGACCTCTGTAGAAGGACAATTGTCTTTGTTCAGGTGACAATGTGTAAGGAGAGGGCTGCACTTCTTCTCTGACCCCACATAACCCCAGGGTGATCCCTGACCTGTTCCCCAGACATCTCTGTAATGTCAGCATAGGGAACACCTTCCCTGCTGATGTTTCCTATGACCTCATCATCAGGTAGTAGTTTCCTCTCATGAGCTTTTATTAATTCTTTCTGTCATTAATTTCAAAAAAGATGAGGTCCCACTCTTTATGTAAAATTCCATGTATGTTGTGGAAGGCAGGCTACCACCTCTGTCCATCTCTTGGGCCAAGGGAACTTTATAGAAAGTGAAAAGGCATTTACCTCTTTTTAAATAATTCATTAGGCAATACAGATGGAACAACCCAGTCTTCATGATCTTGGAACGAGAGGTTCCAGCTAAATGACTTTTCAGTCTAAAAGTGCTTTATTTCCTGGCCTGCAGATTGAATATCATGGTAAAATAAGTCTCTAGAGAGAAGTGGTTATAGTTTTAACAAAACGCAGGAGCTGTAGGAATAGAAGGAAACTATTCAATATGATAAACGTTACACATGAAAGCTAACAGCTAACCCAACATTCCATGGAGAACCTTGGAAAATGTTACTATCATCATGAACAAGACAAGGATGCTGTTTTTCTTTTTTTGAAAATATATTTTATTGATTATTTGCAGAGAGGAAGGGAGAGGGAGAGGGAGAGTTTCTTAAATGATGTTCTTTGAATTTATTTATTAATTTTTTGCATTATCTACTACAATATCTTTCCTTTGGAAGATGGAAACTGAGCTGATTTCATTCTCATCACCAATTCTCTTTCTCTCTCTCTCTCCTCTCTCTCTTTTCTCTCCAGTATTTTTCTAAAAACCAATATTTAGTGTAAGCTTATTGTGTCTGTTTAATGCCATTCACATTTGAGCCAACTACCTGAGATTTCTTTAAATTTGAATCTCCAGAGAACATCATAGACAGAGAACCTTCCTTCTGTGACCTACAGTGGTGGATGTGGGATGGTCCTGTTCATTAGACACTTGTAATGCCACAATCAGAGTAGAAAAAGCCAAATACTTCCCTACATCCCTTCACAGCTTCTCCAGGTTTCCTTGCTGCTGTACTGCTCTCTGTTGGTCACATTACAGAATTTTCCCAACCAACGGTCAGGTGTAGGGGAAGGACTATGTAAAGTCAAATGAAAGTTCATGGCTCTTTGTTCAAATTAAGAACGTAAAGATGACAAAAGCAAACTATTAAACCTACCACAGTCCCTTCTAAGTGGCTGCAAAAATTATGAGCCCATGAAGCGGCTCTCCCTACCAGGGCAAATGGATGTGTTCATTCTCCAAGTTAATTCAATGCCAAACTCAAGTCACAAAAATGGCGAGAACTAGAGGCTTTCCTGCTAAAGAAAAACAAAACTGTAAGTTTCTAAATGCCTTAGTCAGACACGTGTGCTCTAAAGGGTGGAAGTGATGCCTGTTAACATTGATGCTCTAAGACAATGACATCAGTGATGAGAGTGACACCAGAGACAAGATCAACTCTTATGATCAGCAGTTTAAGCAAAGCATGAGCTATAGGGCCATCCACATCTGTGACCATTCAGGGATCTGCCACATCTATGGCTCCACTAGTCTGGGCTATGCTGGACATACCCTCCAGAGAAAAGGACAAGTTGCTAATTTATGTTAGAAGAATGAAAGGTGCTTTGTGAAACCTCTGGTGAGACCTAATAAAATAATTACTCCTAGGCAGACTTCTTGTGAACAAGGCCACTTCTTGTGAATATTTTCTACAGCAATAAAACAACAGTTCCTAACAGGCTTTTAGGCCTGAGTAGAGATGGAGAGTCTGAATGTGGTCTGTAATATGACCAGGTAGGCAGAACTGCTCATCATAACCTGGGTTCTACCACACCCACCAACATAAGTTTAGGTGAGGAGAGAAGCATCCAATATAGTTGGAAGTGACACATCCTGGATTAGACAAGGGCAGGTGGGTACCTACTACTCCATCCCTGTGACCTAGCACAGAGCTCTTACTTGTGGAATCACAGAAAGTTACTCTCACTAGTCAACAAAGAAGGAAAATGCTCCACACATTCCAAGTTCATGCCAGCCCTCAATTTCTATTCCCGCAACAGACCCATACCATCAGCCTTTTCCTTGCCTGTCCCCAGGCTCCTAGTCAGACTTACTCACTGACACACAAATTCCCTGGGATATGGCTAACGTGTTTGCTCAGCTGAGGCAAGTCTTGGTGTGTAGAGGTGAGATTGGCCTTTCATGGCTCTCCCAGGCCATGGGGAAACTGCTTTGAGAGCCAAATGCAGATATCTCCCCTAGGTTGGATCTGGAGGATGGATACCTCTGGCCCTCAATTTGGTCCTCACCCTCAAGCCTGCCCTGCATTCCCCACTTCCCCCAGCCTCCATGCCAACCCCTGTTCTAGTCTGACTACCCTGGACTTCAACTAATTTCCTGGCTCAAATACCACATTCCCTAGACTCGTCTTCTGCATTCATGGTGTGCCCATGGTGTTGATTTTGTGGAGTCTTTAGGGTTTTCTATGTACAATATCATGTCATCTGTGAATAATGAGAGTTTTACTTCCTCCTTTCCAATTTGGATGCCTTTAATTTCTTCTTCTTGTCTGATCGCTGTGGCTAGGAGTTCCAATACTATGTTGAATAAGAGTGGTGAAAGTGGACATCCCTGTCTTGTCCCTGTTCTTAGAGGAAATGGTTTTAGCTTTTGCCCATTGTGTATGATGTTTGCTGTAGGTTTGTCATATATGGCCTTTACATGTTGAGATAAGCTCTCTCTATTCCCACTTTGCTGAGAGTTTTTGTAACAAACTAAAGGCCTGGTGCGCAAAATATGTGCACTTAAGGGGGGTTCCCTCAGCCCAGCCTGTGCCCTCCCGCAAATGCTCCTGTGTTGAGCATCTGCCCCCTGGTGTTCAGTGCGCATCATAGAGACTGGTCGTTCCACGTTTGGTTGATTTGCATATTAGCCTTTTATTATATAGGATATTTTAAATGCAAGGATTCATGGTTAGATCTTCTACATCTAATTAACAAAGGCTCATGTTGCAGAAGGAATAACTTACCTTTTTCGCCTTGCTACATTAGGACACACCCACCCCTTTGCCTGCCCCTTGCAGGCCTGCCCACTAGAGGGCAGCACATCCCCACCCCAGTCCCATTTATCTCAGGCTTGGCCATAAGGACAAGGAGTCCAGGGGTCTCCATATCAAAAAGCACCTCAGGTAATTCGTAAGAACACTGAGAATTTGAGAAATATTTTCCTAAATGGTATAATTTATAGGTTCCACCACTAGGTCAGATGTTGCCATATTATGAGTTACAGGGGATTTACAAATTTGTCCTTATCCTAATGTATAAAACAAAACCACAATATCCAAGCAATTATGTAATAAGTTAAAGGTACCTAGATTCTTAAGAGATTAAAATAGTACTGTCAGCTCTGAATCTATCTGCTTCATGGGCTTCTCTAAAAATTAAAGGCTTAGCCATCTGAATTAATAAATTCAACTTATTCCAACTGTTATAAATTAATGATTTTTGCCTTGTTTTACCTGTCTCATGACTGAACATTAATTAATTAATTTATATTTTAAAATAAATTATTATGGCTTGTTTAACGAGGTTATTTCTACATCAGATTTTAGTTCAAAAGCAGTTATATGTGTGTAATCTGAAGAGAATGATGTATAATTCATAAGACTCATCTTAAATCTTTCTTCCATGGACTTCCCCCATCTTGCTGCTTAGCAATAAAAGCATTTTTAGGTTCATATAAACACATTATTTACAACTGCTTGAACAGGAAATTAATATATAAATATCACTGGGCATTCAGTAAATAAGACACAGGACAATAAGTTCAATTGTGAAAGGTAACATGAAAGAGGTTTGGAAACCTTAAGACTGGGCAATCTGCCGTGTTTCCAACATGTCTTCAACTACCTTTAGAGAACATGTGGTTTCCTTCTTCCTTCAGCCTGCAAACTGATAAGCTGTTTATTTGACTAGCTGCCCAACTAGCATATTTCATGGTGTCCTTTTTTTTTTTTTTTTACTTGGTTTTGGATTAGAAGCAATATGACTTGCTCATCTGTAAAGTCCAAACAAAGCTCTCATTTTTCTGCTCTTCAGTGTCAATGCCTGTGTAAAACACTTTCTTAAAAGTTCAAGTCCTCCTTGGGTGTGTTTCACCTCATCGTACTGCTGACAGTGTACGTGGTTGTGTGGATTAGTCAGCATAAGCTTCTCCGAGGAAAAGGCTGCTTTAGCAGGTCCTGTTCATTGATAAGAAGCCATGCACACCCAGGCCAGGCTTCTTGGTCTCCAACAAATTGTTCCAGACACTCATTCACTTCTCGAATGGCCTCCACACTTGCCCTGGGCTTTTAGAGTGGCAATCTTATGCTTTCCCGGTGCAGTGTTAGTTGGACCTTCATGCAAGATTCCATCATACAGCTGTACAGCATCATCGTATCTTTCCATGGCTTCAAATCTCATGCCAGTTAGTGCTTGATACTGTGACTGCCAGAGAACTGTCTTCCCAACTCCTTAGCCAAGCCAAGCCAAGTCATCCTGCCCGTAGTCTAGCGCTGCACTATCACCTGTTCATATAGATCCAAATATCAGCTCCAAGTTTAGTAGTGTGTCCATTAACCAATTCCTGTCCAACTCTCATAATTTCTGACAATTTTATGAGTTTTCTTTCCTCTAATTTCTCTCTCATTTCTTCCTAAGTGATCTCATAAAGCTCTCACGCCGCTTATAAACAATGTTTGGCAAACGATTAACACATGATCACATCGCATCATGCTTGGTTATTGGTTCTGTTGTCTACTGGCATGACTTTCTGTAGCAGTTTTAATGCTTGTTCTGATGTGTGCTAAGCCATGCCCTAGCCGTGTGCATTTGTTTGCTCTCGGTGCCTGGTGAAAGCACATTAGTGTTTGTCAGTCATTTTATGATTTAATTTTATGGATATTGTATGGTAAATTGTAAGGAATTTAATTTTATCAATAAATAATATTGTTATTAAGTATGATATCAAGTTTTTTTTCAATGTACCTATAGTTTAAGGCTTAAAACTTTAAGTAAAATTATTAAGTTAATTTTAGGGAATGTTGTGGAGTGAAAGAAGATGTAGTGTCGAGGATTGAGAAAGGTATGTTGTGATGGTTTGGACATATAGAGAGGATGAACGAAAGGAGATAGATGAAACAAGTATACAAGACGAGTGTGGATGGGAGAGTTGGAAGGGGTTGACCTCAGCGAACATATCTCAATCAGATGGAGGACGTTTTTAGCAAAGCCAGCTTAGGAGTACCCTAATTAAGTTAATAACAATGTATCTACCTGTATAGTTTAAGTTTAAAAAATTTGGCTTTCAAAAGAAATTTCAATCGTTGTACTGGTGATATTTGGTTCTGTTGACTAATGAGTTTGCCCACCCCTGCACTAGAGCAAAGTGAGCCTGGAGCAAGTTACTGTTGCAGTGGGGGATGGAGGGAAAGCAAAGGTGAGAGGTATAAGTAAAATCAGGGTGTCTAGGAAAAATTAAAGGGAAGATATCCTAAAACTTCCAGGAAATCTCCACCAAGGAAGCAAAGAAAAAAAAAAAAGCCTCTATTATTCTGTGAGCAACAAACCAAACTGGGTTAGGGGTCTCAGACAATTCGTTAATATGATTGCAAAGACAGACAGAAACTCCCAGATTGGAGAGGGCTCACCTGAGGGCTCCCAGATTGGAGAGGGTGTAGGTCGGGCTGAGGGACCCACCCCCCATGCATGAATCTTCATGCACTGGGCCCCTAGTTCTATTATAAACACCTGTGGCCAGGTATTCTCAGGATCTTTGCTGGGCAGCTATGTCCCTGGCAATGTGATCTGCAATGACTCTAAGAGTTAGGAGGGGATTCTGATCATATTCCCATTGGTATATATTCCTCGTCAAATACTTTTTCTGCATCTATGGACATGATCATATCATTTTTATCTTTCATTTTGTTAATGTGGTATATCAGATTGATTGATTTGCTGGAGACTCCTTGTACCACCTGAACAAACCTCACTAGTTCTTTTTAACATGCTGTTGCATTCAATTTGCTAGTATTTTGTTTAGAATTTATGCATCTGTATTAATCATAGATATTGTTCCGTAATCTCTCTCTCTCTCTCTCTCTCTCTCTCTCTCTCTCTCTCTCTCTCTCTGTGTGTGTGTGTTATCCTTGTCAGGTTTTGGTAACAACGTATGTGGACCTCATAAATTGAGTTAGGAAGTCTTGCCTCTTTTTCAGGTTTTTGTTTTTTTTTTTTTTTTTTTTTTTTTTGGCGGGGGGAGGGTTTCAGGAAGATAGGTGTCAAATCTTCTTTGCATATTAAGTAGAATTCACTATTGAAGTCATCTCTCCTGGGCTTTTACTTTGGGGGATGCTTTTGATGATTGTTTTAATTTCCTTACTATTGACCAGTCTATTTCAATTTTCCTTTTCTTCATGGATTCAGTCTAGGGAGATTATATATTTCTAGGAACCTGTTCATTTCTTCTAGGTTATTAAATTTGGTGGCATATAGTCTTTCATAGTATTCTTGAATGACCCTTTGTATTTCTGTGGTGTCTGTTGTAACTTCTCTTTTGTTTTTGATTTTGTTTGAATCTTTTCTCTTTTTTCCTTAGTAAGTCTAGCCAGAGATTTGTCAATTTTATTTATCTTTTCAAAGAACTAGCTCTTTGTTGCATTATTTCTTTCTATTGTCTTTTTGTTCCTTATTTTGTTAATTCTGCTCTGATATTTATAGTTAGTTTCTTTCTGCTGACTTTGGGCTGCATTTGTTCTTTTTCTAGTTCATTAAGACGAAATGTTAGGTTGTTTACTTGGGATTTCTTTTGTTTCTTGAGATAGGCCTGTAGTGATATGAACTTCCCTCTTATTACTGCTTTTGCTGCATGCCAAAAGTTTTGACATGTTTTATTATCATTCCCATATCTTCATCTATCTTTTGATCTCTCCTTTATTTTTTCTTTAAGCCAGTCATCGTTTAGTAGCATATTGTTTAATCTCCATATTTTTTTTTCCTTTTTTTATTAAGTATTACAAAGGGTATTACATATGTATCCATTTTATCCCCCCGCCCTAGACAGTCCCCTAGCCTCCCCTGTCCCCCAGTGTCTTATGTCCATTGGTTATGCTTATATGCATGCATACAAGTCCTTTAGTTGATCTCTTACCCCCCTACCTCCTGCCCCCCAACCCTCCCCGGCCTTCCCGCTGCAGTTTGACAATCTGTTTGAGGCAGCTCTGCCTCTGTATCTATTATTGTTCAAAAGTTTATAATGGTCTCTATTGTCCATGAATGAGTGAGATCATGTGGTATTTTTCCTTTATTGACTGGCTTATTTCACTTAGCATAATGCCCTCCAGTTCCATCCATGACGTTGCAAATGGTAAGAGTTCCTTCCTTTTTACAGCAGCATAGTATTCCATCGTGTAGATGTACCACAGTTTTCTAATCCATTCATCTACTGATGGGCACTTAGGCTGTTTCCAGATCTTAGCTATGGTGAATTGTGCTGCTATGAACATAGGGGTGCATATATCCTTTCTGATTGGTGTTTCTGGTTTCTTGGGATATATTCCTAGAAGTGGGATCACAGGGTCAAATGGGAGTTCCATTTTCAGTTTTTTAAGGAAACTCCATACTGTCTTCCATAGTGGCTGCACCAGTCTGCATTCCCACCAGCAGTGCACAAGTGTTCCTTTTTCTCCACATCCTCTCCAGCACTTGTCGTTTGTTGATTTGTTGATGATAGCCAGTCTGACAGGTGTGAGATGGTACCTCATTGCTGTTTTGATTTCCATCTCTCGGATGATTAGTGACTTTGAGCATGTTTTCATATGTCTCTTGGCTTTCTGAATGTCCTCTTTTGAAAGGTGTCTATTTAGGTCCTTTGCCCATTTTTTGATTGGATTGTTTATCTTCCTTTTGTTAAGTTGTATGAGTTCCCTATAAATTTTGGAAATCTCCATATTTTTGTGTTTTTTTCTTACTTTCCTTTTGCAGTTGATCTCCAATTTCAAAGCATTGGAGTTGAGGCTAGTTTTGTGACCCAACATATGGTCTATCTTTGAGAATGTTCCGTGTGCACTAGAGAAGAATGGGTAATTTGCTGTTTTGCATTGAAAGGCTCTGTGAATGTTGATTATGTCCATTTGTTCTTATGTGTTATTTAAAGCTGATATTTCTTTATTAATTTTTTTGGATGATCTATCCTTAGCTGTCAATGGGGTATTTAGGTTCCACCTACTATAATTATGAGTTTGGTGAGTTTCTCCCTTTAGTTATTAGCAGCTGCTTTATATATTTTGGTCTTCACAGATTGGGTGCATATAATTGATAAATGTTATGTCTTTTTGATGTATTATTCTTTTGATAATTATAAAATGTCCACCTTTTCTCTTGTTACCCTTTTATCTTGAAATCTATTTTGTCAGATATAAGTATGGCTACATCTGCTTTTCTCTGGATGCCATTTGCTTGGGGAATCACTTTTCACCCTTTCACTTTGTGTCTATATTTGTCTTTGAGGCTGAGCTGTATCTCCTAAAGGAGTCATATAGTCGGGTTTTTAAAATTTATTATCCATCTGCTACTCTGTGACTTTTTATTGATGAGTTCAATCCATTGATATCTATGGTGATTAAATTATTGATGTATAAGAATTTCCTATTACTATTTTTATTTTTTAAAAAAATCTTCACTGAGGAGGAGATTAAATATGGTGGCAGAGTAAGAGGATGCTTCATGGACATGCTCCCAGGAACAAGCTGAAATTACAACTGAAATATGAAAAGGCTTCCTGAGTAATCAATGGAAAACCCACAGGAGAGAACCTTGATACCCAAGGACCAAAGGTGGAGATGGCATACAGACTGGTAAGAGGGGTGGAGGCGTGAAAGGGCTTTCCCGGCATCCACAGACAGCAACGGAAGTCCCGGAGAGATATCTCAGCTGTGGGGGTAGGGTGGGGGTTCCACTGAAAACTCTGGAATCTTATCCCGAAGCTGGGATCCCCAGCAGAGAGCACCAAACTGAGGGGAGTACCCACATAGCATCTAGCTATGAAAAGCAGAGGGGTGCTGTCTGCCAGGGAGTTGCAGCTGAAAGTTTGGGCACCCTCTTGAAGGGTCAATGCACAAAAATTCCCTGCAGAGCCACCCACCTTGTGCTCTGGCAGAGGGAGGGTGAAGTGGACTGGAGTTATGAGAGTAGAACCCAGGACTGGGGCTTGGCGGATAGAGCTCAGAAGGCAGACACCCCCAAATTTCCTGGGCCGAGTCATTTTCTCAAGCAGTGGAGGACATCTTTCCCACATAGACATCTGCCTTGTCTGGGGGGGAAAACAGTCAACACACCGCATTGGATAACACCTTGCCCTGAGGCCACTTAAGAGATTAAAAGTAGCAATTAGCCTCCAGGCAGAAGCAACTGCCCCACCCTGTTGAAAAAACTCCCCTACACCTGAGGACAATTGACTGGGGACAATTCAAGTCAGAATCCTATTACTCCAGTGGTTCTCAACCTTGGCTGCACATTAGAATCACCTGGGAATCTTGTTAAAATCCTGATTTCTGGGCCTCATCACTAGTAACAAAGAAACAGAATTTCTGGAGGATGAGGACCAGAAATCAGGATTTTAACAAGATTCCCAGGTGATTCTAATGTGCAGCCAAGGTTGAGAACCACTCACTGTATTACTCTGTAGACAGAGGTGGTCTCCGGAGGCTTTGGGTCTTTGCTTGACCCAATTAATCAGAAACAGCCTTTAACACTGTCCTCCACTTGAGATTGAGAGGTGTAGAGGATCTCCCTAAAACATAGCCACAAACCCAACAGACAACCAAAATGAGGAAACAAAGAAACAACCCCCAAATGAAAGAACTAGCAAATTCTCTAGAAGAAGAGATAAATGAAGCAGAGATGAGAAATTTATCTGAAACAGAGTTCAGAGTAATGATGTTAAAAATGCTCAACAGTATCAAAAAAGATATCGTAACTATGAAAAAAGAACAGTCTGAGATAAAGAATGACATAACACAAATAAAGAACACATTGGAAGGAATACATAGCAGATTATGGGAAGTTGATTGAATCAGTGAATTAGAAGACAGAGTTGAAAATATCACTCAATTAGAGAACCAAAAAGAAAAAAAAATTAAAAAAACAGGAGGACAGCCTAAGAGAGCTGTGGGACAATGTGAAATATAACAATATTAGAAATATAACAATATTAGGTGTGCCAGAAGAGGCAAAAATGGAGAAAGAAATAGAGAAGGTGTTAGAAGAAATAATGGTAGAAAACTTACCTAACCTGGTAAAGGAAAGTCACACAAGTTCAGGAGGCACAGAGGACCACAAACAAGAAGAACCCATACAGAGTCATGCCCAGAGACATCATAATTAAAATGCCAAAAATTAAAGACAAAGAGAGAATCTTAAAGGCAGCAAGAAAAAAGAAAACTGTTACCTACTAAGGAGTTCCCATAAGTCTGACACCTGATTTCTCATCAGAAACTCCAGACAGAAGGGAATGGCATGAAGTACTCAAGGTAATGGAAAGCAAGGATCTGAGACTAAGGTTACTATATCCAGCAAGGCTATCATTCAAAATAGATGGTCAAATAAAGAGCTTCCCAGACAAAAAATAAAGGCTAAAGAAGTTCATCACCAACAAGCCAGCGATACAAGAAATGCTAAAGGGATTGCTGAGAAGAAACAAAGAAAGAAACCTAGCCATACAGAATTAAAATGGTTGTAAATAAGTACCTCTCAATAATAAACCTAAATGTAAATGGATTAAATGCTCCAATCAAAAGGCATAGAGTAGGTACATGGATACAAAAACATGACCCAACTATATGCTGTCTACAAGAGACCCACCTCAAAACAAAAGACACACACAGGATGAAAGTAAAGGGATAGAAAAAAATTTCCATGCAAATGGAAAAGAAAAAACAAAAAGCTGGAGGAACAATACTCATATTTGACAAAATAGAGTTTAAAAGCATCACGCTAAGCGAAATAAGCAAGTTGGAGAAAGATAAATATCATATGATCTCACTCATTTGTGGAATATAATGAACAACACAAACTGATGAACAAAAATAGAGCCAGAGGGGAAAAATATTCTAAAATATAATAGAAGTAATCCTGTTATTTGCATATTTTTAATGTTTCCTACATCTTTTGTGATATCATACTATGTAAGCACAGTTTTGGTAATATTATTATACTTAAAATCCTTTTATTCTTTAAATATTAATGTTTATTGCATGTAATATTATTATACGTAAGATCATTTTTCTTGAATATTTGGTGTTTATTGCATGTAACATTATCATATTTAAAATAGTTTTTCTTGAGGTATTAGTGTTTATTGTATGTAACATTATTATATTTAAAGTTGTTTTTCTTGAAATAAAAAAAAAAACCTGAAAAAAAATCTTCACTGAGGATTTTTCCCCCATTGATTTTTAGAGAAAGTGGAGGGTGAGAGGGATGGTGAGAGAGAGAGAAACATGGATGTGAGAGAGACACATTGATTAATTGGCTCCTGAGGCAGGGGATCAAACCTGCAACCCAGGTACCTGTCCTTGACTGGGAATTGAACTTGGGACTCTTCCAAGCATGGGCCAATGCTCTAACCACTGAGGAACACTGACCAAGGCTTCTATCAGGATTTTTATCTTTTCTTTTCTGGCAGCTCTGTGTTTCCATTGTTTCTTTTTCTTTGTATATGTGTTATTTTAGTTTGGTGGTAGTTTATGATTTTTCTTCTGTTTCCTCTTTTTTATGTTTCAGTTCTAGTTTGTGTGTGTGAGTGTGTGTGTGTGTGTGTGTATGGTTACCCTTAGGTTTATGTAAAAAGATGTTTCATATATATATATATATATATATATATATATATATATATATATATATATATATATATATATATATATAATCTCCTTTCTCTTCTGATTGCCATTTTATTCACCTGTACAAATTCAGACCTTACCCCTCCCTTTTTATGTTTTTGTTGTCACAAATGATCTTTTTAATGCTAGGTTCATTTCCAAATTGCAGTAACTATTGTCTTTTATTCTTTCTTAATATGTTTTAGTAAATTGATTTCAGAGAGAGGAAGGGAGAGGGAGAGAGCGATAGAAACACCAATGATGAGAGAGAATCATTGATTGGCTGTCTACTGCATGCCCCCACTGGGGATCAAGCCTGAAACCAGAGGATTTGGCCTGACCGGGATTCGAACAGTGACCTCCTGGTTCATGGGTTGGTGCTCAAACACTGAGCCACACTGGCCAGGCTATTGTCTTCCATTAAAATTTTTGTTTTTTACTTCCTTTAACTTTTATGTGATATTTAAGTGTATAGTACCCTATTCTGAACTAGGGCTACAATTTCCTCCTTCTGTCTGTGAGTCATCCTACTCATAGTTTTGTATCTTTGTGTATTTTTGTTTCAGGTAGAATAACACCCTTTAGTATTTCCTGTTATGCAGGGCTTGTCATGACAAATTCCCTCAGTTTTTGTATGTCTGGAAAACTCTTTATTTCTCCTTCCTATCTAAAGGATAACTGTGCTGGATATATTGGTTTTGACTGATGATTTCCCTCTTTCAATAGTTTGAATATTGGGTTCCTTTCTCTTCTAGCTTGTAAAGTTTCTGCTGAAAAATTTGGGATTTTTTTTATAGATTACCATATTGTTTTCCCTGGCTACCTTGATAATTTTTTCTTTGTCATTAATTTTTTGTCATTAATTGTTGACTGTTTTAATATAATGTTCCTTAGAGAAGGTCTCTTTGGATTGAAATAATTAGATGTTCTGTTTGCTTCTTGGTTGAGAGGCTTCAATTCTTTCCATAGGTTTTTGAAACTTCTTATTGACTATTTGTTAGAATAAGCTGTCTGTTCCCTTGCCCCTCTCTTTTCCTTCTGATATGCTTATTATTCTTATACTAGAGGCCCGGTGCATGAAATTCATGCATGTGTGTGTGTGGGGGGGGGTCCCCTCAGCCCAGCTTGCACCCTCTCCAATCCAGGACCCCTTGGGGGATGTCTGACTGCCAGTTAAGACCTGATCCCTCTCACAATCCTGGACCCCTGGCTCCTAATTGCTCACCTGCCTGCCTGGTCGCCCCTAACTGCCCCCTCCCTGCCAGCCTGGTTGCCCCCAACTGCCCCCCCTGCTGGCCTGGTTGCCCCTCACGCGCCCCTCCCCCCCCACCGGCCTGGTTGCCCCATGCAGCCTGCTATTAAGTCATTTGGTCGTCCCTCACTAACCCCCCTGCCGGCCTGGTCTTAGGCAGCCATATTGTGAGGGTGTGAGGGTTAATTTGCGTACCACCTCTTTATTATATAAGATTGCTCTTTCCAATGGAGTCAGATAGTTCTTGTAGAGTTTTGTGTTTTTTTTTTAACTTTCAAATCCCTCTCTTCTGCCATCTGCATTGTATTCAGGTTTCTATCTTTGATATCACTCATTCTTTTCTTCATCTGGCCAGCTCTATTTCCTAGACTCTAGTTCATTTTTCATCTCTTTTATTGAGTTTTTTAGTTCTAGAATTTCTGTTTGGTTTAAAAAAAATAATTTTAGCCTCTTTCATAAAATACTCTTATTGTTCATTGATTTTATTTCTGAACTTACTTAACACATTTCGTACCGCTCAAGAGTTTTCTCGTGTTTCGCGCTCCATCTGTTAAGGACTGCTCACAAGTGTTCTCATTTTTCACGCCCATGGAAAAAGGAGCGAATCTAGATACTTATGTAAATTTTGTTTGGTCCCTCTTCATAGAGGAAAATGTTTTATGCAGTACCATATGTTAAAAAAGTACTAAGAACTTTAATTGTTTAATTGTTTTTGTAAATAAAAATGTTATAATTATTGAAAAACAACACCTAAAGTGCATTATGATGATTTAAATAACGTGCAGTTTGCCCAAAAACATGCGGTCCCTGGCGTATGTCTTAGAGATTTCTATGTGATATGCAATGTGTTAACTGCCTTTATGAGTTTTCTTGTATCTTGCTGAGTTTTTTCAGAACTGCACTATTGAGTCCTGTCATTTAAATCACATACAGTATGTCCATGTCTTTAAGTTTATTTTATGGAGATTTTTCACTTGCTATCTGAGGTATTTTGTTACCTTGGTTATTCATGATACTCGATGAATTATTTCTCTGCCTGGACCATTGTGGGAATGGAAAATCTGCTTTTTACAAGCGTTTAGCTTTCAGTATTTGGCAGGTTGATAAGGAGAGGTCTTTTGTTGTCCAGTAGGTGGCAGTGAAGAGCCAGTTTTTATTTTCTTTTTCTTGCACTGCTGAGGCTTTGGTGTGGTCTCAGCATGGAAAACGCCCTGTATTCGCTGGGAATGTTGGCATCCTCTCCTTGACAAGGTATCCTTGGACTCGACACCACCCCTGTGCGGGGATGTGGTGGGCGATAGGGTTCCAGGCCCAGGAAATCCCAGCACTGCCTCTTGCAACTAGATGCCGCCAGCAGTGCTATCCTGTTGAGGTGTCCTAGGTGCCTCCACTGGGTTCCACTGCAATGGGTCAGAGGTCCTGTGCTGGGAGAGGCGGGCTCGTGGTTTTATTCGCCTCCCAGCCGGATCTCAGCGGCCACACCTCTGTATTTCCACCCCTTGCCACTGGGGTAAGTCACAGTGTGTACCCGTTACTCAGGAAACACTCCGCTTCCCCAGTCTCAGGGCTGCAAAGGGTGCTCTGGAACCTCAGACTGACTGCCCCAGCTCCTGTTTGGGCCCACTGTAAGCTCCAGGAGGGTGAGGGGAGAAGGCTAGGCATCTGTGATTTGTTTTCTGCCTGGTAATGGCAGCTGCCAGACCACAGCTGTCCCATCACCGTGCTCCATCTCTGTCCCTGTCCCTGGGTTCAGCCACAGTATGTGCTGACCGCTTAGGCAGGAATGTTGCTTATATCCATCTGCTCCTCAGGCCTGCAGAGTGTGTTCACTGTTACATGATTTCTCCCTGCTCCCCTGTCCCACAATGAGCTCCTGGCTTTACCTGTGGCCCCTGTCTCTGTTCTTCTCCATTTCCTCCTCCCCAGCTTGCTCTGACTTGCCCACCTTCAGATGATTCAACATGTGGATCAGAGGTGTTTGTGTGTTCAGCAGGGAATCCTCTGTTGAATTATAAGCTGCCCAACTTGTAACTTCAAGGGGAGAGACTGAGAGGACCTCTCAGGCTGCCATGCAGCTTGTATCATTTCCTAACCAGGGAAACTAGGCCCTGCCAAAATGGGCAAACCCCGAATCATGGAAAGCCTCCTTGCTTTTTTTCTAGAACAGGTAAGGACACAAATAATCTAAAAGGCATTGCTCATCAGTGCAATCTAGTCATTTGTAAGTCCAAGGAGAATGATAACCCGCTACATTCGGGACAGATCCTGTCAGGGCACAATTGTTCATTCAGGCCATGGGCTGGTGAGGTTTTTTTTTCTAGCCTGAAGTAAAATGTTACTCTAAATTCCAGAGGTTAACCCCTAGCAACGGCCTGGGAGATACAGATGATGGTGTTATCTTTCCGGACCAGAGCCAGAGTGAAGGAAAAAAAGAAAAGAAGAAGGAATTTGTGGATAAAAAAAAAAAAAAATGGGGCTCTACAATAAATATGAAAAGTCCAGTGACCAAAAGTAACCTCACAGGGTGATCTGACTATAAATTCCCAACTGCGTGTAATCACACCCCAGGCATATAACTTTCTAGAGAAAGGTTTATCTTTGCCTGAAGCAAGACCTGCCCACTGTTTCGGTGCACCTTGGTTGATACACCTTTGAAATGCTTTTTTTTTTCAGAGCCTTTGAAAGTATAACTACTCACAGAAAGAGCACATAATTTTTTTAAAAAAGAAGGCTGCATTTAAAGTATATTTTTATTGATTTTTCAGAGAGGAAGGGAGGGGAGAGAGAGAGAGAGAAACATCAATAATGAGAGAGAATCATTGGTCAGCTGCCTCCTGAATGCCCCCTACTGGAGATTGAGCCCAGAACCCCGCATGTGCCCTTGACTGGAATAGAACCCAGGACCCTTCTGTTCGCAGGTCTGAGCCAAACCGGCTAGGGTGAGAACACATAATCTTGTTAACTATCCTGTAATCCAACCCCACCTTCATGTAATCTTGTTTACAGCCCCTCCTTAATTCCAAGTGGGTAAAAGAAACTGCACGAGTCTTTGGGGCTGAACTGAGATAGCAGCTCTTGCACCCTCCTGCACGTCTGGTCTCTTTTCTATAACTAGACCCCAGCCATCTCCTCACTGACAGCTCACATTCTTCCAGGGACTGACAGGGATCCAGTGCCTTGGGACACTCCAGTGTGCACAGACTTCAGGAGAGAGAAAGGGAGATAATTTTTGTCCTCAGGGGAGGGTCTAGCTGCCAAGGAGAGAGAAATGACGGCATTCGGCATGTGTGTGGAGCTGCTCAGAAACTGTAAATTGCCATCTAGCTTATGTGCACAGTTTGGTACAGCATGCGCTGGACAAAGGAGAAGTTAAGTAATTTTTTTGTTCAATCAGCAAATACTCTTAGTCCCTCTCTGTGCCAGGTGCTGGGCTAGATCCTGGGGATTAAGTCCCTGCCCTAATGGAGCTGTTATTTTGGTGGGAGAGAGAAAATAAGTAAGTAGAACAATACTATCACTTCACTTGGTGTAGGCCTCTAGAAGAAAAGCAAGGTAACAGGCTCCTCTCTAGGGCTTACTTCCTGCCTGGTGCAAACTGGCCATGGTGCGGGGGAGGAAGTCACAGGAGGAGGGGGCGGGAGGACCACTCCTACCCTCTGGTCAGAGCCCGCAGCCCTTGATGTTATTGAGAGGGGAGAATATATTTCTGGGAGCTGCCAAAGTAATGGGATCCACCTGCCTGAAAATAGAAAGGTCCAGGAAGGAGGAGTTCTTTGGGTAGACTGGGACAGGGGAGAGCTGAGGGTCAGCCCACCCTTGCAGAGACAATGAGAAGGAGATCCCAGGGGACCTCATAGAGGCAGAGGTGGAAGTGTGTTGGTTACTTTTAGGTGTCAATTGTTTTAAAAATATTTTTATTGACTTCAGAGAGGAAGGGAGAGGGAGAGAGAGATAGAAACATCAATAATGAGAGAGAATCATTGATTAGCTGCCTCCTGCACGGCCCCCACTGGGGATCAAGCCCTCAACCTAGGTATGTGCCCTTGACTGGAATCGAACCTCAGACCCTTCCGTCTGCAGGCCAATGATCTACCCACTGAGCCAAACAGTCTAGGGCTTGTGTGTCAATTTTGCTGGACCATCATGTCCAGACATTTGGTCAAATATCATAGATATTTCTGTGAAGGTGGTTTCAAGGTTGGCTTAATATTAAAAAAAAATTTAAATTCTCACCTGAGAGTATTTTTTCAAAAATTGATTTTAGAGAGAGGAAGGGAGAGAGAGAAACAGCTATGTGAGAGAGAAGCATCGATCAATTGCTCTTGTACGTGCCCCAACCAGGGGTCAAACCTGCAGCCTGGGTATGTGCCCTGACTGGGAATTGAACTTGCCACCTTTTGGTGTACAGGACAATGCTCCAACCAACAGCCACACTGGCTAGGATGCTTAACATTTTTTAATTAAATCATTGAAATATATTTTTTCAATTACAGTTGACATACATTATTATATTAGTTTCAAGTATACACCCCAGTGATTAGACATTACATAACTTCTAGGTAATCATCCCAATAAATCTAGCACTCATCTACAACCATATATAGTTATTAGAATATTATTGACTATATTCCTTATATTGTACTTTACATCCCCATGGCTACTCTGTAACAACCAATTTGTACTTCTTAATCCCTTCACCTTTTCCACCCCCTCACCCCTCACAGTTGGCAACTGTCAAAATATTCTTTCCATCTATGAGTCTGTTTCTGTTCTGCTTATTCATTTATTTTGTTTTAAAGATTCAACTGTTGATAGATATGTATTTATTAACATTTTACTGTTTATATTTTTTATCTTTTTTTTTTTCCCAAGAAGTTTGGTGGTGATGAATTCCTTTGGCTTTTTCTTATCTTGGAAGCTCTTTATCTGACTTCAATTCTAAATCATAGCTTTGCTGGGTAGAGTAATCTTGGTTGTAGATCCTTGCTTTTTACTAGTATTACGTTGAATATTTCTTGCCAATCCCTTCTGGCCTACAAGGTTTCTGTTGAGAAATCAGTTGACAGTCTTATGGGAGCTCCCTTGTAGGTGACTAACTGTGTTTCTCTTGCTGCTTTTAAGGTTGACCCTTTGTCTTTAACCTTTTTGCATTTTAATTATGATGTGTTTTGGTGTGGACTTCTTTGGGTTCATCTTGTTTAGGACTCTCTGAGCTTCCTGGGTTTGTATGTCTATTTTCTTCACCAAATTAGGGAACTTTTCTGCTATTATTTTATCAATTTTCTGCTTTCTCTCTTCTCTTTCTGGCACCCCCTTGATGTGAATGTTGGTACTCTTGAAGTTGTCCCAGAGGCTCCTTACACTATCCTCATTTTTCTGGATTCATTTTTCTTTTTGCTGTTTTGATTGGGTGTTTTTTTGCCTCCTTGTCATCCTAATCTCTGATTTGATCCTCAGCCCTCAGCTTCATCTACTCCATTTTTTAAAAGCTTTCATTTGTTTATTCAACAAGATGTATCTTTAGTTTAAAAATAGTTAAACACCATTATTCTTTGTGAAAAATACAGATAGCCATGGAGGGAGGGACCAACTTCACTGTACTTTGTAACACTTTTATTAAGAGTGAACTGTTATCAGTATTCCTAAACTATAAACAATGGGGAACTGAAGTATCAAAGGAAACACCTTAGGGATCATGTATTAATAGACAAAATCCCTTAAATTTTCTTATTGTCTTTATACATCAATGTGTAATACTTAAGCATAACTGAATTCCTTATTAAGCAAATATTTTCACATATGTGCTTTCTCTTTATCTTTCTGTGCCTTTCCTTTATCTTTTGTTTAATTTCAGCAATTCTGCCTGGATAGCTTTATCTTTTGGTGCTATCTCCTGAGCTTTCTTTTTATGTTGTTGTTTTAAATTTTATTTTATTGCTTAAAGTATTACAAAGAGTAGTACATATGTTTCTCTTTTTTCCCCATTGACCTTCCACTGGCCTCCCCTACCCCCCAGTATCTTGTGTTCATTGGTTATGCTTATATGCATGCATACAAGTCCTTCGGTTGATCTCTTACCTCTCTCCCCAAACCCTCCCAGCCTTCCTGCTGTAGTTTGACAGTCTGTTCGATGCTGCTCTGCCTCTGTGTCTATTTTTGTTCATCAGTTTATAATGTTCTTTATTATCCATAAATGAGTGAGATCAGTGGTATTTATCTTTCTCCGACTGGCTTATTTCACTTAGCATAATGCTCTCCAGTTTCATCTCTGCTGTTGCAAATGGTAAGAATTCCTTTTTTACAACAGCGTAGTATTACATTATGTAGATGTACCACAGTTTTCTAATTCATTCATCTGCTGAAGGGCATTCAGGCTGTTTCCAAATCTTATATTATATCCCAATAAAAAATTAAAAACCCCTAATAATCACAGGATTTGTAAGTGGAGTCTGTGCAAGTTTCTTAGGCTACTTTTCTCTCCTGTGAAGCTCAGGGTCTATGGCCTGCCCCCAAGGGGAGAAGGGGGATTTCTACCTGGGAAAGTCTTTTCTGATGGAGAAGAGATGTCCATGGGGGCCACAGGTACCTAGGGTTGGCAGCTTGGGTGGGGTTCATGGAGTAAGGGGTGGTGGGGCTTGAAAGGCTGAAATCCTTGGGCTAAGTATCCCAAGAAGGCATTGGGAATATCTTGTCTCCATAAGGGAGGCTCCAGGTAGGAGAAGTACAAATCAACAGTGGGTTGAATTTGCACTTTGCAGTTGCAGGGCAGGTACCTCAAACTTGGTCAGAATAGAGAGAGCAGCACTGAGGACTGAGCTGGGGATGGAATGGAGCCCAGGAAACCCATATTCCAGGAGACCAAGTTGGGGTGTTGTGGGCCTGTAGGTGAAACTTGGGAGGTGCACAGGGGCCCCTGGATGGGTAAAGAGAGACCACCATGGAGGGAAGGGTTTGGGGAAGAGTGTGAGTGAACAACCTCCATTATGGAAATCCAGGGCTCCTGGGGCTGCCATGGGCCTACACTACTCTGGCTCTTCAGCCTCTTCATTCAAAACAGAGGTTATAATTTTTGGCAATCTGATAGGTTAAAAATAATTTATTCTGGTGTGATATATATAGTTTAAATTTATAATTACTGTCTATTATTGAAAATAAAAATCTTTGCATGTGACCTTTGGGTTTTTGTGCATCTTCTCTTATGAATTGTTTTCATATGTCTTTGTTAATTTTTCTCTTGTAGCATTTAATTCTTATAAATATGGAAGGCCTTTTTATATTTTAAGGATGATATAATGGGTAGATAGATTTAAAATATTTTTATACCCCTTGACTTTCACCTTTTAATTTTATTTATAGAGCCTTTGCTGTCAAGAAGTTTTAAATTTATGTCAAGCTCATGCTTTGGTCTGCTTTTGGTTTTGTGACTGGGCATGTGATAGCTGTGAAGGTCAGAGAGAAACATAAAAAGAAGAAATCATACAATCAGGGCACATTTTAAATAGAATTCTTCATCTAACAAAACAGACCCAGCACCCTCGGGTGGAGGATTAGGGCTCAAGTCCCTGGATACCACTCCTGCTACGGTTTTGGAGATGCTGCAGGATTCAAAACCAGCTCCACATTTGTTACTTCCCCAAATTACCCCAAATCTCTTTCACTGGAGCCCATTTTCATATTTCTAATATGAGGAAAACAGTATCGTACACACACTTAGGAGGACAAAGGTGGTGACTAAATTAAGGTACCAGCCTGAAGATCCTTTATTGCCCCCAAATGGAAGAGAGATGTATTGCTTATTGATAAAGGAGATGACTTCTCCGGAGGGAGAATAATGCCAACTCACTTGTAACTCGATCATGAGGTTTTTCTTATTTTAGGGATGGCCAGGGAGTTGAAACAGGAGAGATGGGAGAGGATTAAAAACAAACAAACTAAAGAAGGTGTGGAGTAGAGACGGCTCCATGACATGACCTCTGCGGGACCTCTAAGGTAGATCGGGCAAGGTCTGGTCCAGAACAGAGATTGCTTCCCAACCCCCTCAGGATCTTCTAGTAGATCCTCCCCTATTCCCTAGGTGTGCTGGTTCTTAGAACAGGTCTTCTCCCTGCCCTGAGCAAGTATGTAAGACATTTTCCCCCCAGTAACCCTATCCATCCTGCCCTCTCCTATATAATCCTTTAATGCCTGCCACGTGGGTGGAGGTATGATATCCATGTCATCTTTATGTTGCCCAAGATGCTCCTCAAATGTAAATTCCCTTAATGACATATTTTTTTTAATCAGATAGTTTTATTCCCTAGGTGTGCTAGCACCTTAATGCACTCTTGATGTAATGATGGAGTCGTCAACCTCTCTCTATAGTCTCTCAGTCTATGGAAATTTCACATAACAGGCAGGTGAGAACCCATGCCAATTGGAGGGGTTCCATTCCAGACATGTAGAACCAGAAGGGCCATATACATTCTTCTGTTTCTGAACTCATCCTGTCCTCATAAACATTCCTAGAGGCTCTGGATTGGTGGCAACCAAATGAGGCTGATCTCTATAAATTGATGAAGAAAAAGCCCAAGGCAAATTCTTGAGTGAAAAAAAAATCAAATTGAAAAGTAATAGTAACTATCAATTTCCTTCTAAAAGAATGCAGGAGGAAAAAATAAAACCTGATTTTTGTGTAGATATTACAGCCTGTGTTTTTCTCATTATTGATGCATCAATTATTTATTGAACACTTAGTATGTTCAAGGCCTTATTCAAAGTGTTGTGGATGTAGTAGTGAACCAGGCAGATGATGTCTGTCAGGAAAAACAAAAAGGCAAGTCTATGTCAGTCAAGGCACTAGTGAGAAAAGACTTTATTAATAGTGACTATTGTTCCAGTTAAAAAATGGGCAGAGGACCTGAATGGACACTTCTCCCAAGAAGACACACAAATAAATGGCCAACAGATATAAAGATGATCAACTTCACTAGCTATAGGGGACTTCAAATAAAAACCACAATGAGATACCACCTCACACCTGTTAGAGTGGCTATCACCAATAAGACAAGTAACAGGTGTTGAAGGCCGTGGAGAAACAGGAACCTCATTCACTGCTGGTGGGAATGTAACTGGTACAGCCACTGTGGAAAGCAGTGTGGAGGTTCCTCAAAAAAAATCAAGAATAGATTTACCATATGACTCAGCCAACCCTTCTTTTGGGTATCTACTCAAGAAACTAGAAAACATTTATTCATAAAGATGCATGCACCCCTGTGTTCATTGCAGCATTATTCACAGTGGCTAAGACATGGACACAACTAAGGTGTCCTTCACTAGATGATTGGATGAAAAGAATGTGGTACATATGTCCAATGGAATATCACTCAGCCAAAAGATAAGATAAAATATTCTGTTTGTGACAACATAGATGGATGTTTTTGTTTCAATATTTTACTCAAGTTTTAAGTGATGTTAATGACAACATTTGAAAGGGAGGATCTAATTCTACACAATGGAAGACTCATTAAACTGCTAAAAAATAAACGGAGTGGTGAGAATATAACAGAAGTCTAGTTTAGGTTCCGAGTATTGTCACCATGTGAGTACAGTCACAGACTCTTCCCAGCGTACAGCTGGAGCTCTTAGAAGCTATTTCACATTCTGGTGCAAGGGCAAAAGCCCACAACCTGGGAGGGAGTTAGGATTTGAATTATTGGCCTCATCACATCAACCTTCTCCACCCCAAAATGGCACAAAAGAAACAACTACCACACCCTTGGGCAAAAGAGGTGATGGACCAGGGTGGAAATAGGCCTTGAAGATCTGTCTAGAAAAAGTCCAGTCAGATGAGTTTCTACACGTTATCAAACAGTGAGCCTCTGTTAGGGTAGGAAACATGGGTGGATCTTGAGAATATCAGGCTAAGCAGAATAAGTCAGTCAGAAAAAGTCAAGAACCATAGATTTCACTCATCTGTGAGATATAAAACTGAAAGCAACAAATGAACAAACTTATGGACTATAGACAATAGTAATAGCAGTGGTAGTATTCATAATGGTAATAGTATCACTATTAATAGTATTAGTAGTAATAATTTTAAATCCTCTATCCATTTTAGATCTTTCCAGTTTTGAGTTAATTTTTCATTTATTTTACTATTTTCAACTTATACTGACTAATTAATCATCACTTGATTCATATTTGTTTATTTTATTTTTACTTTATTCCATTAATTTATACTTTCTTTTTGTTATTTATGTCTTATTATTTTCTATCATGAATCTTTAGGTTTTATTTCAGTTTTGAAATTTTATATTTATAGTTCATTTTATCATGGATTTTATTTATTTAAAAATATTTCTTTTAATTATTTTTAATAGCCATTTTTATTGAAGTTTGTTACTATATTTTAAAATAAATCACAGCTGTTGTGACAGACTTGCTGTGTGCATTTATACCCTGAAAGGGCCTGACCTGTACCTGTTCAAATATTTTGCAATATTTATTTGTTAAGTTAAAAATTTGTAAAAATGTATCTGCTTCTGTTGGCTTAAGTTTTAAAGTATTTTAATATTGCTCAGTAGGTATAATATTTTAAAAGTATTTTTTTATTGATTTCAGAGAGGAAGGAAGAGGGAGCGAGAGATAGAAATAGCAATTATGAGAGGGAATCATTGATTGGCTGTCTCGGGAGTGGGAGAGAGAGAGAGAGAGAGAGAGAGAGAGAGAGAGAGAGAGAGAAACATCAGTGATGAGAGGGGATTGTTGATTGGCTGCCTCCTGCACGCCCCCTACTGGGGATTGAGCCCCACAACCTGGGCATGTGCCCTTGACTGGAATTGAACACGGGACACTTCAGTCACTGACGCTCTAGCCACTGAACCAAACTGTTTAGGGCTGGAGAAGACCTTTTAAAATATCTTAAGAGTTGACCAGTAATCCAGAAATGCCGGGGTCCAACCCCAGCAGGTCCAGGGGTTCCCAAAGGCGTAGACGGAGTCGGCGAAGAAGGAAGGACACGGAGACAGTGTTCAGTTGATCAGCAGCCTAGCCAGGATCTCTAGCCAGGATCTCCAGCCAAGTTCTGGTCTGGATCTCCAGAGAGGTTCTGCTTAGGATCTCCAGCCAGGTTCTGTCCAGGTTCTCCAGGCAGGTCCAGTCACCAGGTTCTAGTCAGGCTCTCCTGCCAATCTCCGCAGTCAGGTTCAGTCCATGATCCCCTGCCATGCTCTCTCGCCAGGCTCCGCCTCCAGGCTCCGAGGCCAGTCCCTGTCCAGGATCCTCCGGCATGCTCTCGCCAGCGAAGTTCTTCTGTCTGTAGAGAACGTTCTGTGTAGGTTCTGTGCCTAGGCTCTGTCTCTCTTGGTCCTGTCTTCCAAGCCCTGTGTTCTAAGTTCTGTGTTCTGAATTCTGTCTTCTGAATTCTGTCTCATGAGTTCTGTCTCTTGCTGTCTTGTTACATCTGTATTTATACCAGTTGATTCAATCCTATCAATCTCTATTACAAAGGTTAGGGCATTTCTTATCTCCATTCCAGGGAGTAAAGATTATGTAGCTTAAGCATGATTGTTCATAGTTAAAGTGATTAATTACCCGCCTGGCACTTAGTTGAGGGGTTTTATTCCCTCCCTAACTTCAGGGGAAAATCCCTACCTGGGGATTCAACCTTTCTCGGAGAGTTGACCTTGGTTAAAACACAGCGCCAAGAAGGTGAGCAAACATATTAAGAACCGTATGCCATATATGCCAGGTCCCTTGAAACAGCAAGGATGGACCGGCTCCCGGCACAGAAACATTTTGTCTTCTTAAGAGAAAAAACAACAAGTCCTAGTTTATATCAGTTCAATATTGGTCAGCATGGCCCCTCTTAAAATACTCTTACACATCAAGCGATCAAATGTAGGCCAACTCTGACCAGAATGAATAAAAGTCACTTCCTGTCAGCTTTTGCCACTTTCTATATTCATTCAGGTATGTCCTATATCTCTTTCCTTCCCATTATGGAGCAACCCATTGTTGTATGGTAGGCTGAAATTACTCTATTTTTTTTTTCTGTAGCAAAGTCTCACCCTGTATATATTACAACCTGATTGTGGTCTGTCATAATTTCTCCTACTGGAATATCCTTCACACAGAGGGTTATTCTCTATGACAGAAGATAAAGCTCCCAGAGAAAGCTGGGAGGCAAATCATGTGAATCATCTGTCATACCCCAGCATTTTGCAGCAAAGCGTATGTTCAGTAGCCCTCTTAGCTGCAGGGAATAGGATCCAATATCCCAGTGGCTGAAACCATAGATAGTACAGAACCCTATGTATGCTTTTCCATATACACACACATCTATGATACATTTTAATTTATAAATTAGGCACAATATGAGATTAACAACAGTGACCACTAGTAAAATAGAACAAGTTAAGAACTTTCACTTTTTTCCTTGGAGGAAGCTCTTTACCTATCCTAAGTGCCACCATCACTACTCTTGCTCTTTGGGGCCATTATCAAGTAAAATAAGGGTGATTTGGACACAAACAGTACGGTACTGGGACACTCAATCTGATAACCAAGATGGGGGTATAAAAAGTTGGGAGAGTCTCTTCACAATGCCTGCTCTCACACCCGGGTTTTGACAGATTGTTCATGATTATCAACATCCAGAAGAACCATGTTTCTTTTGAAGTAGACATCAGGGTCAGGAAAATAAACTTTTTGAGCAGGCTAGGTGCATGAGTTTCTTTTCTTAAGGAAGAGGATAATTTTGTTCCGGTTTAAAATGATGATCTGTGGCTAAGTAGCAGGCAGGGAAGAAAGTGCAACAGGGTAGAGGGGTCAGGATTCTGGAGAGAGGGCCAAGATTTCTCAGAATCTAGATCCAACCAAGTTGAGATGTGCTTAGCTTGCTCTCAAACTGGGGTGTGGGTTGCGGTTTCAGTGTTGCTCAGGATTGCCCTAGGAGAACCGGTGGTTGCCTTTTCCCCCCAAGGCTGAGTTCAGTTTAATCAGCAAGTAATCAAATTCTGTGGGGGGTTTGGTGTATAGGAAATCACCAAGCACAGATGGATGTGGATAGCAAGGCTTTTGCTTGACAGGGAGTTGATCATCTTTTAAGACCACTGGGGGCTCCAAGTGAGCAAATTGACTCATCCTAACTGACCTCTCCCCTCTTTCTTGGTTGATGAGTGACCTGAGATCGTGAGGGTTACATTTGAGGTTGATATTTACATTTTTCTTTCCTCCTCCTTTTCTTCTTCTCCTCCTTTTCTTCTTCTCCTCCTTTTCTCCTTCTCCTTCTCCTTCTCCTTCTCCTTCTCCTTCTCCTTCTCCTCCTCCTCCTCCTCCTCCTCCTCCTCCTCCTCCTCCTCCTCCTCCTCCTCCTCCTTCTCCTTCTCCTTCTCCTTCTCCTTCTCCTTCTCCTTCTCCTTCTCCTTCTCCTTCTCCTTCTCCTTCTCCTTCTCCTTCTCCTTCTCCTTCTCCTTCTCCTTCTCCTTCTCCTTCTCCTTCTCCTTCTCCTTCTCCTTCTCCTTCTCCTTCTCCTTCTCCTTCTCCTTCTCCTTCTCCTTCTCCTTCTTCTTCTTCTTCTTCTTCTTCTTCTTCTTCTTCTTCTTCTTCTTCTTCTTCTTCTTCTTCTTCTTCTTCTCCTTCGAGGAGGCTGAAGAGCCAGAGCAGTGTAGGCTCCACTGTCCAGGGCAGCTACAGGAGCTCAAGATTTCCATGGGGAGGGTTGTTGAACTCACACCTTTCCTCCCCCATCACTGTGGTCTCTCTTTATCCATCCAGGGGCTTCTGGATACCTGCCAAGTTTCACTGACACCACCATGCCATCCCAACTTGGGTCCCCTGTAACATGTGTCTTCTAAGCCCTATTCCTTCCCCCAGTTCTGTCCTCAGTGGCTGTCGGCACTCTGGCTACTTTTGGATATCTGTCCCATCACAGGGGAAATATGCCTTCAAACAACTTATGGTTTGTGCTTCTCCCACAGATAGTACAGAACCCTAAATACCTGTGGGAGAAGCACAAGAAGCCTAGAATTTCAGCCTTGGCCACCCATGTCCCCCACTCAGGGAATCTCAAGTAGGCTGTAGCCCCTTAGCACCCACTGAGTGGTCTTACCCCCTCACTGTGGTCTTTCTCTGGAGACCGGCTCCCCTCCTCGGGTCCACGCTAAAGATCCTGAGCTCCCAGCAGAAGGAACTTAATCGAGAACCACATGGCAAGACTGCATTTGCAAATACTAGAGTAGCCCCCCCCACCCCCCACCCTTATCCATGGGCAGTATGTTCCAGCACTCCCAGTCAACACCTGACACGGAGGAGAGCATCAAGTCCTACATATACAATGTCTTTTTTGATGTGATAACCTAGCTGGCTACTAACATCCACCATCAATTTCACGGCACTGTTTTGACAAAGGACGTGATTAAAGTCTCAAAGAACATAGTGAGTGTGCGTGTCTTCTCCAGTCTAAACATGAGCAGGTGTAGAGAGGTAGCCTGGTATAGGGGGTTTATAAAGAGAAGAAGATGAATTTATTACCAGGAAAGCATGAGTAATTCATGACTAAAGCAGCAGAAGTAATCCTTACACAGAGTTAGAGCACTGAGACTAATCTGAGGTGACTTTTGGCAATTCAAAACTGCTCTTTATTCTTACAGCACTTCTCATTCTTTTACATTCTCTATGGAAGGCAGAGGGTGGAGCATTACATTCGACCTAAGGCTAGATATGGGCAGTCTTGAGTTTTTACTTCCCTTGTTATTGGGCCCATCATGAGAACAGCCCTATAGAGAACACAGGTTTGTAACTGCACAAACAAATGCAGTGTTAACTTTAACCAAGGAGGTGAAAGACCTGTGCTCTGAAAACTATTACACCTTATGAAAGAAATGGAGAAAACACAAATAAATGGAAAAATATCCTGTGACCTAGGATAGCAAGAATTAACTTTGTTAAAATGTTAAGTTTTGTTCAGAACTACAAAGGACTACAAATAACCATAATAACCTTGGAAAAGAAAAGCAAAGCTGGAGGCATCACACTTATTTCTTTAAAAAAACTTTATTGTTGAGATTGTCATAGGGATCCCCCTTGACTCCCACATTGCCCCCCTTTACCAGTTTCCCAGCCCAGGCCTTCACCACCCTATTGTCTGTGTCCATAGGTAACGCATATATCCATATACGACCCTTGGTTAATCTCTTCCGGTGCCCTCCCCATCTGAGATTTGTCAATCTGTTCCATGTTGCATGCCTCTAATTCTATTTTATTCATTAGTTTATTTTGTTCATTAAATTTCTTATTTGTTTATTTTGATGATCAGATTCAATTGTTGATAGACATGCATTTATTGCCACTTTATTGTTCATAGTTTTTATCTCTTCTTCTGCTTCCTCTTTGTAAAGAGTACCATGCACAGTTTCATGTAATATGGGTTTGGTGGTGATAAACTGTTAGCTTTGTCTTGTTTGACTAAAGGACGATTAGCACACACAGTTGGAGATGCTGGACAAAGGGATGATTCATGTTCTGGGTGGGATGCAGCAAGGCCGAACAAAATTTCATCACCCTACTCCGAATGGCACACAAGTAAAGACTTATGCATTGTTTATTTCTGGGTTTGTCTATTTAACACAGTTGATCTGAGGAAGCTGAAGCGGTTGAGAAGAAAACCCCAAAATAAAAGGGAACATCTGTAAGTTTATGTGTTCAATTGCAAGACTCTTTTTTTCTCTTTCTTTTTTTCCCCTATAGGCGGGTACAAAGAGCCAAATGAAGAATGGCAAGCACTAGGAAAACCACATTCTTCCAGGGTCTAAAGAAAAGGCAGTGAAAGAATTGCCTTGCACCAGATGACAAGTATATTGCTTCTTCTTCCTCTTTTTAAATAAAAGGAAAAATAATCTGTCATCTGGGATTGCAACAGTTAATATTGTTAAAATGTTTCTATACCAATGCAATTCTTATCAAATTTCCAGTGAAAATTTTCACAGAAATAGAACAATCTTTTTTTTAAAATAATTTTTTTAATTGCTTATAATATTACAAAGAGTAGTACATTTGTCTCCTATTATTCCCCTTGACCTTCTCCCAGCCTCCCCTACCCCCTCCCCAGTGTCTTGTGTCCATTGGTTATGCTTATATGCATGCATGCAAGTCCTTTAGTTGATCTCTTACCCCTCCCCCAAACCTCTCCAGCCTTCCTGCTGTAGTTTGACAGTCTGTTTAATGCTGCTCTGCCTGTAAATCTATTTTTGTTCATCAGTTTATACTGGTCTTTATTATCCATAAATGAGTGAGATCATGTGGTATTTATTTTTCTCTGACTGGCTTATTTCACTTAGCATAATGCTCTCCAGTTTCATCCATGCTGTTGCAAATGGTAAGAATTCCTTCTTTTTTACAGCAGCATAGTATTCCATTGTGTATATGTATCACAGTTTTCTAATCTATTCATCCATTGATGGGCAATTAGGTTGTTTCCAAATCTTAGCTATGGTAAATTGTGCTTCTATCAACATAGGGATGCATATATCCTTTCTGATTGGTGTTTCTGGTTTCTTGGGATATATTACTGGAAGTGGGATCTCTGGATTAAATGGGAGTTCCATTTTTAACTTTTTGAGGAAACTCCATACTGTCTTCCATAGTGGCTGCACCAGTCTGCATTCCCACCAGCAGTGCACGAGTGTTCCTTTTTCTCCACATCCTCTCCAGAATTTGTCGTTTTTTGATTTGTTGATGATAGCCATTCTGACAGGTGTGAGATGGTACCTCATTGTTGTTTTGATTTGCATCTCTCGGATGATTAGTGACTTGGAACATATTTTCATATGTCTCTTAGCTTTCCGAATGTCCTCTTTTGAAAAGTGTCTATTTAGGTCCTTTGCCCATTTTTTATTGGATTGTTTATCTTTCTTTTGTTAAGTTGTATGAGTTCCCTATAAATGTTGGAGATTAAACCCTTATCGGTGATAACATTGGCAAATATGTTCTCCCATGCAGTGGGCTTCCTTGTTGTTTTGTTGGTGGTTTCTTTTGCTGTGCAGAAGCTTTTTATTTTGATGTAGTCCCATTTGTTTATTTTCTCTTTAGTTTCCAATGCCCTAGGAGATGTATTGGTGAAGAAATTGCTTCAGCATATGTCTGAGATTTTGTTGCTTTTGGATTCCTCTAGTATTTTTATGGTTTCATGTCTTACATTTAAGTCCTTTATCCATTTTGAGTTTATTTTTGTGTATGGTGTAAGTTGGTGGTCTAGTTTCATTTTTTTTGCATTTATCTGTCCAATTTTCCCAACAGCATTTATTGAAGAGACTGTCTTGACTCCATCGTATGTTCTTGCCCCATTTGTCAAATATTAATTGAGCATATTGGTTCGGGTCGATTTCTGGATTCTCTATTCTATTCCATTGATCTATATGTCTGCTCTTGTGCCAGTACCAGGTAGTTTTGAGAACAATGGCTTTGTAATACAGCTTGATATCTGGTATTGAGATCCCACCTACTTTGTTCATCTTTTTCAAGGTCGCTGCAGCTATTCGGGGTCTTTTTTTTATTCCAGGTGAACTTTTAGAGAGTTCGTTCTAGGTCTGTGAAATATGTCATTGGTATTTTAATGGGGAGTGAGTTGAATTTATAGATTGCTTTGGGTAGTATGGACATTTTAATGATGTTGATTCTACCATTCCACGAACATGGTATGTTCTTCCATCTGTTTATGTCTTCCTCTATCTCTTTTTTCAACGTCCTATAGTTTTCTGAGTAGAGGTCTTTCACCTCTTTAGTTAGGTTTATTCCTAGGTATCTTAATTTTTTTGGTGTGATGGTAAATGGGATTGCTTTTTTAGTCTCTCTTTCTGTAAGTTCATTCTTGGTGTATAGAAATGCCATAGGGTTCTTGGCATTCACTTGGAATCCTGCTACATTGCCAAATTCATTTATTAAGTTAATAATTTTTTGATGGAGTCTTTAGGGTTTTTTAGGTACAATATCATGTCATCAGGGATATTGGCCTGTAATTCTGTTTCATTGTGTTGTCTTTATTTGGTTTTGGTATTAGGGTGATGCTGGCTTCATAGAATGAGCTTGGAAGTGTTCCTTCCTCTTGATTTTTTTGGAATAGTCTGAGGAGGATAAGTTTTATTTCTTCATTGAATGTTCGGTAAAACTCCCCTGTGAAGCTGTCTGGACCCGGGCTTTTGTTTGCTGGAAGCTTTTTGATGAGTGCTTCAATTTCTTCCATAGTTATTGGCCTATTAAGATTTTTAGATTCTTCCTGATTAAGTTTTGGAAGGTTGTATTTTTCTAGGACTGTGTCTATTTCCTCCAGGTTTCTAGTTTGTTTCAGTAGAGTTCATAGTATTTTTTAACAATCCTTTGTATTTCTGTGGGGTCTGTTGTTATTTCTCCTCTTTCATTTCTGATTTTGTTTATTTGGGTCCTCTCTCTTTGTTTCTTGCTGAGCCTGGCTAGAGGTTCATCAATCTTGTTTATCCTTTCAAAGAACCACCTCTTGGTTTTGTTGACCCTTCTGTATTGTTTTCTTTGGTCTCTATGTCATTTATGTCTGCTCTGATCTTTATTATTTCCTTCCTTCAGCTTACATTGGGCTTTTCTTGTTACTCTCTTTCTAACTCTTTGAGTTGTAGGATTAGGTAATTTATTATCATTGTTTCTTGTTTTTTGCAGTAGGCTTGTAGAGCTATGAACTTCCCGCTCAGGACTGCTTTTGCTGTGTCCCATAGGTTTTGCATTGATGTGTTTTCATTGTTGTTTGTTGCCATGATGTTTTTTATTTCTTCTTTTATCTCTCAAAACCCTGTCATTGTTTTATAGTGTGCTATTTAGTTTCCATGTGTTTGATTTTTTTGGATTGTTTTTATTGTAGTTGATTTCCAGTTTTATGCCATTGTGATCTGAGAAGATGCTTGATATGATTTCTATCCTCTGAGTTTGAAGAGACTTTGCCTGTCACCTAATATATGGTCTATCTTTGAAAATGACCCGTGTGCACTTGAGAAGAATGTATATTCTGTGGCTTTGGGGTGAAATGTTCTGAAGATGTCAATTAATTCCATCTGATCTAGTGAGTCATTTAGCATTGATGTTTCTTTGCTGATTTTATGTATAAAGGATTTGTCCAATGGTGATAGTGGGGTATTAAAGTCCCCTACTATGATTGTATTGCTGTCAATCTCTCCCTTGATCTCCTCCAGAAATTTTCTTATGTATTTAGGCTAATCTGAGGTGACGTTTGGTGATTCAAAACTGTTCTTTTCCTTACATCACTTCTGCCATTCTTCATCTTTTAAAGAATGCCACGCACAGTTTCATACACTACTCGTTTGGTGGTGATAAACTCTGTTAGGTTTGTCTTGTTTGACTAAAGGACGATTAGCACACACAAGTTGGAGAAGCTGGACAATGGGATGATTCATGCTCTGGGTGGGATAGAGCACGGCTCAACAAAATTTCATCACCCAACTCTGAGCGGCACGCAAGTTAAGACTTATGATGGATGAATTGTTTGTTTCTGGAAATGTGTATTTAACACAGTTGGTCTGAGGAAGGGAAAGCAGGAGAGAGGAAAACCCCAAATAAAGCTCTTAATCTGACCTTCAACTCTAAAGGAGTAATCTTGGTTGTTGTCCTTGGTATTCATCACTTTGAGTATTTGTTGCCACTCCCATCTGGCCTGCAAAGTTTCTGTTGAGAAATCAGGTGATTTTTTGTATGAGCACTGCCTTGTAGGTAACTGACCGAGTGATTTCTTACCAGAAAAGCACGTGTAGTTCATTTCCAAAACAGCACCAGTAGTCCTTACACGGAGTTAGAGCTTTGAGAATAGTGACGTTTGGTGCTTCAAAACTGCTCTTCGTTCTTACAGCACTTCTCATTCTTTTACATTCTCTGTGGAAGGCAGAAAAGTGGAGCATTACAATCTGCCTAAGGCTAGTTATGGGTATTCCTGATTTTTTCCTTCCCTTGTTATTGGGCCCATCATGAGAACAGCCCTTTAGAGAACACAGCTTTGTAACTGCACAAACAAATGCAGTGCTAACTTTAAACAAGGAGGAGAACGACCTGTGCTCTGAATACGATTACACCTCATGAAAGAAATGAAGAAAACACAAATAAATGGAAATATCCTGTGACCTAGGATTGCAAGAATTAACTTTGTTAAAATGTTACTATACCAGACGCAATCTACAGACTCAATGCAATTCCTATCAAATTTTCAGTGAAAATTTTCACAGAATTAGAACAAATAATCTTAAGTTTTGCTCACAACCACAAATAACCATAAAAACCTTGGAAAAGACAGACAAAGCTGGAGGCATCACACTTCTGTTTGTTTTTTTAAAACTTTCTTGTTTCATGTAATACCGGTTTGGTGGTTATAAACTCTGTTAGCTTTGTCTTGTTTCAGTAGATCACAGAGTGGGTATATCAGCAGTAATTAAACCACAACCACAACTGGCGGATTTGGAAACATCTTCTTCTTTCTAAATCTAAGCAAGATATTTCGTAACAATTTATCCACCACCAAAGTGTAAGTAGCTGGAAGAAGACCATCCAGGATAAAAACAAGTGTCTCCTTCAACAGTAACTGGCACATCTTTTTGAAACACCACAGACAGTGGTTCTCCGTAGATTTCATGAACCGTTCTGGGAGAGCCAAGCTTATCTCCTCCACAAGAAAGGAAAACACAACATCCACCATCAATTCCCCACAACTCTGTTTGACAAAGGACATGATTCTATTCTCAAAGAACATAGTGAGTGTAGTAGTCTTCTCCAGTGTAAACATGATAGAGTGTAGAGAGGTGGTCTGGTAGCGCAGCTTTATAGAGAGAAGAGGATGAGTTTATTACCAGAAAAGCACCAGTAATTCATGACTACAGCAGCAGAAGTAATCCTTACACAGAGTTAGCGCTTTGAGGCTAATCTGAGGTGACGTTTGGCGATTCAAAACTGTTCTTTTCCTTACAGCACTTCTGCCATTCTTCATCTTTCTAAAGAATGCCACGCACAGTTTCATACACTACTCGTTTGGTGGTGATAAACTCTGTTAGGTTTGTCTTGTTTGACTAAAGGACGATTAGCACACACAAGTTGGAGAAGCTGGACAATGGGATGATTCATGCTCTGGGTGGGATAGAGCACGGCTCAACAAAATTTCATCACCCAACTCTGAGCGGCACGCAAGTTAAGACTTATGATGGATGAATTGTTTGTTTCTGGAAATGTGTATTTAACACAGTTGGTCTGAGGAAGGGAAAGCAGGAGAGAGGAAAACCCCAAATAAAGCTCTTAATCTGACCTTCAACTCTAAAGGAGTAATCTTGGTTGTTGTCCTTGGTATTCATCACTTTGAGTATTTGTTGCCACTCCCATCTGGCCTGCAAAGTTTCTGTTGAAAAATCGGGTGATTTTTTTTGTATGAGCACTGCCTTGTAAGTAACTAACCGAGTGATTTCTTACCATAAAGGCACGTGTAGTTTATTTTTAAGAGGCAGAAGTAATCCTTACATGGTCTTAGAGTTTTTGAGAATATTCTTACGTGACTTTTTGTGATTTAAAACTGCTATTCATCGATCACATCTCATTCTTTTACATTCTCTCTTGTAGGCAGAATGGTGGAGCATTACATTCTATGTAAGGCTAGATTTGGGCATTCTTGTATATTTCCTTTCCTTATTATTTTGTCCATCATCCAGCCCTACAGAGAACACAGGTTTGTAACTGCACAAATAAATGTAGTGTTAACTTTAATCAAGGAGGTGAAAGAAATGTGCTCTGAAAGCTATTACACCTCGTGAAGGAAAGGGAGAAAACACAAGTAAACGGAAATGTATTCTGTGATCTTGGATTGTAAGACTTAATATTACTAAAATGCTTTTATACCAAAAGCAAGCTTCAGAGTCAATGCAATTCCTATCAAATATCCAATGATTTTTTTTTCACAGAAATAGAATAATCTTAAGTTGTGTTCAGAACCACAAATGCTCACAAATAACCACAATAATCTTGGGAAAGAAAAACAAAGCTGGAGGCATCCCACTTTGTTTTCCTTTTTTTTCTTAAATTTTTTCTTTCTTAAAATATTACATATGTCTCCTTTTCCCCTATTGACCTCTCCCCAGTCCTTTTCACCTCCCCAGTCCTTGCCCTCAACCCTCCCCTACTTCCTGTGTCTATGCGTTATGCCTATATGCATGCATACCAGTCCTTTGGTTGATGTTTCAACCCCCTCCAAACCCTCCACCTTCTCTCTGAGGTTGGATGATCTGTTCGATGCTTCTATGTCTCTGGATCTATTTTAGTTCATCAGGTTTTTTTTAAAAATTTTTTTTATTGTTGAGAGTATTATAAATGTCTCCTTCCCCTCCCCTCACCATTGTCCCCTCCATTTGTTTCCCACCCCAGGCCTTCACTTCCCTATTGTTGTGTCCATAGGTAATGCATATATGCATATAAGATTTTTGGTTAATCGCTTCTGAACACCTCACCCCCATGCTCTTTTCTCTGAGATTTGTCAGTTTGTTCTACATTTCCATGCCTATGATTCTATTTTATTCAACCTTTTATTTTGTTCATTTGATTTTTTTGTCCCTTTATTTTTTTAGATTCAATTGTTGATAGATTTGTATTTATTGCCATTTTATTGGTCATGTTTTTTTATCGCTTCTTCTTCTTCCTCCTCCTCATCCTCCTTCTCCTCCTCCTTCTCATCCTCATCCTCCTTCTCCTCTTCCTCCTCCTCCCACCTTCATCTTTCTCCTCCTCCTCTTTTTAAAGAATACCCTTCAACATACCCTGACTTGGTAGTGATGAACTCCTTTAACTTTTTCTTATCTGTGAAGGTCTTTATCTGACCTTTAGTTCTAAATGATAGTTTTTCTAGGTAGAGTAATTTTGGTTGTATGTCCTTGCTTTTTGTCTCCTTAAATATTTCCCGCCACTCCCTTCTGGCCTGCAACATTTCTGTTGAAAAATCAGCTGACTGTCATATGGGTGCTACCTTGTACTAATTGCTTTTCTCTTGCTTCTTTTAAGATTCCCTCTTTGTCTTTTACCTACCCTTGGCATTTTAATTATGATGTCTTGATGTGGGCCTCTTTGGATTCCTCTTGTTTGGGACTCTCTGGTCTTCCTGGACTCACAAGTCTATTTCTTTAACCAGGTAGGGGAAATTTTCTGTCATTATTTCTTCAAATAGGTTTTCAATATCTTGCTCTCTTTCTTCTCCTCTGGTACCCCCATAATGCGAATGTTGGTATGTTTAAAGTTGTCCCAGAGGCTCCTTACACCATCTTCATGTTTTTGGATATTTTTTGCTCTTTTGATTGGGTGCTTTCTGCTTCCTCATATTCCAAATAGTTGATTTGATTCTTGGAATTCTCTACAAAACTGTTGAGTCCCTGTAAATTATTCTTTATTTCAATTAGTGGTTGCTTAATTTCTGATTGGTTCTTTTTCATGTCTTTGACATTCTCACTAAGATCCTTATAAGACTCACTAAGTCCCTAGAAGCTCTCATGAAGACCCTTGAGTATCCTCATAACCATTGTTTTCCACTCTGTATCTAGAAGTTTGATTGCTTCCATGTCCTTGATTTATAACAGGTTTCTTTATCTCTGCATTTTGGCTGCTTCTCTGTTTTGTTTCTATGTATTAGGTAGAGATATTATGTCTCCTGGAATTGGAAGTCTTGTGTATTAGTTGTCCTTTAGGGCCCAGTGGCTCAGTCCTCCCAGTCACCTTTTCTGGGCCCTCTGAGCAAAGCCCTGTGTGGGCTGTGTGCACAGTCTTGTTGTAGCTGAGCCTTGATTGCTATTGGAGTTACTGGGAGGAATTGACCTCCAGGCCAATTGGCTGTGAGGACTAGCTGTGTCTACAATGGAAGAGCTGCTGTGCAGGAGTCACCTCTATGGAGCAGGACTTGCTTCAATGGGACTTTGGTTCTTACTGAGTCTGCTCTTTGAGTGTGTTGCTTGTGGATATGTAGAGTTGTAATCTGGTATCGTCTGAAGCTCTTCATAGGATGCACTAGTTCTAGGGCCTCTCAGGAGGTGCAAAGTCACCCACTGTCTGGGGCTACCTGGCAGCAGCTACAGAGAGATCTGCAATGGCTGCTACTTGTAATGGGCCAGGAAGTGCCCAGGCGAGGCCCAACAGTGAAGCAAGGCAGGCTGCTGCTAGTGCTGGGTCTTGGGCCTTTTATTGATAGGTTTGGGGCATGCTGACTCTGGCTGTTGCTTTTTTAAGAGATTTTAGCAAAGTCTGAAGCCTGAGCCAGGACAGCCCATTCATATGGAAAAGCAGCTGCAAACAGCTTGAGTGGGCCTGCAAATTGGATGGGTTAGAGTCTAAGGGAATCAGCAGAGCAGAGAGAATAGGATGGGCCATGCTGATGGAAACTCAGATATGGCTTCCAGAAAGCTCTGCCACAAGGGAAGGCCCCAGCACAGGAACAAGGACCCTTGTGAGCACCCTGTCTGGGAGAAAGCCACTCCCAATTTTCTGCCCTGATGTCAGACTATTCAGTTCATCCCCATATGTCCCTGGATTCCCCAAAAGCCTCTGATGCTGGAGCTTAGAAGAAGCGAAACCATGTAAGAGGAACACATGGGACTCCAGCAGCCTTCGTGTCACTTAGCCACAATCCCTGCTGGTTTTTACAACCTGAAGTTAAGGGGACTTCTCTTTTCAGTTCTGGAATCCTGAACTGGGAGTCTGGTGTGTTATTGGGACCCCCTGCTTTTCATGGGAGGCCTTGGAGATATCCTACCTGATTAAAAACATACCACATTTGGGTATTGAACTAGCACATTTCATATCTCTGCCCTTCCTACCAGTCTCAATGTGCTTTCTTCTTTACTTCTCTAGTTGTAGTACTTCCATTCATTCAGATTTCATGCAGTTCTGAATTATATTTGTTCTGTACTTCATTTGTAATATTAATGTGGTTGTGGGAGGTGGTGAGTATAGTTTACCTATGCTGTTATCTTGGTTCTCTCAGGCATCACACTTTCTGATTTCAAACTATATTACACAGCTACAGTGTTCAGAAGAGTGTTATTGGCATAAAAACAGACATATAGATCAATGGAACAGAATGGAGAGACCATAAATAAACCCTTGCATATATGGTCAATTAATTTACAACAGAGGAGACGAGATGCACAATGGGAAAAGGACAGTGTCTTCAGTAAATGGTGTTGGGAATGGCCACATGCAAAGGAATAAAACTGGACCTTTACATTACACCACACACAAAAATAAACTCAAAATGGATTAAAGATTTGAAAGTAAGACCTGAAATCATAAAACTCTGAGAAGAAACATAAACTCCCTGAAATCAGTCTTTTCAATAATTTTTGGGATTTGATACCAAAAGCAAAGGCAACAGAAGGAAAATACACAAGTGGGGCTACATATAACTAAAAAGCTTCTTCACAGCAAAGGAAATCATCAACAAAATAAAAAGGCTACCTACCAAATGTGAGGAAATATTTGCTAAGGGGTTAATATCCAGAATGTGTGATAAGGCATTAATATCCAGAATGTATAAATATACAAAATAACTCATACAACTCACTAAAAAAATTCCCAATCATATTCTAAAAATAAACAGAGCAACCGAGTAAACATTTTTCTGAAGAATATACAGATGGCCAACAGGTACACGAAAAGGTGCTCACCATCACCAATCATTGAGGAAATGCAAATCAAAACCACCAGATAGTACCCCACATATGTCAGAATGGCTATTACCAACAAGACAAGTAATGACAAGTGTGATGTGGACATGGAGAAATGCTGGGGTCCAACCCCAGCAGGTCCAGGGGTCCCCAAAGGTGTGGATGGAGTCGGCGAAGAAGGAATGACACGGAGACAGCGTTCAGTTGATCAGCAGCCTAGCCAGGATCTCCAGCCAGGATCTCCAGCCAAGTTCTGGTCTGGATCTCCAGAGAGGTTCTGCTTAGGATCTCCAGCGACGTTCTGGTTAGGATCTCCATCCAGGTTCTGTCCAGGTTCTCCAGTCAGGTTCAGTCACCAGGTTCTAGTCAGGTTCTCTTGCCATGTTCTATAGTCAGGTTCAGTCCAGGATCTTTTGCCATGTTCTCTCTCTAGGTTCTGTCTCTAGGTTCTGTTGCCAGTTTCTGTCCAGGATCTTTTGCCATGTTCTCTCCAGCGAAGTTCTTCTGTCTCTAGGTTCTGTGTAGGTTCTGTCTTCTAAGGTCTGTCTTCTAAGTTCTGTGTCTCGCTGTCTTGTTACATCTGTATTTATACCAGTTGATTCAATCCTATCAATCTCTATTCCAAAGGTTAGGGGGTTTCTTATCTCCATTCCAGGGAGTAAAGATTATGTAGCTTAAGCATGATTGTTCGTAGTTAAAGTGATTAATTACCCGCCTGGCACTTAGTTGAGGGGTTTTATTCCCTCCCTAACTTCAGGGGAAAATCCCTACCTGGGGAAACAACTTTCTCAGAGAGGAAACCTTGGTTAAAACACATAGTGCCAAGAAGGTGAGCAAACATATTAAGAACAGTATGCCATATATGCCAGGTCCCTTGAAACAGCAAGCATGGACCGGCTCCCGGAAGAGAAAATCAAACCCTTTTATACTGTTGGTAGGAATGTAATTTGGTGCAGTTATTATGTGAAACAGCATAGAAATTTCTCAAAACTCAGAACTGAATTACTGTATGATCCAGCAATTTCACTACAGCATAGGGGTGTGGATTAAATAGGTGAAGGGGGTTAAAAGGTACAAACTTTCCATTGTAAAAGAAATGTCAAGGGGATGTAATGTACAGCATGGTGACTATAGTTAATATTACTGTAATGTATATTTAAAAGTAGCTAAAAGAGTAGATCTTAATATTTCATCACAAAGGAAAAATTTGTAGTTATTTATGGTGGTGGATGTTAAGTAGACTTGTGGTGGGGATCATTGCAATATATATATATCTCAATATGGAATCATTATGTTGTACAGTTAAAGCCAATATAATTAAATATCTAAAGAACAAAATAAATGAACAAGCAAAATGGAAACAGACTGATGGTTGCTAGAGGAAATGGGGTTTGAGGGACTGGGTGAAAAATGTGAAAGGATTAAGAAGTACAAATTGGTAGTTATGGAATTGTCATGGGGGCGTAACATACAGCGTAGGAGATAAAGTGTGATAACTATGTAAAGTTCTAGATGGGTACTAGACTTATCGGAGGAATCATTTTATAAATCACATACATGTCTAACCACTATGCTGTTCACCTGAAAGTAATATAAAATAATATTGAATGTCCACTGTATGTGGGTAAAAAGCATCCCTTAGACTTTCTCTGTCTCTGAAAGTTGTAATATTTGTCCTGTCTTTGAAATGTAAACACCCAGGAACTAACTAAAATATTGCCCACAGAGAATGGAGGGAAAAAAGAGGCCCTTCTAAAATACAGATTGTTTTATAAGTTCCCTTGCCAAAATTGCTTTATAAAAAAGCTATTTTTTTTCCTATAAATCTACTAGGATCTATATATATATATATGGCTAAGTGACCATCTGACCATCCAACCGGCTAGTAGGTATGATGTGCACTGACCATCAAGGGGTAGACGCTCAATACAGGAACTGCTGAGCTGCAGTGACTTGGCAGCAGAGGTTCTCAGGTGATGCACCCTGGAACTAGAGAGGAGGGAGCCTGCTTCCTCACAGGGCCATGTGATTTCATCTTCTGCCTGAGTTATGTTGTTGCTGGGGCACTGTCGGCCCCAAATCTGGTTTACTGCCCAGCTATGGTGACTGCAGACGCCCTTTGAGCTGCGGCACTGCCCCAGGTGCAACCGGCCAGGGAGAGGTTGGCTCCAGGGCGTGTCCAACCAGTCTTGCCCCGATCTGTCCTGCTAGCCACCTTCTAATTAATTTTCTTTCAATGTACACAAATCTGTGCACTGGGCCACTAGTCCTATACAATAAAACCCTGATATACAAATTGACCAAAAGGCAAAACAACTGGTGGAACGACTGGTCGCTATGACATGCACTGACCACCAGGGGGAAGATGCTCAGGAGCTGCCCCTGGCCTGTAGGCCCAGACAGGCGGCAGCAGTGGGAGGCAGGGCTGGCGAGAGGGCGGCACCAGGCCAGCCAAGGCGGGTGTGAGCAGGTCCCCAGGTCGCCCCGCTGGTAGCTCCACAGATCAGCCCTGATCACCAGCCAGGCCTAGGGACCCTACTTTGTGCATGAATATTGTGCAGCAGGCCTCTAGTATATATGGACTGTATATGGAAAATAGGGAAAATGAAGCATGGAGATACATTTTTGTTGAGAAAAAGGAAAATAGAAAGTCGTTTTGGATATGGAAAGATATAAAGGAGATGGTTGTTATTTTAGTAAAGGAAGAAAAAGAAAGTGAATTTGTCCTAAAATAAAATGATTGTTTCAAAATAAGAAAGGAAAAGATAGGACAAAAACTGAAAGGTACATGAAAGTTGCAGAACATTCTTGAAAGAGGGATCTTGAGAAAAGAATTTTATATATGGTCAAGCTAACTAATATTGGAATGAATAATTAAGTCAATCGAGTTTTTTGTGTGTATATGTATATGAACTCTCACTAGATCTTTAACAATGGCCATTTTTAAGTCTTTTGACAGTTATTGTTATACTCTAATACTTTGGGGAAAAATGTTCTTACAAATACAGGGTGGGGCAAAAGTAGGTTTTCATTTATGACTACATAAAAACAGAGTTTATTTTTGTATTATGATTTATTATTGTATTATTTTTCATATGAACAATTGTGAACCTACTTTTGCCTCACCAGTATGCTTCATCTTCAACAACATTTATATAAAAACAAAGAAAGCACTGACAAGTACTCTAAAATGAAGGTTTCAGATAACTTTAAAAACATAATACTGAGCTGAATACATAAAGAAACTGCAATTTAAAAACCACAAAGCCAAACTACCTAATTAATAAATAAGCAAAAAACTTAAAAAGACATTTTTTTTCACAGATATATAATGGCCACCAAGCTTATAACAAGATACTCAACCTCACTAAATTTTAGAGACGTGCCAATCCAAACAACAATGAGATACCATCTTATATCCACAAGCAAAGTCACTATTACAAAAACAGAAAGTAACCTGTGTGGCAGGAGCAATTGCAATCCCAAGCCCACCTAGTGTGCTGTCTCACTGTGCACACAGCCCTAGGCAGACCAACTCTCTAGGCCAGTGGTCGGCAAACTCATTAGTCAACAGAGCCAAATATCAACAGTACAACGATTGAAATTTCTTTTGAGAGCCAAATTTTTAAAACTTAAACTATATAGGTAGGTACATTGTAATTAACTTAATTAGGATACACCTGCACCACATCTCCTGTCGCCCGACCGACCAATACCCCCACTTCTTCTAACGCCACTTCTTCAAAATAGACTCGCCCAGGCCGAAAACCGGCTTCTGTGCATGGGCCACGGAGTTTCAATCGCACTGTACATGCGCACCCGCACGTGGTATTTTGTGGAAGAGCCACACTAAAGGGGCCAAAGAGCCGCATGTGGCTCGCGAGCCCCAGTTTGCCGACGGCTGCTCTAGGCTCTTGCTTATTGGCCAACACTCATTGCTGCCTCTATTGCCCTGGCCCTGTAGGACAGGGATGCTCAGGGACAAACATGGCTATCTCTGTTCATCCTAGGAATTCCTGAGCCCAGACATCTCCCAGGCTCCCAAGCTCATGGACTGACTGAGCCTCTTGGCCACTGGAAGAGGTGGATGTGCCCAAGAAGGAGGGGCCATTCAGACCACCAGCCTGCCAGGCTATCTGGCAGTTTCCCTGGGTAGGAAGCCAGCCAGGATGCTGTCCCATCACTAGATGAGTGGATAAAAAAAGCTGTGGTACGTATATACACTGGAATCTTTCCCAGCCATAAAAATGAATGAAATCTTACCGTTTGCAACAGATTTGATGGACATAGAGAGGGTATTATGCTAAATGAAACAAGTCAGTCAGAGAAAGGGAAATACTATATGATTTCACTCATAGGTGGAATCTAAAGAACAATGTAAACGAACAAACCGAACAGAGACTCATAGATACAGAGAACAGAGTGATGGTTGCCAGATGGGAGGGTGTTTGGGTGACTGGGTGAAGAAGGGGAAGGCATTCAGAAGTACACATTGGTAGTTATATGAGGATGTAAAGTACATCATAGGAAATATATTTAATAATATTGTAACAACTATGCATGTTGCTAGGAGGGAAATGTAATATCCAAGGGAGCACTTTGGAAAGTATACAACTATCTAACCCAGCCGTGGGCAAACTACGGCCCTCAGGCCGGATCCGGCCCATTTGAAATGAATAAAACTATTGAAAAAAAAGACCGTACCCTTTTATGTAATGATGTTTACTTTGAATTTATATTAGTTCACACAAACACTCCATCCATGCTTTTGTTCCGGCCCTCCGGTCCAGTTTAAGAACCCATTGCGGCCTTCGAGTCAAAAAGTTTGCCCACCCCTGAACCACTGTGCTATGCACCTGAAACTAACACAAAGTAGTGTTGAAAGTAACCTACATTGAAAAAGAAAGACCTTGGTTGTGCTTCAGGCAGGGCTTCCAGGTCTCTCTCTAGAATTCTCTGCTCCTGAGGTCACAATGACAGGCAGATTCCAGAGCCCCGTGGATGGGTCCAGCTCTCACTCTGCGCATTGGCAGCGATGAGGAAAAAGCCTTTCTGTTTTCCTACTGTCCTCAGCCCACCCTCGCCCCCTCCCACTTCCCCTGCCTCTCCTTCCTCACCTGGTTTCCCATACTGCCTTTGGCAGGCCCCCACTCTGGGCTCTCAGCCTGGCCCTCCCCCTACTCCCTCACCTCACCAAACCAAGTTACCACCTCTCACCAATGGGCGCCCTCCGCACTTGGTGGCTCAAAAGGCTTGCAGCCTCCACAGGTCCCCTGGGGTCCCCTGCTCCCACTGCCCAGCCCATGCCCCTTCCTCTCCTTCCCTCCACCCTGTTCAGCTGGCCTCCCTCTCTGTTCTTCACTCTTCCTTTGCCCCACAACCCCCTTCTGGGCCTTCACTGGCCTCTAGACACCTGAGGAGACAGCTCACCTGCCTCTATTCCCCTCCTTCCCAGTCACCTCCTCCCACCATCTCCCCTCTGTTGGGCCATCCTGGAAACTCTCCCCAGGACCTGGAGTCCCTGCCAATGGGTACCCAGACGTCTCCATGCTTCAGGAGTCAGGCAGATGAGAGGATAAATGTTGGGTGCAGGGAGCAGGACATGGTGGTCAGCAGCTACAGGTAATCCTGGTGGGCCCTCCAGCACCCCAGAAAGAGCCATCTCTGCAGTGAGTTCTCTGCCATCTGGGCATCTGGCCTGAGTCTCCGGGAGGATGTCCCACCTATGGATTGGTCCATAGGCCAAAGAAAATGTAACAAGCTCCTGGGTATCCACACATGGGCCCCACCAGGCTCTGGGAGCTGCCATTTGAAAGGGGTGTCAGGGCTTGGACTCAGAGCACCTTTCCCTGCAGGCCCTTCCCCTCCACGTGGCCAAGCACAGTCCCCTCATTCAGAGGGGGCAACTGTGTCCTGTGCCTGGTACATACTCCACCCCCCAACCAGCCTTCCCAAGAGACCATGACTAGGGGCCCTCTGGCAAAACAAAGACTGCCTGGGTGGGGCACAGTGGCAGTGGGAAGAGAGGTGCATCCCTGCTGTAAGGTATGGGGGCCCCGAGGCTGGGGGAGGCCTGAGACCCCTCCAGGGTAAAGTGTCCTGTCCACTGTGGTACTGGGCACTCAGAGGGCAGTTGGTGAGCTCTGCAGCTGTGGCTGGCCATCAGCGTAGCTGGGCCAGAACCATATTTCTGCAGCCTCCCTGGGGACAGCTGTAGGCTTCTGGGTGGGTGGGTGGGGGGGTTGTGGGAAAAAGTTGCAGCTGGAGAGGCTTATCTGGGGCCTTGGGGCCTCCACACCCTACTTCCTTCCCCCCCATGCAGGCCCCAGGGCAGCCAGGGCTACTCCCGCTTCCCACCTGTGACAGAAGCAAGGAAAGGCCGGACTGGCCCAAAATGGGGGAACCCACATTTAAACTCTGCTGTCTGCCCAGCTGGGCCAGCCAGCTCCAGATTGGGCCACCGAAAATCAGCAGCACGCCCCCTTCTTCCCCTCCGAAAGGTGAGTCTTGGGAGTGCTGACTGAAAACTCACAAACCACACCGCTGTGGGCTTTCCTGACCACAGCCTGGGGTGCACAGGGTCCAGGACTTAACTTTCCTTTGGCCCCTGCAGAAGTCTCAGCCTTAACAACTGCCTTCCTGTGGGGTGGCCATGCTCTGAAGACACCTGCAACTGGACCCCTTCTCCTGGTCCCCCACTCTTCTTGATGGAGTAAAGGGACACTTTGAGCGGGTGTCGCCACCAGAGACCTGCAGACACTTGTATTTTGGGGTCAAGAAGCCCTTGGTCTCCTGCTCAGTGGCCTAGAAGATACTGCTATGAATGACTTTGGAGCCAGTGGTATGATGCCCAGACCTCTGCAGGCTCCGGGAGCTGGGCAGCCTGGAGGATACATAGAGTCTTTTTAGGACAACAGAAGTGGATGCTCCTATGAACACCACCCTGGACCACACACACCCTTTTTGGTTTGGAAACTTTTCTGGGAAATGTCTGGGACCCTAACTAGCCCCAGTTCTGAGCCCCTCCCTTCTCTCCACGACCCGTGGTCCCCCAGGGACCAGCATCTCAGACAGGACTGACCATGGAGTGAGCTGTGCAATGTCCACCCAAGGAAGGAAACTAATGACCCAGCTCCTTGGGGCCACGGGACAGCAGTCCTTTTCCCTAGAGCTCCCCAGCCCTCTACCCAGGGCAAAGGTAAGACTGGGTTCTCTGAGGCTCAGCCCAGACCCCAAGGGGCAGGGCAATGCAGAGACCTGGGGAGGAAGCCTGTGAGGCGGGTTCATGGTTGGTTAGTCCCATCGCTCTCCTCTCCATCTGGCCAACTTGCCCTCTTAGAAGATACATCTGACCCCTGGGTGGGGAGGTGGGATCCATGACGTAGCTTATTTTCCTTCCCAAGTGCTACCTGGGGCAGCATTTAAGCAGCTCTTCAGAAAGGCCAGGCCCTCCTACTGACCCTGGAAGCTGTTGACTGAGACCTGGAGGAGATGCAGCTGGAGTCAGGTTCCCAAGAACACACTGTGGGACTTGGAGGCTTTATTTCTTCCCACCCAGAAGGGCGTCCTTCAATTTCCTGAGGGAAATGAACAGAGGCAAGGTCATGGGACCTCACGGAGAGCTTCTGACTGCCCCAGGGCCTCGGAGGGAGGGGGCTGGTGCGAGGGCCCAGAGCCCCCTCGAAGCCCTTCCCTCAGCCTGCTGCTTGGGGTCCCCGAGAGATTCATATTTTCCAGAGCTGGTAGAATTAAGACAACCGGCAATCTTCACTGACCTTCTCCTCACTCCAGTGTCCCAGCACCAGTCAACCTCCCCTTGTCTGTCCTTTAGCCTCACATATTTCTTACGATAGAAAATATGTTAAAACCATTTCACAGAAACACAGGCCAAAATGCAGGGAGAGCTTGGCTTAACCAGTTTTGGGTCATCTGGTTACAGAAAATTTTGATTTTTCTTCTTATGTATTTTATAATGAATAAATGTCAATTAAATATGCTTTTCATAAAAATATTATTTATGTGAATATTTTCAGATTTTGTTTTAGTTTCTAATATAGTGGATACTGAAGATATGATCTACATCACTAAAAGTTTGGGGATCCTTACCGAAGGACTTGTATGCATGCATATTAGCATAACCAATGGACACAGACACTGGAGGCTTGCCCAGTGTGGGAATGGCTGCGGTGGTGGTGGGGGGGGGGGAGGGTGGGCGGGGGTCAACTGGGGAAAAAGGAGACATATGTGAAACTTCAGACAATAAAATAAAATAAAAAAGTTTAGGGATCCTTGCCCTAGCCGGTTTGGCTCAGTGGATGGAGTGTCAGCCTATGGACCAAAGAGTCCCAGGCCAAGGGCAAGTACCTTGGCTTCAGGCTTCTCCCCAGCCCAGGCCCTAGTCAGGGCCCATGCTGGAGGCAACCAAACTGATGTGTTTCTTTCACATCGATGTTTCTCTCTGTCTTTCCCTCTCTCTTTCACTCTCCATAAAAATCAATGGAAAAATATCCGCAGGTGAGGATTAACAACAACAAAGAACAAATAAATAAAAAAGAAAGGTTTTGGGAGCCTTAATAAATTTTAATAGTGTGCAGCATTCTGAGGTCACACAGTTTGAGAACCGCTGGCCTGGACATGAGTGGCAGAATGCAGGGTCAGCTGAACAGGGCTATTTCTATCATCATCTACTAGCCTGTCTCCCAGGCAAGACACCTGAGACAAATGCAGAGCAATTCTTCATTTTTTCCCCTCTTTTCTCCTGCTTTTATTTCTTCTTCTCTTCTCTTTTCCTCTTCCTAGCTTTTCTCTTGTTTTTCTTCTTTTGCTTCTCCCAGCCTCAACTCTCATAATAAAAGTTGCCCACAACACTACCTTCCCTTGACATTTTTCTCATATCTAAATAGAGACATAGTAACATTTGAAATAGGCTTTTTCTTACTGTTCATCCCATTCAGAAGAGGCAATGTGCATATTTGAAAACACATATTATTCATCTGTAATCACAGAACTGAAAATGAAATCCTTCATGGACCCCTGTCTCACCACAGAAGGCACAGAGCAGAGTCAGTCGCCAGGTGAGCCTGGAGCAGCACAGGGAGCAGGAGTCTGTCCTGCTCACCCCTCCTCAGAAGTGGTTTCATCCTTTAGTTTGGGGCAAAAGAGGTGAGCTTGTTCAAAACCTTGTATGTTCCTTGTAGCACATGGAGCAGGTAGCAGACAGGAAAGAGGTGACAGAAGAAATGTGTTAGTGACAGAAGAAGCAAGTTGACCTTGAGGATCCTTGTTTTTCCACTCTGGGAAGCTCCCTCCACCACATGGGGCTTTCTGGGGCTACGGGAACCCTCTCCTCATTTTCCAAGGCTGGACCCCAGCTCTGCCATGAGAAATCACAGGAGCAAGGAAGAAGAGAGACTACAGAGATGTAGTGGAAGGGCTCAGGGAAGAATTTGTGATTTGCTTGTGTCCATGGCCAGAGGATGGGAGAGAACATTCTGTAGGGAGTGTAGGCTCTTTTGGTTGCAGGCTCCTGTCCCGCCCGGGCCCTGGCCAGGGCTCTTGCAGGAGGCAACCAATTGATGTATTTCTCTCACATCAATGTTTCTGTCTTTCCCTCTCTCTTCTACTCTCCCAAAAAAATCAATGGAAAACTATCCTTAGGTGAGGATTAACAAAAACAAAAACAAAAACAAAAAACACCCTTCCTTTGAGACCTCGAAGTTCTTCCCACTAGAGAGGAGCGTGCTCCCCCTCCCCCATTTGTCCCCAGGCTCGCTCAGGCTCGCTCAGGCTCGCTCAGGCTGATGGGCTGCAGGAGGAGAGGTCTGGGTCAGTTCCGGCCATGTTTTCTCCCAATCTGCTGCAAGAAGTGTGCCTGCCGGGCGACTAGGATGGAGAAGGACCCTCTGAAGATGGACTGGGGACAGTAATTGTCCAAACTAGGATCCACACACCTGTAAAACATGGGGGAGCTGTTCCCTTGCATCCCCTTTAGCAGTCCTGAAGATAAGATTTCTCTTTTTTTGTTTTTATTGAATTTATTGGGGTGACATTAATGAAATTATATAGGTTTCAAGTGTACAACTCTATGATACATCATGTGTATATTGTATTGTGTGTTCACCACCCAAAGTCAAGTCTCCTTCTATCACCAATTATCCCCCTTTATCCTCTTCTAACCTTGCACCTGGTTCCTCTGTGAAATCCACCGTACTGTTGTCTGTTTTTTCTTAATCCCTTTACCTTTTTCACCAAGCCCCCCAACCCCTGACCCACTTGACAGCTGTCAGTCTGTTCTCTGTGTCTGAGTCTGTTTCTATTTTGTTTAATTTGTTTATTAGATTCCATATACTAGTACAAGTGAAATCATATGGTATTTATCTTTCTCTGATTGTCCTATTTTATTAGCATAATATCTGCCAGGTCCATTTATGCTGTTGCAAAAAAAATTTAATTTTTAATGTCTGAGTAGTATTCTGTGGCATAAATGTACCACAGCTTTTGTTATCCATTCATCTACTGATGAGCACTTGGGCTGCTTCTAAATCTCGGCTATTGTAAATAATGCTGCAATGAACATAAGGAGTGCATATATTCTTTTGAATTAGTGTTTCATGTTTCTTTGGATATATTCCCGGAAGTGGAATTGCTGGGTCATAATGCAGTTCCATTTTTAATTTTTGAGTTTTCCACAGTGGCTGCACCAACCTGCATTCCCACCAACAGTACAAGAGGGTTTCCCTTTCTCCACATCCTCGCCAACACTTGTTGTTTTATTCATGATAGCCATTCTGACAGGTGTGAGGAGATCTCTCACCGAGGTTTTAATTTGCAATTCTCTGGTGATTAGTGACATTGAGCATCTTTTCAATATGTCTATTGGCCCTCTGTGTGTCCTCTTTGGAGAAGTGTTTATTCAGGTCCTTTGCTCATCTTTCAATTAGATTTTTTTGTGTGTGTGTGAGGGTCACTTTCTGGTAAATCTGTCAGACATGCTTGTCAGGGATTCAGCTCCTCCAAACTTAAGTCATAGAAGGGCCTGGCCATGCCAGGGCTTGAGAGGGACATAGAGGGTGGTCTGAGCAGGGCAGGCAGGGGCCAGTCAGCACCCAGGGCCAGGATGAGGCCAAGTCACCTCCCCTTGAGCAGTGTCCCCAGGACATGCCCTTGGAGGGGAGGCCTGACAGGGCCCCAGGTGGACTCTGTGCAGCCACTTCCCTCAGAGCTCAATGTCCCCATGGCCTTTGAGATGGAGGGGGCAGCTTGTTCAATCTCCCTTGCTTCTCTCTTTGCTCCTATCCATTCCTCACACCAGGTCCTGCACTGTCCTCGGCTTCTCTCCACCCCACTGAGCACCTTCCACAGCCACCTTCCTGCATCAGAACCTCCCAACCTCCTGCTCCCCCTAACTCCCCCAAGAGCCCTCCTCAGAGATGTGGTTGGATTGCTGGTCCTCTCTGGGGAAACCTGAGGGACTGAGTGAGAGCTCAGTCACCAGTCACCTGCCTGGATGGAAACATCATGTGCTCCTCTCCTGGGGACCTCAGCCCTGTCTCTTTTCTGCATGAGGACCCTCAGCTGGCCTGTGGGGGCAGGCCCCACCCTGTGCTCCAACTGGCATTGCAGAGGTAGGCCAGCTGCTCCCTATGAACAGGTGTGGAAAGAGGGCTTGGAGCTCTCTAGGATGACTGAGTTGTGAGTGGAGCTGAGGTCAGTACCACTGGCCTGTCCCATAGTGCTGCCCATCCCATAGGCACTGGATATTGTATTCTAGGTGAGGATGCACCTTGGAGTTGTGCAGTCTTTGCCCACCTGTGCGCAGCTGTCCACATAGAATCAGGAAGAGTGTAGGGCAGCTTCCTTCCAATTAAGGTTCAGGGCTGCACAGTTTCCTGAATCCCTAAGGAGAAGGAGATTTCAGAAGGAGAGTCTCCTGGGCCCTGGGAGGTTCAGGGAGAACAAGGACAGGCCCCACATGGCTAACCTGTGGACTCCTCTGCAGGGACATCTGGGTGTCCAGGAATCCCTGCAGCTTAGTGAGATGAAAACCATTCCCTGAAAACTGGAGTTTGGAGTTGCAGGCCCAGGAGGGCAAAGCCTGCAGGAGCTGGAATAGGCATGGAGGGTGTGAGATGTCCCATGACTTTGGGGTTTACCTCTAGCATGAGTCAGCCTGGGCTGCTGTCCCCTGTGAGAAGGTGTGACTTGGTGCATCTTTCTGTGGTGATGGTAGAACCTCATATGAAGAGATCTTGTCCTGCATGAGTTCCTCTATCATTGAGTCTCAGCCCAGGTGGTCCCTGTCCCTACAGAAGAACCGTGTCCCTGATTCACACATTGCTATTTAGGAGACACCTCTCAGGTAGGCTGATGTGTGGTGGCGTCTGTAGATGAGGGTGGAATCTGCCTGGAGACTGTTCCTTCACTCCAGGCTTCACCTTGTCCCAGGGACTCAGCTTGAGACCTGGCCTCTCTGATTCCTTCTCCCACCTCTGAGAAAGATGATGTGGACAAATTGCTTTTGTGTTGAGTGCATTTCTTCTCGATCTTACCTCCTGTCTACTCCCATTGTCCATGACAGAATTCAGGCACTATCCATATGATCCCCTGGAGGAGACACAGCGCTCAGATTCCTGCAAGCTAATCACGTGCTCCCACCAGTCATTTCATGACCACTGCCCATCCTCTGAGGAACTCGGTGTTGCCTCCACTATGGAGATGGTGCAACTGAGACCCAGAGGTGGGTTTTGGTGTGGAATGTGACTTTGAGTCAACAATAAGGACAATTATTATTGTCAGTTCACATTTTTAATCACTTATTGACTCAAGGCAAGTCTTTGACTATTCACAAGAAACCTATTTAGAAAGTGCATCATAGCCATCATTTTCAGATAAGAAAGAATTTACTCAGAGTTTGATGACATAGAGGCAGGGAGGGTCACTATTATTTTACGTCCAACCCGAGGGTCTCTCCTTTGTTAGAACCGACGGGGTTGAAAACCTCACACTGATAACCCCCAGTGTCCTTGCTCCATACGAGGTCAATGGTGAGGGTGCTGATGCCCTGGGACTGCTCCATCCTCTCTGTGTGCAGGAGATAGTGGTCATTGAAGAACCACCGGATGGGTCATGCCTTCCCAGCTGAATATCACTGACATGAACCAGTGAACCAATAAATGATAGAGCAGAGCCCAAGGAATGAGCTAGAAAAGAGTGAAGGGGACAGGCACAAGCTGAATGTGGCAGCAGAACCATGGCTCTGCCCTTGGTCATTAAAGTCAATCTCCCTCTGCAGAGGGCAAGGGAGGACTTGTGCAGACCCAGATGCAGAAGGGGTGGTGGGTGGAAAGAGGAGAGCGTGAATTGCTGACATTCTGGCACTTGTGGACCATTTGTGTTTGGTGGTTATGAGAGAAATTTGGAAAGAATTTAAAACCTGTATGTGAAAATTATTATTAATATCCCAGGGTCTAAGACCAATTGCAGGAAGAATTATTTTTCTAGAGAGCAGCAAAAGGTCTCTCTCAGCTTTTTTTTTTTTGGGGGGGGGGGATGCGGGGAGGGCAGGGAGTTTGTCCTATGTGTCCAGAATTCCAAGGACTCTGAATCCAGGTTCCAGTCTCTGAAGAGATTTGAATCCATCATTCATTCATTCATTCATTCATTCATTCATTCAACCACCATTTATTTCTTCCTAATTAGTCAAAAACAACTGGGTGTTTGTTACACTTTGGTCCCTGAGCTGGTTGCAGGTGTAGAGTGGGGAGTAAGAAGGCAAAGTCCTTTCCTTTATATTCAGTGGGAGTGACACCAATACATCTAGAATAAAATAAGTGATCTCAAGTCCAGTGCAGGGAGGTGAGGATCGGCCAACTGAGGGAAGGGCCTGGGTGTTCCCAGCTCTGACTCTGATTGTTACTGCAGGTAATTTGGTTTTAGCATAAAAACAAATTAATTCTCCATTTCCTTTCCTTCCCCAGACCAGAATCTCTCCCTCTGAGCTGAGGATGCCTAAGAAGGAAGGATCTAAACCAATGGTTGGTCTAGGGAACCACAGACACCTAATAGGCCCCTGTGGTAGAGGAGAGGACAGGGCTCTGGCTGCAGACAGACCTCAGGTGACTCTGATCAGCTGATCATGGTCTATGAGACTCCACTTTAGTGACTGTATCTCCCTGTGCCTCAGTTTCCTCTCAATGAAGGAGGATGAATATTTAGTTGACAGGTTGTTGCTGAATTAACCCTAAAATAGTCACAGCACCTGACCTAAATCCTGGGATGGGGGAGCTGCTAAAATAAGAGGCTAAAATAAGATAAATAACAGAGGTTCCCCTGTTGTTTATTTACTCAGAGAACCCCGTGGGCTGATCCCTGGTGGATGAGGAGCTGCCAGGAGCATCTTCTCTCCTCTCTTCCTTCCTGGGAATGCTGACCTTTCTATGGACTCTCCTAAGTCCCTGAGGACAGTTGGCTTATGGCCTGACCACCTTGTCCACACGTGCTTTCCACACACAGTGTCAGGTGAAGGAACAGGCTCCACCCCTGCTCAAATACCCTGGATGGTAAGCACCTCAGGAGCCTTGTGACCTGGGCACCTGGGAAGTAATTGCTTCTAGTCAGCCCTGCCCCAGACCAAACCCAACCTGACCAGGCTCCTCAGGGTTCCTGGAGCCAGGAGTCCTGGATCAAAGGTCTGGGGAGGGACTGACAGGGCTGAGCTTCTCTGTAAGGATGCCAGGGGCCCCTCAGTCCATGCCCTGACCCAGTCCTGGAGGCTCTTTCTTGGGGTCATGGTCATGGGGAGGGGCCCAGGGCCCTGGACTGAGACTGGTCTCCTTCTGCTGAGTCACTCCCATCAGCCTGGCCCTTCTCTCTGTGGAGAATGTCTGTAAGGCTGGAATCTGGGAAGGGAACTCTGATTTTCTAAAATTTGTCTCCACTGTGTGTGTCCTGCACTAAATACTCAAACCCCAACCTGGGAGATGATGCAGAGGGGGATGGAGTCAGAGTCCAGGACTGTTTGTCCTGTGTGTGCAGTAGAATTCACCCCACCTGACACCCAGATGTCAGAGAGCACTCACTCATGGTATACACACAGCTGTCCAAATCCTATTTCTGTGTGTGTGTGTGTGTGTGTGTGTGTGTGTGTGTGTGTTTGATATATTATTAATTTCAGAGAGGTAGGGAGGGAGAGAGAGAGAGATCAGTGATGAGAGAGAATCATGAATCAGCTGCTTCCTGCATTCCCCCTACTGGAGATCGAGTCCAAAACCCAGGCAGGTGTCCTTGACTGGAATTAAGTCCATAGGCTGATGCTCTATCCACTGAGCCAAACCGGCTTGGGCCCTATTTATGTTTTTGAATCATATAGGAAGGCTACTATGGTGTAGTATCCTGTGTATTTCAGGGTGACCTTTGGAACAGCAGGGATCCACTGGGGTATATTGTCTCTTGACTGCTGCATGCAGGTCCTGGGTGTATTTCTTGAGCATCTATTACATATGATGCTGCCGGAAGCCAGTCTACGCTTGCTGCTTGACACAGTCACTGCAGGGAAGAAACATCTGCACAGCTTGTTTCAAGGGACCTGGCGTATATGGCATATGTTTGCTCCCCCTCTTAACACTATGTGTTTTAAACAGGACCACCTCCCCAAGAAAGGTTGTTTCCCCAGGTGAGGATTTTTCCCTGAAGTTAGGGAGGGACTAAAACCCCTTAACTAAGTGCCAGGCAGGTAGTTAATCACTTTAACTATGAACAATCATGCTTAAGCTACATAATCTTCACTCCCTGGAATGGAGATAAGAAACACCCTAACCTTTGGAATAGAAATTGATAGGATTAAAATCAAATGGTATAAATACAGATGTAACAAGACAATAAAACACAGAGCCTGGCCACAGAACCTGGCAAGAGAACCTGGCTACAGAACCTGGCTAGAGAACCTGGATAGAACCTGGCTGGAGAACCTAGCGAGAGAACATGGCTACAGAACCTGGCTGGAGAAGCTAGCGAGAGAACATGGCAAGAGAACCCGGACAGAACCTGGCTAGAGATTCTGGATAGAACCAGGCGAGAGAACCCAACTATGCTGATGAACTGAACACTGCCTCCATGTCATTCCTTCTTCGCCGACTCCGTCCACACCTTTGGGAACCCCTGGACCTGTTGGGGCTGGACCCCAACATGATGCAATTTGATGGTTGCTGTCCGCACTTTCCCCTTTAAACAAGACGTAACCTCCAAGAAACCCTGGCAGATTGTGGACACGAAGAAGCACATCCTTCCCTTCGGCAGCATTGGGCGGCACTGATTCAATAGTGAGCTGGGCAGTGGTGGGCAGGCTCCAGAAGGTTAAGAGTGAGGCTAGGAGGGAAGAGAGAAATTGATCAAGATTTGGAGCTATGGGATGGAGAGATGAGACTTTGGGTCCTGAGCAGGTCTCTTCATCTCTCAGCCTTGGGGTGTGTGTGTGTGTGTGTGTGTGTGTGTGTGTGTGTGTGTGTGTCTCCTATGGTCAAGGTCAGCAGCATGGCCACCATTACTTTAGTACCCCTGAACTAGTTATTTCCTTTATTTCAAATACTATCCCCGAGGTGTCTGCCTGGCTCACCTCACTGCCCTAAGACCCCTGATGACACTCAGAGTGTCCTTGGGAGACACCTTCCCTGACCACCTTCTTTAAATTCCCTGTGTCTCCACTTTCTGACCTATCCCTGCTCTGTTCCCTGCATGGCACTTTGGGGACCTGATATCACATCTAGATCTTCCCTTGTCTGTCTCTTCCCCATGGAACATGAGCTCCATGGGGGACAGGGGCTTGTCTGATCTTGTTGCACCCCTAGTGTCTGCAACAGGCTGCAAATATCTGTGGGTAAATGAGTGAGTATTATCAGGATCCTGCACCTCCTGGGGTGAATGTGCCCATTTCCAAGTTTGGTGGTAAGGACAATGTTTAGCACCCCTAGTTAAGATTTTTTTTCCTCATTGACATAAATTGTGATTATTGTCATCAGTTTATAAAACTTATTAAGAAATTAGAGGCCTGGTGCACGAATTCGTGCACCAGTGGGGTCCCTTGGCCTGGCCTGTGGGATTGGGCCAAAACAGGCCAGGCTGAGGGACCCCACCAGTGCATGATTGGGGCTGAGAAGTGACACAGGAGATTGGCCAGCCGGGAGGGACAACGGAAGGGCTCCAGGGCATGTCTGGCCTGTCTTGCTCAATTCTGATTGGCACGACCCCAGCAGCAAGCTAACCTATAGGTCAGAGAGTCTGCTCCCTGGTGGCCAGTTCATGTCATAGCTAGCAGTTGAGTGGCCTTAGCATATCATTAGTATATTATGCTTTGATTGGTTGAATGGATGACTGGACCACCGGACACTTAGCATATTAGGCTTTTATTATATACGATTATTAACTTTAAAAACACACAGCAGCCAAGGTTTTCCTGCCCCTCACCACTTTCAGATGATGAGATTGTCCTGTTGCTGAGCCCCATCCCCCATCCTACTCTCCTCCCCTGTCCTCTCCCCTCAGGTCCAAACAGAAGCCCTCTGTCCCCTCTCAGAGCTCTGTGCTCCCCAGGAGACCCCAGCCAGTCTCTATCTACCCTCCTCCTGTTCACCCCCAGGGATGGTCCCCTCCTTACTGGCCAGCAGGAGCCCCTCTGTGAGCAGGGGCTGAGGGGGACTTCATGGTGTCTGCTGTCTGTTCTGTCCCTCCCTCTGTGAGAAATGCTTTGGCCCAGGAAAGCTCACTGGCACCTCTGTCCTGGTCTTGTGGGATCTGCTGTCCTTTCTTCCAGTGCATTGAACCTTCTCCCAGGGCAGGAATTCTTCCCAGTCATGTGGGAGGGGGGCGTTGTCTCTCTCTAGGATCTTCCTTCTCCCTTCCCTCTCATTCTTGAGTTCCCTCTCCCCTCCTTCCCTTTTCCTTCCAGCTACATTTCTGTTTCCTGGGAACTGCTGAAGCTTCGGTGTGATTGTCCACCACACCTAGGCACAGACACATGCTCTGTTAGGACGAGCACAAGCCTGGGGTGTTGGGGTGTTATTGTTCCAGGCATCCCCCAGGACCCTCTCATTACTTGGGACTTTTCCCTTCAGAGCAGGAGCTTGGGGGCTGCATCAGGAACTCTTGTCACAGGAATGTCATCTCCCGTCATGCATGAGAATCACCTGTGGAACTTGTTAAAGATTGAGATGCCCAGGTGACACCATAGAAATGCTGCTTCAGCAGCTGCCCAGCTAAGGTGGATGCCCACTAGGCTGAGACCCATGCTGTGTGGGTGGGGCAGCCGCTCCCCCTGTCCTGTGCACAGAGAGGGTCTCCAGATCCTGTTCAAATGCAGATTCTGACTGGGCAGGTGTGCAGTGGACCTGAGACTTTGAACACAGCCTTGGCCTCTGCTGTCAGCACCACACAGAGAGCCCCGGGGGTCCACAAACCTGGGAATTCTGTTTGTGACACAGAAACCCAGCTGGGCACCAGCTCTTCCCTGTGTTCTCAAATGTGCGGGGAAGGTTGGATTTCCTCCCAGCTGGAAGGCCACAGAGATGACTCTGGGGTGATTAAAGGGTCAGCTGAATGATGACGGGGAGGGGATCCCCACTCTATCTCCAGCTGTCACCCACCTGGCCCTTGCTTCCTGCGCAGAGACCAGGACCAGGTGTCTCAGAAGGACCTGAAGTTCCCGGGGTGAAGGTGTAGGTGTCCTGTGTGTCCTCTCTAGTGAGGACTGTGCTTGGTGGTCAGATGGCTATGGGCTCCCTGGTCCTCAGACTAAAGGTTTCAAGGAGACCTTCCCTCTCTGTGCCTGTTGGCTGAGCTGTGGCTCAGAGCCTGTCCACGTGCTCCCTGATGGTCAGAGCAGCCTCTGTCCCTCCTCTGCCTGGGGGACTTTCCTGTGGTCACCCTGCCTTCCCCATGGGTGGTGCTAGGCATGGGGTGGGGGAGCAGCACTAAGACCCCTGAGAGTGAAGGTGCTGGGTACTAGGGAGGAGCCCAGAGGCCTGTTGGAGCAGGGGATGGAAATCAGGCTCCTTCTGCATGTCCTTATCCAAAGCCAGGTGCATGTGTGAATTTCCTGTGTGCTGACTGTGTGTCTCCATGCCTCCACCTGTAGGGCATGGAGGAGACCTGCAGCTAGAGTCAGGGTCTGCATCTGGGCAGACTCAAGATGCTGTGAGCTGACCTTGAGCCTCCCTGGACAGAAATAGGCTCTGCCAGGCTGAGTGGCCAGTCACCCTGGGTCCTGGTTACTGTGGGTCCTTGGCTGCCCAACCTAAATCCAGGCCAGGGTGAGCTCAGTGAGAGGACAGGCGTTGTCCAGAGGAATCCTGACCCAGTGTCAAGAGAACTGCACCCCCCGGGGGGGATGTGTTGTCTTAGGAGGAACTCTTTACCCCAGAAGTTTCAAAAGAAGGGCCTGGTGAGGGGTCTTGTGAGGCTTAGGAGAGAGTGTTGGCCTAGAGGCTGATCCTGAGACTGCCTTGTGCGTCCCCATCACAGCATTGGGGTGTTGCTTCCAAGTCATCTGTGTCCCTGTCTGTCATCTGCTCTAGGCCTCCCCATGGGGCCCAGGAGCTGGAGTAGCTCTATGTGGAGACGTAGCCAGGCACCCCCATGGATTCCTCTATTATGGGAGGGGAGGCCTCCATGGGACAAGCCCCTCTGAGGTGGAAGCAAACCCAAATCTTGGGTTCTCTTATCCCATCCTGCATGGGAAGTCCTCCTAGCTCCCCCGGACACCATGGACTGGTGAGATGTCTTTAGGGACCACAGGCAGATTCCCACAGACCAGGGACCTTAGTGATGGGAGTCATCCCCTGATTCCTTTGAGGTTAAGGTGGGTTCCCTTTTCCCATGGTAGTAACTCCACCTGGGATTTCTGCCAGGTCAGGGCTCTGTGAGAAGAGGAAGGACACAGGCTACTGCCCATGCCCCGGGGAGATGAGACATCACTCACAAGATGGGATGGGGAGGGCTGTGATATTTGGGATATGAATGGGGATCAGGATGTTACAGGACCTTGAATTCCAGGTCTTTGAGTCTCAGTGTCATAAAACGAGCGCTGAAGTCAGTACAAGATCAAGTATATAGAGTTTATTTAAAAGAGAGTCAGCCAGAAAAGAGAAGTGGAGCTCCCCGAGGGGTTCCTGTGGGTGGCTTATATGGGGGCCTTGAGGTGGGTGCAAGTCTTGGGCATGAGGATGAGGTCAGCTGTACCATGATCCTCATCTGGTGGCGCCTGGTCCCGGGGTAGTCCAGGGTTTTCCCATGGTCAGTGGACCACCCAGACAGCCTGTAGAATAATGCTTGTGCAAACATTCTAGCTACCATTTAATTGACAAAAAAACAAAAAACAAACTATTTTGTGGAACAGGATGTCAAGAAAGGGTGTTATCATCCTACATTCTTTCCTTTAAGGATGCGGTTCGGTTAACTTCAACTCCGGAATTTGACTGAAAGCAAGGAGTCACGTCAGGCCTCGGAGATGGACTTCTTTCAGTCAAGATGGAACCCAGATGTTACCTCCATGCTGTCCCAAGACCCCTCGCTGTTAGGAGAGCCCTGTCCTCCCTCCTAACTGTACGAGGATAAAGTTAGGGACAGCTGTGGGCACTTGCTGCCCTCCTCCCCTGCTGACACCAGGCCCTGGACTACAGGAACATGCTCTGACCCCAGCGTCGGAGAAAAGACCCAGGTGATGGAATCTGGTCCCATCGTGGGAAAGTGTCTCCAACTCTTAGTGACCCCCACCTGAGGGGACCGGCAGGCCCAGTTCAGCAGCATCACGGCGGGTGGTTGCAAGACCCACCGAACCCAAGGCTCGTGGTGTCCCGCACGCCCAGGAGCTGCCATGAGATCTGGGCGCACGTTGATCCCTTCCAGAAGGGGCTGGGCTTCAGGAGCTTCTGGTTCTCCATGGACACGGCCTGATGGTCAGGATAGACAGAGCCACAAGGAGCGCAGTCTGGCCCACCAATCAGCACCCGCGCACGGACAGAGTGCAGGTGCCCCTCTATCTTGTGGAGCAGGGGAGTGCAAGACTCAGCTGACTTGCTGCTGTTCTTAGGCGGTGGGATCTGGGTGAGGGTGGGGAGCACCCCTAGTTTTGTATTTAAGGTTTAAGGGGGGGACAAAGGGTAATAATTCCTACCAGGTCTCAAAATTGTAGGTAACCTATTGCCAGAAGGGCACTTTTACATCATTGCAAAATGTAAATAATGCACTGGAAAGTGTTTTTTTTAAAGGAAAACAATCATTTAAAATTCATCAGTAACTGTGATACATGTTTTATTTTTCTAGTTCTTGTTAATGTCACCTTTTGAGGTTTATCTTAGAAAATGGTGAAAGCTGACCCCATACATATTTGTATCACTGAAATCTGAATTTTATGTGGATTCTCTAAGCTCTCAATGGTTCGTATAGATCATCTTCTGTGAACACTAAAGGGATTTCTCTGACCATTTCTGTTACTCATCCCTGTATAAATATAATTTTTATTGTAGTTTATTTTATATAAAGGGTGTCCCAAAATTCACACAAGATTTGAATTTTGTGTGAGCATTAACAACAACAATAACAAAAAAAATAAAAGCCTAATTTTACTTGGTTTATTGAATCAGATTCTAATATCTGTTGCTCTTTGATTTCAATCCCTTCAATTTGATAAGCATTACCAAGTACCAATTATGGCCCAGGAGAAGGGACAATGAAGACCAATGAAGACCACGGCTTTGCGTATGTGCCAGCAAAGCCATGGAGCCATTTACCCGATATGCTATTGCATACATAACCCTATACTATATACTTTATAAATCAATAAACAATTTACAATTTTAAATTATAAACCTGTGTTTTCTATCAAAATTACTTCTTGAGTGAATTTTGGGACACCCTTTATTTATATTATAGTGTTTTATATCTTATATTACCCTTTTTAAAAGCTGCCTTAATAATTATCTCTATTGCCGGAACCGGTTTGGCTCAGTGGATAGAGCATCGGCCTGCGGACTGAAAGGTCCCAGGTTCGATTCCGGTCGAGGGCATGTACCTGGGTTGCGGGCACATCCCCAGTAGGAGATGTGCAGGAGGCAGCTGATCGATGTTTCTCTCTCATCGATGTTTCTGACTCTCTATCTCTCTCCCTTTCTCTCTGTAAAAAATCAATAAAATATATTTAAAAAAATAATTATCTCTATTATTTTTACTTGTTTGTTCATATATATGTATATATATATTACCATGTTTCTTTATGTTTTATCTTATGCTTTCTTTTTGTCATCAGTCTTATCTTTCATATTAAAATTTTTCATTTCATTTTTAAATTCTGCTTATTGTATATCTATATACTTTTAATTTATAATGTTCCTTTATATTTTATCTTACACTTTCTCTTTATTGTTTTGGTTACTCATCTTTATCATCAATTTCATTTTGGTTTATCATTTAGCATATTTTATTTTTTAAATTAAAAAAAATTAAAATTTATTATTTTATTTTTTGTTAATCCTAACCTGAGGATATTTTTCCATTGATTTTTATGGAAAGTGGAAGAGAGAGGGAAAAACAGAGAGAAACATTGATGTGAGAGAAACACATTGATTGGTTGCCTCTTGCATGAGCCCTGACCAGAGCCTGGGCCGGGGAGGAAGCTGCAACCAAGGTTCGTGCCCTTGACTGGAATCAAACCTGGGACTCTTAGGTATACTGGCTGATGCTCTATCTACTGAGCCAAGCTGGCGAGAGCTCATTTATATTTGATTGGCTGTTTCCTCCTGTTAGTTTTTCTTACTCATCTTTATTGAAAACCTTCATTTTTGATTTTTCATTTGGCATATTTTATTTTTATGTCATTTGTTTTATCATGTTTTTATTTATATTTTTTCTTGACCATATACAGACAATTGTGAAAGAATGCCTCTAACATGAAATTGATTTTTATAACTTTATAACATGAAATTGCTAATTAACCATTTGTTAAAGAGAGTGACATAAAGGAAATTATACATAAAGTTGGCAATGAAAAAAGTATCCTATATAATAAAACCCTAATATGCAAATTAACTGAATGGTGGAATGGCCTGTTGCTAAGATGAGCACTGACCACAAGGGGGCAGATGCTCAATGCAGGAGCTACCCCCTGGTGGTCAGTGTGCTCCCACTGGGGGAGCACTGCTCAGCAAGAAGCCAAGCTCATGGCTGGTGAGAGCAGCAGCAGTGGCAGGTGCCTCTCCGCAGCAGTGCTAAGGACCACTTGGGTGATGTCTGACTGCCAGCTTGAGCCCGTTCCTGGGAGCGGGTCTAAGCTGGCAGGCGGACATCCCCTAAGGGGTTCTGGAATGCGAGAGGGTGCCAGCCTGGCTGAGGGACCCCCGCCCCCCAGTGCACAAATGTTGTGCACTGGGCCTGCAGTACACTTATATTTGAAAGACAGTGCTAAAGTATATTTATAGCTTGATATAAAATTGTAAATGTAATGACCAGAAAACAAAGACTATTGAGCCACATCAAATAAAAAACCTAGGAAAAAATAAATGTAGCAACTCCTTTAGCAATAAGGTTAAAGGAAAGAAATCTATAAGACCAAAGCACCCTATATAATAAAAGCTTAATACGCAAATTGACTGAATGGTGGAACGACAGGCCGCTATGACAGGTACTGATCACCAGTGGGCAGACGCTCAACACAAGAGCTGCCCCCAGCTTACAGGCCCTGACTGATGGCATCAGGGGGTGGGGCCGGTGAGAGGGTGGCTCCAGGCCAGCCAAGGTGTGTGCCATCAGGGGCCCCCCAATCACCCCGCTGGTTGCCCACAGATCGGCCCTGGTTGCTGGCCAGGCCTAGGGACCCTACCCATGCACGAATTGTGTGCACCAGTCCTCTAGTATAATAATAACATATTGCATACCTGATTAACATTGCCGTACCTCTAGCAATATGGAACAAGAAAGAAGTGGCAGACAAACAAAATGTATATAAGAGGAGGGAACAAAGTTAGGTTCAGGGGAAGTTAATAGATCAACAGAAGATAGTACTACTTACATATATGATCAGCCTAGACCAAATTGGTATGTTTCTGGAAAATATATAAAAGTTGGTGCAAGACGAAATAGATATATTGTGTTCCTTTAGATTTTATCAGATGCTTTCTCCTTTAGTTGTTGTTACTCATCTTTATCAAAAACTTTAATTTTGGATTTTTTATTTGGCATCTTTTAGTTTTGCATCTCAAGTTCCTATATTTTCTTTCTTATGCTCTCTGTCATTTGTCATATCCCTCTTTATCTAAAATTTTCATTTTTTTTCCATTGGGCATATGTTGTTTTTTTTAAATAGAAACTGGATATGGTGATATTTTTTAAAATATATGTATTTTATTGATTTTTTTTTTTTTTACAGAGAGGAAGGGAGAGGAATAGAGAGTTAGAAACATCAATGAGAGAGAAACATCGATCAGCTGCCTCCTGCATGCCCCCTACTGGGGATGTGCCTGCAACCAAGGTACATGATCTTGACCAGAATCAAACCTGGGACCCTTCAGTCCACAGGCTGACGCTCTATCCACTGAGCCAAACCAGTTAGGGCTGGGCATATGTTTTTTTCTAGTGTTTTATCTTGTGCTTTCTTTTGTTTGTTGTCTTATTAATCTTTACAAGAATGTTACTTTCAGTTTTTTTCATTGATGTAATTAATATTTGTTTTTTTGTTTATTTATTTATTTATTTATTTATTCATTTCCTTTATATTTTACCTTATGCTTGTCTTTTTCATTTGTTTTACCCACCTTCATCAAGAATTTTTATTACACATTTTCATTTGCCATATTTTAATTTTTTAAAATTGTGTTTCCTTATATTTTATGTTCTGCTTCTCTTTCTTGTTCCTTTAATTGCTCTTTATCAAAAGTTTTCTTTATTTTTAACATAAACTTACTTTTTTGGCCGCAAAAACATTTAAATTTGTTGCTTTAACAAGTAATTAAAAATAAACAATATTTAACCACTGCACAAAAAAAATTGTCAAACTTCACATCATTGCACAATGGAGAAGCACTTAGGAAAAGCTCTTTTTTGTTTTTCTTATTGGGAATACTTAATTTTTATATTCAGTTTTGTTGTGTTTCTTTATATTTTATCTTTTACTTTCTCTCTGTCGTTTGTCTTATTAATCCCTATTAAACATTTTTATTTCATTTTTTCATTGGGCGTATTTTATTTTTATCTATTTCATTTGACATGTGTTACTCAAATATATATTCAGTTGTTCAAATATATACTTTTCAATGAATATTTACTTGTTTCTGTCTGTTAATATAAATATTATAATCCTCACCTGAGGATATTTTCCCATTGATTTCTTAGAGAAAGTGAAAGAGAGAGGGGAAGGACAGAGAGAAATATTAATGTGAGAGAAACACATTGATTGGTTGCCTCCTGCATGAGCTCTGACCAGGACCAGGGCCAAGGAGGATCCTGCAACTGAAGTATGTGCCCTTGCCTGGAATCAAACTTGGGACCTGCTGGCCCACAGGCTGATGATCTATCCACTGAGCCAAACCAGCTGGGGCTCTGTTAGTTTAATATTTATCAAAATCATATCTGCTTTGTTTAGTTTAAATGTGTAAAAGAGTCTCAATATCGTCCCATGTTTTTCTTTTTCAAAATAGCAGCTGAATAGGCAGAAGTATAGTGCACCTCCGCCTGAGGCAAGGCTGGAAAAGCAATGAAATCAGAGAACATCCACCTGAAATGAACAAATTAGAGACAGCTGAGGAGACAATTTTCAATAAGGAGGGTAGAGGATGCATAGAGAATGCTGCTTTCCAGCCATAATCTGTGTGGAACCACCACCATGCCCTGGCAGTGAGTGGCACAGTACCTCTCAGCAGGCTCCCAGATGTCTGCAGTGAGCACCTCCTGAGTGAACTGCTGCACCAGGCCTCCTCACAAGCCCTCCTGGACCCATGGTCCCAGGATCCCGGCTCCAGGACCCTGCAGTGAGTGCAAGCCAGGGTGACCCTTGTGCCCTGCCCAAGCCCCAGGCCCCAGAACTATGCTGCCAGTCTGACCCAAAGCCAGCTGGCACCCGCTCCACCCTGAGCCCTGGAACCTGTTTCTGGGGCACCACACTTTGGACACAGGAGAGTGTGGACTGTATGACCCAGAGCAACTGGCTTCTGGTCTATCCCAGCCCCAGGGACATTCCTGCTGGGGTGACCCGGAACAACCTAGCACGCACCCCACTCTGGGCCACAGGAGAGCACTGTTGGGGCAACCCAGAGCAATCTGGTGTGTTTAACTGGGGTCAAAGGACCATGCTGTAAGGGTGCTGCCAGAGGGACAGAGGGCACCACACTACCACAGCTTCCAGGGCTGCACAGTGAATTGCATGCCAGAGGGCTCTGGGTGCTCATAGGGAGTCGCATACCAGAAGAACTTTGCACCCACACCCACCACCCTGAGCATCTGAAATGGACCACCAAGGAAACAGATCTGTGGGAGATGGGGATACAACTCAGAGCAGAGACAATAAAGGTGTGAGGCTCAAGGCAAACCCAGTCTCTAGGCAAATAATTTCTGGACCATTGTCCTGATAGGGTCCTCAACCTCTCAAACCCCAAGCAGGGTGCCCAGGGCCAGAAAAAGACAGAAAAAATGGGGAGACAAAGAAACAACCCCCAAGGAAAGAAAAGGAGGAATCACCAGGAAAGGGACTAAATAAATGCAGGCAAGCAATATATCAGAGAAAGAATTCAGAGTAAGGGTCATAAAGTTCCTAAATCAGCTGGGTGAGAAAATCAACAACATATTTAAGAATCAAGAGGAAATCAAGAATGATATAGATGTAATAAAAACCAAATGGGTGGTTTCAACAGTAGATTAGAAGAATTGGAGGACCGAATCAGTGAGTTACAAGACAAGTTAGAAAAAATACCCAAACTGAATAACAATTGGAACATAAAAATTGAAAATCAGGAGAGTCTAAGGGAGCTTTGGGACAACATGAAACAAAGCAACATACACATAATAGGGGTGCCAGAAGGTGAAGAACAGTTGCAAGGAATAGAAAACCTATTTGAAGAAATAATGACAGAAAACTACCCTGACTTGGAGAAGAAAAAAGTCACACAAGCACAGAGAGTCCCAAAAAGATGAACCCAAAGAGATCCACACCAAGACACGTCATAATTACAGTGGCAAACGTTAATGACAAAGAACCTTAAGGGCTGCAACAGAGACAGAAAATTACCTATAAGGGATCTCCCATTACACTATTAACTGATTTCTCAACAGAAACACATCAGGCCAGAAGGGAATGGAATGAAGTGTAGAAAGTGATGCAAAGCAAGGGACTGAATCCATGAATACTCTATCCAGAAAAGCTATCAATCAAAATAGAAGGTGAAATCAGGAGCTTTGCAGACAAAAAAAGGGTAAGGGAATTTACTATCACCAAGCCAGCAATGCAAGAAATTCTAAAGATATTGTTTAAAAAAAAAAAAATAGAGAGGGAAGAAGGAACATAGGCATAAAAAATAAAAATGGCAACAAACAAGTACCTATAAATAATAACCTTAAATATTATGGATTAAATGTCCCAATCAAAAGACAGGGTAGCTGAATGGATAAGAAAACATTATATATATATATATATATATATATATATATGCTATCCACAAGAGACCCACCTCACAACAAAGGACTCACACAGACTGAAAGTGAAGGGATGAAAAAAATAATTTCAGGCAAAGAGAAATGTAAAAAAGCTGGAGTAGCAATATTTATAGCTGACAAAGTGGACCTCAAAGTGAAGGCATAAAAAGAAATAAGGAAGGCCATGTCATAATACTAAAGGGATCAATAAACAAGAGGATATAACTCTGGTAAACATATATGCACCCAATACAGGAGCACCCAAATACATAAAAAAAACTTCTGGAAGATATCAAGGGAGAGAGCAACAGCAATACAATCATAGTAGGGGAATTTAATACCCCATTGACATCACTGGATAAATCTTCTAGACAAAAAAATCAAAAAAAACACAACAATCCTAAATGACTCACTAGATCAGGTGGGATTAATTGACATCTTCAGAACATTTCACCCTGTTGCAGAATTTACCAGATGACCGGAAAATACACAATGGGTACTCAGAAGATTCAGGAAAAACCCTTTATTTGAAGATGTACTAGTACAGTGACTCAGGGCAGTCATTCTCCAAAGCCCGAGTGATGAATATGGAGGAAGCTTTCCTTTTATCCCCTTAGTTTCTTTGTTTCCTAACTTCCGGGCTTTTGTGGCATTCTTTCACAGCCTTACCTAAGTCAGTTACAATGGGGAAGTAAGATTACATTTACAGGCCTGGCCTGGGTGGTGCCAGTGACCTCCCTTCTGGCTAAACTGTTAAATTCTAGGTTTATGGCCCTTTTAAATGAGAGTATTTAGGAAAACTGATTATTGCCTAAGGAAGGGGCAGTGACTTTATTATAGGCTAACAAGAATGTGCATCAGAATACTGGTTATTGGCACAGATTCAAATTGCTAGGCCCCGCCAATTATCTTATATTCCCCCTCAATCCCAAAGTAATGAAATATACATTCTTCTCGAGTGCACATGGGATATTTTCAAAAGATAGACCACATATTAGGACACAGGCTAAGTCTCTTCAAATTTAAGAATATAGGCATCATATCAAGCATTTTCTCAGATCACAATGGCATAAAATTAGAAATCAGCTACAATGAAAACAAGAAAAAAAATATGGAGGCTAAATAGCATGCTATTAAACAATGATTGGGTTACCAAAGAGATCAAAGAAGAAATAAAAAGCATCCTGGAAACAAATGACAAGGAACAAACAACAATCTAAAATCTATGGGACATAGTGCAAGCAGTCCTGAGACGGAAGTTCATAGCACTACAGGTCTACCTCAAAAAAACAAGAAAAACTGTCAATAAGTTATCTAAACCTACAACTTAAAGAACTAGAAAGAGAGCAACAAGAAAAGCCTAGAATGAGTATAAGGAAGGAAATTTTAAAGATCAGAGCTGAAATAAATGACATAGAGACAAAAACAAAATAAAACAAAATAATACAAAAGATCAATAAAACCAAGAGCCAGTTCTTTGAAAGGATAAACAGGATTGATGAACCTGTAGTCAGGTTCACCAAGAAACAAAGAAAGAAGACCCAAATACACAAAATCAGAAATGAAAGAGGTAAAATAATAACTGGCCCCACAGACATACAAAGGATTGTAAAAAAAACAAAACAAAAAAACACCAAAAATCAAAAAACAAAAAAAAAACAAAACTACAAACAACTCTACTCCAACAAACTGGACAACCTAAATGAAATGGACATATTCCTAGAAAAATACAACCTTCCAAAACTCAATCAGGAAGAATAAAAAAACCTGAACAGGCTGATAACTACCAATGAAATTGAAGCAGTAATCAAAAAAACTTCCAGTGAACAAAACCCCTGGTCCAGAGGGCTTCACAGGTGAGTTTTACCAAATATTCAAAGAAAAACTAAAACCTATCCTCCTCAGACTATTAAAAAAAATTCATGAGAAAGGCACACTTTCAAGCTCTTTCTATGAATCCAGCATTACCCCAATTCCAAAACCAGATAAAGACATTACAAAGAAAGAGAATTACAAGCCAATGATGGACATAGATGCTAAAACCCTCAACAAAATTATAGCAAATCAGATCCAGCATTACATTAGAAAGATCATACACCATGACCAAGTGGGAATTATTCCAGGGATGCAATATGGGTACAATACCTGCAAACCAATAAATGTTATACATTACATAAACCAGGGGTCCTCAAACTACGGCCCGCGGGCCACATGCATATACAAATATTGTATTTGTTCCCATTTTGTTTTTTTACTTCAAAATAAGATATGTGCAGTGTGCATAGGAATTTGTTCATAGTTTTTTTTAAACTATGGTCCAGCCCTCCAACGGTCTGAGGGACAGTGAACTGGCTCCCTGTTTAAAAAGTTTGAGGACCCTGACATAAACAAATTGAGAGACAATAATCACATAATGATATTAATTGATGCAGAAAAGGCATTTGACAAAATCCAATACTCTTTCTTGATAAAAACTCCCAGCAAAGTGCGAATGGAGGGATCATACCTCAACATAATAAATGCCTTATATAACAAACCTACAGCCAGCATCATACTCAATGGGAAAATCTAAAACCTTTTCCCAAGAACAGGAATAAGACAGGAATGCCCACTTTTACCACTCCTGTTTGATATAGTACTGGAAGTGCTAGCCATAGCGATCAGACAAGGAGAAGAAGTAAAAGGCATCCATGTTGGAAAAGAAGTAAAACTGTCATTATTCACAGATGACATGATATTGTACATAGAAAACCCTAAAGACTCCATAAAAAAACTACTAGACTTGATAAATGAATTTGACAATGTAGTAGGTTACAAAATTAATACCCAGAAATCTCTGGCTTTTTTATACACCAATAATGAACTCACAGAAAGAGAAACTAAACAAACAATCCCATTTACCATTGCAACAAAAAATTAAGATACCTAGGAATAAATGTAATTAAGAAATTAAGAGACCTGTACTCGGAAAACTACAGGATGTTGAAAAAAAGAGATAGAGGAAGAAATAAACAAATGGAAGAATATACCGTGCTCATGGATTGGTAGAATCAACATCATTAAAATGTCCATACTACTCAAAGCAATCTATAGATTCAATCCAATTCCCATTAAAATACCATTGGCATATTTCACAAACCTAGAACAAACTCTCCAAAAATTCATATGGAACAAAAATATACCCTGAATAGCTGCAGCAATCCTAAAAAAGAAGAACAAAGTTGTAGCGATCACAATACCAGCTATCAAGCTATATTATAAAGCCACTGTTCTCAAAATTGTCTGGTTCTGGCACAAGAACAGACATATAGACCAATGGAACAGAACAGAGAATCCTGAAATCAACCCAAGCCATTATGCTCAATTAATATTTGACAAAGGAGGCAAAAGCATACAATGGAGTCAAGATAGTCTCTTCAATAAATGTTGTTGGGAAAATTGGAGAGATACAGGTAAAAAAATATATGAAACTAGACCACCAACTTACACCATACACAAAAATAAACTCAAAACGCATAAAAATCATAGGAGTATCCACAGGTAGCAAAATGTCTGATATATGTCATAGCAATATCTTTACCGATACAGCTCCTAGGGCAAGAGAAAATAAACAAATGGGACTACATTAAAATAAAAAGCTTGTGCACAGCAAAAGAAACCATCAACAAAACAATAAGTGCCGGGGTCCAGCCCCAGCAGATCCAGGGGTCCCCAAAGGTGTGGACGGAGTTGGCAAAGAAGGAATGACACGGAGACTTCTCCAGCCAGGTTTGGTCGCCAGGTTCTAGTCAGGCTCTCCTGCCAATCTCCGCAGTCAGGTTCAGTCCAGGATCCCCTGCCATGCTCTCTCACCAGGCTTTGCCTCCAGGCTCCGAGGCCAGTCCCTGTCCAGGATCCTCCGGCATGCTCTCGCCAGCGAAGTTCTTCTGTCCCTAGAGAACGTTCTGTGTAGGTTCTGTGCCTAGGCTCTGTCTCTCTTGGTCCTGTCTTCTGAGTTCTGTCTCTTGCTGTCTTGTTACATCTGTATTTATACCAGTTCATTTTAATCCTGTCAGTCTCTATTACAAAGGTTAGGGCGTTTCTTATCTCCATTCCAGGGAGTAAAGATTATGTAGCTTAAGCATGATTGTTTGTAGTTAAATTGATTAACTACCCACCTGGCACTTAGTTAAGGAGTTTCATCCCCTCCCTAACTTCAGGGAAAAATCCCTACCTGGGGAAACAACCTTTCTCGGAGAGGTGACCTTGGTTAAAACACAGCGCCAAGAAGGTGAGCAAACACATTAAGAACCTTATGCCATATATGCCAGGTCCCTTGAAACAGCAAGGATGGACCGGCTCCCGGCAAATAAGAAAGCCCACTGCATAGGAGAACATTTTTGCCAATGTCATATCCAATAAGGGCTTAATCTGCAAAATTTATAGGAACTCATACAACTTAACAAAAGGAAGATAAACAATCCAATAAAAAAAATGAGCAAAGGACCTAAATAGATACTTTTTGAAAGTGGACATACAGAAGGTCAAGAGACATATGAAAACATGCTCAAAGCCACTAATCATACAAGAGATGCAAATCAAAACGACAGTGAGGTATCATCTCACACCTGTCAGAATGGCTATCATCAACAAATCAACAAACGACAAGTGATCAAGAGGATGCGGAGAAAAAGTAACCCTCTTGCACTGCTGGTGGGAATGCAAACTAGTGAAGCCACTTTGGAAAACAGTATGGAGTTTCCTCAAAAAATTTAAAATGGAACTCCCATTTGACCCAGTAATCCCACTTCTAGGAATATATCCCAAGAAATCAGAAACACCAGTCAGAAAGGATACATGCACCCCCATGTTCATAGCAGCACAATTTATAATAGCTAAGATTTGGAAATAGCCTAAGTGCTCATCAGCGGATGAGTGGATTAAAAAGCTGTGGTACATCTACACAATGGAATACTATGCTGCTGTAAAAAAGAAAGAACTCTTACCATTTACAACAGCATGGGTGGACCAGGAGATCATTATGCTAAATGAAATAAGCCAGTCAGAGAAAGAGAAATATCACATGATCTCACACATTTGTGGAATATAATGAACAACATAAACTGATGAAAAAAAAATAGTTTCAGAGACATGGAAGCATTGAACAGGTCCTCAAACCTCAGAAGGAAGGCAAGGGAGGGTTGGGAGAGCGGGCAGATAAGATTTCAAAGGACTTGTATCCATACATATAACAATAACCATGACACAGACAGTAGGGGGGTGAAGACATGTGCTGTGGTGCAGAAATGGCTGGGGAGAGGTCAATGGGGTAAAAGGAGACATATGTAATACTTTAAACAATAAAGAATTTAAAAAAATATTGTCCAATGGATGGACAGTTATATTTTGATATATATGTTAAATGTAATAATTTTTGTCTGTTAATTTTAAGAAAAACTTAATTTTTGTTATAATATGGACATTTGATTTGAAAATTTAAAACAAAGTAATGGTCTGGCTCTGAGTTATATTTTAAATGTTTTCACATGATTGGCCGGCCAATTCCTACAGACAGTGAATAACTTACTTTGCAGTGGGTCACTCATATGCCAGCTAACTAGCTCCTTATCTTAAAAAAATCATTATCATAGTTCATAGTCTCAACTGTCTAAAATTAACGTCTATATAGTTTATAATTACAAAAACCACATGTTATTACGTGTTCAACTTCATTGAAGTACATCCACCTTCTTATGTAACTCCCTCACCAAGCAGGTATTTCCCCTCCATAGTCATTAGGGTTTGTCTGTGAGATTACAATGTTAAACCCTTTGCTTCCAGAGCCCTTACTGGGAAATCACGTCATAACAGCTCAGAATTAGCCCCGCCCCTTGCATATATCTTTGAGCAACTTCACTGAAATCTGGCAGTCCTTCTTTGTACCAGGTCGGTGAGCAGTGCAGCTCCTGTCCAGGGAAAGTGAGTATCTAATTGGTTTTATGCTCATGGCATTTGTCTGTCTTTTTTCAGTCATCTCCATAATTCAACACCCAGGCACAGAACAAGTGTCACCAGGTTTGAAGTCACAGCTGAGACTGAAGTACGAATTCATCATGTTTTCCAAAGGTACAATAATTTCGTTTATTAAAGCTATGCTCGTGAAACATCTAGATAACATACCTAGTACATTTGTAATGGAGGAGATGATGCTATTTTTACTCGAGAAAGTAATAACGTATGGAGACAATATGTTAATGATGGTCTTAAAACAACTACGTAAATTGGCAATTGAGATTATTCTTACGTTTGTAAAGAGGAAGATTGTTGCTGTTACTGAAGCCCAATTTGATAAACTTAAGAAAAATATCACTTCATTCTTTAAGAAGAAGAATCTTCGTGAACCAATCTGCACTCATGTGGTTTCAGAAAAAATAATAGGTGATCAGTGTCACTATCCATCACTGTCCATCAGTGTCACTGTTAGTTGTCACTTCTGAATGAACAATGTATTGTCTTCGTGGATGAATCACAACCAAACTGATTTATTACGAACCAATCTGCATAAATGTCTTCTTTTTCACAAAAAAGTTGATAAGTGCACATGGTAAATGATTATCACTCTGAGTGCACACCATCTTACCTTCCAACATGAATCAAAACTAAACTAATTTACAGTGGGGCCTTGACTTACGAGTGTCCCGACTAACGAGTTTTTCGAGATACGAGTAGTCTCTTGGACAATTTTTTGCTTTGAGTTGCGAGCTAAAATTCAGGTTACCCCACCGCTAGTTGGCGCAGCGAACGTGAAAATTGATTTGACATACGAGTAATTTGAGTTACGAGCTCCATCACGGAACGAATTAAACTCATAAGTCAAGGCCCCACTCTATTGATTCAGATACCCCACCGCTAGTTGGCGCAGCGAACGTGAAAATTGATTTGACATACGAGTAATTTGAGTTACGAGCTCCATCACGGAACGAATTAAACTCATAAGTCAAGGCCCCACTCTATTGATTCAGATACCCCACCGCTAGTTGGCGCAGCGAACGTGAAAATTGATTTGACATACGAGTAATTTGAGTTACGAGCTCCATCACGGAACGAATTAAACTCATAAGTCAAGGCCCCACTCTATTGATTCAGATACCCCACCGCTAGTTGGCGCAGCGAACGTGAAAATTGATTTGACATACGAGTAATTTGAGTTACGAGCTCCATCACGGAACGAATTAAACTCATAAGTCAAGGCCCCACTCTATTGATTCAGATACCCCACCGCTAGTTGGCGCAGCGAACGTGAAAATTGATTTGACATACGAGTAATTTGAGTTACGAGCTCCATCACGGAACGAATTAAACTCATAAGTCAAGGCCCCACTCTATTGATTCAGATACCCCACCGCTAGTTGGCGCAGCGAACGTGAAAATTGATTTGACATACGAGTAATTTGAGTTACGAGCTCCATCACGGAACGAATTAAACTCATAAGTCAAGGCCCCACTCTATTGATTTATAATAAAAATAAAATATCTCTTATTAAAAATATTTCTGTGAGATGTTTTATTAGCCTTTTGCCACCATAATTTTTAAAATGTGATTGCCTGACTAAAGAGACAGATTTGAAACTAAAAACAAAAACCTAGATAAAAATAAATGTAGCAACTGCTTTAGTAATAAGGTTAAAAGAGAAAAATAGATAAGAACAAAACATATAATAGTAACATATTGAATACCTGAATAACATTGCCAGACCTCTAGCAATGTGGAACAAGAAAAAAGAAAGAAGTGGCAGACAAACAAAATGCATATAAGAGGATGGAACAAAGTTAGATTCAGGGGAAGTTAATACAACAACAGAAGACAGTACTACTTCCATATATGCTCAGCCTAGATCAAATTGGTATGTTTCTGGAAAACATACAAAAGTTGGTGCAAGAAGAAATAGATATATTGTGTTCCTTTATATTTTAATGGATGTTTTCTCCTTTAGTTATTGTTACTCATCGTTATAAAAAACTTTAATTTTGCTTTTTTCATGTGGTTAATTATATTTTTACTAGAGGCCTGGTGCACAAAATTTGTGCATGGGAGGGAGGTGTTCCTCAGCCTCGCCTGCACCCTCTCCAATCTGGGACCCCTTGGGGAATGTCTGACTGCCAGTTTAGGCCTGATCCCTGTCACAATCTGGGACCCCTGGCTCCTAACCTCTCGCCTGCCTGAATGCCTGATCACCCCTAAATGCCTCTGCCTGCCTGCCTAATCTCCCCCTAATCACTCCCCTGATGGCCTGATCACCCCCAACAGCCCTCCCCTGCCCAACTGATTGCCCCCAACTGCCCTCCTCTGCCAGCCTTATTGCCCCCAACTGTCCTACCTGCTGGGCTTATTGCCCCCTAACTTCTTGCTCCCCTGCGCTGGCCTGATCTCTCCCCTAACTGTTTGCTCCCTTGCACCAGCCTGATCGCCCTGACTGCTTGCTCCCCTGCCAGCCTGATTGCCCCTAACTGCCTCTGCTTCAGCCCCTGTCACTGTGGCTTTGTCCAGAAGGAAGTCAGACATCTGGAAGATGTCCAGTCAATCCAGTCTAATTAACATATTACCCTTTTATTAGTATAGACTAGAGCCATGGTGCATGAAATTTGTGCACTGGGGATGTCCTTCAGCTCAGCCTGCACCCTCTCCAATCTGGAACTCCTCAGGGGATGTCCGACTGTCAGTTTAGGCCCAATCCCACAGGGCATCCCTCTCACTATCAGGATTGCTGGCTCCCAACCACTTGCCTGCTTGCCCCTAACTGCTTCTGCTTGCCAGCCTGATCACCCCCTAACCACTCCCCTGCCAGCCTGATCGATGCCTAACAGCTCCCCTGCTGGCCCAGTCACCCCTAACTTCCCTCCCCTGCTGGCCCAGTCACCCCCAACTGCCCTCCCCTATAGGCCTGGTTGCCCTCAACTGCACTCCCCTGCAGCCTGGTTGCTCATAACTTCCCTCCCCTGCTGGCCTGATTGCCCACAACTGCTCTCCCCTGCCAGCCATCTTGTGGCCACATGGGTGTGGCCATCTTTCACCACATGAGGGCTGCCATGAGGGCGTGATGGTCAATTTACATATTACCTCTATTGTATTGGATGTCTTATGTTTTATCATTTTTCATTGGTCATATGTTCTTTTTAGTGTTTTATCTTGTGCTTTTGTTGTTGTTGTTAATCCTTGCCCGAGGATATTTTTCTATTGTTTTCTTAGAGAGAGTGAAGAGAGAGGGAAAGACAGACAGAAACATCAATGTGAGAGAAGCACATCAATTGGTTGCCTCCTGTAGGAGCCCTGACCAGGACCTGGGCTGGGGATGAGCCTACAACCAAGTACATACCCTTTACCAGAATCAAACCTGGGACCCTTTGGTCCACAGGCTGACACTCTATTCACTGAGCCAAACCAGCTAAGGCTTGTGCTTTGTTTTGTTTGTTGTCTTATCATTGACCTGTATAAGAATGTTCCTTTTGGTTTTTACATTTGAGGTAATGTATATTTATTTATTTACTAGTGGCCGGTGCATGAATTCATGCATGGGTGGGGTTCCCAGGGGGGTGGGGTTCGGCCAGGACATGACTGACCCTCCTGGTGGGTGGTGGGATGCCCTTGCCGGCCCTGGATCCAGAGCCATCCCACTGACATTGGTGCTGGTTGTTGGGAGCTACCTAGCAGCTGGCCGCTTTTATATTGTTTCTGCATTGTGGAGCGGAGCGTCTATGGAGGGGAAGCGGCCACGATACCTGAGGCAGACTTCTAGGAAGCCAGCAGTGCTGTCGGGATCGTGCCAGCAGTGCTGGTCCATCGGTGCCTGGCCTGTTCTCCAGAGATTGGACCTGTAGGACTACTGAGAGAGTGAGTGGCTGCTACGGGGCTGGTGGGCCACTGGGATGGGTCGGTCAGCAGAGCAGTGCTCCTGCTGTGGGAGCACACTGACCACCAGGGGGCAGCTCTTGTGTTGAGCATCTGCGCCCTGGTGGTCAGTGCGCATCATCGCAACCCGTCATTCAGTTGTTTGGTTGCTTATGCTTTTATATATATACTAGGGGCCCAGTGCACAAAGATTCATGCACTGAGGAGGGGGATGGGGGGGAGTTCCTCAGCCCAACCTGCACCCTCTCCAATCTGGGAGCCCTCAGGTGAGCCCTCTCCAATCTGGGAGTTTCTGTCTGTCTTTGCAATCAAATGAGCGAATTGTCTGAGACCCCTAACCCAGTTTGGTTTGTTGCTCACAGAATAATAGAGGCTTTTTTTTTTCTTTGCTCCATTGGTAGAGATTTCCTGGAAGTTTTAGGATATCTTCCCTTTAATTTTTCCTAGACACTCTGATTTTACTTATGTCTCTCACCTTTACTTTCCCTCCATCCTCAACTGCAACAGTAACTTGCTCCAGGCTCACTTTGCTCTAGTGTCTCCATCTGCCACCAGAACTATGATTCCCAGCATTCCTGGTGCTCCCCGTGCTCTGGTCTTCTGCTTCTAGTCCTGGGGCTGCCACCAAAGCTACTATTCCCAGAATTCCTGGTGCTCCTCATACTCTGGGTTTTCCTCGACCAAGGGAGCCACGTCCCCCCAAACTGCTGGCTTTCCCACTCTGCTCTGTGCATGCAAATTACCAGCCATCTTTGTCAGGTTAATTTGCATACTCACTCCTCATTGGCTTGTGGGCATGGCTTGTGGGTGTGGCTTGGGCATAGCAGAGGGACAGTTAATTTGTATATTTCTCTTTTATTTTAGGATATAGATTTGTTTGTTTGCTTTTCTTTATATATTACCTTATGCTTTTCTTTATTGTTTGTCTTACCCATCTTCATCAAGAATTTTTATTACACATTTTCATTTGCCATATTTTAATATTTTAAATTGTGTTTTCTCATATTTTATCTTTGCTTCTCTTTCTTGTTCCTTTCATTGCTCTTTATCAAAAGTTTTCTTTCTTTTTTTTTTTAAATATAAACTTACCTTTTTTGGCCATAAAATTTTTAAATTTGTTTCCTTAAATGTAATTAAAAAATATGTAACCACTGCACAGAAAAATTGTCAAACTTTACTTCATTGCACAATGGAAAAACATGTAGACAAAGCTTTTTTTAAAAAAATTTGCATACTTAATTTTTATGTTTAGTTTTGTTGTATTCCTTTATCTTCTATCTTTTACTTTATCTTTGCCGTTTGTCTTATTAATCACTATTAAACATTTTTTTCATTGGGCTTGATTTATTTTTATCTATTTCATTTGATGTGTTATTCAAATATATTTCTGGAATATATATGTATATATATATGCAGTTGTTCAAATATATATTTTAGTGCATACTTACTTGTTTCTATTAAATGAATATATATATATATATATGTACTTTTTAAAGTTTCAGCCATTAATATTTTTCCATTGATTTTTTAGAGAGAGTGGAAGAGAGAGGGAAAGACAGAGAGAAATATCGATGTGAGAAAAACATCAATTGGTAGCCGCTTGCACCGACCCTGACCAAGGTCGGGGGCAGGGAGGCTCCTGAAATGGAGGTACATACACTTGATCAGAATCGAACCTGGAACCTTTCTATCTGCAAGTCGATCCTCTATCTGTTGAGCTAAACCAGCTAGGGCTTTGTTAGTTTAATATTTATAAAAATCGTATGTACTTCTTTAGTTTAAGTGTGTAAAAGTCTCTCAATATTGTCCCATGGATGGATAGTTATATTTTGATATATATGTGAAATGTAATAATTTTTGTCTGTTAATTTTAAGAAAAACTTTATATTCATTATAATATGGCCATTTGATTTGAAAATTTAAAACAAAATAGTGATCTGGCTCTGAGTTATATTTTAAATATTTTCACATAATTGGCCCACCAATTTCTACAGATGTGATTAAGTTACTTGGGAGTAGGTCTCTTGTATGCCAGCTAACTAGCTTCTTATCTTAAAAAATTTTTTATAATTTTAGACAGTCTCAACTGTCTAAAATTAACATTTATATTAACATGTATATGTTTTACTAGGAGCTCAGCGCGCCATTCGAAATCGCACGGCACCATCCACCCTTGGTCCGGCCCTGCCTCCCTCTCTGGCCCTTGAAACAGCTGCAGCCGCTGCTGATCAGGCCCTCCCCCAGTGCAGGTGTGTGGAGGCCCCTACCATCCCATCCCTGATGCTGCACCTGCAACCTCCTCCTGTCTGGCCCACGCATTATGGCATCCTGGTTAATTAGCCTATTTCTCTATTATATATATATAGATAGATAATTAGAAGGATCACATGTTATTACATGTTCAACTGTATTGAGGTGCAACTACCTCCTTATCTAACTCTCACACCACGTGGATAATTTCCCTCCAAGCACACTGGGGTTTGTCTGTCAGATTAGACAATGTTAAACCCTTTGCTTCCACAATCACAGCTCAAGCTTAGCCCTGCCCCTTGCATTTATCTTTTTTTAAATTTATTGATTAAGTTATTACATATATGTCCTTATCCCCACGTTACCCCCTCCCCCCACTCATGCCCTCACTTCCCTGTTGTCTGTGTCCACTGGTAAGGCCTATATGCTTGCATATAAGTCCTTTGGTTGATCTCTCCCCCTTACCCCACCCTTCCCTACCTTCCCTCTGAGGTTTGACCATCTGATCGATGTGCTTCTCTGTCTCTGGATCTGTTTTTGTTCATCACAACCTTCCCCAAATCTGGCAGTCCTGCTGTGTCTCAGCTGGGTGAGTAGTGCCACTCCTGTCCAGGGGAACTGAGAACCCAATTGCTTTTATGCTCATGACATTGACCTCTGTTTTCAGTCACCTCAATAAATTAAGACCCAGCACAGAACAAGTGGCACCAGGTTTGAAGTCACAGCTGAGACGGAAGTACCTACTCATCATATTTTCCAAAGGTATGATAATTTCATTCATTCAAGGCCTGCTCATGAAATATCTAGTCGATATATCTAGTCTATTTGTAATGAATACCATGATGCTATTTTTACCAGAGAAATTAATAACATATCGAAATAGCAAGTTAATGAAGATCATTAAACAAATACCTATGTTTGCAGTTAAGACTATTCTTAAATTTGTAATGAGAAAGATTGCTGCTGTTGCTGAAACCCAGTTTGTTAAACATATGAAAAAATATCACTTATTTCTTTAGGAAGAAAAATCTTTATGAACCAATCTGCACCACTATGGCTTAAGAAAAAATAATAAGTGATCATGGAAAACAATGATCAATTATGAGTGAGCAACCACTTGCCTTCTTCCTGGATGAATCACAACTAAACCAATTTATTGATTTACAATCACAAAATAAAAATATATCTTATTGAAAATATTTTTGCAGGAACTTTTATCAGCCTTTTGCCTCCATAATTTTACTGAATCTGATTGCCTGACTAACCAAACAGTTTTGAAATTGAATAAAATAAAGTCTTGGTAAACAGAATACAGTGTAAGACCTATGTCTGTGTTGAGGTCTGTCTGAAACTGGGATGGGCGCATGGGGCAAAGCAGAGACTGGGAGACAAGAAGAGCTTCATGAGTAATGGGGCCACCTGCTAAGGAGCTTGAGGCTGCATTGGGTTTAGAGAACTTAGGAAAAGCAGGTCCAAAGGCTAAAATTGAGGAGTTAAGAGTCCTGAGTGACTTTGCTGACCACCTGCCTAAATGGAGAATCTCTAGGCCGAGTCCACACTCTGGGTGGTTTGAGGGGCAATCTCATCTAAGTGAGGGATATGGAAATGGACCAGAGTAGACATGAGAGTCTAGAGCAGCTGTTCTCAACCTGTGGGTCGTGACCCCTTTGGGGGTCGAAGGGCCCTTTCACAGGGGTCGCCTAAATACATCCTGCATATCAGATATTTACATTACAATTCATAACAGTAGCAAAATTATAGTTATGAAGTAGCAACGAAAATAATTTTATGGTTGGGGGTCACCACAACATGAGGAATTGCATTAGGAAGGTTGAAAACCACTGGTCTAGAGGGTAAAATAATAGAATGAATGGAACACAGGGAGACCTCCCAAAGGCTTCCTGATGTCATGTTTTTGGTAACTGGGAACCAAAAGGCTCAGGTCCTCCCCTTCTCCAGGTATTGTCAGCACCTCCTCAGGTGGCTGGAAGGACCATGAGCTTCATGCTTCTGGTGGGGAAAAGTCTTCGCAACTGTACTGATCTGCACAGTTTCCTTGGAATACACAGCTTTTGAGTCAGTTGCTGTAGTACCCCACCAGCTCTTTTGGGAAAACAGTGCAATGATGGGAATGCTTAATGGACAAGAGCACATTTCACTGCAGAGACCCTTTAGGTAATAAGAAAGAAAACCTTGTAGATAGCTCTTACATCTGGAGAGGCCTCAGCTCCACATTTACCACAGACTTCTAAGGTCCTGGGTCCCCAAGCCTCACCTCTTTCCTCAACCCCTTGGGCTCAGCAAGCTGAAAAGACACTATGCCACTCTATCCTCTTCCACCAGGAACCCCCAAACCCACTTGATGCCTCCTTTGTGGGCACTTCTTCCCAATTGCAGTCTCAGGATCAGAGGCTTTGGGGCACTGGCAAGTTGACATTTTGTGTTTCTATGGAGCTTGGAGGGAAAATTGAAAATGCCGGATCCAGACCCACTTTGGGAAACATGTAGCGCTAATGTTACCTGACCAAAGCTGGACACTGACAACCTTGACCCTCACTCTAGACATTGTGATCCCTGGACTATAGCCCATATGCTCCTCCCAACACCAGCCCACCCGCCTTTCCCACCCCTCTGCAGGCTGGAGTCCTCAGCCTGTGCCTGAAGACCTGACCACTTCCTAGTCCTCCTAAATTCTCTTCATCCTCAACCAAGACCAATGTGACCAAAACACAGGATCAGGTAGCTGCTGCCACAAAAGCCAAACCGGTGAGACAGGTGCTGGTGCAAAAGGAAAGAGGCTTATTTAGGATCCACACCTGGGAGCATGATGGACTGACCTTTCAAAGAGCATCTTTTCTCCCTGCTCAAACCTGGAGTTCCTATGGGAATAGGGCCGGAAGGTCTTTATTTCCTATCTGATTATCTTGCCAGCTATTGGCCCTGTGTGCTTGGGCCCTATGCTTTCATCTTTCTAGCTTTTGGTGCACTTGGTGTCAGAAATTCCCCCTTAGCCATCGTGGCCACAGGTGAGAATCCCTAGTGTTCCCTAACCAGGGTATCAGGATCAGAGTGCAGAGGGGTGCTTTAGGACCTGCGGACAGGAAGCCTGGAGATGGCACAAGCCTCAGCCCACCTTCTGATGCAGGACCCAGCACCCAGACATCCCTGGGCTCTGGTTGGAGACCAGTGGAACTCTGTGCAGCCCCTGCATGGCCCACACCTCTGAAGTGGCCAGCTGGGCTGTGCTCACCCTGCTGCCGGCTGCCCTGACTACAACGGACTGTCTTACCATAACCCTAACACCCCATACCTTTCTACCCTTCCTGCTTCCCCAATGGTTATAGTTCTGCTCCCTACTCTGTCCAGGACCTCACCCCTTTCTGCCAACCATGGCAGCCCCTGGTTTCTAAAGGCCATCTGACCCCCAGGTCTCTCTAGGTTTCTGCTCTATGCTCAGAGGCCAACACAAGGTCACAGGGCCCAACAGAACCCAGAGGAAAGATTTTACTTCCTATTTCCCTGTATCCTGTGGGAGGATCACATTGAGACAGGCAAGTGGAGTTTGTGAAGAATACCAAAAAAAAACCAAAAAAAAAAAACAAAAAAAAAACACCAATAGATGAGGACAGAAATATTTGCAGTGTTGTGTGTGCTTCCCTGGAGTGAGCTGGCTGATCACAGGGCATTGAAGGCATTGGGTAGAGGGCCCTTGTCCGGGTTGGCAACTGCTTGTCTAGTAGCATTCGGGCTCCATTCCATTGCCTTTTTAAGGAGTTTTAACACCTCACACACCATCAAGGTTCTATGACAGAAGATCTTTGAAAGATTTGTGCATCTGCTCCCTTACATGTGAGGTGAAAATTCATGTGGAATTGCAACAATGTTGGAGGTTAGGGTCCTTCCAGCTCTCTAGCATGTCATCAGTCACCTATCACACATGTAATTTGGTCAGTGTTTCTACCAATATCAGTGAGGAGACTTTAAAGTTTTCCTTGTCCTGATGTGCCAACCTATGGAGGCTGTGCAGGATATTTCAGACAGAGGATTAGGGAGGGAACAGGTGGTCACCTGGGTGTCTCCAAAGTGTATCTGAGTGGATAAGACATCCAGCCTATTTAAACCATCTCTAACAGTCCAGGAGACCAGAAGCTGGAAATGCATGTCACTGTGCTGGAATCTTATGTGTGTGCAGGACCCTGTTCCCCTCCCAGACTCTCTGGAAGAACCTATTTTTGCCTTTTCAAGTTTATGGAGCTTTCACTCATTCCTGGCTCATGTCCCTATATCACATGCCTTCCTTCCCTGCTTTCATGGCCATATCTGCTTTTTCCCTTCTCTTGCTTAATCTTCTCTCTCTCTCTCTCTCTCTCTCTCTCTCTCTCTCTCTCTCTCTCTCTCTCTCTTCCTCATAAGCAAACTTGAGATTACATGAATAGAGTAGTCTTTCCATTAAATTACCTATAACTTTATCACAGGTTCAAAGTGCCTCCTGTTAGGGAATGTAACAGTTACAGTTACTTCATTAATAAAAGACAAAGCTTTAGAATTTCTAATGGAGAAGTAGTGGCGGTTACAGGTGATTTCAAACTCCCCAGGGACATCTGCCCCATGCAGGACCAGTGCAGCCTGGAAAACCCTCCCACAGTGGAACAGCCCCATAGTTACCATGGGACTTGGCTCCTGGGGTTATGGGTTCAGAGGGATGAACATGGCTCTCAGCCCCTGAGGACAGGGAACAGTTGTGGCCAAAACCTCCTAGCACTCTGCATCCAGGTGCCAGTCTGTAAAGAGGCTATGTATCATTTATTCATTCATTCACCATAATGTTTCCCTTCATTTTGTAAGAGCATTTGAGTGCTGATTCCTAAGTTGGTTGCAAGTGTAGAGTGAGGAGTGAGAAGGCAAAGTTCTTTCCTTTCTATCCAGTGGCAGTGACACTCACACATCAGGAAACAAATAAGTGGTTTCAAGTACAGTGCAAGGAGGTCTGGATCAGCCACCTGAGTGAGCTGTTGGGCTTTCACAGAACTGATTCGGATTGTTCATGAAGGTTCTTTAGTTCTTGAGATAAAACATTCATTCTCCACTTGCTTTCACTCCCCAGACCAGAAAAATCTACCTTGATATGGAGACTGCTAAGAAGAAAGGACCTGGTTTCAAAGTCCACAGACACCTAAGACCACCGAGGTGAAGGAGAGGGTGGGGCTGTGGCTGTGCAAGGACCTTGCTGTGTCTGATCTGCTGCTCATGGTCTGCAGTTGCCTGACTCAATGACTATCACTCGGTGCCTCCTTTTCCCCCGAATAAAAATTGAGTAAATGGTAAATGAACTCTGGATTACCATGTTGTCTGTGAATTAACCTCAAAACATCCCTGAATACTTGATCCCAAGCCTAGTAGAGAGGGGCCTCCCAAATAAATGGCAACTACCATTATTTGCCTCCGTGAAAGAATACCCCTTGGCTGACCTCTGGTGGACAAGGAGCTTCCAGAAGCATTTTCTCTCCTCTGTTCTTCCCTGAGACATGACCTTCCCCTGGAGTCTCCTAAGTCCCCCAGGGCAGTGGATTAATGACCTGGGGACCTTGTCTGTCTGTGCTCTCCACACAGTCTCAGGTGAAAGACCAGGCTCCACCCCTGCCTGGATGTGGCTGCTGGGGCTGAGCCATGGCTGGTGACCACAACAGGAGACTTGATTCTCAGGCATCTGGGGTTTAGCGGGAGTCCAGAGTTGTGCCAGGTTAGGTCTCTGTGAGAAGAGCAAGGACACAGGCTGCTGCCCAGGTCCTCCAGGGAGAAGAGATGTCACTCACAAGGTGGGGAAGGTTGTCTGCTTTCTGGGAATGAAGGGAGATCCTAAACCTGATGGTTAGGAGGGCAAGTCCTCCCTCCTGACTCTTTGCTGGACAGCTGTGGGGACTTGCTGCCCTCCACGCATGCTGACACCAGGCCCCGGTCTACAGGGAACATGCTCTTATCCCAGGTGTCATACAAGGTGACATGCTTCTGTTGTGTAGTGTCCCTCATGTTTATTAAGCACCTGCCATAGTGAAGACAGCAGAACTGGATGTTGGCCTGGCTTCTGTGTCATCCTCACAGACATGTTGTTGGTGGGAGGCTTCTGTTCACAGTCCCTGCCTGGGCACAAGGACTAGTCTGCCCCATTTCTCACCAGGAGTTAATCTGAGATGCCCTGTCCTGGGTCATCCTCCTTCTCTCATTGTGAGTTCCTAGTCAACTTCTGATTCCCTCCTTGCACTGCCTGACGCCTGTGCAATGCCTCCCCCACACACAGGGTGTTGGTACTCAGTGTGCAGTGACCAAACCAGGTCACTCACTTCATTCTCCAGGCGTAGGAGGGAAGGGCCAGGTGATGGATCAGGATGCTTAGTGGGAAAGGCCCTCCAGGTCTCAGTAACCGCCACCTGCCAGGACTGGTAGTCCTTTCAATGGGTATCCTAGGGGGTGCTCCCTGTGTCTGAGTGTGCCAGGAGCTCCCCTTAGAGCTGTGTGCAGCCTAGGTACTTCCTGGGGCGACTTGGCTTCCAGAGCTTTGTTCAGTTTGTGGACAGGCCTGATGGTCCACATAGAAGCACAAAGAGTTCATCGGACTCTTCCAGCTGCCAACACACGGTGGATGAGGAGACATAAGGGCACGGGAACATTAGGGCCCAGGGATAGTGCTCAGGTCACTCCCCTCTGTCTGAGGACCAGGGGAATTCCGAATGTAGCTCATTCTGCTGCTGGTATGAGGCATGAGTTCAGGATGAGGGCTGGGAGACAACTCCATTTTTTGTACTTGAGATTTAAATGGGGAAGGGGATCATTTCTACCAGGTCTCAACATTGTAGATAGCCAACTGACAGAAGGGAACTCCCTTAATCATTGTAAAATGAAAATAATATACTGGAATGTTGTTTTATGGAAAACAACCATTTTCAATTTATCAATAATGTGATGCAAGTTTGGTTTTCCTAGTTTATTATTAACATCACTGTTTGGAGTTTAGTTCTTAGGAAATGCTGAAAGCCTCCCATGACCTCTGTTTTATCACATGAATGTGGATTTTATGTAGATTCTGCTTTGATTTTTATCAGTTCATGAACTTTCATGAATTCAGAGTCCATATGTGAACTTCACAATTATCTGTGAACACTCATGAGATTTCTCTCTTTCCATTTCTCTTACTCATCCCTATAGAAAGAGTAGGGAGTCACGTTTTCCCATAAAGTTGGAAAGCATCTGACTACTAAGAAAAAAAAAGTGCCCAAATGCTGCTCGGTGTGGAAAGGAAACTGTTTTTGAGATAATTTCCCTCAAAATTCCATGGAGAAGGCACCTGCTTGGCCTGCCACATGTGGGGATGAATGAAGTACAGAAATAGAGGTTGATAATTTAAGTGTCACACCAAAGATTGGGCAACCAATTGTGCCCAGAATCTGAGAGGTGGAGGAAGGAATGGTGAGGACATTATAAAAACCTCCTCTTAGGTGTCCCTGCCCTCCCTAAGATAGAATTACACAGCAACACCCTTCCTTTGAGACCTCAAATCCTCCCACTAGAGAGAACCATGTCCATTCCTCCCCTATTTGTCTCCAGGTAAGATACAGGCTCTTACTGACTGATGGGCTGGCCATGAGCTTAGAGATGCAGTCTCCCCCGTGGCAAGGAGTTTTTTGAAGCAGTCGCCAGGCAGGGGAGTTTCGCAGAACAGTCTCAGGGTGGGAGGAGCCTCCTGGACCAGTGTCTGGGCAGGGGGAGTTAAGCGGAGTGTCCAGCAGTGAGCTTCCCGGGGTAGCAGCAAGCTTCGCAGGGCAGTGGAGGGGCGTTGGAGGGGGTGTGAGCCTCGTGTTGCAGTTGAGGCGCCATGAGCATCATGGAGCATCCCCGAGCAGGGAGCTTGACATAGCATCACAGGGCGGCAGAGGCCATGCGATGGAGGCCAGGCTAGGACTGGGGACCCTAACCACGCACGATTTCGTGAGCGTTGGGCCTCTAGTTGATTAATAAAATTATATAGAGTTCAAGTGTACCATTCTATTATACATCACCTGTATATGGTATTGTGTGTTCACCACCCTAAGTCAAGTCTCCTTCCATCACCAATTTTCCCCTTTACCCTCTTCTAACCTCATGCCTCCTTTTTTTGTGGTAATCCACATTACTGCTGTCTGTGATTATTTTCCTTAATCTCTTTACCTTTTTCACCCAGTCACCCCCCTCCCCGACAGCTGTCAGTCTGTTCTCTTTATCTGAGTCTGTATGTATTTTGTTTGTTTGTTTGTTAGATTCTACATACAAGTGAAATCATGTGGTATTTATCATTCTCTGAATGTCCCATTTTACTTAGCATAAAGTTCTCCAGGTCCATTTATGCTGCTTCAAAAATTAAAATTTCATTTTTAAAATTTTCTATTATTTATTTATTTTTCCTTATTGATTAAGATATTACATATGCATCCTAATCCCCCATTTCCCCCCCCCCAAGCCCCTTCTTATGTCTCTACTCCCCAGCATCTGTGTCCATTGGTTAGGCTTATATGCATGCACAGAAGTCCTTTGGTTGATCTCTCCCCCTTACCCCCACCCTCCCCTACCTTGCCTCTGAGGTTTGCTGGTCTGATTGATGCTTCTCCATCTCTGGATCTGTTTTTGTTCATCAGTTTATGTTGTTCACTATGTTCCATCAATGAGTGAGATCTTGTGATATTTATCTTTTTCTGACTGCCTTATTTTGCTTAGCATAGCATTATGCTAATATTTCATTTTTAATGGCCAAATAGTATTCCATTGTGTAAATGTACCACAGCTGTTTTATATCCCTTCATCTTCTGATGGGCATATGTGTTGCTTCCATATGTTGGCTATTGTAAATAATAGTTCAATGAACATAGGCAGCAATATATTCTTTTGAATTAGTGTTTCCAGTTTCTTTGAATATATCCCCAGAAGTGGAATTGTAGGCTCATAAAGCAGTTCCATTTTTAATGTTTAAGAAACCTCCATACTGTTCCACAGTGGCTGCACCAATATGCATTCCCACCAACAGTACATGAGGGTTTTCCTTTCTCCACATTCTCACCAACACTTGTTTTATTCATGATAACCATTCTCACAGGTGTGAGGAGATATCTCATTGTGGTTTTTATTTGCATTTCTCTGGGTGATTAGTGACAATGACCATCTTTTCATATGTCTATTGGCCTTCTGTGTGTCCTCTTTGGAGAAGTCTTTATTCAGGTCTTTCGCCCATGTATTAAGTAGATTACTGTTGGTTTTGTTGTTGTAGTTTTGTGAGGTTGATTTCTGGTAAATCTGTCAGACATGCTTCCCAGGGACTCATCTCTTCCAAGCTTAAGTCATAGAGGGGCCCGGCCATGCCAGGACTTGAGAGGGACATAGAGGGTGGTCAGAGGGCAGGCAGGGGCCAGTCAGCACTCAGGGCCACAATGGGGCACAGTCACCTTCTTTTGAACAGTGTCCCTAGGACATGCCCTTGGAGGGCAGACCTGGCAGGACCCAAGATGGTCTCTGTGCAGCCACTTCCCTCAGAGCTCACTGTTTCTATGGCCTTTGAGATGAGGGGGCAGCTTGTTCGATCGCCCTTGCTTCTCTCTTTACTCCTATCCATTCCTCACACCAGGCACTGTCCCCAGGTTTCTCTCCATCCCACTGAGTACCACGACAGCCACCTCCCTGCATCAGAACCTCCCAACCTCCTGCTCCCCACCCTTGAGAGCCCGCCTCAGAGATGTGGTTAGATTTTTGGTTCTCTCTAGGGAGGCCTGAGGTACTTAGTGAAAGTTCAGTCACCAGTCACCTGCTTGGATGGCAACATTGGTTGCTCTTCTCCTGGGTACATAAGCCCTCTTTTCTGGCTGAGGCCCCTTAGCTGTTCTGTGGGGCAGGCCCTATCCCTGTGCCCAGGCTTATGATGCTCAGGTAGGTGAGATGTTCCCTGTGGACAGCTGTGAAAAGTGAGGGTGGAACTCATCAGCATGACTGAGTTGTGAGAAGAGCTGAGCCTGGGGAGTAGAGAGGTCAGTCATTACCACTGGTCAGTTCCATAGTGCTGTCCATCCCATAGGCACTGGATGTTGTACTCTAGGTGAGGGAACCCCTGGACTTGTGCAATCTGTGCCCACCTGTAGGCAGCTTTCCACATAGAGTCAGGAAGAGTGTAGGGGCAGCTTCCTTCCAAGTGGGGTTCAGGGCTGTGCAGTTCCTTCAGCCCCTATAAAGGGAGATTGAAGAAGAAAAGTTTCCTGGGCCCTGGTAGGTTGTGGGAGAATGAGGTGAGGCTCCACATGTCCATCCTGTCTGAGTGTTCAGGAATCCCCATGGCTTAGTGAGGTGAGAGCTATTCCCTGGAGGCTGGGGATTGTGGTGCTGACCCAAGAGGGCAAAGTCTGATGGGGTTGGAATAGGCATGGAGGGCGTGGGATGTCCCATGACTTTGGGGTTCAATTCTAGCATAAGTCAGCGTGGGTTGCTGTCCCCTGTGAGCAGGTGTGCCGGGGTGCACTTTTCTGGGTGATGGTAGAACCTCATATGAAGAGATCTTGTCCTGCATGAACCCCCCTATCATTGAGTCTCAGCACAGGAGTCCCTGTCCCTACAGAAGAATCGTGTTCCTGATTCACACATTGCTATTTAGGAGGCACCTCTCAGGTAGGCTGACATGTGGTGGGGGTCTGTAGATGGGGGCGGAACCTGCCTGGAGACTGTTATTTCCCTCCAGGCTTCATCTTGTCCCAGCTTGAGACTTGGCTTTCTGATCCTTTTCCTTCCCACCGCTGAAAAGGATGATGTGGACAAACTACTTCCTGTTGAGTGCATTTCATCTTGATCTTGTGTCCTGTCTATTCCCATTGTCCATGTCAGAGTCCAGGCGCAATCCACATGATCCCTTGGAGGCGGGAAAGAGCTCAGATTCCTGTGAGCTAATCACGTGCTCCCACTGGTCATTTCACATCCACTGCTCATCCTCTGAGGAACTCGGTGTTGCCTCCACTGTCAAGACGGTGCAACTGAGACCAACCAGAGGTGGGTTCTTGGTCTGGAATGTGACTGTGAGTCAACAATAAGACAATGTTAGTTTACATTTTAGAGCATATATTGACTCAATGCAAGACTACTAAAGACTTTCTACCTTTATCATTGACTATTCACAAGAAACCTATTTAGAAAGTGCATCATAGCATCATTTTCAGATAAGAATAAATTTATTCAGAGTTTAATAACATCGAGGAAGGGAGGAGGGCCACTCAAATTTTACATCCAGCCTGAGAGGCTCACTTTTGCCAGAACTGACAGGGTTGAAGACCTCACTCTGATAGCCCCAGGTACCATGCTCCATAAGAGGTCAATGGTGAAGGTGCTGATGCCCTGGGACTGCTCCATCCTCTCCGGGTGCAGGAGCTTGTGATTATTGAAGAACCACCGGATGGGTTACATCTTCCCAGCTAAATATCAGTGACATGAACCAGTGAACCAATAAAGGATAGATCAGAGCCTAAGGAATGGGCTAGAAAAGAGTGAAGGGGACAGGCAGAAGCTGGCTATGGCAACAGAACCATAGCTCTGCCCTTGGTCATTAATGTCAATCTCCCTCTGCTGAGTGCAAGGGAGGACTTGTGCAGATACAAAAGGGGTGATGCACAGCAAGAGGGGAGCATGGATTGCTGACATTCTGGACCTTGTGTGCCATTTGTGTTTTGTGTTTGGTGGTTATGAGAGAAACTTGAAGGAATTTAAAATCTTCTGTATGTGAAAATGACTCTTAATACCTTAGGACCTAAGATGAATTGCTGGAATGACTATTTTTCTAGAGAGCAGCAATGGGTCTCTCTGAGACACTGCTGTAGCCCCTGGAGGTTTAGGGAGTTTGACCCATGTGGCCAGAATTTCAAGGACTCTGAATCCAGCTTCCGGTCTCTGAAGAGATTTGAATAGAACATTCATTCATTCATTCAATCATTATTTATTTCTTTTTAATTAATCAAAAGCAACTGGGTGTATATAAAATACCTGGTACAGTGACTGGCATATAGTATGGGCTCCAAAAAAGGGCAACTGTTATTATTACTAAGCAGTGGATGTAAAGTCAGAAGGCTTTAAGCTGGAGGATTGTGGTGTGAAATTTAAAAAGCAATACAAAAGGACCATTCTGGAAAAGTTTGGCAGTTTCTTAGGAAACCAAACATGCAAATACCAAACGATGCAACAATTAATTGTACCATTGCGAATTTCTTCCAGAGACATGGAAACAAATTTCACAGAAACCTATACAGGAGTGCTCACAACAACTTTACTCTTAAATGCCAACCACTGGGAACAACCGAGATGTCCTTCAGTGAGCAAACGGTTAAACAAACTGTGGTACCTCCACACCTTGGAATGCTACTCAGCAATAAAAAAGAAAAACTATTGATATATGCGGCAACCTGGATGCATGTCAAGAGGATTATGCTGGTTTCAAAAAGTCTATTTCAAAAGGAATTGAAAGGTGAACATGATGGATGGTTAAGCATGGTGGTGCACTGGTAGGCTAGAGAGCCATCTCAGATGGTGATTAAAGAACATTGAATTTCTTGAAGTAAAGAGGATGCGGGGGTGGGATATTGAAAGGGAAGGGCTGCAAAGCACTGAGCCAAGGGGACACTGGGTTAATGATGGCAGCACCCAGGAGCTGGAGTTCCATCCTTATATTCAGTCACTGGTTGGAAACTTGTTAAGTGTGGCTGGGGGCTGAGCTGCTGGGCTTGGAATGTGGAGGGAATGCAGGTATGCGATCAGGTGCCTTCAGGGCAGCTTCCATTCCTTGTATGTCTGACTCCTGATGTGCAGCGAGTTTTCCTAGTCTTTTGTTCTCCTTTGGCAGGAAGTTTACAAATGGCCATTAAGGATTATATTGCCCTATAGTCCTAATAGGCATCATATATGATATATGATTCTATTTATATAATGTTTTGAAATGAGAAAATTATGGAGAAGGAGAACACATTGCCAAAAGTTGCCAGTTGCCAGAGGGTGTGGCAGAGGAAGTGGGTGGGGAGGAATGCTGAAAGGTATCCTTTAAGAAGAGGAAGAGGAAGAAGAAGAAAAAGGTAAAGATACTAATTATGAACAACAAATATGCATCTATCAAAAAGTGAATCTAAGAATCAAGTGAATAAATAATCTGATGAACAGAATGAACTGGTGATTATAATAGAATCAAGGACTTAGAAAGGGAATGGACTCACTATTCTTGGGGGGGAAAGGGGTGTGGGAGATGCAGGAAGAGACTGGACAAAAATTGTGCACCTATGGATGAGGACAGTGGGGGGGGGGTAAGGGCAGAGGGTGGGGTGGGAACTGGGTGGAGGGGAGCTATGGGAGGAAAAAAAGAGGAACAAATGTAATAATCTGAACAATTAAGATTTTATAAAAAAAATAAAAAATATATTTTATTGATTTTTTAAAGAGAGAAAGGGAGAGGGATAGAGAGTTAGAAACATCGATGAGAGAGAAACATTGATCAGCTGTGTCCTGCACACTCTTCACTGGGGATGTGCCCGCAACCAAGGTACATGCCCTTCACCAGAATCGAACCTGGGACCCTTGAGTCTGCAGGCCGGTGCTCTACCCACTGAGCCAAACTGGTTAGGGCATTGATTTGAAATTTTAAAACAAAGTAGTGGTCTGGCTCTGAGTTATATTTTATATATTTTCACATGACTGGCTGTCCAATTCCTACAGACAGTGAATTAATACTTGAGAGCCGGATTCTCATATGCCAGCTAACTAGCTCCTTATATTTAAAAAAGGCTTTATAACATTTATGAGAGTTGTGAGAATAGACAAATATTCTTTTCTGTCAAAGAAAGGAGTTTTAAGCAGCCGACATTTTGGCTCCATGACTTCCACTCCCCTGGAGGCCGCCATCTTCAAAACCTCAAATGTCAACCCCTCCCGTCCTTTGAATTAGACAATCCTGCGGGAATATGAACTCAACCTGTGACCCATCGAGAGTGAGGGACAGACTGTTGCATCAGAAATAAAACCCAGCAGCCCTCCCACTCCATGTGGGTGCTGACCACACCGTATGTTGGTTGCCCACCTTCTGCAGAAATAAAGCTAAGTGCCTTGTTGTCTGGCTCCGGAGTATCCTCTGTGTTCTACCAGGGCCCCTGGTTTTGTGGGTCACTTTTTTCTCACACACTTTATAGTTTCACTGTCTAAAATGAACATCTATCTATTTTATAATTAGAAAAATCAAACGTTATTACGTGTTCAATTTTATTGAGGCACAAGTACCCCCAATTTATCTCCCACACCAAGGAGATGTTTCCTGACAGGCTCACCGCGGTTTGTCTGTCAGATCACACAATGTTAAACCCTTTGCTTCTGGAGCCCTTTCTGGGAAATCACACAATCACTGCTCAGGCTTAGCCCCGCCCCTTGCATTTATCTGTGAGTAACCTTCCCCAAATCTGGCACAGAACAAGTGGCACCAGGTTTGAAGTCACAGGTGAGACTGAAGTACCTGCTCATCATGTTTTCCAAAGGTATGATAATTTCACTTATTCAATTCCAGCTCATGAAACATCTAGTCGACATATGTAGTCTATTTATAATGGATACGATGATGCTATTTTTACCAGTGAAATTAATAACCTATCCAAATAACATGTTAATGATGGTCTTAAACCCAGTACTTAAATTTGCAACTGAGAGTATTCTTATGTTTGTAATGAGAAAGATTGCTGCTGCTACTCAAACCATCTTTGTTAAACTTATGAGAAATATCACTTATTTCTTCAAGAAGAAGAATCTTCGCGAACCAATCTGCACTTACGTTGTTTAAGAAAAAATACTAAATGATGATGTGAAACAATTATCACTACTAACAGCATCAAGCCTTCCTGGATGAAGCACAACTAAACTAATTGATTCATTTATGATCACAAATAAAAACTTCTCTGATTGAAACTATTTCTTCGGAGCATTATATCGTCCACTTGCCTTCATACTTTTACTGAGTCTAATTGTCTGACTAAAGAAACAGATTTGAAGCTGAATAAAATATTTGTAAACAGAATCCAGTGTAAAGCCTGTGTCTTTGTTGAGGCCTGTCTCACATGCACACGGGATCACGCAGAGAGCAGAGAGACCTGGGAGAGAAGAAGATCTTCCTGGGTAATGGGGGCTGCCCGCTAAGGAGCTTGAGGCTGACTTGGGTTTACGGTGGGAAATGCAATTCCAAAGGCTAACATTGTGCAGCTGAGGGTTCTCAGTGGCTTTGCTGACCACCTGCTTCATAGGAGAAACTCTATGGAGGCTGAGTCCACACTGTGGGAGGATTGAGGGGCAACCTCTTCTCTCAGCAAGCGACTTGAAAAGAGACCAAATGAGAAATGAGAGTCTAGCGGCTAAAATGACAGGAAGAAAGGGGCACAGAGAAACCTGCCAACGGCTTCCTGATGTCATGTTTTTGGTCTCTGGGACCCAAGCAGCTCAGGTTCTCCCCTTCTTCAGGTATTGCCAGCACCTCCTCAGGTGGCTGGAAGGGCCATGAGCTTCATGCTCCTGGTGGGGAAAAGTCTTCACAACTGGACAGATCTGTGCAGGTTCCTTTGCATACACACTTTTGGGAAAACAATGCCGCATTGGGCCATTTTGATGACAAGAGCACATTTTGCTGCAGAGATCCTTCAGGTAAGAAGAAAGAAAACCTTGCAGATGGCTCTTATCCCTGGAGAGGCCTTAACCCCATGTTTACCACAGACACCTAAGGTCCAGGGCCCCAAATCCTCTCTCACCCTTTCCTTAATCCCTTGGGCTCAGCAAGCTGCAAAGACACCCTGCCTCTCAATCCTCTTCCTTCAGGTGCCCCAAAAACCACTGCCTGGCTGCTCCTTAGCCTCCACTCGGTGCCTCCTTTGTGGGCACTTCTTCCCAATTGCAGTCTCAGGATTGCAGGCCTTGGGTCACTGGCAAGTTGACATTTTGTGTTTGTATGGTGCTTGGAGGAAAAGTTGAAACTGCCAGATCCAAACCCACCTTGGGAAACGTGTAGAGTCAATGTTACTCTGACCAGTGCCGGACACTGGAAACCCTGGCCCTCACTCTGAACACTGTGATCTCCTGTGTGTTCCTCCCAACACCTGCCCACCTGTCTTTGCCACCGTTCTGCAGGCTGGAGTCCTCAGCGTGTGCCTGAACCCTCCCAAGTCCTCCTACATTCTCTTCCTCCTAAACCAAGACTAATGTCACCAAAACAGAGGTTAGGTTGCCTGATACAACAAAAGCTAAACTCTCCTGACGGTTGCTGGTGCAAAAGGAAAGAGGTTTATTTAGGTTCCAGGTCTTGGAGAATGATGGACTGTCCTCTTATTTTTTTTTTTTGACATTTTATTTTATTTATTTATTTATTTATTTTTCTTTTTTTTTTATTGCTTAAAGTATTACAAAGGGTATTACATATGTATCCATTTTATCCCCCCGCCCTAGACAGTCCCCTAGCCTCCCCTATCACCCAGTGTCTTATGTCCATTGGTTATGCTTATATGCATGCATACAAGTCCTTTAGTTGATCTCTTACCCCCCTATCTCCTGCCCCCCAACCCTCCCCGGCCTTCCCGCTGCAGTTTGACAATCTGTTTGAGGCAGCTCTGTCTCTGTATCTATTATTGTTCAAAAGTTTATAATGGTCTCTATTGTCCATGAATGAGTGAGATCATGTGGTATTTTTCCTTTATTGACTGGCTTATTTCACTTAGCATAATGCTCTCCAATTCCATCCATGACGTTGCAAATGGTTAGGGATATATCCCAAGAAACCAGAAACACCAATCAGAAAGGATATATGCACCCCTATGTTCATAGCAGCACAATTCACCATAGCTAAGATCTGGAAACAGCCTAAATGCCCATCAGTAGATGAATGGATTAGAAAACTGTGGTACATCTACACGATGGAATACTATGCTGCTGTAAAAAGGAAGGAACTCTTACCATTTGGACTGTCCTCTTAAAGAGCATCCCTTCTCCCTGCTCAAACCTGGAGTTCCAATCACAATATGGAGGGAAGGGCTTCTCCCCACTTCTATCTAATACACTTGCCAGCTCTTAGCCTTCCTGCTTGGGCCCTATGCATTCATCATTCTAGCTTTTGGTGCACTTGGTGTATGAAACTCCCCTTTAGCCATCCTGGGCAATGGGTGAGAATTTCTAGTGTTCCCTGACTATCCACGGTATCAGGGTCAGTGGGCAGAAGGGTGCTTCAGGACTGGAACGCAGGAACTCTGCAAATGGCACAAACCTCAGCCCACCTTCTGATGGGGGAGACAGCACCCAGACATCCCAGCGATCTGGTTGGATCCTGGAGCATCAGGGGATCCTGGCACAGCCTGTATGGTCCTGCCCTGTGAAGTGGCTAGCTGAGTTGTGCTCACCCTGCTGCTGTCTGCAATGTCCTCCCACTGACTGTATTACCATAACACTTATGCCCCATACCTTTCTCCCTTTCCTGCTTCCCCAATTGTTATAGTTCTGACCCCTACTGTGTCCAGGACCTCACCCCTTTCTGCCAACCATGCCAGCCCCTGGTTTCTAAAGGCCATCTGACCCCAGGTCTCTCTACATTTCTGCTCTATGCTCAGAGGCCAACCCAAGGTCACAGGGCCCAACAGAACCCAGAGGATAGATTTTATTTCCCATTTTCCTGTATCCTGTGTACTGTGTCCAGGACCTCACCCCTTTCTGCCAACCATGGCAGCCCCTGGTTTCTAAAGGCCATCTGACCCCCAGGTCTCTCTACGTTTCTGCTCTATGCTCAGAGGCCAACACAAGGTCACAGGGCCCAACAGAATCCAGAGGATAGATTTTATTTCCCATTTTCCTGTATCCTGTGTGTGGACTCAAGTTGGGACAGGCAAGTGGAGTTTGAGAAGAATACAAAGAAAACAAACAGATGAGGACAGAAATATTTGCAGTGGTGTGTGTGCTTCCCTGTAGTGAGCTGGGTGATCACAGGGCATTGAAGGCATTGGGTGGAGGGCGCTTGTCCGGGTTGGCAACTGTTTGGCTAGTAGCATTTGGGCTCCATTCCATTGCTTTTTAAAGGTGTTTTTACACCTCATACACCATCAAAGTGCTATGACAGAAGATCTTTGAAAGATTTGTGCATCTTCTCCCTTACATGTGAGGTGAAAATTCATGTGGAATTGCAACAATGTTGGAGGTTAGGGTCCTTCCAGTTCTCTAGCATGTCATCAGTCATCTATCACACATGTAATTTGGTCAGTGTTTCTCCCAATATCAGTGAGGAGACCTTAAAGTTTTCCTTTGTCCTGATGTGCCAACATATAGAGGCTGTGCAGGATCTTTCAGACAGGGGATTAGGGAGAGAGTAAGTGATCACCTGGGTGTCTCCAAAGATTCAGTTACTTCATTAATGAAACACAAAGCTTTAGAATTTCTAATGGACAAGTAGTGGGCTTATAGGTGATTTCAAAACCCCAGGGACCAAGAGCCCACATCTGCCCCAGGGAAGGACCAGTGCATCCTGGAAAACCCTCCCACAGTGGAACAGCCCCATAGTCACCATGGGACTTGGCTCCTGGGGTCATGGGTACAAAGGAATGAACATGGCTCTCAGCCCCTTAGGACAGGGAACAGTTATGGCCAAAACCTCCTAGCACTCTGCATCCACGTGCCAGTCTGTACAGAGGTTATGTATCATTCATTCATTCATTCATCATAATGTCCCCCTCCTTTTTGAAGGAGCATTTGAGTGCTGGTTCCTAAGTTGGTTGCAAATGTAGATTGAGGAGTGAGAAGGCAAAGTTCTTTCCTTTCTATCCAGTGACAGTGACACTCACACATCAGGAAACAAATAAGTGTTTTCCAGTACAGTGCAAGAAGGTCTGGATCAGCCACCTGAGGGCTCTGCTGGGCGTTCACAGCACTGACTCTGATTGTTCATGAAGGTAATTTCCTTCTTGAGATAAAACAGTCAATCCCAACTAGCTTTCACTCAAAGGACCCACCGATCAGCACAGGGTGGATGCGGAGACATCAGGGCACGGGTACAACCATTTTACCCAGACCAGAGAAATCTACCTTGAAATGGAGACTGCTAAGAAGATAGGACCTGGTTTCAGGGTCCACAGACACCTAAGACCCTCCTGGTGGAGGAGAGGGCGGAGCTGTGGCTGTGCAAGGACCTTGCTGGGTCTGATCTGCTGCTCATGGTCTGTGTGAGCTTGACTCAATGACTGTATCATTCGGTGCCTCCTTTTCGCCTGAATAAAAATTGAATAAATGGTAAGTGAACTCTGGACGACCATGTTGTCTTTGAATTAACCTCAAAACATCCCTGAATACTTGATCCCAAGCCTAGTAGAGAGGAGCCTCCCAAATAAATGGCAACTACCATTATTTGCCTCCATGAAAGAGAAACCCTTGGCTGACCCCTGGTGGACAAGGAGCTTCCAGGAGCATTTTCTCTCCTCTTTCTCTTCCTCCCTGGGGACCTGACCATCCTCTGGAGTCTCCTAAGTCCCCAGGGGCAGTTTGTTAATGGCATGGGAACCTTGTCTGTCTGTGCTCTCCACACAGTCTCAGGTGAAGGACCAGGCTCCACCCCTGCCTGGATGTGGCTGCTGGGGCTGAGCCATGGCTGGTGACCACAACAGGAGACTTGATTCTCAGGCACCTGGGGTTGAGCGAGACTCCAGAGTTGTGCCAGGTCAGGTCTCTGTGAGAAGAGCAAGGACACAGGCTTCTCCTTGTGTCCTGCAGCGAGAGGAGATGTCACTCACAAGGTGGGGAGGGTTGTCTGGTTTCTGGGAATGAAGGGAGATCCTAAACCTGATGGATAGGAGGCCAAGTCCTCCCTCCTGACTCTTTGTTGCACAGCTGTGGGGACTTGCTGCCCTCCACGCATGCTGACACCAGGTCCTGATCTACAGGGAACATACTCTGACCCCAGGTGTCATACAAGGTGATATACTTCGGTGGTGTAGTGCTCCTCACGTTTATTAAGCACCTGCCAGCGTGCAGACAGAAGAACTGGATGTTGGCCTGGCTTCTGTGTCATCCTCACAGACATTGTTGCTGGTGGGAGGCTTCTGTTCACAGTCCTTGCCTGGGCACAAGGACTAGTCTGCCCCATTTCTCACCAGGAGTTAATCTGAGATGCCCTGTCCTGGGTCATCCTCCTTCTCTCATTGTTGGTACTTGTCAATTCTGATTCCCTCCTTGCACTGCCTGACGCCTGTGCAATGCCTCCCCCACACACAGGGTGTTGGTACTCAGTGTGCAGTGACCAACCCAGGTGCCTCACATCATTCTCCAGGTGTAGGAGGGAAGGGCCAGGTGATGGATCAGGATGCTTAGTGGGAAAGGCCCTCCAGATCTCAGTAACTGCCACCTGCCAGGACTGGTAGTCCTTTCAATGGGTATCCTAGGGGGTGCTCCCTGTGTCTGAGTGTGCCAGGAGCTCCCCTTAGAGCTGAGTGCAGCTTAGGTACTTCCTGTAGTGACTTGGCTTCCAGAGCTTTGTTCAGTTTGTGGACAGGCCTGATGGTCCACATAGAAGCACAAAGAGTTCATCGGACTCTTCCAGCCACTATAGGACCCACAGATCAGCCCACGGTGGATGCGGAGAAATCAGGGCATGGGAACATTAGGGCCCAGGGATAGTGCTCAGGTCACTCCCCTCTGTCTGAGGACCAGGGGACCTCTGGAGGTAGCTCATTCTGCTGCTGGTATGAGGCATGAGTTCAGGATGAGGACCTGGGAGACAACTCCAGTTTTTATATTTGAGATTGAAATGGGGAAGGGGATCATTCCTACAAGTTCTCAACATTGTAGATAGCCAACTGACAGAAGGGAACTCCCTTAATCATTAAAAAATAAAAATAATATACTGGAATGTTCCTTTATGGAAAAAAAACCATTTTCAATTTATCAGTAACTGTGACGCACGTTTGGTTTTCCTAGTTTATTATTAACATCACTGTTTGGAGTTTAGTTCTTAGGAAATGCTGAAAACCTCCCATGACCCCTGTTTTATCAATAAATGTGGATTTTATGTAGACCCCGCTTTGATTTTTATCAGTTCATGAACTTTCATGAATTCAGAGTCCATATGTGAAGTTCAAGATTATCTGTGAACACTCATGAGATTTCTCTCTTTCCATTTCTCTTACTCATCCCTACAGAAAGAGTAGGGAGTCACGTTTTCCCATAAAGTTGGAAAGCATCTGACTGCTAACACAAAAAAAGTGCCCAAATGGTGCTTGGTGGGGGAAGGAAACTGTTTTTGAGATCATTTCCCTCAAAATTCCATGGAGAAGGCACCTGCTCGACCTGCCACATGTGGGGATGAATGAAGTACAGAAATAGAGGTTGATAATTTAAGTGTCACACCAAAGATTGGGCAACCAATTCTGCCCAGAGTCTGAGAGGTGGAGGAAGGAATGGTGAGGGCATTATAAAAACTTCCTCTTAGGTGTCCCTGCCCTCCCTAAGATGGAATTACACAGAAACATCCTTCCTTTGAGACCTCAAATCCTCCCACTAGAGAGGACCATGTCCATTCCTACCCTATTTGTCTCCAGGTAAGATACAGGCTCTTACTGACTGATGGGCTGCAGGAGGAAAGGTCTGGGTCACTTCTGGCCATTTTTCTTCCAATCTGCTACAAGAAGTGTGCCTGCTGGGTGACTGGGATGGAGGTGGGCCCTCGGGTAATGGACTGGGGACATTAATCATCCAACCCAACATGAGGGAGCTGTCCCCCTGTCCCCGCATTAACACTCCTGGAGGTAAGGATTGCTCTTTTGTTTTTGTTGTTTTAACTTTATTGAATTTATTAGGGTGACATCCTAATATAAATAAAGAGCTAGGTGCTGTCACGACCCAATAGGCAATCAGTCACCATGAAGTACATGGAGCACCTCTGTGTCCCCCAGCCCTCTGTCCCTGAGCCGCTCACCATGAGGGGGTGCTGGCGGAAGGGAAGGACTGAGGACCATTGATCAGTGGTGGTGCATGGCTTTGAGGGTTGGCCATGAGCTTAGAGGAGCAGTCTCCCTGGCAGCAAGGAGTTTTTTGAAGCACTCGCGGGACAGGGGAGTTTCGCAGAACAGTCTTTGGGTGGGATTAACCTCCCAGAGCAGTCTGGGCAGGGGGAGTTAAGCGGAGTGTCCAGCAGCGAGCTTCCCGGTGTAGGAAAAAGCTCCACAGAGCAGTGAAGCGGCGGGGGGCGCCTCGTGGTGCAGTCGAGTGGCCATGAGCATCATGGAGCATCCCAGAGCTGGGAGCTTTTTCACAGCATCATAGGTCGGCAGAGGCCATGCGATGGAGGCCAGGCTAGGACTGGGGACCCGGACCACGCAGGGTTTGTGAGTGTTGGGCCTCTAGTTGAGTTATAAAATTATATAGAGTTCAAGTGTACCATTCTATTATACATCGTCTCTATATGGTATTGTGTGTTCACCACCCCAAATCAAGTCTCCTTCCATCACCAATTATCCCCCTTAACCCTCTTCTAACCTCATGCCTCTGTTTTCTGTGGTAATCCACCATACTGCTGTGTGTGATTTTTTTCTTAATCTCTTTCCTTTTTCACCCAGTCCCCCACCCCTACCTCTCTGACAGCTGTCAGTCTGTTCTCTGTATCTGAGTCTGTATGTATTTTGTTTGTTTAATTTGTTTGTTAGATTCTACATACAAGTTAAATCATATGGCATTCATCATTCTCTGACTGTCCCATTTTACTTAGCATAAAGCTCTCCATGTCCTTTTATGCTATTAGAAAACTGTGGTACATCTACACGATGGAATACTATGTGCTGTAAAAAAGAAGAAACTCTTACCATTTGCAACGGCATGGATAGAACTGGAGAGCATTATGCTAAGTGAAATAAGCCAGTCAATAAAGGAAAAATACCACATGATCTCACTCATTCAGGGATAATAAAGACCATTATAAACTTATGAACAATAATAGATACAGAGGCAGAGCTGCCTCAAACTGATTGTCAAACTGCAGCGGGAAGGCCAGGGAGGGTTGGGGGGCAGGAGGGAGTGGGGTAAGAGATCAACCGAAGGACTTGTATGCATGCATATAAGTATAACCAAGACACTGGGGGGTAGGGGAGGCCAGGGGATTGTCAAGGGTGGTGGAAAAAAAGGACACATATGTAATACCCTTTGTAATACTTTAAGCAATAAAACAATAAAAAATAAATAAATAAAAAGATTGCCTGTTACTGCAATTACCTGCCTGCCTACGAGCTAGATGTGTATCCAAAATTGAGTAAAAGGCTGGTGAAGCCTGGGCACCAGTGGAAGCCCTGCCCCTTGAGTTGGGCTTGCCCGCTTGGCCCCCAATATTTCCAAATTATTATTTCTTGTCTTATCTCTTTCATTTGTGTGTGGTGCCTCTTCCAGATCCTGAACCCTGAACCCCGTGGGATGTGGGGAAACATACACATCTGGTGCCTCAACGGGACCACCTGGAGGAGAAGACTTTGCCTAGAGCAGCGGTTCTCAACCTGTGGGTCGCGACCCCTTTGGGTGTCGAATGACCCTTTCACAGGGGTCGCCTAAAGCTATCATAAAACACATATATAATTACATATTGTTTTGTGATTAATCACTATGCTTTAATTATGTTCAATTTGTAACAATGAAATTGGGGGTCACTATAACATGAAGAACTGTATTAAAGAGTCGCTGCATTAGGAAGGTTGAGACCCACTGGCCTAGAGCGAAAAAACAATGTTTCACCTGCAAAGTGGGGAATAATTCACCTTGTAGGTGGGAGATATTTCACCGCTCACAAAGCCCATGATCAGCTGCAGAAATTGAGATCTGTAAGTAGGGTGGGAACGTGTTCCACCTTGTGTTCCTGCCCTGTGTTCCAACCGACTGTCTTACCATAACACTAACACCCCATACCTTTGTGATCTGTAAGTAGGGTGGGAACACAAGGCTATTGGGGCAGAATTTGATTAGAAAGTAAAATAATAATAATAATAATTATAGACTTTTTGCTTGCATAATTAAAGGAATTAAAGTCTTAGAAGGTAATCTCTTACAGTTTTTGCATGTTTTTATAGAACATAACCCTTGATTTCCTGAAGAAGGTACATTAGATCTTGAATGTTGGGAAAGAGTTGGCCAGAATTTGAAAAAAGCTCAGCAGCGGGAGAAAAATGTGCCTCCCAATTGTTTCTCCTTGTGGAACACGGTATTTCACTTACTAGAGCCTTTTAGAGAGACTAGGGAGGACAAATCCCTTCCCCCTGCACCCTCTGCTCCTTAAGAGAAGCAAAAAGAAAAATTGGAGGAATGGCCTTCATGGCCTCCTCCACCTCCATGTCCTAATCCTGAAACACTTAATTTGCCGTTAATAGAATCACCTGTGCAAAGAGCTATCCGAGAAGGATTAAATAATTCTGAAGGATTCTTAGCTCCTTATTATTGGTATTCTGTGGCTCGTGCAACTCTGGATGGAGGAGATTATTTACTATGGAAGGGAGAATTTTTTGAGAAATGTCAGGAGCAAGCCCACGCAATCCTCGGGCTGAATGCTCAAATAACTTATGAAATGATGGCAGGACTGGGACAGTATAATAACGTGAAAAATCAGCTAAGTTGTGTGCAGAAAGCTTATAAGCAAATTAGACTGTGGAAAAACAGGACATTTTAAAAAAGAAAGTTGGCAACCAAGAAGGACGCAAGGTGGCGCTCTAGGGAAAGGAGCGAGCAATCCGCCTCCCCATTCCATCAATGCAGATCCCAATGCAGATCCAAGCTCTTTAATGTCCTAGATATTTTAAAGGAAATTATTGGGTACTTATCTTTTATCTGTCCTTGTTGTTTACTGTTAGTTTATTAAGCATGACTTTAATTTAATAAGAAAGAAATGATAGATGGCCAGGCCATTGTCCAGTTTCCCCAGAACAAACAAATTGCGGGAAACAGAAGAGAGAGAGAATATGAGTGGTTCTAGGAAAATTCCCTAGATCAGTGGTCTGCAAACCACGGCTTGTGAGCCACATGTGGCTCTTTGGCCCCTTGAGTGTGGCTCTTCCTCAAAATACCATGTGCAGGCGCACACGTACGGTGTGAAGTTGACTTAAAACTTTAAGCAAGCTTATTAAGTTAATTTAGAGATGTAGTCCCATTTGTTTATTTTCTCTTTAGTTTCCAATGCCCTAGGAACTGTATCAGTGAAGAAATTGCTTCGGCATATGTCTGAGATTTTGTTGCCTTTGGATTCCTCTAGTATTTTTATGGTTTCCCGTCTTACATTTAAGTCCTTTATCCATTTTGAGTTTATTTTTGTGTATGGTGTAAGTTGGTGGTCTAGTTTCATTTTTTTGCATGTATCTGTCCAATTTTCCCAACACCATTTATTGAAGAGACTGTCTTGACTCCATTGTATGTTCTATATCAAAATAAAAAGCTTCTGCACAGCAAAAGAAACCATCAACAAAACAACAAGAAAGCCCACTGCATGGGAGAACATATTTGCCAATGTTATCACCGATAAGCGTTTAATCTCCAACATTTATAGGGAACTCATACAACTTAACAAAAGGAAGATAAACAATCCAATCAAAAAAATGGGCAAAGGACCTAAATACAGTGGTGCCTTGACTTACGAGTTTAATTCGTTCTGTGACGGAGCTCGTAACTCAAATTACTCGTATGTCAAATCAATTTTCACCATTACAATGAATTGAAATGCCATCAATCTATTCTGGACACCCAAAAAACATCGCAATTGTTTTGTTAAATGTTTTTAAATAAGAAAAATGTATTTAAAAATAACGAATATTGTATAAAAACACAATACTGAACAATAGAATGTAGTGCAATAAACTTGTTTTATTAAGTTTAATGTACAGCATTTACCTTGGAGATCAAACGACTTAAAGATGCTGATGGAGTTGGAGGAGAAAGGCTGAACTGAATAACTGAATAACTGAATCTTATTTGCTGATTTTTGCCCTTTTCCCCACGCTTTCATCACTTTCATCTACAGGAGTTTTCGATAAAAACCTGTCCAAAGAGATCTGTTTCATCCTCCCTTTCAGAATATTTCTGAAATGAGTTAGGCAAGCGTCATTAAATAGCTCCATCGCACGCCCAGTTGCAATTTTTTCTGGGTGTTTCTTTTGAATAAAGTCTGAAAGTTTCTCCCACATTCCCAACATTTCCTGTATCTCACCATGTCTGACAATGGAGTGAATGCCAGTCATCTTTTTAAAATTTTCAAACCAGCCCTGACTGGCTTTAAACAGCTTGCCCAATGCCTTGTCCATTGAAGTGCGTGGGGTCTGCTGCAGCAAATCAGCGTAAATAGCTCGTGCCTTCTCGCAGATTGTAGCCTTCGTCACGGTATCTCCTGCGAGCTGCTTCTCTGTTAACCACACCATTAGCAGCTTCTCCACATTTTCATGGATAGATGTCCGCTGTTTAGAAATTATTTTAGCGCCCTTAGCTGGAGTTGTAGCCAGTATCGACTCCTCCTGCTCCAGTGTGGTGCAGATCGTAGAAGTGCTACGCTCGTACTGCTTCGCCAAGTCGATCACACGCACACCTCGGTCATGTTTTTTGATAATTTCTTTCTTTAATTCAATGCACGTCATCCACTTCTTCTTCTCAGCACCGTCCTTCACACTTACTTTCTTCAGATCCATGGTTGAAAAAACGAAGTTTTGCAAAATAACTGCAAGCACAAATGCGAGCACAACACTGATGCTTCAACTAAGAGCTAAGTGCTTAAAGTGAACCAGTGAGACAGGTGATGCTGGGCTGATGTTGTGGCGTTCACTGTGATGTTCGCTGCGCCAACTAGCGGTGGGGTATCTGAAGCTGGCTCGTAACCCGAATTTTAGCTCGCAACTCAAAGCAAAAAATCGGCCGAGAGACGGCTCATATCTCGAAAAACTCATTAGTCGGGACCCTAGTAAGTCAAGGCATTACCGTAGACACTCTTCAAAAGAGGACATTCAGAAAGCCAAGAGACATATGAAAACGTGCTCAAAGTCACTAATCATCCGAGAGATGCAAATCAAAACAACAATGAGGTACCATCTCACACCTGTCAGAATGGCTATCAACAACAAATCAACAAACGACAAGTGCTGGAGAGGATGCAGAGAAAAGGGAACACTTGTGCACTGCTGGTGGGAATGCAGACTGGTGCAGCCACTATGAAGACAGTATGGAGTTTCCTCAAAAAGTTAATAACGGATCTCCCATTTGACCCAGTGATCCCACTTCTAGGAATATATCCCAAGAAAACAGAAACACCAATCAGAAAGGGTATATGCATCCCTATGTTCATAGCAACATAATTTACCATAGCGAAGATCTGGAAACAGCCTAAGTGCCCATCAGCAGATGAATGGATTAGAAAACTGTGGTACATCTACACGATGGAATACTATGCTGCTGTAAAAAGGAAGGAACTCTTACCATTTGCAACGTCATGGATGGAACTGGAGAGCATTATGCTAAGTGAAATAAGCCAGTCAATAAAGGAAAAATACCACATGATCTCACTCATTCGTGGACAATAGAGACCATTATAAACTTTTGAACAATAATAGATACAGAGGCAGAGCTGCCTCAAACAGATTGTCGAGCTGCAGCGGGAAGGCCGGGGAGGGTTGGGGGGCAGGAGGTAGGGGGGTAAGAGATCAACTAAAGGACTTGTATGCATGCATATAAGCATAACCAATGGACATAAGACACTGGGTGATAGGGGAGGCTAGGGGACTGTCTAGGGCGGGGGGATAAAATGGATACATATGTAATACCCTTTGTAATACTTTAAGCAATAAAAAAAAAAAAAAAGAAAACTGTGGTACATCTACACGATGGAATACTATGCTGCTGTAAAAAAGAAGGAATTCTTACCATTTGCAACAGCATGGATGGAACTGGAAAGCATTATGCTAAGTGAAATAAGCCAGTCAATGAAAGAAAAATACCACATGATCTCACTCATTTATAGATAATAAAGACCATTAGAAACTGATGAACAAAAATAGATACAGAGGCAGAGCAGCATCTAACAGACTGTCAAACTACAGCGGGAAGGCTGGGAGGGTTGCGGGGTGGGAAGGGGGGTGGTAAGAGATCAACCGAAGGACTTGTATGCATGCATATAAGCTTAACCAATGGACATATGGCACTGGGGGGTAGGGAAGGCCAGGGGAATGTCAAAGGGCGGGGGGGGGGGGAAGAAGGAGACATATGTAATACTCTTTGTAATACTTTAAGCAATAAAAAAAAGTGGAAAAAAATAAAAACTATGAACTAAAAAGAAAAGTTAATTTTAGGGAACGTTGTGGAGTGAAAGAAGATGTAGTGTCAAGGATTGAGAAAGGTATGTTGAGATGGTTTGGACATATAGAGAGGATGAACGAAAGGAGATAGACGAAACAAGTATACAAGACCAGTGTGGATGGGAGAGTGGGAAGGGGTCGAACTCAGCGAACGTACCTCAATCAGATTGAGGACGTTTTTAGCAAAGGCCAGCTTAGGAGTACCCTAATTAAGTTAATAACAATGTACCTACCTATATAGTTTAAGTTTAAAAAATTTGGCTCTCAAAAGAAATTTCAATCGTACTGTTTATATTTGGCTCTGTTGACTAATGAGTTTGCCGACCACTGCCCTAGACAAAGGAAATTAAAAAATTACTAGGTCTTTTGGCAATCCTGTAAAATAGGTGCCCACTCTCAAGAGTGTTATTTAAAGTCTCATTTTTGATATGTTTTTATTTCGCAGTCCGTCATTTGAAATTTAAACAAATGAAACATTTCCCAGAATTTGGAGATGCATCTGGGATTTCTGTAACCATGAATAGAAAAGCAAGCTTCAGAAAACGCATGCACTCTGCCCGAATTTGGGTGACTTCTTGAGCCCAATCTTTTCATGGATGCTACAGAATAAACCCAAGAATGTTTTGTTTTTTTAAAAAGATGGCAAAAAATGACACAAAGAAAATGTATAGGCTATATTTGGACAATAGGATTAATGTTTCAATAATAATGATAGTTCTTGAATAATAATGTACTGCATTCCAAGATTGCCTCCCAAATCTTGGGGGCACTCCTGTTTTTATAAAATAAAATAATACTTCAGCATTGAAGCCACTGAAAGTCAATAAGTTACCTCTGTTACAAAATTTACCAAAAGAAAATGCCTTAGACAGTAATTGGCTTTGAAATCCTAAAGTTGTTAGAACATAAATAATGAAAATAACTAAAATAAAGTATTTGTGGTAAGGCTTTTCAGTAATAATATATTAATGAGAAAGGGCCAGTGGCTGTTCTCCTGGTAAAAGCAGAGAAGCCTGCTGTGGCAACAGAAACCTTACCTGTTATCTCTAAGAAAAAAAGGTGGCGGTGTAAGGCCGCTGAAACCTCCCTTTTCCCTTAACCAACTTTTCCAGTAAGCTCTGGTTAATGTAAGATTAAAGAGAAGACCTCCCCCCTCCTGTGTCTCAACTGACCCTTCCCGTAAAGCTCTGGTGCCCTGGTTTGGTCATAGCATAGCTATCTTATCGCTCCCTGGGATCGGTCTGCGCATACCAGACCACCCTGACCCCCTAGGAAATGAGTCAACTAATAACAAAGGCCTGTCCCTGTAAGAGATGAGTTATGAGTTAACTGTTAACCCCATTCCCTGTTTCCCTGGCCACCTGCGTGTGGTTTTTGCCTTTATAAACTCCTGCTCTGCAATTGCTCAGGGCTCCAGTCAGCCAGCACTTCCCTTGTGTTGTTGTCTGCCTGCCTGAGAGCCCCTGCGCTGCGCTTGTAATAAAGAACCTCTTGCTTTTGCATCAAGTTTCGGTCTCTGCGTTTGACTTGGGGTCGTCGCCTCCTCCGCCGGACTCTCCGGGGGTCCTAGGGCCTTACAGCGGTTTTAAATATCCCCTCCTCCTGCCTTCTCGCCAGAAACATAGTAACTTCAGACTTTAGAACATTGCTGAATTAAATAATAAACATTATTAAATATCTAGGTATTTTAAAATGACAAAAATACTAAAATATTAATCTAAATTTGCCTCATATGAAAAATCTAGATAGAATTGAATCTATTAATTAAATATGCCTTCTATTTTATTTGAAATTTATTCTTAAAAATGTAAAAATATTACTAATTTGAGAAATGCTATGTATTTAACTTGCTACTTAAAATTTAAAGCTTCTAAGAATTTAAATTAAGTTGGGAGAAATTATAAAGTTTAGAAATTCATTTTTGAGAAAAATAATTCTTCATTAAAAAAGAGGATTAATTCCATGGTCTGAACCAAATTTTTTAATATCAAAACCAGTTTAAATTTAATTGCTGCCTTTTAAAATAAATACAAAAGGTATGTTGATAAATGTCAATCTAATTATCATTGGAAAATTAAGGTTTAAATAGTGTGTAGTTTTAATAATTAAAGGTATATACAAATTAATGACTGAAAGAAAAACTATTAGAGTAATAATGGATTTTTGAAGAGCATAAAAAGAAGATTTGGAGAATAATTTCAAAGTACAAAAGTTATGAAGGTTATGTATATAATGAGAAGAGAAAAAGAAGAAATTTTAAAATCTCTTGCGCTTCTATTTACAAAGTACACTAAAAATTATTGTTCAAGCATTAAATCTCACCACTAATGAGGCACCATAAAAAGAAAGTTACTTTTACTTGGAACGTATGCATGGCAGCACTGGCCAGCATCCAAGCAGCAACAAAGTTTGTTGCTCCGTTTAAAAGAAATAAAAAAGTTTTGAAAAGAAAATCTCCCTAAATGCAGCTCAAAGATCATTCTGGGAGGAAAAAAAGGGAAATGCCCTTCGGGTATTTAGAAACTGTCATTAAAAGTCAATATATTAGGCCTTAAAAAGTAAACATACAAAAAGAATTTTCTTAAAGCCTTAAATGACTTTTTAGAAGTTATTAAAAGACATTAATTTATTTCAGATTTTTCATTGGATGGAATTAATATTTATTTATTTCTCTATTTTTCTTATATTTTACCTATGCATTGTCACTTGACCCATCCTCATCAAGAATTTCTAGTTCCCATTTTCATTTGCTGTATTTTAATTTTGAAAAATTGTCTTTCTTTATATTTTACGTTAAACCCTTTGCTTCCAGAGCCCTTCCTGGGAAATCACACAATCACAGCTCAGGCTTAGCCCTGACCCTTATATTTAACTCAGAAACTTCCCCCAAATTTGGCAGTCCTGCTGGGTCTCAGCTGGGTGAGCAGTGTGGCTCCTGGCCTGGGGAACTGAGAACCCAATCGCTTTTATATTCATGTCATGGGCCTCCCTGTTAAATCCCAGCACAGAGCAAGTGGCACCAGGTTTGAAATCACAGCTGAGACTGAAGTACCTACTCATCATGTTTTCCAAAGGGATGATTATTTCATTTCTTCAAGGCCAGCTCATCAAATACCTGGTCGACATATCTAGTCCATTTATAATGGACAAGGCGATGCTATTTTTACCAGAGAAATTAATAACGTATCGAAACAAGATGTTAATGGAAGTCTTACACAAGAACTTAAGTTGGCAATTGAGACTATTCTTAAGTTTGTAATGAGGAAGATTGCTGCTGTTACTGGAATCCAGTGTGTTAAATGTATGAAAAATATCACTTATTTCTTTAAGAAGAAGAATCTTTGTGAACCATTCTGCACCAGTGTGGTTTAAGAAAAAATAGTAAATGATGATGGAAAACAATTATCACTACTTAATGAACAACATCTTGCCTTCCTGGATGAAACACAACTGAACTAATTTATTGATTTATAATCACAAAATAAAAATATCTCTTATGGAAAATATTTCTGCAGCAAGTTTTGTCAGCCTTTTGCCTTCATAACTTTATTGAGTCAGATTGCCTGACTAAAGAGACAGATTTGAAACTGAAAACAAAAACCTAGATAAAAAGAAAATGTAGCAACTCCTTTAGTGATAAGGTTAAAGGAGAAAAATTTGTAAGATCAAAACTTACAAATTAGAGAAACAAAACATGGATATAAAAATAACATATTGAACACCTGATTCACTGAAAAGATCAATAACAATGCCAGACCTAGGTAGAAGAAAAAAGGAAAAAGTGATAGACAAACAAAATGCATATAAGAGGAGGAGGACAAAGTTAGAGTTAGGGGAAGTTAACAGGACAACAGAAGACTATACTGCTTAAATACATGCTCAACCTGGACCAAATTGGTATGTTTATATGTTCTGCTAAATGTATAAAATACCAAAGTTGGTGCAAGAAAAAATAGACAGTGTGTTCTTTTATATTTTACCTGGTGCGTTCTCCCTTATTTGTTCTTACTCATCTTTATCCAATACTTTAATTTCAGAGTTTTCATTTGGCATGTTTTATTTTTATATCTTATGATTTAGCATGTTCCTATATATTTTTCTCTCATGCTTTCTCCTTTTCATTTGACATATCTATCTTCATCTAAAATTTTCATTTTGGTTTTTTTTATTGGACAAATGTTCTTTTTATGTCTTTTGTTTTATCATATTGTTTTGTGTTTTATACTTTCTTTTGGTTTGTTGTCTTATCATTGATCTTTATAAGAATGTTTATTTTGGGTTTTTCACTGGATGTAATTAATATTTATGTATTTTTCTTTTTTCTTATATTTTACCTTATGCTTTTCTTTGTCATTTGACCCATCTTCATTAAGAATTTCTATCACACATTTTCATTTGCTGTATTTTAATTTTTAAAAATTGTGTTTCTTTATATATTATCTTCTGCTTCTCTTTCTCATTCCTTTTATTAATCACTAGTAGCCCGGTGCACAAAAATTTGTGCACTCGGGGGGGGGGGTTCCCTCAGTTATTACACATTTATTGGCACAACACTGACCACATTGGTGGTGGTGGTGTTCTTGTCAGAATGTGTTATATTATGCAGATGAAAATCTATTTAAACAGATTTGATGTAGATATTTTCAAAGATGGAAGCATTGTCCCTGTCAACTATTTTAGTTGATTCATATCTTCAGTAATTGTCATCATTGCAAAGTTTTCAGTCCCCATATGGATTGCTGGATATAATAGGTCATGCGCTGTCCCTGTCGTTTGTAGCCTTTGTTACCTTAAGGACTCTAGTTTTCCATTTATATGTTTAAGTACCAACCTTACCGGCTTAAAAATGTCAGCTTTTAACACTGCTCTCTCTGTTCCGTATCCTTCCGATGAAAAGTGGAGTTGGGTTGCAGCACAGGAGAGAAATTCAGAAGGGGAATATTGAAGTAATGACTGCAGTAGGAGAAGAGGGAACCTATTTCCCTGGCCACAGGCGCTGGCGCCCTGGACAACAGGGCTGGCAGCTTCTCCGGGTGGCTGCAGCCTGGGACCTTGGGCGGGTGGCTTGTCTGTCTCCTGGGCTGCAGCCAGCCGCAGGCGCTGGCGCCTGGACCAAAGGTGGGCAGCTTCTTCTTCTGGCGGCTTCTTCTTCTTCTGTGCTTCCAGGGAGGGCAGTCAGTTATGTGTATATGTGTGTGCATGCAAACATAGGCATGTACATGTGTGTATGTGGAAATCTGCTGGGCAAGTCAAAATCATAGAAGAGTTGCCCCCTATCTCTTGAATCTTCCAGAGATATCCCCCACTTTTTTATTCCATCACTACTGCAGACTCAGTATTTGCAGCCAGCAAGCCAGTAACTCTCTCAGTGTCTATGACTTCTTTTTTCCCTGTCTGTCTTCCAACCCCTAATCATATTTCCACCTGGATACATCATATTTACTCCCAATATGCAGCATAGAGAAAGAGTCAGGATGCTGTCTTCCCATGAATAGTACTCAGTAACAAACCAATTCTATTTAGAGTTGGGCAATGCACCTACCCACCCTTCAAATCCCTTCCACCATGCATTTCTGTTTCCCTTTTTGTTTGTTGGATTTTTCCGCTGCTCCTTCTCCTCACCCCACCACCCTTGGATCATAATGTAAAATTATTTTACATTGTCAAGAAATTATTAAAAATACAGGTACTTTGAAAAAAAAAATACAGGTACTTTTCTGATCACCGGAGGGGGATGGGAGGGGGGGAGGCAGAGAAGAGGCGGCTGCTGGCCCCCCAAGACCTACATGGCAGCACATAGAAGCCAGGACCCATTCTCACGGGTTTTACCCACGCAGTTTGAAAGGTGCTCATGATCTATGTGGCGGCCAGGACCCGGTCTCATGGGGTTTGCAGTTTGAAAGGTGCTTGCAATCTACGTGGTGGTCAGGACCTGGGCTCAGGGGGTTTGCAGTTTGAAAGGTGCTCGCAATCTACGTGGTGGTCAGGACCTGGGCTCAGGGGGTTTGCAGTTTGAAAGGTGCTCGCAATCTAGGTGGTGGCCAGGACCCTGTCTTAGGGGGTTTTACCTGTGCAGTTTGAAAGGTGCTCGAGATCTACTTGGTGGTAAGGACCCGGTCTCATGGGGTTTGCAGTTTGAAAGGTGCTCGGGATCTACGTGGTGACCAGGACCCAGTCTCATGGGGTTTGTGGTTTGAAAGGTGCTCCCGATTTACCTGGCGGTCAGGACTTGTTCTCATGTGGTTTTACCCGCGCAGTTGTAAAGGTGCTCGCAATCCATATGGTGGCCAGGACCCGGTTTCAGGGGTTTGCAGTTTTTAGGTGCTCCTGATCTACTTAGGTGTCAGTGCCGCCACTTCCCTGCCCCGCAGGACTTCTCCTATAGGGCTGGTGGGCGGGGCAAAGGCCTCCTGTTCTCTGATCATGGTGGGGGGGGGGAGGGGAAGGCCACTGCTTCTCCCATCATGGCTGGGGGTCGGGAAAAAGGCCCAAACTTCTCTGATCACCGCTGTGGGGTGGGCAAAGGCCCCTGCTTCTCCCATCACGGCTGGGGGTTGGGCAAATGCCCCCGCTTCTCTGATTGTGGCTGGGGGGCAGGGCAAATGCCCCAGCTTCTCTGATTGCGGCTGGGGGGCAGGGCAAAGGTCCCCGCTTCTGCGATTACAGCTGGAAGTCGCTGGGGGGTGGGGCAAAGGTGGCCGTTTCTTTCCTGCCGCCTGGGATTCCAATCACCAACAGTCCGACAGCTGCAGGCAGCTTCTTCAATCCTTCCCCATTCGCCTCCCAGCATTGCGCCTACATATGGAAATTCGCTGCCATCTCTGTTGGCGGTTAACTGCCATCTTTGTTGGCAGTTAATTTGCATATCGCCCTGATTAGCCAATGGGAAGCGTGTTGGAGGCACGGTTAATTACCATGTTTGTCTATTATTAGATAGGATTATCAAAAACTTTCTTTTGTTTCTTTTATTGGGCATATTTAATTTTTGTTTATTTTTTGTGTGTTCCCTTATATTTTAAGTTTTACTTTCTCTTTGTCATTTGTTTTATTAATCACTATCAAAATTTTTTATTTTATCCTTTTGTTGGGCATATTTTATTTTTACCTATTTCATTTGACCTGTGTTGTTCAAGTAAATTTTGGAATATATATATGCAGTTGTTCAAATATATATTTTACAAGGAATATAGACTTGTTTCTGTTAGTTTAATATATTTAAATTCATAACTACTTCTTTTACTTTAAATGTATAAGACTGTCTTAATGTTGTCCCAAAGATGTATAGTTACATTTTAATATATATATGAAATGTAGTAATTTTGTCTGTTAATTTGAAGAGAAACTTAATATTTGTTAAAACATGGTCACTTGATTTGAATTTTTCAAGCAAAGTACTGGTCTGGCTCCTTATATTTAAAAAAGACTTTATAATAATTATGAGAGTTGTGAGAATAAATAAATATTCTTTTCTGTCAATGAAGGGAATGTCAGGCAGCCGCCATTTTGGTTTCATGACTTGCACTCCCCTGGGGGCCGCCATCTTAAAACCTCAAATGTCAACCCCTCCCCCTCCTTTGAATTAGCCAATCCTGCAAGAATATGAACTCAAGCTGTGACCAATAAAGAGTGAGGGACAGACTGTTGCATCAGAAGTAAAACTCCAGCAGCTCTCCATGTGCGTGCTGACCACACTGTGTGTTGGTTGCCCACCTTCTGCAGAAATAAAGCTATTTGCCTCCTTGTCTGGCTCCAGAGTATCCTCTGTGTTTGACCAGGGCCCCTGGTTTCGTGGCTCACTTCTTTCTAAGATACCTCATAGTTTCACTATCTAAAATGAACATCTATCCTATCTAATAAAAGACAAAAAGGGTAATTATCTGTACCTCTGCTACGCTTCCCATTGGCTAATCATGGAGATATTCAAATTAACCACCAACAAAGATGGCGGTTAATTTGCATATACCTGCTGGGAGCGAAGACTGAAGACAACATGGAAGCGAAGAGCTACAGAAGGGAGCTAAGTAGAGGCGGCTGGGAGACGGGAGGGGAAACCCAGCCACAGTGGCTGGGGGCGGGAGGGGAAACCCAGCGGAAGGGGAAACCCAGCCAGAGCGGCTGGGAGCGGGAGGGGAAACCCAGCCAGAGCGGCTGGGAGACGGGAGGGGAAACCCAGCCAGAGCGGCTGGGAGCGGAAGGGGAAACCCAGCCAGAGCGGCTGGGAGCAGGAGGGGGAACCCAGCTGGGAGGCATGAGGGGAAACCCAGCTGGAGTGGCTGAGAATGGAGGGGAAACCCAGCTGGGAGGGGAAACCCAGGTGGAGTGGCTGGGGGTGGGAGTGGAAACCCAGCCAGAGGGGCTGGGAGGCGGAAGTGAAGCTCCCCTCAGCGGGTTTTGCTCCCTTCTCTGCTTTGCTCCAGCAGCAGGAAGCCCTATTCTTGCAGGAATCCTCCTGCAAAGGGCCTCTAGTATATTTTATAATTAGAAACATCAAATGTTATTATGTGTTCAACGGCCTCATTCATATACACCGTGTCTGACTTAGTCATATATACCGTGACGGCCTCGTTCATATACACCATGTCTGACTTAGTCATATATACTGTGGCGGCCTCGTTCAAATACACCGTGTCTGACTTAGTCATATATACCGTGACGGCCTCGTTCATATACACCGCGTCTGACTTAGTCATATATACCGTGACGGCCTCGTTCAAATACACCGTGTCTGACTTAGTCATATATACCGTGACGGCCTCGTTCATATACACTGCGTCTGACTTAGTCATATATACCGTGACGGCCTCGTTCAAATACACCGTGTCTGACTTAGTCGTATATACTGTGACGGCCTCGTTCAAATACACCATGTCTGACTTAGTCCTATATACCGTGACGGCCTCGTTCATATACGCCGTGTCTGACTTAGTCATATATACCGTGACGGCCTCGTTCATATACACCGCGTCTGACTTAGTCATATATACCGTGACGGCCTCGTTCAAATACACCGTGTCTGACTTAGTCATATATACCGTGACGGCCTCGTTCAAATACACCGTGTCTGACTTAGTCGTATATACTGTGACGGCCTCGTTCATATACGCCATATCTGACTTAGGCGTATATACCGTGACGGCCTCGTTCATATACGCCATGTCTGACTTAGGCGTATATACCATGACGGCCTCGTTCATATACGCCGTGTCTGACTTAGTCATATATACCGTGACGGCCTCGTTCATATACACCGCGTCTGACTTAGTCATATATACCGTGACGGCCTCGTTCATATACACCGTGTCTGACTTAGTCATATATACCGTGACGGCCTCGTTCAAATACACCGTGTCTGACTTAGTCATATATACCGTGACGGCCTCGTTCATATACACCGTGTCTGACTTAGTCATATACACCGTGTCTGACTTAGTCATATATACCGTGACGGCCTCGTTCATATACACCATGTCTGACTTAGTCATATATATTGTGACGGCCTCGTTCATATACACCATGTCTGACTCAGTCATATATACTGTATCTGACTCAGTCATATGTACCCTGTCGGCCTCGTTCATATATATCGTGTCGGACTCGTTTGTATATACCGTGACAGCCTCGTTCATATACACCATGTCTGACTCAGTCATATATACTGTGTCTGACTCAGTCATATGTACCCTGTAGGCCTCGTTCATATATATCGTGTCGGACTCGTTTGTATATACCGTGATGCCCTTGTTCATATGTGGATGCTCAACCACTGAGCCATGCTGGACAGGCAATCTTCACTTCCGAGTAAACAATATCTTCCTTTCCTGGATGAATCACAACTAAACTAATTGATTAATTTATAATTCCAAAATAAAGACTTCTCTGATCGAAAATATTTCTTTGGAGCGTTATATTGTCTTTTGCCTTCATAATTTTACTGAATCTAATTGTCTGACTAAAGAGACAGTTTTGAAACTGAATAAAATATTTATAAACAGAATCCAGTGTAAAGTCTGTGTCTTTGTCGAGGTCTGTCTCACACACACAAGGGGTTACGTGGGCAGAGCAGAGAGACCTGGGAGAGAAGAAGTCCTTCATGGGTAATGGGGGCTGCCTGCTAAGGAGCTTGAGGCTGACTTGGGTTTACGGTGGGAAATGCAAGTCCAAAGGCTAACATTGTGCAGCTGAGGGTTCTGAGTGGCTTTGCTGACCACCTGCATCATAGGAGAAACTCTAAGGAGGCTGAGTCCACACTGTGGGTGGATTGAGGGGCAATCTTGAAAAGAGCAAGGGACTTGAAAAGAGACCAAGGTAGAAATGAGAGTCTAGGCTAAAATGACAGGAAGAATGGGGCACAAAGAAACCTGCCAAAGGCTTCTTGATGTCATGGTTTTGATCACGGGCACCCAAGCGGCCCAGGTCCTCCCCTTCTCCAGCTGGACCCTGACAACCCTGGCCCTCACTCTGGACACTGTGATTCCTGGACTATTGCCTGTGTGTTCCTCCCAATACCAGCCCACCCGCCTTTTCCACCCTTCTGCAGGCTGGAGTCCTCAGCCTGAGCCTGACGACCGGAACCCTCCCTAGTCCTCCTACATTCTCTTCATCCTAAACCAAGAGTAATGCGACCAAAACATAAATTCGGGTATCTGCTCCAACAAAAGCCAAACTCGTGAGACAGGTGCTGGTGCAAAAGGAAAGAGGCTTATTTAGGTTCCAGGCCTGGGAGAATGATGGACTGACCTCTCAAAGAGCATCCCTTCTCCCTGCTCAAACCTGGGGTTCCAATAGTGATATTCAGGGAAGGGCCTTTTTCCGCCCTTCTATCTAATTAACTTGCCAGCTTTTTACCTTTCTGCTTGGGCCCTATACATTCATCTTTCTAGCTTTTGGTGCATTTGGTGTAAGAAATTCTTTCTTAGCAATCTTGGCCAATGGGTGGGAATCCCTAGTGTTCCCAGACTATCTAGGGTATTAGGGTCAGTGGGCAGAGGGGTGCTTCAGTGCCTGCAGTCAGGAACCCTGAAGATGGCACAAACCTCAGCTCACCTTCTGATGGGGGACCAGTGGATCTCTGTGCAGCCCCTTCATGCCCACCCCTCTGAAGTGGCCAGCTAGGATGTACTCACCCTGCTTTTGGCTGTCCTGTGCTCCAATTGATGGTCTTACCATAACACTAACATCCGGTATGTTTCTCTCCTTCCTGCTTCCCCAATGGTTACAGTTTCCCATCCCTACTCTGTCCAGGACCTCACCCCTTCCTGCCACCCCTGGCAGCCCCTGGTTTCTAAAGGACTTTTGACCCACAGGTCTCTCTAGGTTTCTGCTTTATGCTCAGAGGCTAACCTAACAGAACACAGAAGATAGATTTTTGTTTCCCATTTCCCTGTCCCCTGTGTGTGTGCTCTCAATGGGACAGGCAAATGGAGTTTGTGAAGAATACAAAGCAAACCAACAGATGAGAACAGAAATAGTTGCACTGTTGTGTGTGCCTCCCTGGAGGGCCTTGGGTGATCACAGGGAGCTGAAGGCATTGGGTTGGAGGGTGCATGTCCGGGTTGGCATCTGTTCATCTACCAGTATTGGGGCTCCATTACATTGCCTTTTCGAAGGAGTTTTTACACCTCATGTACCATCAAGGTTCTATAACAGAATATCTTTGAAAAATCTCTGAGATCTCTTCCCTAACTTGTCAGGTGAAATTGTATGTGCAATTACAACAATTTTGGTGTTAGGATAAGTCCACCTTCTAGCAAGTTATTGGTCATGTATGGCACATGCAATTTGCTCAGTGTTTCTGCCAATATTAGTGAGGAGACCTTAAAGATTTCCTTTACCTGATGTGCCAACAGCCTGTTTACACAATCTCTAACAGTCCTTTTTGGAGACCAGAAGCTGGAAATGGGTGTCACTGAGCTGGAATCTTGTGTGTGTCCGCGGGACACTGCTCCCTTCCCAGACTCTCTGGGAGAATCTATTTTTTGCTTTTTTTCAAGCTTCTGGAGCCTTTTCTCATTCTTAGCTCATGCTCCTACATCACATGCCTTCCCTCCCTTTCTCCCATGGTTATTTCTGCTTTTTATTTTGTTGTTTAATCTCTCTATCTCTATCTCATAGGAAAACTTGAGATTACATGGAGAGACCACCCAAAAATCCAGAGTAGTCTTTCCATCAAATCACCTATAACACTTGCAAAGTGCCTTCTGTAAGGAAATGTAACCGTCATAGTATCCAGGGCTAAACCTCAGCATATCTTTATGGGACAATGATTGCCCCTACCACTGTATTCATAGAACATCAAAATGTCTTTATTCATATTATAAAATGCCTTTTAAAACGACCTATTTCATTCCTGTGTTCTTGAATGGGGTAAGTGTTGTCCCCGCAGTTGAAGCTCTTCAGGGCACAGACATGCTCATGATGTTTCCAAAGACTCAGTTACTTCATTTATGAAAGACAAAGCTTTAGAATGCCTACTGGACAATTTGAGTACATTTCTCATGAATGTATTTCAAGTATTTCTGACAAATTAATGATGTGTCCAATGAACCAGTCACCACTTTCATAAATCAGAAGTTGTCTATTTTTATTTATTTCTGATTAAATTTATTGTGCTGACATTGGTTTGCCAAACCATGCTGATTTCAAGTGTACAATTCAATAAAACACCATCTGTGAACTGCATTTTTGCCCATTGCCCCAAGGAAAGTCTCCTTTTGTCATCCAGAAGTTTCCTGTTGAATAAGAACCTCATTTTTAACAGAGAATATTGTTCCATTTATGCCGGAAGCCGGTCCATCCTTGCTGCTTGACACAGTTGCTGCAGGAAAGAAACATCTGCACAGCATATGTTTCAAGGGACCTGGCGTATATAGCATACTGTTCTTAATATGTTTGCTCCCCTTGGCGCTGTGTGTTTTAACCAAGGTCACCTCTCCGAGAAAGGTTGTTTCCCCAGGTAGGAATTTTTCCCTGAAGTCAGGGAGGGGATGCCTCTCCTAGAAAGGTTGTTTCCCCAGGTAGGAATTTTTCCCTGAAGTCAGGGAGGGCATGAAACTCCTTAACTAAGTGCCAGGCGGGTAGTTAATCACTACAAACAATCATGCTTAAGCTACATAATCTTTACTCCCTGGAATGGAGATAAGAAACGCCCTAACCTTTGTAATAGAAATTGACAGGATTAAAATCAACTGGTATAAATACGGATGTAACAAGACAATAAGCAGCAGAGCCTCTCTGGAGATCAAGACCAGAACTTGGCTGGAGATCCTGGCTAGGCTGCTGATCAACTGAACGCTGTCTCCGTGTCCTTCCTTCTTTGCCGACTCCGTCTACACCTTTGGGGACCCCTGGACCTGCTGGGGCTGGACCCCGGCATCTGGCGCCCGAACAGTGTTCCCTTAGGTAAGTCCCCCCGTACTTGGGACGGATAGGACTGCACCGTAGGGTGCTTCAGACCCCCCCTATAGAGGATAAGTAGGGTAAGCGGGTAGTTAGTACAAAACTTAGATTGACAGGATGGGTCATACTGAGTCTAAAGAAAAAAGACTTTGTATTAATCTTTTAACGCATATGCTTACTAGCAGAATTGGAGTTAAGGTTACTCCCAGTGAGACAGAAAGTTTTATAGAAGAAGTATGTCAATGGCTTCCAGAGGATGGAACTGTTAATTTAAAAACTTGGGTTGAAGTAGGAAAGCAATTAAAGAAACACCATGAATCTGACGAGGTCCTGCCATGTTTCTTTTCCCTCTGGGAATCAATCTGTGACACCTTGGCACCAGAGGCAAAAACGGTTGAACTTTCTCAAAATTTAAATAGTCCCTCGGCTCCACCCAGAGAGGATACATCATCATTGTCTTCAGCTCAATCTAAAAGCAATTTAGCTATGCCTACTGATCGGGAGGAGAATAAATATCATAAACATGACCATTGGTCCTTTCCAGTCAGTAGAGAGGAGAGTGGCCCTCCCATTCAAAACAGGCTCCCCAAATTAGAAAGGAAGCCTAAACCAGGTCCTGTGGCTCCTAGGAGCTCCATGTCTAAATTTCAAAGGGCGATAAGAGAAGCTGAAGCTAATGGAGATCTTGAATTCTCACTCTGCTTCCCAGTTACATATGAGAATGAGTCTGGTGGGAATAGAAACCCCACCTTGGAGCCTATACCTTACAAAGTACTTAAAGAATTAAAATTGGCCTGCTCTGAATATGGACCTCTAGCTCCTTACACACAAACCTTGGTAGAAACCCTAGCCAGTAAATGGATGACTCCTTATGATTGGTCACAGGTTTGTAAATCCTGTCTCTCAGGAGGCGATTACTTATTATGGAAAACTGAATATGATGATCTTGCTAAGAAAGCTGTAGCCACTAGCGGAAAAACCAGAAAAGGAATAACCCTAGACATGATATTAGGAGAAGGTGATTTTAACACGGCTGAGGAGCAAATGAATATGCCCACAGAGGCACTTACCAAAGTAACCAGTTGTGCAGTAAGTGCCTGGAAATCCCTACCTTGTACAGCAGGAAAAACAACCACCCTTACAGAGGTTAAACAGAAGGTCGAGGAACCATATCAGGATTTCCTTTCTCGCCTCATGCAGGCAGTCAAGAGAGTAATCAATAACAAAGAGGCAGCCGATATCCTAATCAAACAACTGGCTTTTGAAAATGCTAATAATACCTGTCAGGCTTTATTAAGGCCGATTCGCAGAACAGGAACTATAAATGATTTTATAAAACAGTGTGCTGATGTAAGTCCAGCATTTATACAGGGTGTAGCTATAGCTGCAGCTCTCAAAGGGGAGACATACCCTCAATATGTACAGGCTATAGGACAAGCCAGCAATAATACAGGTAATAAAAGAAATATGAACTGCTACTCTTGTGGCTTATCTGGGCACTTTAGCAGAGAATGCCCAAATAAAAATAATAATAATACTCAGGCCAGATGGCAAGCTCCTCGACAGCCTGGAAATAGATTAGGGAATAATATTAACCCTCCAAAAACCGTTTGTCCCCGATGTCAGAAAGGATTCCATTGGGCAAAGGAATGTAGATCAAAATACCATAAAAATGGTCGGCCTTTAAACTCTACAAATAGCTCCCAAGGAGGTTATATCCCATCACCTCAATTGGGAAACTTGAGAAGGGGCCAGCCCCAGGCCCCTGCAATAATAGGGGCATCAACCTTCAACCCCTCTGCAAATTTCGATCAGTCAGTGACCTCTTCAGGGCAACCCCAGGCAGTGCAGGATTGGACCTCCACTCAACCACCCACGCAATACTAACCCCAGACTCGCCAGTAGCAGCCATTCCTACAGGAGTGTCTGGGCCGCTGCCTGAGGGAACCGTAGGTTTAATATTAGGGCGGAGCTCCACCTCCTTACAGGGGATCTTAGTCATCCCAGGAGTTGTTGATGCAGACTACACAAGAGAAATACAGATTTTACTTTCCCCACCCACCACAACTATACAGATTCAGCCCAACCAGAGAATTGCCCAATTAATCCTGTTACCAATACATAAAATAGGGACAGCTGTTACCCAGGAAGCTAGAGGGGCCGGAGGCTTTGGATCTAGCGATGCAGCATTTTGGATACAAGAAATCCATGCTACTAGACCTACAAAAATTTTACAAATTCAGGGAAAACCAATTGAAGGTCTATTGGATACAGGAGCAGATGTTTCCTGCATAGCAGGGAAGGATTGGCCCTCTTCATGGCCCACGCACACCACCTCCACTTCCCTAGTAGGACTAGGCAAGGCATCTAACGTAAAAAAGAGTTCTCAGATTTTAACTTGGGCTGATGAAGATCAACATGCAGGGACATTCTGTCCCTATGTAATTACGACTATCCCCTTTACATTATGGGGAAGAGATATCTTGTCTCAAATGGGAGTTGTATTATATAGCCCCAGTGATAGAGTAACATCACAGATGCTAGACACGAGATTTAATCCAGGAAAGGGATTAGGAAAGGAAAGTAATACCTCACACTCCTCGACAGGATCTGTAATTGGGGCCATTGCCCTTAGGACTGCTGATCCCATAGTCTGGAAATCATCACAACCAGTATGGGTTGAGCAATGGCCCTTAACATCTGAGAAAATATCAGCAGCCCGACAATTAATTGATCAGCAATTAGCAGAGGGACATATAGAGCCATCAAATAGTCCCTGGAACACACCCATATTTGTAATAAGAAAGAAATCGGGCAAGTGGAGACTTTTGCAAGATCTAAGAGCCATAAATGCCACCATGGAAGATATGGGCTCCTTACAACCTGGATTGCCCTCCCCTGTGGCAATTCCACAGGAGTATTGTGTTGTTGTTATTGACTTACAGGATTGTTTTTTCACTATACCTCTTCACCCAGCTGATTGTCAAAGATTCGCATTCAGCATACCATCAGAAAACTTTAAACAGCCTTATCAGAGATACCAATGGAAGGTTCTCCCACAAGGGATGAAAAATAGTCCTACATTATGTCAAAAGTTTGTAGATCAGGCATTGCAAGTTATTAGAAAGAAATTTTCAGATCTATATCTTATTCATTATATGGATGATATTTTACTAGCTCATAAAGATCGGGCTACTTTACAGGAAATTCTTACTCAGACCATCCTTGCTTTAGAAGAACATGGTCTAAAAATAGCCCCAGAAAAGATTCAGACTGAACCTTCTTTTTCATACTTAGGCAGAATATTACATACCTCTACTATCACCCATCAGCCTCTACAATTAAGAAAAGATCATTTAGAAACATTGAATGATTATCAGAAACTTTTAGGTGATATCAACTGGGTCAGGCCATATCTAAAGATAACCACTCTTGACTTAAAACCTCTATTTGACATTTTAAAGGGAGATTCTAACCCTAAGTCTCCCCGACAATTAACTGTAGAAGGAGAAAAGGCTATAGCAAAAATAGAACAGGCCATCAATAAACAGCAACTACAGTATCTAGATTATTCCAAATCTTGGGCCTTAATTATTCTAGCCACTAAATATACTCCTACAGCATGCTTGTGGCAGGAAGGACCATTAGAATGGATACATTTACCTGTCACTCCTAGGAAGATTGTACCACCCTATCCCTCCCTAGTGGCCACTCTCATTATCAAAGGTAGACGACGCAGTATCGAACTCTTTGGAAGAGAAGTTACTGAAATAATAATACCTTATAAAAGAGAACAATTAGACACACTATTACAATTTGAAGAAGAGTGGCAAATAGCTATAGGTAACTTCCCAGGGCAAATTTTACATCATTTGCCAAGATCACCTATATTGCAATTTCTCTCCCTACATCCGTTTATATTTCCTATTAAATGTTCAAAAGAACCATTATCACCTCCTGCCTCCTTAGTATTCACAGATGGTTCCTCTAATGGTAGGGCAGTAACAATCATTGACTCAATAACCCATGTTCAACAAACTCTAGAGACGTCAGCTCAGAGAACAGAGCTTTTGGCAGTCATTTATGCTTTTGAACAATTGCAACAGGTTCCCTTTAACTTGTACACTGACTCTCAATATATAGTTAAATTATTTCCTCATATTGAGACCGCCTCTCTCCCACAAGGAAGAACAGCCATTTTCTCTTTGTTAACTCAGCTACAAACTTGCATTCACAAACGAGAAAAGGCTTTCTATATTGGACATATTAGAGCTCATTCCTGCCTACCAGGACCCTTAAGCGAAGGAAATTATCAGGCAGATTTACTAACTCGCCCAGTAGTTTGTACAGCTCTAGAAGAAGCCCGGCGGTCTCATGCCATTCACCATCAAAATGCTTCTGCTCTCCGTCTATGTTATCACATATCTAGAGAAGCTGCTCGAAGTATTGTGCGTGACTGCGGCCATTGTCCTACTCATTTTCCTAGCCCTGCTACTGGAGTTAATCCAAGAGGACTTAGACCCTGTGACTTATGGCAGATGGATATTACTCATGTCCCATCTTTTGGCAAACTTTGCTATGTGCATGTTTGTATTGATACCTTTTCTCATGTTATCCTTGCTTCTGCACGTACAGGAGAAGCCTTTAAAGATGTAAGTCAACATCTATTCCAATGCTTTTCCTACCTAGGAATACCAAGGGCACTTAAAACTGACAATGGGCCTGCCTATACCTCTAGAGCTTTTAAAAACTTATGCTCTACATTCGGCATCGCACATACTACAGGAATACCCTACAATCCTCAAGGCCAAGCAATAGTAGAAAGGGCTCACCAAACTTTAAAAACACAAATTAAAAAATTACAAGAAAATGAGTTTAAATATTCCTCTCCTCATCATGTTCTACAACATGCTCAATTTGTAATTAATATACTAAATGTAGATTCTGAGGGAAATTCCCCGATGTACAGGCATTGGAACCCTGATCTAACTAAACCTAAAGCCCTCGTCAAATGGAGAGACTTGCTTACAGGAGCCTGGAAGGGACCTGATGTACTTTTAACCCAGGGGAGAGGATATGCTTGTATATTTCCACAGGACGCAGACTCACCTGTGTGGATTCCAGACCGTCTAGTCCGACCTTATGTCTCACCGCCCGCCATCTCTGCCTCATCATAGCACACCTGACCAGTGCCCGTCTGCAGCAGATGTGCAGCCCTGAGCTGGAACAATCTGTCCATTGGGAGGATCACATGTGCCTCCTTTTTGTCTTTCCACATGTCTCAGCTTTGCCCCACATCTCCTTTCCTTTTTCCTTTTTTTAAAAATCTAACTACTTGTTTGCTGGTTCTTTGGCCTGTCTCCTTCTTTCCTGAACACAGCCTTTTCTAGAATCTCCCTACCCTACTGTTCCAGGAAGGGCACCTCCCTTTTCTGCCATGACTAGGGGGTGTCTGGTATATGTCCCATACATGGAGTTGTCTTGTGCCAAGAGCCTGACATCCTGGGCTGAGAAAGCCCTGTTCCAGGACTCTCCTTTGTCCTGTATTGGCGCCTCTTACCCTTGTGCCAAGAGGGACCCTCTTCTTACAATCCAATTGCCCATAGCTGTTGCCTGAGCTCTCTGTTCATGCTGAGGTTGAAGCCTCATGGTGGCTGGTACCACGGATCTGTCTCTGGCCCAATGGCGTAAGCTGGGCCCTCTCTAGAGAAGAAACCTGAGTTCCCTATGATCAATGCCAAAGCCCCGCCAGCAGGCGAGGGAATCCAAAGGCAGTTGCTGGGCATGGAGGCCAGAGGGACATAGGCTATCAAGGAGACAAAACTGAACCTCACATCACCCTACTTGGCCCAGAGATGGCTGGTAGTCAACAACGGGTAAGACTCCACAGGGTGGGGCAACCTAAGACAGGCACAGTCGGGGGCCAGTAGGAGAAAACTTGGGGTGCAACAAAGGTGGGGCACAGACCCCCCTCCCCAATGGTGCAGGGGCTTGAACACTCGCCCCTTCTGAGGAAGGTCTCCTGTCCCCATGGCTGCTTCCTGCTTCCCATGCCCAGCTCAGATCGGGACCCAGGTAAAGACAGAGACTGGCTGACAGCAGCTGCCCTCTCACTGCAATAGGACTTGTTTCCCATTTCTACCTTGGACCACAGGGAAAGGGGAAGCTGAAGGAAAGGGCTGTGTCAGGATGCTGCCTTCTTCCCTTTCTTCTCCCTCTTTTTTCTAAACACTTCCATGCCTTGTAGTTCTTTTGCTTTCTCTTCTTTTTCTACTACCCTCCATTTTCAATATCAGCTGGATCCAGAGGGCACAGCTTACTCCTCCTCGGACATCGACACCACCATCAACCACAGCCCTGATGGACCATTTGATGCAGCCCTTCAACTTGCTGACGCTTCGGGAAGCCTGTCGCCAGTGACGCCGCCTGCTAGCCAGACCAACAAAGACAATCAAACCAATAACTTGAGGACAGTTGAAATCCCTTGACTGAAGAGGCTGGCAACCTTCTACAGGAATGGGGCTCCTTCTGCGCTCCATCCACTATGTTTATAGCTATGCTCACTATCATTGCTTGCCACTCTTCTTCCGAGACTTAAATGGCCCAATCTGAGAGGTGACCACTGATTTGCATGCGTGAGCATTTAAAAAATAAAAAAGGGGGAATTTGCCGGAAGCCGGTCCATCCTTGCTGCTTGACACAGTTGCTGCAGGAAAGAAACATCTGCACAGCATATGTTTCAAGGGACCTGGCGTATATAGCATACTGTTCTTAATATGTTTGCTCCCCTTGGCGCTGTGTGTTTTAACCAAGGTCACCTCTCCGAGAAAGGTTGTTTCCCCAGGTAGGAATTTTTCCCTGAAGTCAGGGAGGGGATGCCTCTCCTAGAAAGGTTGTTTCCCCAGGTAGGAATTTTTCCCTGAAGTCAGGGAGGGCATGAAACTCCTTAACTAAGTGCCAGGCGGGTAGTTAATCACTACAAACAATCATGCTTAAGCTACATAATCTTTACTCCCTGGAATGGAGATAAGAAACGCCCTAACCTTTGTAATAGAAATTGACAGGATTAAAATCAACTGGTATAAATACGGATGTAACAAGACAATAAGCAGCAGAGCCTCTCTGGAGATCAAGACCAGAACTTGGCTGGAGATCCTGGCTAGGCTGCTGATCAACTGAACGCTGTCTCCGTGTCCTTCCTTCTTTGCCGACTCCGTCTACACCTTTGGGGACCCCTGGACCTGCTGGGGCTGGACCCCGGCACATTTAAGCTTGTACTGGCTGAAGAAATGAGGATGGATTATAGAATAACGTCACCCATAGCATTAACAGATAGAGAGAAAAAAGTGGAAAACACAGGGAGAGAGTCAGCTTGCTTAATCTCACACAGCCTGTGGGCCTGAAGCTTGGAACCCCTGTCCCTGTCCTCACCTCAGGGAGTCACCGAGTAAGGTTGGGAGAGTTGCATGAACCCCCTCAGAGGGTTGAGTGCAAACAGACACCAGAGAAAGGACTAGAGCAACAGCTTCTTTGAAAATCCATCCTCATTAGCAATGAAACTATGAATTGAAAGATTTAATTTTGTTAAGCTGTCCATGATATCCAAAGCAATCTAGAGTTTCCATGTAATGTATTATAATCCCAATGGCATTTTATTAAAGAAATAGAAAATCTCATTCTCAATTTATATGAGACCTCAAGGGAACCCAAGGAGCCAAAACAATCTACAAAAAAAGGTAGAGACCTGCATTTCCTGATTTCAAAACACATTACAAAGCTAAACTAAAAATACAGTGGTAGAGGAATAAAGCCAGACATATAGACCAATGGGACCAAATAGAGAGCCCAGAAATAAACCCTCCTATGTATATCTATGGTCAAGTGATCTCCAACAAGGGTGCCAAGACCAGTCAATGGGGGAAAAGACAGAGTTCAGCAAAAGGTGTTGGGAAAACGGGATATTCACATGTAAACGAATCTTGTACCACATACAAAAATTAACACAAAATAGACTAAAGATCTTAATGTATGACCCAAAACTGTAACTCTCACATGTGGATAGCCATGTGCAAAGCTTCCCAATGGATTTGGCTATGGTTTCTTAGATAGGATACCAAATGCTCAGGGAACAAAGGCAAATAGAAAATGGGCCTAGATCAAGATTAAAATGTATTGCTCATCAAAAGGAACAATCAAGTGAGTAAAAGTGAATCAAAGGAATGGGAAAACGAATTTGCAAATCACATGTATCTTTTAATGGTTAACATCTAGGGTACATAAAGAAACCTTACAATTCAACAACAACAAAAAGAGCCCAAATGATCTGATTTTTTTTAAAAAGACATTTCTCCAAAGAAGACTTACAAATGGCCAACATGCTTGTGAAAAAATGCCCAATATAGTTATCACTAATCACTAGAGAAATCCAATCCAAACAACAGTGGAGTATCACAGCACAACCATTAGGACGGTCACTATCAGAAACACATAAGGAAACCTCTGTGTTGGCACAATTTGGAGAAATTAGAGTGTGGCACTATTTGTGGAAATGCAAAATAGTGCAGCTACTACAGAAAACAGTTTGTAGGATCCTCTAGAAAAGAGAAATAGACTTGCCACGTGGTCCTGCAATCCGAAAAGAATTGAAAGCAGAATTTTGACAAGATATCCATTTTCATTGCAACATTATGCACAAAAGCCAAGAGGACGCTGTCAGGGTGACCTTCTAAGGAGAGGGAAACTGGGACACAGACACCTGGGAGGACGCCCTGTTACAATGACAGAGGTGGAGGTGCCGCAGTCGCCAGCTGGGGGACTGAAGGCCACCACCAGCAGCTGGAGGAGGCAGGAAGGTCCCAGGGGCCAGAGGGAGCCCACCCTGGGGCACCTTGACTTCTGACCTCAGAATGGGAGAGACCCACCAGTGTGGCCCTGTGGTTGAGCCTTGACTTATAAACGAGGAGGTCAGGGCCCGATTCCGGTCAGGGCACATGCCCAGGTTGTGTGCTCAATCGCCAGTGGGCTGTGTGCAGGAGGCAGCCGATCGATGATTCTCTCAACATTGTTGTTTCTATCTCTGTCTCCTCCCGTCCTCTCTGAAATCAATACAAATATATATATAGACCAACCCAGTGGCTAAGGACCAGCCCATTGGAGCTCAGTGTCTGGGTGAGAGAGGCAGTTGGGCTGACAGGGACCAGAATACCTGGCACAGGACCTGCTCAGGTGAGGCTCCCCCACCCTGAAGAGACATTGAACCTCTGGCCCAGACCATGCCCTGCCCTGTCAGGAGGCATCAGAATGACCTAGCAACCAGGGCCATGGTCTTCACCACCCCCAAACCCCCGCCCCCCTGCCACCTGCCCATGTGCCTTTCGGGGAAAACAGGCAAGGAGAGGCCTGGCCTTAGGGCCACAGCATTGGTGGGAGAGGACATGGTTTCACTCTGCATCATCACAGCTGTGAGGGTGCTCCAGAGCCCAAGTGAAATGGAGTCTGAAGTGCCCAGGGCACTGTACAGGCCCCCAGCCGTGCGCCTGCCACCTCAGAGCTGTGCCCACTCCCCCTGGTGTTTCTGAAAGGGGGTGTTCTTAGAGTAGCCGCTCAGAGGGAAAAGGACGGGGGGGGGGGGGGGTGAGGTGCTCCTGGTGAGCAAAGCACAGGGCAGCAGAGAACAGAGGTCACCCTGAGAGGGGCTTGTTTGCACAGTGCTGATGAGGGGGGAGGGGGAGTTTAGGGAGGAGAGGGAATTGTGGAAGGGCAGCATTAGGAAGCAAACAGTGTGGTCCAGGAGGCCATGAGAGGCGTCCATCCATCCAACCCCCTCCTATGCACCCTCCTATGCATGAGGGCCAGGCTGTAAGGTAAAAAGCAACAAAGTAAGGCTCAGAGCCAAAAGTGAGGCTTAAAATCAACCAAGTGAGGCTAAACGCCGAAAGTAAGGCTGCAAAGCACCCAAGTGAGGCTAAAAAGCAAACAAGTGAGGCTAAAAGCAGACAGTATGGCTAAAAGCAAAAATTTTTAATATCAAAACCAGTTTAAATTTAATTACTGTCTTTTAAAATAAATGCAAAGGGAATGTTGATAAATGGCCATCTAATATTGGAAAATTAAGGTTTAAATAGTGTATAGTTTTAATAATTAAAGGTATATACATATTAATGACAGGAAAAAAAAACTATTAGAGTAAAAATGCATTTTGAAAGAGCATAAAAAGAAAGTTTGGAGAAAATTTCAAAGTATAAAATTTAAGAAGGTTATGCATATAATGAGAAGAGAAAAAGGAGAAATTTTAAAATCTCTTGCACTTCTATTTCCAAAGTACACTAAAAATTATTGTTCAAGCATTAAGTCTCACCACTAATGAGGCACCATAAATAAAAAGAAGGTTACTTTTACTTGGAACATATGCATGGCAGCACTGGCCAGCATCCAAGCAGCAACAAAGTTTCTTGCTCCGTTTAAAAGAAAGAAAAAAGTTTTAAAAAGAAAATCTCCCTAAATACAGCTCACACATCACTCTGGGAGGACAAAAAGGGAAATGCCCTCCGGGTATTGTCTTAAAGCCTTAAAGGACTTTTTAGAAGTGATTAAAGGACATTAATTTATTTCAGATTTTTCATTGGATGGAATTAATATCTGTTTTTCTCTTTTGTTCTTATGTTTTATCTGAGGCGTTCTTTGTCATCTGACCCATCTTCATCAAGAGTTTCTATGACACATTTTCATTTGCTGTATTTTAATTTTTAAAAATTGTATGTCTTTATATTTTACGTTAAACCCTTTGCAGGTGGTCTGCAGGTGAACGGTGACGCAGAGTTGTGCTCAGCAAGCAGGATTGAGTTTAGAGAAGCAGAGGGCTACTGCTCGCTCAGGCAAGTAGCAAAACCTCCAAAGTTCTCATGGCTTTTATTGGGGAGTACAGCAAGTAACAGTGACAAACAGGCATGCCTATGGGATCATCTGAACTAAGTTATGTATTAAACTATTAATTTCCTATATTGTTCAAAGACCTTTTCAACCTGCAGCTGTGTACCCTTCCTTGTACTTTTCATGCCCTCATGGACTATTCATCACCCAAGGAAATTGTGCCTCGGAACAATAAATCTTGGGTGCGAGACTTTGTTCTGACCTTGCTGCTTGCAGGCCCCCGCCTTATCTTGGCAAAATGTCCTCTTGTAGTTAACTTCATTCCACTTGACCTGCTACACCCTTTGATTCTGGAGCCCTTCAGGGGAAATGACAAGTATCTGCTACCCAACTGCCACACCAAGCAGATGTTTCCTGCCAAGCCGAGTTCAACATTTGTGTTGAAAGATCACACATGTTAATCCAAGTTTTACAGAGCCCTTTCTGGAGAATGAGGCAACATTTGTGTTGTAAGATCACACATTGTTAATCCAAGGTTTTACAAACCCCTTTGGGGAATGGCCCAATCACTGCTCAGGCTTAGACCCGCCCCTTGCCTTTATCTTTGAGCAAGCTTCCCCAAACCTGGCAGTCCAGTTTGTTTCAGCTGGCTTAGCGGTTTGACTCCTGTCCTGGGGAACAGAGAACCCCATCACTTTCATATTCCTAGAATTGGCCTCCGGGTTGAAGACACTTAGAAAATTTAAATCCCAGCACAGAACAAGTGGCACCAGGTTTGAGTTACAGCTGAGACTGAAGTACCTACTCATCATGTCTTTGAACGGGATGATCATTTCATTTCTACAAGGCCTGCTCATGAGATATCTGGTGGACATATCTTGTGCATTTACAATCGATACAATGCTAATGCTATTTTTGCCAGAAAAGTTAATAACTTATGGAAACAACAGGTTAACCAAACAAGTTATTAACTTGGCAATTGAAACTATACTTAAGTTTGTACAAAGGAAGATTGCTGCTGTTACTGAAACCCAGTTTGTTAAACGTATGGAGATTACAAATTATTTCTTGAAGGAGAAGAATCTTCATAAACCACCCAGCACTCATGTCGTTTAAGAAAAAAATATTACATTTTTTTTTCGATTTTTTCGACTTGTTTCTTTTCGAAAAAAATATTTAGAAATCCTCTCTCTAATCTGGCATCTACAAATGCTAAATTACCATCTACAAATGCGAAATTACATCTACAAATGCTAAATTACCATCTACAAATGCGAAATTACCATCTACAAATGCTAATGCTAACTTACCATCTACAAATGTGAAAATACATCTACAAATGTGAAATTACATCTACAAATGCTAAATTACCATATACAAATGCTAAATTACCATCTACAAATGGGAATTACATCTACAAATGCTAAATTACTATCTGCAAACGCTAAATTACTATCTGCAAACGCTAAATTACTATCTGCAAATGTGAAATTACATCTACAAAAGCTAACTTACAATCTAGAAATGTGAAATTACATCTACAAATGCTAAATTACCATATACAAATGCTAAATTACCATCTACAAAGGCGAAATTACATGTACAAATGCTAACTTACCATCTACAAATGTGAAATTACAGCTACAAATGCTAAATTACATCTACAAATGCAAAATTACATCTACAAATGCTAAATTACCATCTACAAATGCTAAATTACATCTACAAATGCTAAATTACATCTACAAATGCTAAATTACAATCTAGAAATGTGAAATTACATCTACAAATGCTAAATTACCATCTACAAATGCTAATTACCATCTACAAATGCTAAATTACATCTACAAATGCTAAATTACCATCTACAAATGCTAAATGACATCTACAAATACTAAACTACCATCTAAAAATGCTAAATTACCATCTACAAATGCGAAATTACATCTACAAATGCTAAATTAGCAACTTCAAATGCTAAATTACCATCTACAAATGCGAAATTACATCTACAAATGCTAAATTAGCATCCTCAAATGCTAAATTACCATCTACAAATGCGAAATTAGCATCTTCAAATGCTAAATTACCATCTACAAATGCGAAATTACATCTACAAATGCTAAATTACCATCTACAAATGTGAAATTACATCTACAAATGGTAAATTACATCTACAAATGCTAAATTACATCTACAAATGCAAAATTTCATCTACAAATGCTAAATTACCATCTACAAATGCTAAATTACAATCTAGAAATGTGAAATTACATCTACAAATGCTAAATTACCATCTACAAATGCTAAATTACCATCTACAAATGCTAAATTACATCTACAAATGCTAAATTACCATCTACATATGATAAATGACATCTACAAATGCTAAACTACCATCTAAAAATGCTAAATTACCATCTACAAATGCGAAATTACATCTACAAATGCTAAATTACCATCTACAAATGTGAAATTACACCTACAAATGCTAAATTAGCATCTTCAAATGCTAAATTACCATCTACAAATGCGAAATTAGCATCTTCAAATGCTAAATTACCATCTACAAATGCGAAATTACATCTACAAATGCTAAATTACCATCTACAAATGTGAAATTACATCTACAAATGGTAAATTACATCTACAAATGCTAAATTACATCTACAAATGCAAAATTACATCTACAAATGCTAAATTACCATCTACAAATGCTAAATTACCATCTAGAAATGTGAAATTACATCTACAAATGCTAAATTACCATCTACAAATGCTAAATTACCATCTACAAATGGTAAATTACATCTACAAATGCTAAATTACAATCTAGAAATGTGAAATTACATCTACAAATGCAAAATTACATCTACAAATGCTAAATTACCATCTACAAATGCTAAATTACCATCTAGAAATGTGAAATTACATCTACAAATGCTAAATTACCATCTACAAACGCTAATTACCATCTACAAATGCTAAATTACATCTACAAATGCTAAATTACTATCTACAAATGCTAAATGACATCTACAAATACTAAACTACCATCTAAAAATGCTAAATTACCATCTACAAATGCGAAATTACATCTACAAATGCTAAATTAGCATCTTCAAATGCTAAATTACCATCTACAAATGCGAAATTACATCTACAAATGCTAAATTAGCATCCTCAAATGCTAAATTACCATCTACAAATGCGAAATTAGCATCTTCAAATGCTAAATTACCATCTACAAATGCGAAATTACATCTACAAATGCTAAATTACCATCTACAAATGTGAAATTACATCTACAAATGCTGTTACCATCTACAAATGTGAAATTACATCTACAAATGCTAACTTACAATCTAGAAATGTGGAATTACATCTACAAATGCTAAATTACCATATACAAATGCTAAATTACCATCTACAAATGTGAAATTACCATCTACAAATGCTAACTTACCATCTACAAATGTGAAATTACATCTACAAATGCTAAATTACCATCGACAAATGCTAAATTACCATCTACAAATGCTAAATTACCATCTACAAATGCGAAATTACATCTACAAATGCTAACTTACCATCTACAAATGTGAAATTACAACTACAAATGCTAAATTACCATCTACAAATGCTAAATTACCATCTACAAATGCTAAATTACAAGGAACTGGCAAGACACTTGATGTTATGTTTGGTTACATAAAGGCCTTTGAAAAGAAAGTAGAAATCTTGAAGAGGGATGTGGGTACTGAGGGATCTAGATATTTCTTAAACCTCAGGAGGCACATCAAAGACCTACAAAAGATGACAGAACAGACTGTCAAAGTCTTCAAAAGCTGTTTTTAAACATCATCGAGTCAACTAATGAGCAGTTCTCAAGATTTGAGAAATTTAGAAAACTGGAAGAGACAGCAAAACTGGAAGAGAGAGCTAAAACAAGTGTTTTCATGGATAGACATGGCTGACTTTGAAATGCAGTTGAACGAATTTCAGAGTAGCTCAATTTGGAAACAGAAATTTATTGACCTTAGAGCTGACTGGGCATATTCCCTGACTGGGATTCAAACCGTGACTTCCTCATTCATACATACCGTGGCAGCCTCCTTCATATATACCATGGTTTCCCCTCATTCATATATACCATGTCGCACTTGTTCATATACACTGAGTGGCCACATTATTATGACCACCCCTCATTTGCCTACAAAATTTGTGCAGTGGGGTAGGGGTGTCCCACAGCCCTGCCTGCACCCTGTACAATCTGGGACCCCTCGGGGGATGTCAGACTGCAGGTTCAGGTCTGATACTAAATTCCTACATTTTTCTACATGGGGACATCCCTCTCACAATCCGGGACTGCTGGCTTCCAATCACTCACCTACCTGCCTGCCTGATCACCCCTTTAGCACTCTCCTGCCAGCCTGATGGATGCCTCACTGCAGCCCTGCAGGCCCAATTGTCGCAAACTGTCCTCCCCTGCAGGCCTGGTCGCCCCCAACAACCCTACACTGCCAGCCTGGATGAATCACAGCTAAACTAACTGATTCATTTATAATCACCATATACACTTCACGGACTGAAAATATTTCTTCAGAGCATTATAGGGTCTGTTTGCCTTCATAATTTTACTGAATCTAATTGTCTGACTAAAGAGACAGTTTTAACACTGAATAAAATATTTGTAAACAGAATCCAGAGTAAAGCCTGTGTCTTTGTCGAGGTCTGTCTCACATGCACACGGGATTACAGGGGGCAGAGCAAGAGACCTGGGAGAGAAGAAATCCTTCATGGGTAATGGGGGCTGCCTGCTAAGGAGCTTGATGCTGCATTGGGTTTACGGTGGGAAATGCAAATACAAGGGCCACCATTGTGCTGCTCAGGGTTCTGAGTGGCTTTGCTGACCGCCTGCCTCACAGGAGAAACTCTAAGGAGGCTGAGTCCACACTGTGGGTGGACTGAGGGGCAATCTCTATCTCAGCAAGGTGCTTGAAAAGAGGCCAAAGTAGAAATGGGAGTCCAGAGGCTAAATTGACGGGAAGAATGGGGCACAGAAAAACTGCCAAAGGCTCAACAGCAACCAAACACACACGAGTCAGGCTAAAAGCCGAAAGAAAGGCTCAACAGCAACCAAACACACACGAGTCATGCTAAAAGCGGAAGGAGAGGCTCAACAGCAAGCAAACACACAGGAGTCAGGCTAAGAGCCGGGAGTAAGGCTAAAAGCGAACAATTAAGGCTAAAAAGCTAAAAGTTAGGCTAAAAGCAGAGAGTAAGGCTGAAAGCAAAAAGTCAGCTAAGAGCTCACTGGCCAGAACCACACCCCATGCCCTGGGCTGCTGGCTGCACTAAGTTCCCTGGTGCTCAGAGGGGAGAAGAGGGGGGAAGGGAACAGACCTAAGGAGGCCGCTGCCCAGCGTCTTGACTCTCCTGTCTGCCTTCCGGTGGAGCCCACAGGGGAATCCTGTTTCCCCTTTGGATTCAGAAGGGTGACTTTGGCCTGCACCCCCTCGCCAAGCGCAGCGGTGACTTGCTGTGTGCTGGTGTGGGATCTGCGCCCCTCCCCCCAGCGCCTCGGGAAGGCATCCTCCCGGCTGGGCGGAGGCAGCTTCCTGCTGCAGGACAGAGCTTCCGCTGGGTGGGGCAGCAGCCGCAACAGGCCAGGGGCCTGGCACTGTTTCTGCAAGCTCAGCCTGATCCTGAGCCATCCCTGGCTCCTTGGGAGTCCATTGCTGCTTACAGGGACTGGAGGGGGTTCTCTGCTGGGTCGCCGCCCCTTGCCCTGCAAGCTGCTGCACTGAGTCCTCTGCCTCAGCAATGAGACCAGATCCAGTCCCCAGGAGGCTGTCAGGGACACACCCTGAAACTGGGACACAGACACCTGGGAGGACGCCATGTGACAAGGACAGAGGTTGAGGTGCTGCAGCCACCAGCTGGGGGACTGAGAGCCACCACCCACAGCTGGAGGAGGCAGCAAGGTCCCAGAGCCCAGAGGGAGCCCGCCCTGGGGCACCTTGACTTCTGACCTCAGAATGGGAGAGACCCACCAGCGTAGTTGAGCCTTGACTTATAAAACAGGAGGTCAGGGCCCGATCCCCGTCAGTGCACATGCCCAGGTTGTGGGCTCAATCGCCAGTGGGGTGTGTGCAGGAGGCAGCCGATCCATGATTCTCTCACATCATTGTTGTTTCTATCTCTGTCTCCTCCCGTCCTCTCTGAAATCAATACAAATATATATATATAGACCAACCCAGTGGCTAAGGACCAGCCCATTGGAGCTCAGTGTCTGGGTGAGAGAGGCAGTTGGGCTGACAGGGACCAGAATACCTGGCGCAGGACCTGCTCAGGTGAGGCTCCTGCACCCTGAAGAGACATTGAACCTCTGGCCCAGACCCCACCCTGCCCTGCCAGGAGGAATCAGAACGACCTAACAACCAGGGCCATGGTCTTCACCCCCCCCCCCCCACCTCCCTGCCACCTGCCCATGTGGTGGAGGCCTTTCGGGGAACACAGGCAAGGAGAGGCCTGGCCTTAGGGTCACAGCGCTGGTGGGAGAGGACATGGTTTCACTCTGCATCATCACAGCTGTGAGGGCGCTCCAGAGTCCCAGTGAAATGAAGTCTGAAGTGCCCAGGGCACTGTACAGGCCCCCAGCCGTGCGCCTGCCACCTCAGAGCTGTGCCCACTCCCCCTGGTGTTTCTGAAAGGGGGTGTTCTTAGAGTAGCTGCTCAGAGGGAACAGGACAGGGGACAGAGGGCAGATGATCCTGGTGGGGAGAGCCCAGGGCAGCAGAGAACAGAGGTCACCCTGAGAGGGGCTTGTTTGCAGAGTGCTGATGAGGGGGGAGGGGAGGTCAAGGGAGGGGCGGGGGTTGTGGAAGGGCAGCATTAGGAAGTGAACAGTGTGGTCCAGGAGGCAGTGAGGGGCATCCATCCATCCAACCCCCTCCTATGCACCCTCCTATGCATGAGGGCCAGGCTGTAAGGTAAAAAGCAACAAAGTAAGGCTCAGAGCCAAAAGTGAGGCTTAAAATCAACCAAGTGAGGCTAAACACCGAAAGTAAGGCTGCAAAGCACCCAAGTGAGGCTAAAAAGCAAACAAGTGAGGCTAAAAGCAGACAGTATGGCTAAAAGCAAAAATTTTTAATATCAAAACCAGTTTAAATTTAATTACTGTCTTTTAAAATAAATGCAAAGGGAATGTTGATAAATGGCCATCTAATATTGGAAAATTAAGGTTTAAATAGTGTATAGTTTTAATAATTAAAGGTATATACATATTAATGACAGAAAGAAAAACTATTAGAGTAAAAATGCATTTTGAAGGAGCATAAAAAGAAGGTTTGGAGAATAATTTCAAAATATAAAATTTAAGAAGGTTATGCATATAATGAGAAGAGAAAAAGGAGAAATTTTAAAATCTCTTGCGCTTCTATTTACAAAGTACACTAAAAATTATTGTTCAAGCATTAAGTCTCACCACTAATGAGGCACCATAAATAAAAAGAAGGTTACTTTTACTTGGAACATATGCATGGCAGCACTGGCCAGCATCCAAGCAGCAACAAAGTTTCTTGCTCCGTTTAAAAGAAAGAAAAAAGTTTTAAAAAGAAAATCTCCCTAAATGCAGCTCACACATCACTCTGGGAGGACAAAAAGGGAAATGCCCTCCGGGTATTGCCTTAAAGCCTTAAAGGACTTTTTAGAAATAATTAAAGGACATTAATTTATTTCAGATTTTTCATTGGATGGAATTAATATCTGTTTTTCTCTTTTGTTCTTATGTTTTATCTGAGGCGTTCTTTGTCATCTGACCCATCTTCATCAAGAGTTTCTATGACACATTTTCGTTTGCTGTATTTTAATTTTTAAAAATTGTCTGTCTTTATATTTTATGTTAAACCCTTTGCAGGTGGTCTGCAGGTGAACGGTGACGCAGAGTTGAGCTCAGCAAGCAGGATTGAGTTTAGAGAAGCAGAGGGCTACTGCTTGCTCAGGCAAGTAGCAAAACCTCCAAGGTTCTCATGGCTGTTATTGGGGAGTACAGCAAGTAACAGTGACAAACAGGCATGCCTATGGGATCATCTGAACTAAGTTATGTATTAAACTATTAATTTCCTATATTGTTCATAGACCCTCTCAACCAGCAGCTGTGTACCCTCCCTGTACTTTCCATGCCCTCATGGACTATTCATCACCCAAGGAAACTGTGCCTCGGAACAATAAATCTTGGGTGCGAGACTTTGTTCTGACCTGGCCGCTTGCAGGCCCCCGCCTTATCTTGGCAAAATGTCCTCTTCTGGTTATATTCATTCCACATGACCTGCTACACTCTTTGGTTCTGGAGCCCTTCAGGGGAAATGACAAGTATCTGCTACCCAACTCCCACACCAAGCAGATGTTTCCTGCCAAGCCAAGTTCAATGTTTGTGTTGTAAGATCACACATGTTAATCCAAGTTTCACAGAGCCCTTTCTGGAGAATGAGGCAACATTTGTGTTGTAAGATCACACATTGTTAATCCAAGGTTTTACAAACCCCTTTGGGGAATGGCCCAATCACTGCTCAGGCTTAGACCCGCCCCTTGCCTTTATCTTTGAGCAAGCTTCCCCAAACCTGGCAGTCCAGTTTGTTTCAGCTGGCTTAGCTGTGTGGCTCCTGTCCTGGGGAACAGAGAACCCCATCGCTTTCATATTCCTAGAATTGGCCTCCGGGTTGAAGACACTTAGAAAATTTAAATCCCAGCACAGAACAAGTGGCACCAGGTTTGAGTTACAGCTGAGACTGAAGTACCTACTCATCATGTCTTTGAACGGGATGATCATTTCATTTCTACAAGGCCTGCTCATGAGATATCTGGTGGACATATCTTGTGCATTTACAATCGATACAATGCTAATGCTATTTTTGCCAGAAAAGTTAATAACTTATGGAAACAACAGGTTAACCAAACAAGTTATTAACTTGGCAATTGAAACTATACTTAAGTTTGTAGCAAGGAAGATTGCTGCTGTTACTGAAACCCAGTTTGTTAAACATATGGAGATTACAAATTATTTCTTGAAGGAGAAGAATCTTCATAAACCACCCAGCACTCATGTCGTTTAAGAAAAAAATACTACATTTTTTTTCGATTTTTTCCACTTGTTTCTTTTCGAAAAAAATATTTAGAAATCCTCTCTCTAATCTGCCATCTACAAATGCGAAATTACCATCTACAAATGCGAAATTCCATCTACAAATGCTAAATTACCATCTACAAATGCTAAATTACATCTACAAATGCTAAATTACAAGGAACTAGCAAGACACTTGATGTTATGTTTGGTTACATAAAGGCTTTTGAAAAGAAACTAGAAATCTTGAAGAGGGATATGGGTGCTGAGGGATCTAGTTATTTCTAAAACCTCAGGAGGCACGTCAAAGACCTACAAAAGATGACAGAACACACTGTCAAAGTCTTCAAAGGTGTTTTTAAACATCATCGAGTCAACTACTGAGCAGTTCTCAAGATTTATGAAATTTAGAAAACTGGAAGAGACAGCAAAATTCATGAGGTTTCTAGACAAAATGAAACTGGAGGAGCTAAAACAACAAGTGTTTTCATGGATAGACATGGCTGACTTTGAAATGCAGTTGAATGAATTTCAGAGTAGCTCAATTTGGAAACAGAAATTTTTTGACCTTAGAGCTGACTGGGCATATTCCCTGACTGGGATTCAAACCGTGACTTCCTCATTCATACATACTGTGGCAGCCTCCTTCATATATACCATGACTTCCCCTCATTCATATATACCATGTCGCCCTCGTTCATATACACTGAGTGGCCACATTATTATGACCACCCCTCATTTGCCTACAAAATTTGTGCAGTGCGGTGGGGTTGTCCCACAGCCCTGCCTGCACCCTGTACAATCTGGGACCCCTCGGGGGATGTCAGACTGCAGGTTCAGGTCTGATCCTAAATTCCTACATTTTTCTACATGGGGACATCCCTCTCACAATCCGGGACTGCTGGCTTCCAATCGCTCACCTACCTGCCTGCCTGATCACCCCTTTAGCACTCTCCTGACAGCCTGATGGATGCCTCACTGCATCTCTGCGGGCCCAATTGCTCCCTACTGCCCTCCCCTGCATGCAAATGTCAGGTGATCATAATAATCTGGCCACTCAATATATACCATGACGGCCTCCTTCATATACTATGTATGGTGACTTCCTCATTCATATGTACCATGATGGCCTCGTTTATATGTACCGTGACAACCTCATTCATACATGGATGCTCAACTACTGAGCCGTGTCGGGGAGTCAATCTTCATTTATGAGTATACAATATCTTCCTTTCCTGGATGAATCACAACTAAACTCATTGATTCATTTATAATCACCATATACACTTCACTGATTGAAAATATTTCTTCAGAGCGTTATAGTGTCTATTTGCCTTCATCATTTTACTGAATCTAATTGTCTGACTAAAGAGAAAGTTTTAAAACTGAATAAAATATTTGTAAACAGAATCCAGAGTAAAGCCTGTGTCTTTGTCCAGGTCTGTCTCACATGCACACGGGATTACATGGGGCAGAGCAGAGAGATCTGGGAGAGAAGAAATCCTTCATGGGTAATGGGGCTGCCTGCTAAGGAGCTTGATGCTGCATTGGGTTTACGGTGGGAAATGCAAATACAAGGGCCACCATTGTGCAGCTCACGGTTCTGAGTGGCTTTGCTGACCGCCTGCCTCATAGGAGAAACTCTAAGGAGGCTGATTTCACACTATGGGTGGATTGAGGGGCAATCTCTATCTGAGCAAGGGACTTAAAAAGAGACCAAAGTAGAAATGAGAGACAGGCTAAAATGACTGGAAGAATCGGGCACAGAGAAACCTGCCAAGGCTTCCTGATGTCATGGTTTTGATCACGGGGACCCAAGCGGCTTAGGTCCTCCCCTTCTTCAGGTATTGTCAGCACCTCCTCAGGTGGCTGGAAGAGCCATGAGCTTCATGCTCCTGGTGGGAAAAAGTCTTGACAACTTGACAGATCTGTGCAGGTTCCTTTGAATACACACTTTGGAATCAGTTGGTGTCGTACCCCACCAGCTCTTTGGGGAAAACAATGCAGCAATGGGCCTGCTTAGATGACAAGAGCACATTTCACTGCAGAGATCCTTTAGGTAAGAAGAAAGAAACCCTTGCAGATGGCTCTTATCCCTGGAGAGGTTTTAACCCCGCCTTTACCACAGACATCTAAGGTCCTGGACCTCCAAGTCTCAATCACCCCTTTCCTCAATCACTTGGGCTCATCAAGCTGCAAAGACACCCTGCCTCTCTATCCTCTATCACCAGGCACCCCAAAACTCACTGCCAGGGTGCTCCTCAGCCTCCACTTGGTGCCTCCTTTGTGGGCATTTTTTTCCAATTGCAGTCTCTGTATTACAGGTCTTGGGGCTCTGGCAAGTTGACATTTTGTGTTTCTATGGTGCTTGGAGGGAAAGTTGTAAATGCCAGATCCAGACCCACCTTAGGAAACATGTAGAGCCAAATTTGCCCTGACCAAAGCTGCACCTTGACAACCCTGGCCCTCACTCTGGACACTGTGATTCCTGGACTATCGCCTGTGTGTTCATCCGAACACCAGCCCAATCGTCTTTTCTACCCTTCTGCAGGCTGGAGTCCTCAGCCTGTGCCTGAGGACCTGAACCCTCCCTAGTCCTCCTACATTCTCTTCATCCTAAACCAAGGCTACTGTGACCAAAGCACAGGTTCAGGTACCTGCTGCAACAAAATCCTAACTGGTGAAACCGGTGCTGGTGCGAAAGGAAAGAGGCTTATTTAGGTTCCAGGCCTGGGAGAATGATGGACTGACCTCTCAAAAAGCATCCCTTCTCCCTGCTCAAACCTGGAGTTCCAATAGCTATATGGAGGGAAGGGCTCCCTCCCCCGCTTTCTATCTAAGTAACTTGCCAGCTTTTGGCCTTCCTTCTTGGGCCCTATCCATTCATCTTCCTAGTTTTTGGTGCACTTGGTGTGCGCCAAAAGATACTCCCCCTTTGCCATCTTGGCCAATGGTGAGAATCCCTAGTGTTCCCTTACTATCTAGGAGAGTGGTTGGCAAACTGCTGCTCACGAGCCACACGCGGCTCTTTGGCCCCTTGAGTGTAGCTCTTCCACAAAATACCCACTTCTGCGCATGGGCTGCGAAGTTTCAATCGTACTGTATGAGCGACAACACGTGGATTCATCAAGGGGCCAAAGAGCCGCATGTGGCTCGCGAGCCGCAGTTTTCCGACCACTGATCTAGAGTCAGCGGGCAGAGTGTTGCCTCAGGACCCACAGACAGGAAGCCTGGAGATGGCACAAACCTCATTCCACCTTCTGATGCGGGACACAGCACCCAGACATGACTGGGCTCTGTATGAGGACGAATGGATCCTGGTGCAGCCCCTGCATGGCCCACCCCTTTGAAGTGGCCAGCTAGGCTGTACTCACCCTGCTTCTGGCTGCCTTGTGCTCCAACTGACTGTCTTACCATAACGCTAACACCCTGTATGCTTCTCTTCTCCCTGCTTTTCCAATGGTTACAGTTTCCCATCCCTCTTCTGTCCAGGTCCTCACCCCTTTCTTCCACCCTTGGCAGCCCTTGGTTTTTAAAGGATATTTGACCCACAGGTCTCTCTAGGTTTCTGCTTATGCTCAGAGGCCAACCCAAGGTAACAGTGCCCAACAGAACACAGAAGATAGATTTATTTCCCATTTCTCTGTACCCTGTGTCTGTACTCCATTGGGAAAGGAAAATGGCAACAGATGAGGACAGAAATATTTGCACTGTTGTGTGTGTCTCCCTGGCAGGCCCTGGGTGACCACGGGGCACTGAAGGCATTGGGTATGGGGGCGCATATACGGTTTGGCATCTGTTTGTCTACCAGCATTGGGGCTCCATCCCATTGCCTTTAAGGAGTTTGACACCTCATGTACCATCAAGTTTCTATAACAGAAGATCTTTGAAAAATCTCTGGGATCTCTTCCCTACTTGTGAGGTGAAATTGCATGTGGAATTGCAACAATATTGGTGGTTAGGATCCTTCCAGCTTCTAGCAAGTTGTTGGTCATGTATGACACATGAAATTGTTCAGTGTTTCTGCCAGTATTAGTGAGGAGACCTTAAAGATTTCCTTTGTCCTGATTTGCCAACAGTTTATTTACACAATCTCTAACAGTCCTGGAGACCAGAAGCTGGAAATGCATATCACTGAGCTGGAATCTTGTGTGTGTCCGGAGGACACTGCTCCCTTCCCAGACTCCCTGGGAGAATTTATTCTTGCCTCTCTCCTCTCCTCTCCCTCTCTCTCAAGAAAACGTGAGATTACACGTTACACAGAGGGACCACCCAAAAATCCAGAGTAGTCTTTCCATCAAATCACCTATAACGTCATCACGGTTGCAAAGTGCCTTCTGCAAGGAAATGTAACAGTTATAGGTTCCAGGGCTAAACCTCAGCATATCTTTACCGGACAATGATTATTCCTACCACTGTAATCATAGAACTTCAAAATGTCTTTATTCATATTATAAAACGCTTTTAAAATGACCTGTTCCATTCCTGTGTTCTTGAATGGGATAAGTGTTGTCACCTCAGTTGAAGCTCTTCATGGTCCCAGCTCTAGAGGAGGGTACCATGGCTTCCCACCCCCTTGGACATTTGTGTTGTCAGACATCCTTCCAGACAATCTGGTTCCATTGGAATGGAAATGGGGCTCTGCACTGGTGCATAGGCTCCTTGGCCTGGAGCAATCCCTAAGGCTGTGGAGTTTGCTCATGTCAGATCTGTGACTCTGTGAGAAGCCAGCCTTCCAGGTCTGAAATCATTCCTGGGACTGAAGGGCACAGACATGCTCATGATGTCTTCCAAAGATTCAGTTACTTCATTTACGAAAGACAAAATTTTAGAATGTCTAATGGACAATTTGACTACATTTCTTGTGAATGGATTTCAAGTATTTCTGACAAATTAATGATGTGTCCAATGAACCAGTCACCAACTTTCATAAATCAGAAGTTGTCTATTTTTCTTTATTTCTGATTAAATTTATTGTGGTGATATTGGTTTGCCAAACCATACTGGTTTCAATAAAACACCATCTGTGAACTGCATTTTTGCCCATTGCCCCAAGGAAAGTCTCCTTTTGTCATCCAGAAGTTTCCTGTTGAATAAGAATCTTATTTTTAGCCGAAACCGGTTTGGCTCAGTGGATAGAGCGTCGGCCTGAGGACTGAAAGGTCCCAGGTTCGATTCCGGTCAAGGGCATGTACCTGGGTTGCGGGCGCATCCCCAGTAGGAGATGTGCAGGAGGCAGCTGATCGATGTTTCTCTCTCATCTATGTTTCTAGCTCTCTATCTCTCTCCCTTCCTCTCTGTAAAAAATCAATAAAATATATTAAAAAAAAAGAATCTTATTTTTAAAAGAGAATATTGTTCCATTTGAGCTTGCATTGGCTGAAGAAATGAGGATGGATTACAGAATAGCGTCACCCATGGCATTAACAGATAGTTAAACCAGAGAGAGGAAAAAAAAAATGGGAAAAGCAGGGAGAGAGTCAGCTTGCTTAATCTTCTCACACAGCCTGTGGACCTATAGCCTTGGGACCCTTTCCCTGTCCTCACCTCAGGGAGTCACCGAGTAGGTGGGAGAGTTGCATGAACCCCCTCAGAGGGTTGAGTGCAAAGAGCTACCAGGGAAGGGACTAGAGTAACAGCTTCTTTGAAAATCCATCCTCATTAGCAACAAAACAATGGATTGGAAGATTTGATTTTGTTAAGATGTCTATGATATCCAAAGCAATCTAGAGTTTCAATGTAATGTATTATAATCCCAATGGCATTTTATTAAAGAAATAGAAAATCTAATTCTCAATTTATAGGAGACCACAAGGGAACCTGAGGAGCCAAAACAATCTTCAAAAAGACCTGCATTTCCTGATTTCAAAATACATTACAAAGCTAAGCTAAAAATACAATGGTACAGGAATAAAACCAGACATATAGACCAATGGAACCAAACAGAGAGCCCAGAAATAAACCCTCCTATCTACACTAATAAAAGAGAAACATGGTAATTGGCGTACAACCGCTACCCTTTTCATTGGCTAATCAGTGAGATATGCAAATTAACTGTCAGCCAAGATGGCGGCCGGCAGCCAGGCAGCTTGAAACTAACATGAGGCTTGGTTGCCTCAGTGACGGAGGAAACCAACGTTCCCCGCCTGCCTTGCAGGCCTCTGAGCCTGCAGTTTAAGAAACTCTGTAATAAATACCGCCAGACTTCAGCCAGCAGATTCACAACATTGTAAGCAAAGGCCAGAAACCTACTTTCAGCTGCGGAGGCCTAAGAGCTGGGGCCAAGCCTCAAAGCTAAAGCTGGCCCAGAATAAAAAAAGAAAAAGAAAAAAAGGAGCAGTTGGGAGCTTCAGTCACCCCCAGCCTGAAAACAGCCCTCAGCCCCTCACCCAGACTGGCCAGGCACACCAGTGGGGACCCCCACCTTGAAGGATGTGTGACCAGCTGCAAACAGCCATCATCCCCTCACCCAGGCTGGCCAGGCACCCCAGTGGGGACCCCCACCCTGATCCAGGACACCCTTCAGGGCAAACCAGCCGGCCCCACTCTTGCACTAGGCCTCTACCCTATATAGTAAAAGGGTAATATGCCTCCCAGCACTGGGATCAGCGGAGCCGTGAGGCCTCCCGGCACCGGGATAAGCGTGACAGGGGGCAGCGCCCAAACCCCCTGATTGCCCTGTGGCTCTGTGTGTGACAGGGGGCGGGGCCACAACCTCCCTATCCACCCTGCTCTGTTCGTGACAGGGGAAGGCGCCCCAACCCCCTGATCAGCCCTGCTCTGTGCCTGATAGGGGGGAGCTCCCCAACCCCCCCACCCCCCATGGGCCCTGCTCTGTGTGTGACGGGGTAGAGCCATAACCTCCCCATTGGCCCTACCCTGAGTGTGAGAGTGGCGGCGCCCCAACCCCCTGATTGGCCCTGCTCTGTGGGTGATAGAGGGCGGTGCCCCAACCCCCTGATGGGCCCTACTCTGTGAGTGACAGGGGGCGGTGCCCCAACCCCCTGATTGGCCCTGCTCTGTGCATGACAGCGGGTGGCGCCACAACCTCCCTATCGACCCTGCCTTGAGTGTGACAGGGGACGGTGCCCCAACCCCCCAATCGGCCCTACCCTGAGCGTGACTGAGGGTGGCATCACAACCTCCCAATCTCCCTGCTCTGTGCATGACAGGGGGCGGTGCCCCAACTCCTCAATCGGCCCTGCTCTGAGCCCGACCAGGGGCTGAACCTAGGGATTGGGCCTGCCCTCTGCCACCCGGGAGCAGGCCTCAGCCAGCAGGTCGTTGTCTCCCGAGGGGTCCCAGACTGCGAGAGGGCACAGGCCGGGCTGAGGGACCGCCCCCTCCCCCCCGAGTGCACAAATTTTTGTGCACCGGGCCTCTAGTGTATATATATGGTCAAGTGATCTCCAACAAGGGTGCCAAGTCTGGTCAATGCGGAAAAGACAGAGTTTAACAAAAGGTATTGGGAAAATGGTATATTCACATGTAAACAAACCTTATACCATATACAAATATTAACACAAAATAGACTAAAGATCTTAATGTATGACCCAAAACTGTAACTCTCACATGTGGATAGCCATGTGCAAAGCTTTCCAACAGATTTGGCTATGGTTTCTTAGATAGGATACCAAAAACTCATGGAACAAAGGCAAATAGAAAATGGGCCTAGATAAAGATTAAAATGTATTGCTCATCAAAAGTAACAATCAAGTGAGTAAAAGTGAATCAAAAGAATGAGAAAATGAATTTGCAAATCGCATATATCTTTTAATGGTTAACATCTAGGGTACATAAAGAAACCTTACAATTCAACAACAACAAAAAGAGCCCAAATGATCTGATTTTTTTAAAAAAGACATTTCTCCAAAGAAGACTTACAAATGGCCAACAAGCTTGTGAAAAAAATGCCCAATATTGTTATCACTAATCACTAGAGAAATCCAATGCAAACAATAGTAGAGTATCACAGCACACCCATTAGGATCAGAAACACAGAAAGTAACCTGTGTTGGCACAATTTGGAGAAATTAGAGTCTGGCCCATTGTTTGTGGAAATGCAAAATAGTGCAGCTGCTACAGAAAACAGTTCGTCGGTTCCTCTAGAAATAAGAAATAGACTTACTATGTGGTCCAGCAATCCCAAAAGAATTGAAAGCAGAATTTTGACAAGATATCCATTTTCATTGCAACATTATGCACAAAAGCCAAGTGGTAGAAGCAATCCAATTGTCCATGGACAGATTAATGGAAAAGAAAATGTAGTATATGCATATTTAATGGAATATTACACAGTCTTAGAACAAAAGGTAATTCTGGATATTATGCTATGTGAAACAAGCCAGTCAGAAGAATACAGAAATGACATGATTCCACTTTATGTAAGGTGTCTCAAGTATTCAAATTTAAGGAAATAAAAGAGGAATGGTCATTGCAGGTTAGGCAGGAGGAGAGAATGGGGACTTTCATTCAATGGGTATAGAGTTTGAGTTGCACTGATGATAAAGTGCCAGAGATCTGTTTTACAACAATGAAAAAAAAATACATATATATATATATACCACTACTGAACTGTACACTGGCTTTTGGTTCATGATGGTAAATTTAATGTTATGTATTTTTAAATACTTTTGTATAAAGATTTTTAAGGACAACTTTGGGGTTAAAAACCTTGAGGCTTGTGGAAACATTCTGCCTCAACAGGGGAAGTTCTATCTGAGTGTGATCAGTATAACGTGTGTGTGGTTTGTGGGGTTCATTTCCTGTTTCCAACCGCTTTTTTTCAGTCCCAAGCAGTTGGTCTTGGTGTCTCTGAGCCCCTCCAGAGCCTGAGATGGTGGAGAGGACTCAAAGCTCCAATGTTTCTCAGTATCTGTGGGCCCAGGTGGGAGGGGAAAGGTTTGGCAGCGCTGGGAACACTGGTCAAGGAGATTGAGTCTGGAGGGCCGGACAGGTCAAATGTTCCAGAGAGCTAAAGAGTGTCAGGTGTAAAATAAAGGGCCAAAGAGGACAGGCATGACGGGGCGGGAGGCATCTGAGATGAGCCGTGTTGGGGACTTTCCATTTCAGTTCTATGTGATCATTGAAGCTTTCCTTTGTTTAAGAAACTTTTGCCTTTTCTGAAGATATTAAAATTGAGTTAGTTCCCTAATGTTGAAGCATGTAGTCTGTGGCAGAAGAGGGGGAGGAGGAGACTCCCATGGCATTAACAGGTGGTTAAGGCAAAGGGAAAGATTTTAAGGGGCACAAACAATGTCTCTCAGTAGGTTAACTTCTTTCCCATGAACAAGCTTCAGATAAGGGGAGCACTGAACCCTCTCAGAACATCTGAGAGCTGTAAAGTCACAGAAAGGAAACCAGGCAACTGTGTTTTTGGAAAAGCAACCGCCCTAACCACAAAGAGAGCCGAATGGCCCACTTAGGACTGCCTTCATTCTTTTAACATTTATTTATTTAATTAATTTTTGTAGTCCTTACTCAAGGATATTTTTCCATTGATTTTGTTTGTTTGTTAGAGAGAGTAGAGGAGAGGGAGGGGAGAGAGAGATAGAGATAGAGGGGAGGGAGAAACATTGATGTAGAGAGTCACATGGATTGGTTGCCTCCTGCACGTGGGTCCTGCCCTTGACCATGAATCTAACCTGAGATCCTTGTGTCCAGATGTTGCTTCAACCACTGAACCTAACCAGACAGGGGCTAGGACTGTTTTCATTCTGTATTCAGGTATACTGTTGGCATTTGCATTCAGAGACATACATTAAAAATAATTTTTTTGATGGCAAATACACATGTAAATTTACTATCTTAACTATTTTAAGGTACCATTTAATGGTATTAAATACATTCACATTGTGCAAACATCACCACCAGCCATCTCCATAACTCTTTTCATCTCATAATACTGCAACACTACCTTTTAAACAAAAAATCCCCATTTCCTCCTCTCCCAGCCCCTGACAACCACCATTACACCTTGTGTCTTTCGGATTTTGATTAATGTAAGCCCTGAATAATTAGAATCATAAAATATTTTTTTTGTTTTGTGCCTTATTTCACTTAACATTACATCCTGAAGTTTTATCCATGTTGTAGCATATTACAGAATTTCCCTTCTTAAAGGCTGAGCAATATTCCATTGTTTATGTATACCACATTTTGCTTACCCATTCATCCATGCATGGACACTAGGGTTATTAGGTCTGATCAAATAGTTGAATTGATACCCCTCCCCTGGGAACTGACCTTTACAATGGACATTCCACTTGCTAAGACCATCCTCTCTCCCCTCCAGAGTTTCCCAGAATCCGGACCTGCACAGAGAATTCTCCACCCAGAAAAAGCCCATCTAGGGTCCTTTAAAAACCTCTGACTCCCCATCTTTGGAGGCTGGTGTGGTTTTGGGGTTCAGCCCATCTAGTATTTAGATGACCTAATCCTATAAATATAGGATAATATGCAAATTGACCTTAATGGTGGAACAACCAAAATGACCGCTCGACCAGTCACTATGAGGTGCACTGACCACCTCTCAGTCCATTCCCCTGGCCAACAGGCTCCCATCGCCTGATGGCAAATGGAGAACTGGGGGTGGGTGGCAGGGGATGCAGGCAGCATCAGGCCAAGTCCCCCACCCTGCTGGTTGCCCCCCACACAGAGGGTGACCTGTGGTGGGGGCGGAGCTGGCAAGTAGGTGGGAACAGCCTACCTCTTGGTTTCTCCCCCAGCCAGAAGGCTCCAATCATCCATTGGCAAATGAGAAACCGGGGGTGGGTGGCAATGGGGGGAGGGCGGTCCAGCTGCCAGCAGCTAGGAAAAATGGCCCTGATCACAGGCCAGGCCTAGGGACCGTACCTGTGCATGAATTTCATGCGCTGGGCCTCGAGTCTCTCCCTCTCTCTCTCTCTCTCTCTCTCTCTCTCTCTCTCTCTCTCTCAATATCCTATCTAATAAAAGAGAAAAATGGTAATTGGCGTACGACGATACCCTTTTCATTGGCTAATCAGGGCTATATGCAAATTAACTGCCAACTATGATTGGCAGTTAACTGACAACTAAGATTGACAGTTAACTGCCAACAAGATGGCGGTTAATTTGCATATGTAGGCACAAAGCAGGGAAGTGAAAGGGAAAGCAGGAAGAAGCCCCCTGCCACTGACAGTGATCGGAAACCCAGGGGGGAGCTGAGAGCTGGGGGGCAGGGCAAAGGCGGCCTGGGGCCGCCTTTGCCCTGCCCCCCAGCCATGGTCGGAGAATCAGGTGCCTTTTCCGCCCTGGCCAGTGATAGCAGGAAGTAGGGGTGGAGCCAGCGATGGGAGCTGGGCATGGTCGAAGCTGGCAGTCCCGGGAGCTAGGGGTCCCTTGCCTGGGCCTAAAGCGGAGCCCATGATCGCGGGGCCGCTGCAGCTGCGGGTCCCCACTGCCCGGGCCGGACGCCTAGGCCAGAGGCGTCAGGCCTGGGCAAAGGGCCGATCCTGCGATTGGAGGGTGATGGGGGTCAACGCCTGAGGGCTCCCAGTATGTGAGAGGGGGCAGGCTGGGCTGAGGGACACTCCCCTCCCCACACACACCCAGTGCACGAATTTCGTGCACCGGGCCCCTAGTATATATATATATATATATATATATATATATATATATATATATATAAGCAACCTACACAACTTACAGCCTAAGCAACCATTACAGCAGAACAAGTGGAACTACAGGAACAACCAGTCGCTATGATGGGCACTGAGCAGGTGAGTGGTTAGGGGCAAGCAGGCAGGTGAGCAGTTAGTGGCGAGGGGACCCAGATTGCGAGAGGGATGTCTGACTGCCAGATGTCTGATTACAGAGATTGGGCCTAAATTGGCAGTCAGACATCCCCCCAGGGGTCCCAGATTGTGAGAGGGTGCAGGCCAGTCTGAGGGACTCCCCCCTCCCATGCACAAATTTCATGCACCAGGCCTCTAGTAAATTTATAATCCCTTACCACTTTGGCCTTGTGTGTTCCTCCTTTGGCAACCCTAACATTTGGTGCTAAAATCCAAGGTGGTTCTATTGGGGAACCATTGCCCCAGCTTCGGTCACCTTGAGTTTGTTACTCATAGAACAGTAGACAGCAGCAGCTGGACCTGAGCTTACCTCCAACTCCTACACTGGTGACATGAGAGCCAGCCTCGATTAGGCCTCCTCCCTTATGGGCCCACCCGAACCAGCCAAGGAAGATGCTGGATTGGGAATCTCTCCTTCTTCCTTGCTGACCCTCCATCCCACACTGGCCAATCTTCTCTAGGTGAGTGATGTTTCACAATTTCCCTCATCTGGTGTCTTCTGCCCATTCTCTCTCACTGACTTCTCAAAAGTCTCTAGTCTTAAAAGTCCTAGTGTTAGGTCAGAGGACTCCTCAGCCATTTGGCTTTGGGTCCTTCTGTATTGGGGATGCCCAGTCCAGAGGGTCAACTCTCAATTCTCATGGTGATTTGTTTAGCAGCGGGGATGCCTGCCCTAAACAACCACCTTTGGATTTGTAGTCTGTCACTTACTCTTCTATCACAGGCTACACTACACTCCCTCTGCACACTCATGGGGGAGATCATGCCCAAGCACCTCATTTTCTTTTGTAACACTGTTTGGCCACAATATAAACTGAATAATAAGTCTCAGTGGCCTGAAAAGGGTACTTTCAATTTTAGCACATTGCACAATTTAGATAATTGCTGTCAGCGCAACGGAAAATGGTCAGATTCCCTATGTCCAGGCCTTTTTCACCCTTTGGTCCTGACCTTCTCTCTGTCAGTCCTGCTGTACCCATCAGATCCTTCTCCTTCACACAAAACATCATACTCCTAACACTTCTGATTCTGAATCTACTTTTTACCCAGCAGACCACCAACCTCCACCCTTTTACACATCCCAGCTCTCATCTGCAATAGATTCTCAAAACCCAGATTCTCCTAACCAGCAACCACCTTCTCCACCAGCCCCCAGAGCCCAAATCTCAAGAACGCAAGCTCCAAAACAGCCCTTTCCCTCCTAACACTTGCTCTCGGGTCACCGAAATACCACCCTTCTCACAGCCTCTTCTATCCCACATCCGTTTTACCCCTGAGTGAGGTAGTAGGAACTGAGGGTATTGTGGTCAATTATTACAAAGTTAATGAAATCACTCAAGGCCCTGATGAAAGCCCAGCTCTTTTTATCTTCCACCTCACAAAGGCCTTACAGAAATTTACCACCTTAGACTCCACCTCCCCAGAGGAGCCCTTCTTCCAAACACCCATTTTATATCCCAATCAGCCACCGACATAATCCACAAACTTCGAAAATAGACACAGGTCCACAAACCCCTCAAAAGGACTTCGCTAATCTGACCTTTAAGGTCTTTAATAATAGAGACGAGGAGACCCAAATCAAAAAAGAAAGGAGAGGTCAGGCCAAGGCTGAGGCACAGATGAAGGCCTTCTAGCTCCTAGCCACCACTCTCATGAACCCCAAACAAAGTGCCGGTCCTCCTACCGAGGGTAGTCAGAGGCTAAGCTTCCTCTAGGCCAGTGGTTCTCAACCTTCCTAATGCTGTGACCCTTTAATACAGTTCCTCATGTTGTAGTGACCCCCAACCATAACATTATTTTCCTTGCTACTTCATAACTGTAATGTTGCTACTGTTATGCATTGTAATGTAAATATCTGATAGACAGGATGTATTTTCATTGTTTGCAACCCACAGGTTGAGAACCGCTGCTAGGCCCATGCTCCAAATACAATAAGGAAGGACACAGCCAAGTCCTGCTCAAACCCAAGACCCAAGCCTGGACCCTGCCCAAGGGGAGGAAGGGAAAGCCACTGGAAATCAGATTTTAGTCCAGTTTCTCCAGGTCAGACCTCAGCCAGTCCAGCAAGGCCACCCTCTCTGGACCCGGTTTTGAGCTCCCAGACCTTCTAGGACAGCCACCAAAAACTGAAGCTGCCCAGGCCCGGACAAGGCCCCACAAAGTTACATCACCAGAACAGAGCCTCAGGTAATGATTGTGGTGGCAGGTAAGGCAATCTCCTTTTTAATGACACTGGAGCCACTTATTCTGCCCTTTCCAAATTCACTGGGACCCTTATCCCCTTCTCAGTCTCTATTATGGGAGTTGATGGATTAGTCTCACAGCCATTAGCCACCTCACCTCTACACTGCATCTTACTAGACACCCCCATTTACTCTTTTCTCATTCTACCTCGGTGCCTGGCCAGGACTACTGTGCATCTCCTCATAAAGCCCAGTTGTCACAAACCATAGTCACCTACCCCAGTTTCACTCCCACCCCACAAAGCTGCACCAGTCCTTAGATATAAATGTCTTATCCTTGACTGTTCCCTCCTCTAAACAAGAAATTCTCTCCTTTCTCAGGCTTGCTGGGTACTCTCACCTCTGAGTTCCCAACTTCAGTTTTCTCCCAAAGCCCCTCTATGACACAGAAAGGGAACACTCACTGAGCCTTTAGATTCCCAAGGCCAGCATTCTCACCCCTTTCATGCTCTGAAAACTTCTCTGACACCAGGGCCTTCTCTCACACACCCCCCTTCCCAAAGAACACCTTTCTTTATTGCAAAACTACGAACGCTTACTTAATAGTCTGGCTACTATCAGAAGCTAAACTCATTATCACCCGAACCTTAACATATCATCTCTAAGGAAAAATGTGGCAATTTCAAATCCAAGTAGCCAGAAGCCTGGGGACAGGCTTCTGGGCCTGCTCCCTTCTCCCTCCACCTTTTCTCCAGCATCATATGCCTATACATAATTTTCCAAAGTCTTTGGTAACCTAAAGGCTTTGGAGCATTACTGGGTTAAATAATAAACATCTAAATATTTTAAAATAGCATAAAAATACTGAAATATTGATTGCAAGACAGGTTTTAATTCACCTGCTCCTAGCTTCTATTACAGAAGGTCTCTTGTACTTTGTTGAATGTATATATTTTTTAAAGTAACAGTGTGTTTAAAGTGTATTCATAAATGTCAGTCTAAGAAATACTGGCTGCTTTTTGGTTATCATTGGAAAATTATTGTTTTTAAGAGTTAAGAATTATAATTAATTTGGAAATAAATTGTATGGTTTTGGTAATAGAAGGCATGAGGCATGGACATGCATTTTGAAGGGAAAAGAAAGTGAGTTAATGTTTCTGAAAGTGGTAAGAATGTTTGTGAAAATTGTAAAAATGTTAGTGAAAGTTGTAAGAAGGTTTGTGAAAGCTATAGAGGTTCGTAGGGAGAAATGTTAAAAATAAGTTATATACCAGTAAATGACACAAGCCAGTAAGCCAGGACAAGCAGAATGTGGAAACTGAGATAGTAAAACAGAAGTTTGCAGCCATCTAGAAAACCCCATCTTCTCTAAACCAAGGACACTTAAGAGTAAATATTTGAGGATAAACCTCATCTCTCTATATAAAAGAGTAATATGCAAATCGACCAAACGGTGGAACAACCAGAATGACCACTCAACCAGCTGCTATGAGGCACACTGACCACCTCTCAGTCCCTTTCCCAGGCTGGCAGGCTCCCATCACCTGTTGGTGAATGGGGAACTGGGGGTGGATGGCAGGGGACACAGGTGGCATCAGGCTAAGGCCCCAACCCCGCCAGTCACCCCACGCACAGAGGTTGACCTGCAACGGGGGTGGGGCAGTGAGTGGGCAGGAATGGCTGACCTCTTGGTTCCTCCCCCCAGCCGGCAGGCTCTGATCGCCCAATGGTGAATGGGGAACCGGGAGTGGGTGGTGGCAGGGGGCAGGGCCGGCTGCTAGCAGCTGGAGAAGATAACCCTGATTGCAGGCCAGGTACTGGGCCTCTAGTTTTGGTATATTACACTACAGCCCTCCAAACTAATGTCTTTTTCCTTCCACAAGACCATTTATCATAATTCTTGTTCTTCTAGTGTATGCCCCAGTAATATTAAAATTGATAATTCATTTTGTCTCCACCAGATTACAAGTCCTACTTGTGCTCAGGAAATACCAGCCCTAGACACCATCATAACCTTCTTTTGAGCTCAGGCCTCATTGCCCCTTTGACCCCCAGAGCAAGGATGATGGGCCAGGGTCAGGTATAGATCATCACTGGGCCAGAAAGCTCTAGATGCTAGCCTGGGGCAAAACTGGGAAAACAAGAACCTCGTCCCCAGGATAACCTATCCTCCCCTAGAAAATAACTAGTGAAGCAACTAAGACCCCTGATCTATTCTTCCCTAAAGATAACATCTAGGTCTCAGTTGCTGTTCAGCTCCAGGCCCAGAAAAGCAGAAAAAACCAGACAAGTGATGCTGTGGCAGCCTCAGGACCAGCTTTTACCTCCCAAGTCACTCAACAGGACCGTTTTCGAGCCTTCACCAACCAGTCTCTTGGGGAAATCATGCTGCAGTGACCCCTCGTCTGGCCCACTACTATCAAAGTCCATTCCCTGTGATCTCAATGTTCCCACTCAGCAGGAAGTAAATACAGAAGATATGACCGTCATCCCCATTCCATATAACAAAAAGGCTGGAATGTTAGGTCTGATCAAATCATTGAATCGATACCCCTCCCCTGGGAACTGACATTTAGGCCACTTCAAAATGCACATTCCACTTGGTTAGACCACATTCCACTTGCTAAAACCATTACTTTTCCCCTCCGGAGTTTCCCAGAATCCAGACCTGCACGGAGAATTCTCCACCCAGAAAAAGCCTATCTAGGGTCCTTTAGAAGCCTCTGACTCCCAGTCTTTGGGGGCTGGTGTGATTTTGGGGGCTCAGCCCCTCTTGTATCCAGATGACTTAAAAAATGAATAAACTTTTACCACTTTGGCCTTGTGCATTCCTCCTTTGGTGACCCTAACAAGGGTTACTTTCACATTTTAGCTACTTTGAATAAATCTTCTATGAGCATGTTTGTACAAATACCTATTAGAGACCTTGCTGTCAACTTCAGTGTGTACCCAGAAGTGGAATTGCTGGGTTATACGGTAATTCTATATTTAACTTTTTGAGGAACCTCCACACTGCTTTCCAAAGCGGTGTAGCATCTTACATTCCTACCAACAGTGCACAATCTTTCCAAACTCTCCACATTGTTGCCAACACTTGTCATTTTCTAGTGTTTTTGTTATATAATATACAAGATGTGGGTGTGAGATGGAATCTCATTGTATTTCTAAGTCTTATTTTTTTTTAAATTGAAGCATAACTGACTACAATATTCTAATAGATTCAAGTGTTCAACATAATAACTAGATATTTACTTACATTACAAAATAATCAGCATGATAGTTCCTGTGACTGTCTGTCACCATACAAAGTTATTTCAACATTCCTGATTATATTCTCTGTGCTGTTTCGTATATAACAGTGACATCTTTACTTTATAACTGGAAGTTGGCACCCTTTAAACCTCTTCACCAATTTTTACCATTCTCCCAATGACATCTCTCCAGAAACCGCCAGTTCATTTGCTGCATCTATGAAACTGATTTGGTTTTGTTTTGAAAACCAAAAGTAAGGCTTAAATCAAACAAGTCAGGCTGAAAATCAAAAGTAAGGCTTAAATCAACCCAGTCAGGCTGAAAACCAAAGGTAAGGCCTAAATCAACGAAGTCAGGCTGAAAACTAAAGGTGAGGCTTAAATCTACCAAGTCATGCTGAAAAAAAAAATAAGGCTTAAATCAACAAAGTCAGGGTAAAAACAAAAAATAAGGCTTAAATCAACCAAGTCAGGCTGAAAACAAAAAATGGAGGCCTAAATCAACAAAGTCAGGTTGAAGAAAAAAATAAGGCTTAAATCAACCAAGTCAGGCTGAAAACAAAAAATAAGGCTAAACTCAACCAAGTCAGGCTAAAAACCAAAGTAAGGCTTTAATCAAACAAGTCAGACTGAAAACCAAAGGTAAGGCTTAAATCAACCAAGTCAGGGTGAAACAAAAAATAAGGCTTAAATAAACCAAGTCAGGCTAAAAACCAAAAGTACGGTTTTAATCAACGAAGTCAGACTGAAAACCAAAAGTAAGGCTTAACTCAACCAACTCAGGCTGAAACCAAAAATACTAAGGCCTAAATCAACAAAGTGATGCTGAAAACCATAGGTAAGGCTTAACACAACCAAGTCAGGCTGAAAACAAAAAGTAAGGCTTAAATCAATCTAGTCAGGCTGAAAACCAAAGGTAAGGCTTAAATTACCCAAGTCAGGCTGAAAACCAAAGATAAGGCTTAAATCAACGAAGTCAGGCTGAAAACCAAAGATAAGGCTTAAATCAAAAAAGTCAGGCTGAAAATAAAAAACTAAGGCCTAAATCAAAAAAGTCAGGGTGAAAAAAAAAAAAATAAGGCTTAAATCAACCAAGTCAGGCTGAAAACCAAAGGTAAGGCTTAAGTCAATGAAGTCAGGGTGAAAACAAGAAGTAAGGCTTAAATGAAACAAGTCTGGCTAAAAAGAAAAAACAAAGGCCTAAATCAACAAAGTCAGGCTGAAAAACAAAGGTAAGGCTTAAATCTACCAAGTCAGGCTGAAAACAAAAAACTCAGGCCTAAATCAACAAAGTCAGGCTGAAAATCAAAGGTAAGGCTAAAATCAAGAAAATGAGGCTGAAAACCAAAGGTAAGGCTTAAATCAATGAAGTCAGGGTGAAAACAAGAAGTAAGGCTTAGCCAAAACCGGTTTGGCTCAGTGGATAGAGTGTCGGCCTGCGGACTGAAGGGTCCCAGGTTCGATTCCGGTCAAGGGCATGTACCTGGGTTGCGGGCACATCCCCAGTGGGCGCTGTGCAGGAGGCAGCTGATCGATGTTTCTCTCTCATCGATGTTTCTGACTCTCTATCTCTCTAACTTCCTCTCTGTAGAAAATCAATAAAATATATTAAAAAAAAAACAAAAAAAAGAAGTAAGGCTTAAATCAACCAAATCAGGCTGAAAACAAAAAGTTAGGCTTAAATCAACAAAGTCATGCTGAAAACCAAAGGTAAGGCTTAAATCTACCAAATCAGGCTGAAAACAATAAACTAAGGCCTAAATCAACAAAGTCAAGCTGAAAACCAAAGATAAGGCTTAAATGAACCAAGTCAGGCTGAAAACCAAAGGTAAGGCTTAAATCAACCAAGTAAGGCTGAAAAGAAAAAAACTAAGGCCTAAATCAACCAAGTCAGGCTGAAAATCAAAGGTAAAGGCTTAAATCAATGAAGTCAGGTGAAAACAAAAAACTAAGGCCTAAATCAACAAAGTCTGGCTGAAAACCAAAGGTAAGGCTTAAATCAACCAAATCAGGCTGAAAACAAAAAGTAAGGCCTAAATCAGCCAAGTCAGGCTGAAAACCAAAGGTAAGGCTTAAATGAACCAAGTCAGGCTGAAAACGAAAAACTAAGGCCTAAATTAACAAAGTCAGGCTGAAACCAAAAGTAAGGCTTAAATCTACCAAGTCAGGCTGAAAACAAAAAAAAGGCTTAAATCAACCAAGTCTGGCAGATAACCAAATGTAAGGCTTAAATCAATGAAGTCAGGGTGAAAAGAAGTAAGGCTTAAATCAGTGATTCCCAAAGTGGGCCCTACCGCCCCCTGGTGGGCGCTGCAGCGATCCACAGGGGCGGTGATGGCCACAGGTGCATTTGTTTTAACTTTTTTTGTATTACCTTTCTATTCTGAGTTCAATAAATCGTTTCATAATTTCAAACCTCAATGTTTCTAATTTACTCCTTTCTTTAGTATATTATACGAAAAAGGTAGAAACATTAATACATATATCTTTCTGTTTAATTGCTATTAAAATTTAAAAAAAATTAATTTCCAGGGGGCACTGAGTAATATTTGTTCTGGAAAGGGGGCGGTAGGCCAAATAAGTTTGGGTACCCCTGACTTAAATCAGCCAAGTCAGGCTGAAAACCAAAGGTAAGGCTTAAATCAACGAAGTCAGGGTAAAAACAAAAAATAAGGCTTAAATTAACCAGTCAGGCTGAAAACCGAAGGTAAGGCTTAAATCAACAAATCACGCTGAAAACCAAATGGTAAGGCTTAAATTAACCAATTCAGGGTGAAAGTAGTAAGGCTTAAATCAGTGATTCCCACAGTGGGCGCCTCCACCCCCTGGTGGGCGCTGCCAAGATCGAGGGGGGGCGGTGATGGCCACAGGTGCATTTGTTTTAACTTTTTTTGTATTACCTTTCTATTCTGAGTTCAATAAATCGTTTCATAATTTCAAACTTCAATGTTTCTAATTTACACCTTTCTTTAGTATATTATACGAAAAAAGTAGAAACATTAATACATATATCTTTCTGTTTAATTGCTATTAAAATTTAAAAAAAATTAATTTCCAGGGGGTGCTGAGTAATATTTTTTCTGGAAAGGGGACGGTAGGCCTAATAAGTTTGGGAACCACTGGTTTAAATCAACCAAGTCAGGCTGAAAACCAAAGGTAAGGCTTAAATCAACAAAGTCAAGCTGAAAACCAAAGGTAAGGCTTAAATCAACCAAGTCAGGCTGAAAACAAAAAAACTAAGGCCTAAATCAACAAAATCAGTCTGAAAACCAAAGGTAAGGCTTAAATCAACCAAGTCAGGCTTAAAACCAAAGGTAAGGCTTAAATCAAAGAAGTCAGGGTGAAAACAAAAAATAAGGCTTAATCAACCAAGTCGGGCAGAAAACCAAAGGTAAGGCTTAAATCAACCAAGTCAGGCTTAAAACCAAAGGTAAGGCTTAAATCAACCAAGTCAGCCTGAAAACAAAAAACTAAGGTCTAAATCACCAAAATCAGGCTGAAAACCAAAGGAAAGGCTTAAATCAACGAAGTCAGGCTGAAAATAAAAAACTAAGGCCTAAATCACCAAAGTCAGGCTGAAAACCAAAGGTAAGGCTTAAATCTACCAAGTTAGGCTGAAAACAAAAAACTAAGGACTAAGTCAACAAAGTCAGGCTGAAAACCAAAGGTAAGGCTTAAATCAATGAAGTCAGGGTGAAAACAAGAAGTAAGGCTTAAATCAACCAAGTCAGCCTGAAAACAATAAACTAATGCCTAAATCTACAAAGTCAGGCTGAAAATCAACGGTAAGGCTTAAATCTACCAAATAAGGCTGAAAACGAAAAACTAAGGCCTAAATCAACAAAGTGAGGCTGAAAACCAAAGGTAAGGCTTAACTCAACCAAGTCAGGCTGAAAACAAAAAACTAAGGCCTAAATCAACAAAGTCAGGGTGAAAAAAAAAAAAAAAAGGCTTAAATCAACCAAGTCAGGCTGAAAACCAAAGGTAAGGCTTAAATCAATGAAGTCAGGGTGAAAACAAAAAATAAGGCTTAAATGAACCAAGTCAGGCTGAAAACAAAAAACTAAAGCCTAAATCAACAAAGTCAGACTGAAAACCAAAGAAAAGGCTTAAGTCAACCAAGTCAGGCTGAAAACAAAAAAATAAGGCCAAAATCACCAAAGTCAGGCTGAAAACCAAAGGTAAGGCTTAAATCAACCAAGTCAGGCTGAGAACAAAAAACTAAGGCCTAAATCAACAAAGTCAGTCTGAAAACCAAAGGTAAGGCTTAAATCAACCTAGCCAGGCTGAAAACCAAAGGTAAGGCTTAAATAAATCAAGTCAGGCTGAAAACCAAAAGTAAGGCTTTAATCAACCAAGTCAGGCTGAAAACCAAAGGTAAGGCTTAAATCAACTAAGTCAGGCTGAAAACAAAAAATAAGGGTTAAATCACCCAAGTCAGGCTGAAAACCAAAAGTAAGGGGGTGTAGGAGGGGTGGTCCCTCAGCCTGGCCTTTCCCCCTCACAGTAGGGAGCCCTCAAGGGAGGCGACTGGCCCATCAGGTATAGAGATAATTTCTGGAGGCAGCAGGGACTCCTTCCTTATTTCTTTCCTCTGTGGTTGGAGGGAAGGGGACTAAAAGGTGGAGACAGAACTGTAACCCGGCCTGTGGCTTTTGTAGGCAGTGCAAAAAGGGAGAAGACTGGGGCAATTCTCTAGACTCATTTTTTCCCCCATTTTCCTCCCTCCCTCCGTTTTTTTTCTTCTCATGGTGGATGCTAGGGCCTCAGGAGCCCAGAGATGGTGGTGTTCCGCTCCCTCACTTCTCAGCTGAACCTACAGCCGCCTCACATTCCAAGTGGGGCTGTTTTCAAGTGACTAAAATGCTGGGGATAAGGACACATATGTAATAACTTAATTAAAAAAAATCTAAAAAATAAAAAATAATAAAGTGCTGGGAATCCACAGCTCCCGGCCTCTCCCCTCTCAGTTTCCTCCTTGGGTCAGCTGCAAAGTTCACCGAGACACCCGCTGAAGCAGCTCTGCCCTGGGAGTTCTGCACTGGCCCCCCGCCCTGCCCTGCGGGGCACTCTTCCTCCGGGCCCATAGTCTGCACTCGGGAGGGTCGCCCGGAGCCCATTCCCCAGGCAGGTGGGGCAGGGGGGCTAGCTTGGAGAGCTGGAGGAAGATGGCAGAGAAACAGTTGGTATGTACCGGAGCCTGCCAGCCAGATTTCCTAAGCTCCCCATTCTGCCCAGGCCAGGCCCCTTCCCTGCGCTGGGAGGACTCCGGCTGAGGTCCCCTCCCTGCACCCAGAGCCCTCCTCCCCGTTCCACCACCGGGGCGGGAGCAGCTCGCCTGCGACGCTCTCGTCCCTGCCAGCCAGGCAGGCGGTGGTGCAGGCGGTGTGGCCTAGGGCGCCCTCTGCTGCAAGCCTCCTCTCCCTGCATGAAGCAGGGGGCAGGGTCCGCGGCCGGGCCACGGAGGCAGGGGCGGGGCGGGGCACAGGGCGCTAGCAGGCTCCGCAGTCTGTGCAGCCCACTCAGGCTCCAGGCCGCCGGGACCGCGGAGCACTGGAGGCAGAGGCGGCACAGCCGGCACAGCAGCCCGTGGCAAGGCCTCGCGCCCCTCGCAGCCGCCCCTGGGCACTGTGCATGGAGACACCGCTGAGCACTGTCTGCTCGGGACCTGCGGGGGCTGGGGTGGCCTCGAGCTCCCGCCGGCCCTGCCAAAGCCAGATGCGGGCTTGGCTGGCCGCCTGCGTCCCCACCTACCAGTCAGGAGCAGCCTCTGCCTCCAAGGCAGCTTGACATCAGCGCTGGTGGAGAAGTCCCCGCCCCTGTCCCCGCCCACCAGCTTCTGCTTGGTGGTGACTCAGGCACTGTTAGGACCAAATTAGAATATTACCTCTTTATTATATAGATGGTCAGGGACATGTGACATCTGAGTGAAACCTAGGAGAGAGGAAGGTGTCATGTAGGTCTTTAAATAATGATTATTTTAGAGAGAGGGGGTGGCCAGTGCAAAGACCCTGGGGCAGGAGGATGCTTGCCATGTTCCAAGGTCAGGAAGCCACTGTGGCCAGAATAGAAGGGATGAGGACAATGACATGAAAAGTGTAGACAGGGACCAGACTTTTAGTCTCTGCTGTCAAAGGGTGATCTGCAAGGAGCTAAAGAGCCTGGGACAGAGGGTAGACCAGTGATGGCGAACCTATGACACACGTGTCAGAGGTGACACACGAACTCATTTTTTGGGTTGATTTTTCTTTGTTAAATGGCATTTAAATATATAAAATAAATATCAAACATATAAATCTTTGTTTTACTATGGTTGCAAAGATCAAAAAATTTCTATATGTGACACAGCACCAGAGTTAAGTTAGGGTTTTTCAAATGCTGACACACCGAGCTCAAAAGGTTCGCCATCACTGGGGTAGACCAACCACATCGCTCAGTGTCCTGTTTATTTCAGCTGACATGGTCTTCATTGCAAGACTTTCTTAACCAAAGCACTGAGTTGCTTGACCTTCTGGTGGAAACTCCCTATCTTGTGCAGACCAGCCCTTTGAGCAGCACTAATGTGGGACCTTGTGGGCTCTGGTGATGACTTTGGATTTTGGTGTGGTTGAGGCATGAGTGACAGGAGGGCTTTGTGAAGAAAAAGAGTGACCTGACTTAGGTTTTAAAATAATTCATCTCTAAGAATTCACAGGTCCTACTCAGGGGAGATTGATATCAGGTGGGTCAAGGAGGCAGCAGGAAGATCAGATATGAGACATAATTCCATTTAGGAGTGATGGTGGCTTGGACCTGAGTGTTTGGGTTCTATCTATACTGTGTAGACCGACTGCAGGTGTGCTGATGGATTAGCGAATACTGCGGGAGTAAGAGAGACTTCAAGAATAATAGCCCTGGCCAGTGTAGCTCAGTTGGTTGAGCGTCATTCTGTGTACCAATAGGTCACCGGTTCGATTCTTGGTCAGGGCACATGTGCAGGTTGTAGGTTTGATCTCTGGTCTGGGTGTGTGTGGAAGACAACCAATCAATGTTTCTCTCTCACATATTGATATTTCTCTATCTCTCCCTCCCTCTCTCTAAAATCAATAAAAACATTTAAAAAAAGAATAATGCCAATATTTTCAACCTGAGCACCTGGAAGGATGTAGATGAACTTGACTGAGAAGAGGAAGGCTCTGGAGGATCAGGTTGAGGAGAGAAAAAAAACTTGGTTGTGACCCTGTGGTTGGAGCATCGGCCTGAGCACCAAAAGGTCACCAGCTCGATTCCTGGTCAAGGGCATATACCTGAATTGCAGGTTCCATCCCAGGCCTGGCTCCGGTCGGGGCACCTGTGGGAGGCAACCAATTGATGTGTTTCTCTCACACTGATGTGTCTCTCTCCCCCACTCCTTCCCTTCCACTCTCTCTGAAAAGAAAAATCAATGGAAAATATATTCTTGGGTGAGAATTAATAACAACAAAAGATCTTGGTTGTGTACATGTTATAATAGAGGTGCCCCAATAATGTGTAGGATTGATGCCCCAGATTGATTTAACTCACTTTCTCTTAAACCCCCTGGAAACACAAAAAACTGAGGAACTGAAGACAGCAATTCCCGGAATCACTGACAGCAGATTCATGTGTGAGTCTGGTAGAGGGAAGTGGTTTTGTGAGGTGCACGTTGTGCCTCTCTCAGCACTCAGGGCCATGGAGCTGGCGGTCCTGGACTGTTGCTCCAGAGGATGCAGAGGGGCTGTGACCAGAGACCAATACAATGTGTCCATTTCCTAGGTTTTCATGGGGAATTAGCAGCAGCTTTCCTAGGGAGGCACATCCCCAGTCCTGCCCGTGGAGATCATTCTGGAAGCTGCAACTTCAGTCTGCTTCCAAATACATGAACCGAGGATTATAATTTTTAAATTCCATGCTCCTGATATAAAAAACAAACAAAGCAAAACAAACACGGTGAACAAGTCAGTGCCCATCACATTTCATTTGGACCAAGAACCAAGAACTTTGGGCTTTTCACAATGCAATCAGTGTGCAAGGCCCAAAGGAGGCATCTTGTTTTGATGTGCTCACGTACAACCCCAAGGAGATTTTGACTCCTACTGGGGCTGGAACATGAAAATGTTATTCTTTGTCTTATATTTGCGCTGGGAGCAAAGCCAGTTCCTGGCTCCCTGCTGTTGGGTGTTCTTTCTTGTATTTGTGACAACACTGGACGTTGCTGTGATAAGCTCTGTGTCTCTGTGTGCTGTTCAAAGTGATCACAAAGAGGTTCTGGCTTCTCTGTCTGGGACATGCTGAGGACATTGGCCCTAAATGACAACAGCTTCCCCAAATGAAACCAATGTTTTCTCTAAATAAGTTACTTATTGGTTTTTCACTTTTAGACATTATTTAATCTAAGGTCACCCTTCTTGGAAGATGAGAACTCGACTGCTTTCCTTCTCATCCCCAACTCTCTCTCTCTCTCTCTCTCTCTCTCTCTCTCTCTCTCTCTCTCTCTCTCTCTCTCTCTCTTCCCATCCTGTTTCTCCAGTATTTTCTGAAGACCAATATTTAGTGTAGACTTTATTGTGTCTGTTTAATGCTTTTCACATTTGAGCCAACTAACCGATTTCTTTACATTTGAATCTCGCAGGTACATCAGAAATGGAAGGACTTCCTTCTGTGGGAGTGGGGTGGTCCTACTCAATAGACACTTTAATTACAAAAACAGAGTAGAAAACGCCAAAAAGTCTACCACATCCCTTCACAGTCCCTCCAGGTCACCTTGTGGTGGTGCTGCACTCTGGTGGCCACATTACAAAGTGCACCTCCCAGTAGGGTCAAGCCCTTCTTTTTCCACGCAGTTACTCTTACAGAAATGGGAAAAGTGTCAGTGTCAAGTGAAAATGTAAGGCTCTTTATTCAAAAGTCATTATGAATTTCAGGACGGTGAAGGTAGAGCATTAAACCTACTGCAGTCCCTCCTAAGTGGCTGCATAGATTGGGAGACCATGAAGCCGTCCCTCACTACCAGGGCAAATGGATGTGTTTATTCACCAGGTCAATTCCACACCAAGCTCAAGTCATAAAAAAATAGACCTAAAGTTAATGTCATCCTTAAGGGTGAAAATAGAGTCTATACCGCTAAAGATGAACAAAACTGCAAGTTTTCTAAACGCCTCAGTAAGACACGTGTGCTCTGAAGGGTGGAAGTGGATGCCCGCTGATGTTAATGCTCTAAGACAGTGGTTCTCAACCTTCCTAATGCCGCAACCCTTTCATACAGTTCCTCATGTTGTAGTGACCTCCAATTTCATTGTTACAAATTGAACATAATTAAGCATAGTGATTAATCACAAAATTAATATGTAATTATATATGTGTTTTCCAATGGTCTTAGGTGACCCCTGTGAAAGGGTCGTTCGACCCCCAAAGGGGTCACAACCCACAGGTTGAGAACCACTGCTCTAAGACAATGAAGTCAGTGATGACAGTGGTGGCAGGGTTAGGATCAGCTCCAGTGATCAGCAGTGCAAGGAAAGCATGAGCTGTAGGGGCATCCACATCTGCTGCCATTCAGGGATCTGCTACATCTATGAGGCTGTTATGGCTCCAATAGTCTGGGCCATGCTGGGCGTACCTCCAGAGTAAAGGACAAGTTGCTGCAAGTGTACCTCCATCTAATCTATGTTAGAAGGATGAAAGGTGTTTTGTGAAGCCTCTGGTGAGACCTAATAAGAAAACTACATGCAGACTCCTAGGGTTTGGAGCAAGGCCATATCTTCTACAGCAATGGAACAAGAGCTCCTGACTGGCTTCTGGGCCTGAGGAGAGATGAAGAGTCTGAACATGGGCTGTAAGGTGACTAGGTAGGCAGAGCTGTTCATCATGACCTGGGTTCTATCACACCCACCAACAGAAGGTCAGGTGGAGAGGGCAGCATCCATCACAGATGGAAGTGACACATCCTGGATTAGACAAGGACAGGTGGCCAAGACCATGGGCACCTACCACTCCAGCCCTGTGACCTGCCACATAGCTCTCACCTGAATCACAGAAAGTTAACTCTGCCTAGTTAACAAAGAGGGTCCATTCATTCCACCTTTATCCCAGCCCTCAATTTCCCCCTTACACACACACACACACACACACACACACCATTGGCCACTCTCTTATCTGTCCCCAGGTTACTAGTCAGACTTACTCACTGACACCCAAATCCCCTGGGACTTGGCTAACTTGTTGACTCAGCTGAGGCACATCTTGGGCAATGGGGGTGAAATTTGGCTTTTCCTGGCTCTCCCAGGCCATGTGGAAACTGCTGCCCCGGACCACCCTTTGAGAACCTGCTGCACACGCCTCTACTTGTCAGACCTGGAGACTGGACACCTCTGTCCCTCAAGTTTGGTCCTCACCTCCAAGCCTGTTTTGCATTCCCCACCTTCTCCAGGCTCCGTTTCTGCCCGTTTTCTAGTCTAACTATCTTGCACTCTAACTCCCTTCCTCATTCAAATCTTTCAACTCCCTGTCCCCATGTTCTGCATTCTTGGTGTCCCCTTCCTACAATCCCTCATCGCTCTCCAGACTCCTAGCTCCCTACAAGATGCTCATCCCCTTTCTCCTCTTTGTTCCCTGTTTCATGTCTCCTGTCCCATGTTTTCTGTCAGCTTGTACACCTGGTGTTCCCTCGTGTCCCAATGTCAGGGCACGGATCAGAGTGTTTAAGAACCTTGTCCTTTCCCCTCCACCCTGTGTCTCACTCCTAATGCCCACCCAAGTCTAGGAGAATGGCACCCCCACCCCACCACACCAGCACCAGTGGTTCCTACCTCAACCATAGGTCTGCTCCTCACTCATATTTCTTTTTTTTTCTTTTTTCCTTCTCATTGTTTTTATTTTTATTTTTTTATCTTTAAATTCTTTATTAGTTAAGGAATTACAAATGTGTCCTCATTCCCCCCCCATTAACCCCAATCCTCCCCCCCCTCCACGCACGCTCTCATCCCCCTGTTGTCCATGTCCATTGGTTTGGCTTATATGCATGCATACAAGTCCTTTGGTTGATCTCTTCCCCTTACCCCCACCATCCCCTACTTTCCCTCTGGAGATTAATAGTCTGATTGCTGTTTCTCTGTCTTTGGATCTGTCCCTGTTCATCAGTCTATGTTGTTCTCTATATTCCACAAATGAGTGAGATCATGTGGTATTTATCTTTCTCTGACTGGCTTATTTCACTTAGCATAATGCTCTCCAGTTCCATCCAAGCTGTTGCAAAAGGCAAGAGTTCCTTCTTTTTTACCGCAGCGTAGTAGTCCATTGTGTAGATGTACCACAGTTTTTTAATCCACTCATCTGCTGATGGGCACTTAGGCTGCTTCCAAATCTTAGCTATGGTGAATTGTGCTGCTATGAACATAGGGGTGCATATATCCTTTCTGACTGGTGTTTCTGGCTTCTTGGGATATATTCCTAGAAGTGGGATCACTGGGTCAAATGGGAGTTACATTTTTAGTTTTTTGAGGAAGCTCCATACTGTTCTCCACAGTGTCTGCACCAGTCTGCATCCCCACCAGCAGTGCAGAAGGGTTCCTTTTTCTCCACATCCTCTCCAACACTGTTGTTTGTTGATTTGTTGATGATAGCCATTCTGACATATGTGAGGTGATACTGCATAGTCGTTTTGATTTGCATCTCTCGTATAATTAGTGACTTTGAGCATGTTTTCATATGTCTTTCGGCCCTCTGTATGTCCTCTTTTGAAAAGTGTCTATCTAGGTCCATTGCCCATTTGTTGATTGGATTGTGTATCTTCCTATTATTAAGCTTCATGAGTTCCTTGTAAATGTTGGAGATTAAACCTTTATCAGTGATATCACTGGCAAATATGTTCCCCCATGCAGTGAGTCTTCCTGTTGTTTTGTTGATGGTTTCCTTTGCTGTGCAAAAGCTTTTTATTTTAATGTAGTCCCATTTGTTTATTTTCTCTTTAGTTTCCATTGCCCTAGGAGCAGTATCAGAGAAGAAATTCCTTCAACATATGTTTGCTATTTCGCTGCCTATGGATTCCTCTAGTATTTTTATGATTTCCCGTCTTACGTTTAAGTCTTTTATCCATTTTGAGTTTATTTTTGTGTATGGTGTGAGTTGGTGGTCTAGTTTCATCTTTTTGCATGTATCTGTCAATTTTCCCAACACCATTTATTGAAGAGACTGTCTTGACTCCATTGTATGCTCTTGCCTCTTTTGTCGAATATTAATTGGGCACAGTGCTTTGGGTCAATTTCTGGGTTCTCTATTCTATTCCATTGATCTATATGTCTGTTCTTGTGCCAGTACAAAGCTGTTTTAAGAACAGTGGCTTTGTAATACAGTTTGATATCTGGTATTGAGATCCCACCTACTTTGTTCTTCTTTCTCAGGATTGCTGCAGCTATTCGAGGTCTTTTTTTATTCCAGATGAATTTTTGGAATGTTCGTTCTATATGTGTGAAATATGCCATTGGTAATTTAATGGGGATTGCATTGAATCTGTAGATTGCTTTGGGTAGTATGGACATTTTGATGATGTTGATTCTACCAATCTATGAACACGGTATGTTCTTCCATCTGTTTATGTCTTCCTCTATCTCTTTTTTCAGTGTCCTGTACTCACTCATATTTCTTAGCCTCACTCTGAGACCCCACAAAAGAGCCCTCCTGAATGGTACCCTTAGGTCCCTCTGAACCCATATAATGCCTAACACCCCCAAAACCCACAGGTCTTACAATTTCTTTCTTTTTTTTTTTTTAAAATATATTTTATTGATTTTTTACAGAGAGGAAGGGGGAGAGATAGAGAGCTAGAAACATCAATGAGAGAGAAACATCGATCAGCTGCCTCCTGCACATCTCCCACTGGGGATGTGCCCGCAACCCAGGTACATACCCTTGACCAGAATCGAACCTGGGACCTTTCAGTCCGCAGGCCGATGGTCTATCCACTGAGCCAAACCGGTTTCGGCACAATTTCTTATCTTAACTTTGAGAAGACCCATTCCTTCATGACCGCCCCCCTCCTTTCCCACCTCTGCTTACCTACAATCCACCCCTGGCTGGGTCTCGGAGGATTTTAGCCAAATACCCTACAGGCCACAAGGAGTAGGAAAGGAAACAGATTCAGAGGAGAGATTTGTTTCCATTTCCCAGGTTCTGGTTGTTGACTCTCTAAGGACAGGCACGTGGAATTTGTAAAAACAACAAAGAAATCAAAGAATGAGGACACAAATGTCTGGCCTGAGCACCAGGTCACAGAGGGCAGGAAACAGGGTGGGCTGGTGCAGGCCTGCGGGTGGAGGACGTGACCGGGGAACTGCATGTTTATTGGAGTTGTTGAGTTTCACGACAGAATATCTTTTAAAACCTCTGTGATCTTATTCTTTGAACACACAGTGAAAACACATGTGGAATGAGAACACCGTTCACACTGTCACGTCCTCTCAAATAATGGTCTCTCTGAGGTACCAGAAGGATATCTGGGCAGTCAGGTCATCTCCTGCTGTGGACGCCCAGTCAAGAGGAAGGCAGGAAAACTGGAAATATGTATTTTAAAGAAATTGGAATATTTGAAGATATGGGAAGGGTGGACACTGAGTAAGATGACAAATTCAGCTAATTAGGTGATGGCAAAGTAAAACATGCATTGGGCAAATTGAAAGAAGCAAGACAGACTCTATTCAAGACCAGCGAGACTGAGTTCAATACCCCGAAACAAAATGCTGGAAAAAAATTAAGAACAGAAGCAGGAATCATGGGCATCTGTGTTTGCTAACTGGCTTTACACACACAAAAAAGAAAACTTCTTATGAAATCCTGACAGGAGGTTACCTCTAGGTTATAAAGGTCCTCACACAAGTTAGATTCCTACCCTTTTTCAGAGACTGTGACACAGGGACACTAGGAGGATTACATTTTAAGGGGATTGGGGCAGGCCCTTGAGACAGATATTCTCTGGGTCATAACACTGGCAAGAAGTTTTTAAGGAGACTTATGTATATTTCAAAAGGGCGCAGAAAAAAATCTGCAATTGCAAGTTGCAATTTGCATTATAAAGGAAATGCTCTAAAAAAATAGAGATTAGAGACCTGTAGCCAGGAAGAGCCTGTCTGAGGGAATACTAAGGCCTTGGGGTCATAAAAAAAACTGCTTTCTGCAGAGTTGAAGGAAACACAACTAAATTTCATTCAGTCAAGACCTGGTTTGCATCTCCACCAGCTACTGCAATTTATAAAGAGGTGTAATTCCCAGCCATTTATAAACAGATGCAAAATAGCTGACAGACCCTGAACATAGTCAGGATCTGATCTCCCAGAAGGCTGTGCTTTCCATGAAGACTTTACATTGCTCTCTACAGTCACCTTCCCTTTGAAGGAAGAAGAGTATTCTCCATCCTCCAACATGGCTGATGTCACTGGATTGGCCTGATTAAGTGACCTGAGTGCAGAGGAATGACATTCACCTCATAGTTTGCTCTGATGCAGGTGTTTCTATGCAACCTAAGATGGGAGTTCTAACAGCCTCAAGAGGCTTCTCTAGCCTGCAGTCTCTCTAGCTTTGGGGGATGCCCTCTTCTCCAAGAGATTCCAAAGGACCCCCTCAGGTCAAATTTAGCTCCATAAAGGGTGAGGTCATTTCTAATTCTGTGGGCATCTCACTGAACTGGGACATTTGAGCCAAAGCCTTAGTTGTATTAGCAACATTTCCAATTACGGCCTATTAACAAGGAGAATAGAGTCGCATTTAGCATATGCAAATAAGTCTATTGCCATGAAAACAAAAATACCCAAGAAGACTTAAGAAATTTTTGGGGGAGAAGTCAAACAGGGAGAAAAAAAAGGTCAGTATTGCTACCAACATGGGTGTCTTTCTGTGTATTTCTGTTGCCCACAACAGTGTCCAGGCACCCTCAACTGGCCCCCCTGAAAAAGGGACAGAGCTCAAATTCCTGTGACCTCATCACATACTCCCACCAGTCATCACACAACCACTGACCATCCTTTGAGGGACTCAGTGTCACCTCCGCTGTGGAGATGGTGCAACTAAAACAAATCAGAGGTATGATCCGGTGTGGAATGTGGCCTTAAGTAAAAAATAATGACAATGTCAGCTCTGATTTTTGTGTGTTTATTGACTCAATGTAAGTCTTCTAAGGACTCTCCACCCTCACAACAAATCTATTTAAAGGGCACAAAAAATTATTCAGAGTTTAGTAACATATAGGAGCGGAGGAGGGTCACTAATATTTTACATCCAGCTCAACCGGCACACTTTCAGTGGAACTGATGGGGTTGGACACTTCACACTGATAATTCCCAGCATCCTCCCTCCTGACGGGGTCTATGGTGAGGGTTCTGTTGTTCCAGGACAGCTTCATCCGCTCCGTCAGCCGCAGTTTCATGCCATTGAAGAACCACTGGGTGGAGACTGCATTTGTGTAGCAGGTGAGGACCACGGAATCCTTATGCTCCATGACTGTTGTGTTGCTGGCTAGGAGGGTGGGCACTCTCACAGGCTCTGCAGAGACACAGAGGGTATGACTTATTGAGAGTGGGCTTGGGGCCACAAAAATAAATCAGACATCTCAGGCTCTCCCGTCCAGTGTAAGGTCACCAGAGGATTGTCCTGGCCTCTGGAGAAGGACCAGTCTTTGTTCAGGTTTCAATGTGTTAGAAGGAAGGCTGCACCTCCTCTCTGACCCCAGATCACACCAGGGTGACCCCTGACCTGTTCCCACAGACATCTCTGTAGTATCAGCACATGAAACCCTTTCCAGCCCATGAGTACAATAACCTCATCATCAAGATAAAACTTTCATGAGCTTTTATTGATTTTTCCCCGTAAAACTTTATTTGACTTTAAATATGATCAGGTCCCACTTTTCATGTAAACTTACATGTATGTTAGAGAATGTGGGCTTACCATATGTCCATCTCTGGGGCCAAGGGAACTTTACAGAAAGTTAAAAAAAAGCATTTACCCCTTGTTAAATAATTCACTAGGCAATATAGATGGTCCACCCCAGTCTTTATGACCTTGGAGCAGAAGAAGTTCCATCTAAAGTTCCGTTCCTCAGTCAGCACAGGACTTTATTTTCTGGTCAGCAGATTGAATAGCACCATGAACAAAATTGCTAGAGAAGTGGTTATTATCTTTTAAAAAGTTGAAATATAAGGAAACTACTTGATATGGTCAAGGCCATACATGAAAGCCCACAGCTTACACAATACTCCATGAAGATACTCAGAAAATGTTACGAAGATCATGAACAAGACAAGATGCTGCTTTCCCCAATTTTCAACATAGTACTGGAAGTCCTGGCCAGAACAACTAGGCAGGAAGATAAAATAAGAAATACCCAAATTGAAAAAAAAAAAGAAGAAAATAATCTTTTAAGAAAGACAACATAATCTTACATGTAGAAAACCCTAAAGATTACCACACACACACACACACACACACACACTTTGTTAGAAAGAATAAATAAGGCAAAGTTACAGGAGACAAAATCAACAGCATCATTTCTCCTTAAGAAAACAGTTCCATTTACAATAGCATCAGAAAGAATAGCATACTTAGGAATAAACTTAATTCGTAAAAAGGAAAATGTATACACTGAACATTACCAAGTGTTCCTGAAAGAAAGTAAAGAAGAAACAAACACATGAAAAGACATCCATGTCCATGGATTGGAAGACCCCGACTTATCTACATGTTTAACACAGTCCTTATAAAAACCCCACTGACTTTTTTTGCAGAAATAGAAAAATACATCCTAGAATACAAGTGGAATTTCAGTGGACCCCCAAATGGTCGCAACAATCTTACAGAAGAAGAATGAAATTGGAAGTTTCGTACTTTCTAATTTGAAAGCTTACTATAGAGCGAAAGTAACCAGAATAGTGTGACAGGGGCACAAGAACTTCTATTCACCAAAAGACACAATCAAATGGTTTGGGTGGAGAGAGGACAGTCTTTTCAACAAATGGTGTTGAACAGCCATATCCACATGCAAAACAAATGCAGTGGACTGTTGCTTATACCAGACACAAAAATTCAGTCAAAATGGATGGAATCCTAAATGTGAGACCTAAAATTATAAAACTCTTAAGGGGAAGCATTATGACATTGGATTTGGCAATTATTTCTTAAACATGACACTAAGAACACAGGCAAAAAAATTAGATAAATTGGATTTTGTCAAAATGAAAAAAATTTGTTTAACAAGGGACAAAATAGAGTGAAAAGTGACCTATGGAATGAGATAAAATATTTTGAAAATCATGTATAGGATGAGGGGTTAATATCTAGAATATACAAAGAACTCATACAATAAAACAACAACAACAGAACCAAATAACCTGATTTTAAAAATAGGCAAAGCATTTGAATAGGCCAGTGATGGTGAAACTTTTGAGCTCGGTGTGTCAGCATTTTGAAAAACCCTAACTTAACTCTGGTGCCATGTCACATATAGAAGTTTTTTGATATTTGCAACCATAGTAAAACAAAGATTTATATGTTTGATATTTATTTTATATATTTAAATGCCATTTAACAAAGAAAAATCAACCAAAAAAATGAGTTTGTGTGTCACCTCTGACACGCGTGTCATAGGTTCGCCATCACTGGAATAGGCATTTCTCCAGAGAAGATACACAAATGGCCAACAAACAGGAAAAGATGTTCAACAACACTATCACACAAAAATGCAAATCAAAACTCTCAAGGTTGGAGTTGTTGCTTGTGATGTTGGGTGTGTGTACCCGACTGTGCAGGTGACAGAGAGAACTGCCCTGTGTGGTACCTTTGAGTCCTCCAAAGGCTTCTTCAATCAGAGTTGGATCTCTCACCTCTCAGCCAACTTGAGTCCTTAAAAGAATATGGCAGATCTGTGTTGTGTATCACAAGACAAATGCATGAGGATCTGAGTGCTCAGGGAATGTAAGGCCTCCAGCTCTGTGAACGGGAGAAAGTACAGACTTTCTCAGGTGTCAGTGAAGTGTCAGGGTTTGATCATGGAAAGACATAAGACTGGGAGATAGAGCCCTGACCGGTTTGGCTCAGTGGATGGAGCGTCGGCCTGCGGACTCAAGGGTCCCAGGTTCGATTCCGGTCAGGGCATGTACCTTGATTGTGGGCACATCCCCAATGGGGAGTGTGCAGGAGTCAGCTGATCGATGTTTCTCTCTCATCGATGTTTCTAACGCTCTAACCCTCTCCCTTCCTCTCTGTAAAAAATCAATAAAATATATTAAAAAAGTACTGGGAGACAAAGACCACCCCCGATTTCTTCCGGATTTTCACAGACCAGCTGACTGCCTGGATGACAGGGGACCATTCCTTCCAGCTGCACAGACCTCCATTGTCCAGCCGAAATGTGTTTCTATGAAACACCATTTTCAGAACATCCTACAGCCTGGGCTTTGAGGAGAAATAACACATGGGGACCGGGAGCAACCCCATGATCAGTTGACTCCTCAGGCCCCTGGGCCAAGAGGTGGAGCAGGCCTTCCCAGGTCAGTGTGAGCCAATAAATCATAGAGCAGAGTCTGAGGAATGAGCTAGAAAAGAGTGAGCACAGGCCAAAGCTTGGTCATTAAAGTCATTCTCCCTCTGCTGAGGGCAGATACAGAAAGGGTGAGGGACAGCAATAGGGTAGCATGGACTTGCTGAAATTCTGACCCTTGTGAACCATTTGTGTTTGGTGTTTATGAGATATAAATTTGGAAATAATTTAAAATCTTCCACGTGTGAAATTTATTATTAATACTCAAATTGTTGGAAGGGCTATTTCTCTAAAGGGCAGCAAAGGATCTGAGACGTGGGGCAGGGACAGGGGGTTTGTCCTTCGTGGCCAGAATTTTAAGGACTCTGCATCCAGGTTCCAGTTTCTGAAGAGATTTTGGATCATTTATTTATTCATTCAATCACCATTTATTTTTCTTAATTCATCAAAAGCAACTGAGTGTTACATAATGGTCCCTGAACTGGTTGCAAGTGTAGAGTGAGGAGTGAGCAGGCAAAGTCCTTTCCTTTATACCCAGTGGGAGTGACACTAACACATCAGGAAACAAATAAGTGGTTTCAAGTCCAGGGCAGGGAAGCGTGGATCAGCCACCTGAGGGGAGGGCCTGGACATTCCAAGATTGACTCTGATTTTTACTGCAGGTAATTTGGTTTTGGAGTTAAAACAATTTAATTCTCCATTTCCTTTCCTTCCCCAGACCAGAATCTCTCCCTCTGAGCTGAGGATGCCTAAGAAGGAAGGATCTGAACCAATGGTTGGTCTAGGGAACCACAGACACCTAATAGGCCCCTGGGGTGGAGGAGAGGATGGGGCTCTGGCTGCAGACAGACCTCAGGTGACTCTGATCAGCTGCTCATGGTCTGTAGGACTCTGTTTTAGTGACTGTATCTCCCTGTGCCTGGGTTTCCTCTCAATGAAGGCGGGTAGATATTTGGCTGCCAGGTTGTCAGTGTATTAATCATGAAATATTCACAGTATCTGACTAAAGATGATCAAATAAGAGGTATCTCTTCTTGATCAACTCTAAGAGAGAATCCCCTTGGCTGGTCCCTGCTAAGTGAGGGTCTGCCAGGAGCATCTATCCGCCTCTGTTCCTCCCTGGGGATACTTACCTTTCACTTCACTCTCCTAAGTCCCCCAGAATAGTCATCTAATGACCTGGGGACCTTATCTAGCTGTGCTCTTCACACATAGCCTCAGGTGAAGGACCAGACTCCATTTCTGCCCAGATGTAGCTTTTTGGGACTGAGCCCTGGCTGATGACCAGCTCAGAAGCCTTGTGACTCAGACACTCAGGAAACCATTGAACTCAGTCAGCCTTTCCCAGGAGCTCAAACCCAACCTGTCACACACTCCCCAGGGTCCCTGGGGTCAGGAGCTCTAGGAGAAGGGCCTGGGAAGGGGCTTCCTTAGCTGACTTACTCTATGAGGATTCCATGCCAGGCTCTGACCTAGCCCTGCAGGGTCTTTCCCAGGGTCATGGTCATGGGGAGGGGCCCAGAGGCCTGGACTGAGACTGGTCTCCCTCTGCTGAGTCACTCCTATCAGACTGGCCCTTCTCTCTGTGGAGAATATCTGCAGGGCTGGGATCCGGGATAGGAACTCTGACCTTAGGAAGTTTGTCTCCACTGTGTGTGTCCTGCACTAAATGCCCAAACCCAACCCTGAATGTGAGGCAGAGGAGGATGGAGCAGGGTCCAGGGCTATTAGTTCTGTGTGTGAAGTGAAATTCACCCACCCAACACCCAGAGGTCAGAGAGTAATCACTCACGGTATACACGGAGCCGTCCAAATCCTATTTCTTTTTTTGAATCTCGAAGGTGGGCTACTATGGTGTAGTATCCTGTGTCCTTCCGTGTGACCCTCTTTAACAGCATGGATCCATCACTGTTTACTTTCTCTCGACCGCTGTATGCAGGCCCTAATGCGTGTACTCTTAAGTCCACTATAATAGATGCAATATTCCGATGGGATCTCGCCCCTTCCCCCCTGTACCACAGAAAGCCCACAGCATCCGGAGGCTTGTTGCGGATACGCAGAAGCACATCCTTCCCTTCGGCAGCATTGGTCTACACAATAGCGAGCTGGGCAGTGGTGGGCGGGTTCCAGAAGGTTAAGAGTGAGACTAGAAGAGAAAAGAGAAATGGGTCAATATTTGGATCTATGTATTGGAATGGGAAGATGCGGCCCTTTATACTGAGCAAGTCTCTTCATCTCTTCATCTCTTCGCCTTTGTCTGTGTGTGAGTGTGTGTGGCCCCCATGGCCAAGGTCAGCAGCACGGCCACCAATACGTCAGCACCTCGGAACCTGTTATTTTTGTTAGTTTGTTTTGAATACTCTTCCCCAGGTGTCTGCCTGGCTCACCTTCTCACTGCCCTAAGACTCCTGATGACACTCAGAATGTCCTTGAGAGACACCTGTGGTGACCACCTCCTCTAAAAACCCGATGTCTCCATTTTCTGACCTGTCCCTGTTCTCTTCACCTCATGGAACTTGTGGGTCCCTGACCTGACATCTAGATCTTTCCTTGTCTGTCTCCTCTCTGTAGAAGGTGAGCTCCGTCAGGGAAGAGGTTTGTCTGATCTGTTGTACCCCAGGGCCTGCAGCAGGCTGAAATGCCTGTGGGTAAATGAATGAATCCCAGGGTCCTGCACCCTCCTGGGGTGCATGTGCCCATTTCTGAGGTTGGTGGTAAAGACAACGCGTAGTGTCCTTGGTGAAGTTTTTCTGGTGTCTCCTCACATAAATTGTTATTATTATAATCAGTCTACAAAATTCAATACTCAGTAAGGAATAGCTTAAGAAATGAACAGCAATCAAGGTTTTCCTGCCCTTCACCACTTTCAAATCCTGAGATGTTGTGGTTGTGGAACTCCCTCCCCAATCCTGCTCTGCTCCCCTGCCCTTTCCCTTCAGGTCCACATATCAGCCTCCCTTTTCTCCCAGAGGCTGTCCTCCTCAGGAGATCTTAACCAGTCTCTGTCCCCCATCCTCCCATCCACCCCCAGGAATTGTCCCCTCCTTACTGGCCAGCAGGAGCCCCTGCCAGGGGACAAGCCCTCTGTGAGCAAAGGCTGAAGGGGACTCCATGGTGACTGCTGCCTTCTCTGTCCCTCCCTCTGTGGGAAGAACTTGGGCTCCAGTAAGGCTCACAGGCACTGCTCTCCGGACAGGTAGGATCTGCTGTCCCTCCTCCCCATGTGCTGAGCCTCCTCCTGGGGCCAGATCACTTCTCTCCTCACGTGGGCCAGGGTGGGGTCTGTGCTTAGGAAGCTCACTCGCCCTCCCCTCTTTCCTGCCACCCCTGTCTCCTCCTTGCAGTTTACTTTTACTCTATATTTCAGTTCTCTGGGAATTGCTGAGGCCTCTGAACACACACACACATGCACACACACAGGCACACGGCATCCAGAAAAGCACTAGCCTGGGGCATCCAATTCCTGGTCACTCTCCCTGGCTCCCTGGTGCCTGCACAGTAGCCTCCCCCATAGCCCTCTCTCTTTCACATTTGACTTTTCTCCTCAGAGAAGGAGTTCTGCGGCCACCTCAGGAAAATTGTCACAGGGGTGTCACCGCTGCTGTGCATCGGATCTCCTGTGAAACTTTGTAAATATTGCAATGCCCAGTTAACATATTTAAAAAGCTGCTTCAGCCCTGACCAGGTGACTCAGTTTGTTGGAGCATGGTTCCATGCACCAAAAAGGTTGTGGGTTCGATTCCTGGTCACAACACATACTTAGGTTGCAAGTTTGATCCTGGTTGGGACAACAGATTCTCTCTCTCTCTCTCTCTCTCTCTCTCTCTCTCTCTCTCTCTCTCTTTCTCCCCATGATGAGGAGACACCCCTCCCCTTCTCCTGTGCACAGGGAGGGTCTCCAGATCCTGTTAAAATGCAGGTGTGCAGTGGACCAGAGACTCTACATCTGACGAGCTCTCGGGGAGGTGGATCTTACTGGCCTGTGGAGCCCACTTGCAACAGGAAGGCTGATGGAGGCACGTGTTCCCTGTGAGGGTGACCCACTCATCCCAGCATTGGCCTCTGCTGTATCTTGGCCTTGGGTCTGTCAGCACCACACAGAGAGCACCACAGGCCCAAAAACTGGGGATTATTTCTGTTTGTGACACAGAAACCCAGCTGGGCACCGGGTCTGCCCCATGTTCTCAAATGTTCTGGGAAGGTTGGATTTCCTCCCAGCAGGAAGGCCACAGAGGTGACTATGGGGGTGAGAAGGGGTCAAGCTGGGTGATGACTGCAGAGGGGACCCTCCCTCTACCTCAGGTTGTCACCAGTCTGGCCTTTGCTTCCAGGGACAGAGACCCAGAACTGGATGTCTCAGAAGGACCTGCAGTTCCTGAGTGTGAAGGGAAAGGTGTCCTGTGTATCTTGGGAGAAGAAGACGGTGGTAGGAGTTCATGTGCTGTGGGCTCCCAGGTACGTGGGGAATGGTTTCAAGGAGACCCTCCCTCTCTATTTCTGTTGGTTGAGCCTGTCCATGTGCTCCCTGACTGTTGGGGCAGCCTCTGACCTCTGCCTGGGAGACTTGCTTGTGGTCCCCTCTCCTTGCCCATTGGTAGTGCCAGGCATGGGGTGGGGACCAGCACAAAGCCGCTGAGAGAGCTGGTGCTCCTCTGTCAAAATAAGAAACATTCAAACCTGTGAGAACTTTTATGAATTCATTTGAGCCACAGTGAAATCATAGGCCTGTTAACAGGACCTCAAATCCTGCAGAGAATGGCCATTTTGCAGCTTATTTTATACATTACTAGTATAATCAAAGGAGAAGATGAAAATAGTTGCATGGAATCCATTAGGAGGTTAGAGAAAGTATATTGAGGAAATCCCTAAAGTTAACAAAAGGCAAAAGGGAGAACATATTGTTTTTTACTTTGGTGGGCCCAGGATCATTAACAGTTACAGCATGTAGAGAGGTTATGCAAGGAACCAGGTAACATAAGGAGTCTGTGGTATCCTATGCTGATCCCAGAGGTGGTGTCTTCAAATTGTCTTGCAAAGAAAAAATTACTCTGAAATGTCAAAGGTATGTTATCCAAGATGCATAGAACAGGGAACAGGGCTCATTTAAGGTAAAGTCCGACCTTTGCTAAGGAAGCTGTAGGCCTGGGACATGACGACCTGCCATCACCTGCCCAGTTAGGAATTTGTGATCAGACCACACTGTGCAGTTACTTTGGGTCACTGAGCTTGTCAGTCCTGCCGTGTGCCCCCATGGGCTTGTCAGGCTTATTTTACAGTCCCCCTTTTATTCACAGGCCCTAGAAGTAGCAGGTGGGATGGAGCAGGCACGAGGGCGGGGTCCAAAAGGGCCTGTGGGAGCAGGGGATGGAAATCAGGCTCCTTCTCCAGCTCCTTAGGGAAAGCCAGGTTCATGTGTGAATTCCCTGTGTTGTCTCTGTGTTTAAATGTCCCCCCTGGAGAGCAGGAGAAGACCTGAAGCCAATGTCAGGTGCTGCACCAGGGATGCTGACCAGAGGGTAGGAGATGACCCTGACACCTGAACAGAGGTGGGCTTTGGCCTTCAACCTGAAAAACCAGTCAGTCGGAGCCCAGTCACTGTGGGTCCCAGGCCTCCTGACTCCATCCCAGAGCAGAGTGAGCCCAGTGAGAAGACAGGCATTGTCCAGAGTATTATGAGTCCAGTGTCCTGAGAACTTCCCCCTCTGGTGGATGTGCTGTTTCAGGAGGAGCTCTCTGTCCCAAAATTTTCAAAGGAAGGGCCTGGTGGTTCTCTTCTGAGGCTTTTAGTAGAGTGTCTCGAACTTGGAGGGCTGATCCCCCAAATGCCCTGTGTGTCTCCATCGTAGCTTTGGGGTGTTGCATCCAAGTCATCTGTGATTCTGTCCATCATTTGCTATAGGACTCTCTGCATGGCTTGGAGCTGGAGTAGCTCAGATGGAGACTTAATCAGAGAAGCCTGTAGGTTCTTGTTAGGGCAGTGATGGCGAACCTTTTGAGCTCGGCGTGTCAGCATTTTGAAAAACCCTAACTTAACTCTGGTGCCGTGTCACATATAGAAATTTTTTGATATTTGCAACCATAGTAAAACAAAGACTTATATTTTTGATATTTATTTTATATATTTAAATGCCATTTAACAAAGAAAAATCAGCCAAAAAAATGAGTTCACGTGTCACCTATGACACGCATGTCACAGGTTCGCCATCACTGTGTTAGGGGAGGGGAACCCCATGAAACCCTCAGCCCCTCTGACATAGAAGCAACTCCAGATCCTGGGATCTCCTGTCCCATCCTGTACAGGAAGTCTCCCAGGACACCATGGGCTGATGAGATGCCTTTAGGGATGGTAGGCAGGTGTACCACAGTCCAGGGACCTTGGGGATGGGGAGTTATCCCCTAATTCCTTTGAGTTCAGTGTGGGCACCCTCCTCCCCTAGTAGTAACTCTACCTGGGGTGGAGGATCCAGGTGTCTGCCAGGTCAGGGATCTGCTAACAGTGAGAGGTCAGACCTCCCTTTATTCCCTTAAAATCACAATGCTCCCTATCTCCATCTTGTGAATGATCCCTAATCTACCCAAGGGCCTGTCCTCCCTCCTGGCTGTAAGTGGGATAAAGACCCAATCCTGGCCCTAGCTGGGTTGGCTCAGTGAGTAGAGTGTTGGCCTGCAGACTGTGGGGTCCTGGATTTGATTCCTGGTCAGGGCACATGCCTGGGCTGCGGGCTCGATCCCCAGTGTGGGGCATGCAGGAGGCAGCCGATCAATGGTTCTCTCTCATCATTGACATTTCCATCTCTCTCTCCCTTTCCCTTCCTCTCTGAAATCAATTAAAATATATATTTTTTAAAAAGACCCAACCCTGGGACATCCCCAAGCACTTGCTGGCCTCCTCTTAGGCTGACAGCAATGTCTTCGTGTTGATAAGGAACATGCTCGCATTGCAAGCGTCACACAGGTGACAGGCTTCCATTGGTGGTTTCCCTCATCATTTAATGAGTGTTTACTGAGCATCTGTAATGTGTCAGGCCCTGGGATGGGCCTTGGGACCTGAGAGAACAGGACATGGTTGGGACCTGTGCTCATGGAGTTTGCCTTGTAACAAAGACAGGCTCCCAGAGAAATCACAGCACCGAGGACTTAATGAAAATCCTGAGAAGGGCAGTGAAGAAAAAGATCTGGTGTGTCCAGAGCATGTACCTGAGTCTCAGCTGGACTGTGAATCTCAGAGAGCACTTCTGAAGTGTGAATGGCCATTCGCCCCTTAAAGGACAGAGGGTGGTGAGGAAGAGCTGCCTGCAGAGGACTGGCCTTTGGTGGGCAGAGGTCAGGCTGCATGGAGGAACTCACAGAGTCTAGAGTGCGCAGCCTGGAGAGCGAGAAGTGCTGTGGACTTGGTGATGCTGGTGAGGTAGGACCTGGTGGGCTTGGAAACTGCTCCAGTGGGGTCAGCAGCCCCCTGGAGAGGCTGCAGGAAACGGAGTAGCTTTGCTGCCCTCTGGTGGACAAGCAGAAAAATGAGCCAAAAAGGTCATGCTACGTTTTGGTATTTTTTTGAGTTTTGTATTTTCTACTCAACTTATATCTTAAGCAATATATCATGTGTATATATAATTTTAAACATATTTACTGAGTTAAAGTTGACATATAATACACTTAAAATATTAAAGGTATATAATTTAATAAGTTTTGCCAGATGCGGGCACCAGAGAAGTTGTTACAATGAAGATAATGAACATGTTCTTCACTCTTAAAGCCTCCTCAGGCCCTCTTAAAATTTCATCGTTCTTCTCTCCCACCTTATCCCCTAGTGTTAAGGAAACTCTCATCGGTTTTCTGTCATTATAGATGAGTTTACATTTTCTAGACTTTTCTAAATTTGAATCATACAATATGTAATATTGGGCTATGGTTGGCTTCTTGACTCAACAAGATTATCCTGAAATAGTTATTTCTGTTTTATCCTTTAGTTCTATTTCATTATAGGGTTGCTCCAAACATGCTTATCCATTCACCCATTCATGGTCATTCGTGTTATTTCCCATTTTGGGTTATGACAGTAAACTTGCTATGAACATTTGTACAGAAAGGTCTTTAGCACAAAGAATTAGGTGCTTGTAAAACCATTGAAGGGCTAGAGAAATGGAAGTTAGGGAGTTGCCACTGGAAGTCTGGTTTCAAGGTCCCACTGCCACAGCCCCACCCAAAGGTAAAAAAACAACAACACACACAACACCTGCAGAGCCTATCCATCTGTCAACACATTAGCAGAAATAATCTCCCATCCAGCTTCCAAACTACACACAAGTGCATCATAGAGGCTAAATTTAATTCACACCTGGATTCCCAGTCATTAGAAGTGGGAAAGGTGGTATTTAACCTTTCAACCCCTCTGGTATAGGAGGAAATATAGAAAGGGGTGGAGCATAGATGTCAAGTGCCAATAGACAATACATGGCATATCTGAGTCCACTGGCAGGCTGTGTGACTCTAGGCAAGTGATCCCACCTTAAAAAGAGTTGGTTTCTTCATGTGATATCATAGAAAGATATTTGGTGTTCTTTTTTTTGTTCTTAAAACTGAGCAACTAAAACTCTGGAAATTTTCTCAGTGACAAGGGAGATAAGAGTGTCTTTTGTCCCGATGAGGCAACTTCTGACAGGCCTCTGGATAATTGCAGGGTGAGGGCAGGTTGCCATGAAGACCAAATCTTGATTAGAAGCTTGGAATTTTCAGCTGTCAACGTAAGAAACGTTTACACCCGTAGAGAAATTTATAAGTTTATAAGTTTATTTGATCCAAACTGATGACAATTGCCAGGAAACAAATGTCCATGGATTGAGAAAATGCTACAAGAATGGCAGTTTTGCACCTTATTTTATATATTACAACGAAAGGGGGAGGCGTAAGGGGTTACATGAAATCCATTGGTGTTAGGTTAGGGAGGCCAGAAAAAAGCAAAGCAGGGAAATCTGTGAGATTGGATGAAAAGTAAACAAATAGACACAGACTTCTTTTACATTGGTTGGTAAAGGATAGTTAGCAGCTAACAATTGGTTATGCTTATATGCATGCATACAAGTCCTTTAGTTGATCTCTTACCCCCCTACCTCCTGCCCCCCAACCCTCCCCGGCCGTCCCGCTGCAGTTTGACAATCTGTTTGAGGCAGCTCTGCCTCTGTATCTATTATTGTTCAAAAGTTTATAATGGTCTCTATTGTCCATGAATGAGTGAGATCATGTGGTATTTTTCCTTTATTGACTGGCTTATTTCACTTAGCATAATGCTCTCCAGTTCCATCCATGCCGTTGCAAATGGTAAGAGTTCCTTCCTTTTTACAGCAGCATAGTATTCCATCGTGTAGATGTACCACAGTTTTCTAATCCATTCATCTACTGATGGGCACTTAGGCTGTTTCCAGATCTTAGCTATGGTGAATTGTGCTGCTATGAACATAGGGGTGCATATATCCTTTCTGATTGGTGTTTCTGGTTTCTTGGGATATATTCCTAGAAGTGGGATCACAGGGTCAAATGGGAGTTCAATTTTCAGTTTTTTAAGGAAACTCCATACTGTCTTCCATAGTGGCTGCACCAGTCTGCATTCCCACCAGCAGTGCACAAGTGTTCCTTTTTCTCCACATCCTCTCCAGCACTTGTCGTTTGTTGATTTGTTGATGATAGCCAGTCTGACAGGTGTGAGATGGTACCTCATTGCTGTTTTGATTTGCATCTCTCGGATGATTAGTGACTTTGAGCATGTTTTCATATGTCTCTTGGCTTTCTGGATGTCCTCTTTTGAAAGGTGTCTATTTAGGTCCTTTGCCCATTTTTTGATTGGATTGTTTATCTTCCTTTTGTTAAGTTGTATGAGTTCCCTATAAATTTTGGAGATTAGGCCCTTATCAGATATGTCATTGGCAAATATGTTTTCCCACACAGTGGGTTTTCTCGTTGTTTTGTTGATGGTTTCTTTTGCTGTGCAGAAGCTTTTTATTTTGATGTAGTCCCATTTGTTCATTTTTTCTTTAGTTTCAAGTGCCCTAGGAGCTGTATCAGTGAAGAAATTGCTTCGGCATATGTCTGAGATTTTGTTGCCTTTGGATTCTTCTAGAATTTTTATGGTTTCCCGTCGTACATTTAAGTCCTTTATCCATTTTGAGTTTATTTTTGTGTATGGTGTCAGTTGGTGGTCTAGTTTCATTTTCTTGCATATATCTGTCCAATTTTCCCAGCACCATTTATTGAAGAGACTATCTTGGCTCCATTGTATGTTCTTGCCTCCTTTGTCAAATATTAATTGAGCATCTTGGTTCGGGCCGATTTCTGGGGTCTCTATTCTATTCCATTGATCTATATGCCTATTCTTGTGCCAGTACCAGGCAGTTTTGAGAACAGTGGCTTTGTAATACAACTTGATATCTGGTATTGAGATCCCACCTACTTTGTTCTTTTTCAGGATTGCTGCAGCTATTCGGGGTCTTTTTTTATTCCAGATGAATTTTGGGAGAGTTCGTTCTAGATCTCTGAAGTATGCCGTTGGTATTTTAATGGGAAGTGCGTTGAATTTATAGATTGCTTTGGGTAGTATGGACATTTTAATGATGTTGATTCTACCAATCCATGAACACGGTATGTTCTTCCATCTGTTTATGTCTTCCTCTATATCTTTTTTCAACGTCCTGTAGTTTTCTGAGTAGAGGTCTTTTACCTGTTTAGTTAAGTTTATTCCTAGGTAGCTTAATTTTTTTGGTGCAATGGTAAACGGGATTGTTTTTATAATCTCTCTTTCTGAAAGTTCACTATTGGTGTATAGAAATGCCTCAGATTTCTTGGGGTTAATTTTGTATCCTGCTACATTGCCAAATTCATGTATTAAGTCTAGTAGCTTTTTGATGGAATCTCTAGGGTTTTGTATGTATAATATCATGTCGTCTGCAAATAAGGACAGTTTTACTTCCTCTTTTCCAATTTGGATGCCTTTTATTTCTTCTCCTTGCCGAATTGCAATGGCTAACACTTCCAGTACTATGTTGAACAGGAGTGGTGAGAGGGGGCATCCCTGTCTTGTTCCTGTTCTTAGGGGAAATGGTGTTAGTTTTTGTCCATTGAGTATGATGTTGGCTGTGGGCCTGTCATATATGGCTTTTATTATGTTGAGGTATGATCCTTCTACTCCCACCTTGCTGAGAGTTTTTAACAAAAATGGGTGTTGAATTTTGTCAAATGCTTTTTCTGCATCAATTGATATGACCATGTGGTTTTTTTCTTTCAATTTGTTTATGTGATGTATCACGTTTATTGATTTTCGGATATTGTACCATCCTTGCATCCCTGGGATAAATCCTACTTGGTCATGGTGTATGATCTTTCTGATGTACTGCTGGATCCGATTTGCTAAGATTTTGTTGAGGATTTTGGCATCTATGTTCATGAGGGATATTGGCCTGTAATTCTCTTTCATTGTGTTGTCTTTACCTGGTTTTGGTATTAGGGTGATGCTGGCTTCATAGAATGAGCTTGGAAGTGTTCCTTCCTCTTGAATTTTTTGTAGTAGTCTGAGGAGGATAGGTTTTAGTTCTTCCTTGAATGTTTGGTAAAACTCCCCTGTGAAGCCTTCTCATCCTGGGCTTTTGTTTGCTGGAAGCTTTTTGATGACTGCTTCAATTTCTTCCATAGTTATTGGCCTGTTGAGATTTTTAGATTCTTCCTGATTGAGTTTTGGAATGTTGTATTTTTCTAGGAATTTGTCCATTTCCTCCATGTTGTCTAGTTTGTTGGAGTAGAGCTGTCCATAGTATTTTTTAACAATCATTTGTATTTCTGTGGGGTCTGTTGTTATTTCGCCTCTATCGTTTCTGATTTTATTTATTTGGGTCCTCTCTCTCTGCTTTTTGGTGAGTCTGGCTAGAGGTTTGTCAATCTTGTTTATCCTTTCAAAGAACCAGCTCTTGGTTTCATTGATTTTCTGTATTGTTTTATTGGTCTCTATGTCATTTATTTCTGCTCTAATCTTTATTATCTCCTTCCTTCTGCTCACTCTGGGGTTTTCTTGTTGCTCTCTTTCTAATTCTTTGAGTTGTAGAGTTAGATGATTTACTACCATTTTTTCTTGTTTTTTGAGATAGGCCTGTAGAGCTATAAACTTCCCTCTCAGGACTGCTTCCATTGTGTCCCATAGGTTTTGGATTGTTGTGTTTTCATTGTCATTAGTTTCCAGGATGTATTTAATTTCTTCTTTGATCTCATTGGTAACCCAATCAATATTTAATAACATGCTATTCAGCTTCCAGGTGTTTGAGTATTTTGGGTTGTTTTTATTGTGGTTTATTTCTAGTATTATGCCATCGTGGTCTTCGAAGATGCTTTTTATGATTTCAATCTTCTTGAATTTGGGGATACTTTGCTTGTGACCCAATATGTGTTCTATTTTTGAAGATGTACCATGAGCACCTGAGAAGAACGTATATTCCCTGGCTTTGGGGTGAAGTGTTCTGAAGATGTTTATTAAGTCCATCTGATCTAGTGAGTCATTTAGGATTGCTGTATCTTTACTGATTGTTTGTCTATAGGACTTATCCAGTGCTGTCAATGGTGTATTAAAGTCCCCTACTATGATTGTATTGTTGTCGATCTCTCCTTTGATATCTTCCAGGAGTTTTTTTATGAATTTGGGTGCTCCTACATTGGGTGCATATATGTTTACCAGGGTTATATCTTCTTGTCGTATTGATACCTTTAGTATTATGAAGTGGCCTTCCTTATCTCTTGTTAAGGCCTTCACTTTGAGGTCTATTTTGTCCGATACAAGTATTGCTACCCCAGCTTTCTTTTCCTTTCCATTTGCCTGAAAGATATTTTTCCATCCTTTCACTTTCAGTCTGTGTGAGTCCCTTCTAATGAGGTGGGTTTCTTGTAGACAGTAGATGTATGGGTCATGTTTTTTTATCCATTCAGCCACTCGATGTCTTTTGGTTGGAGCGTTTAGTCCGTTTACGTTTAAAGTTATTATTGAAAGGTTCTTGTTTGTAGCCATTTCTTTTTGTGTGTGTGTGTGGCTGTTTTCTTTCTGAGCTTTTTATTTCTTCTTTTTATACCAGTCCCTTTAGCATTCCTTGCATTGCTGGCTTGGTGGTGACAAACTCCCTTAGCCTTTTTTTGTCTGTGAAGCTTCTTATTTCCCCTTCAAGTTTGAATGATAGCCTTGCTGGATAGAGTATTCTTGGATTCAGTCCTTTGATTTGCATCACTTTGTAAATTTCAGTCCATTCTTTTCTGGCCTGATGTGTTTCTGTTGAGCAATCATTTGACAGTCTAATGGGAGATCCCTTGTATGTAACTTTCCGTCTCTCTCTTGCAGCCTGTAAGATTCTCTCTTTGTCCTGAACATTTGCCATGGTGATTATGATGTGTCTTGGTGTGGGTCTTTTCGGGTTCACCTTGTTTGGGACTCTCTGGGCTTGTGTGACTTTTTTCTTCCCCACCTCAGGAAAGTTTTCTGATATTATTTCTTCAAGTAGGTTTTCTAATCCTTGTTCATCCTTCTGTTGTTCTGGTACTCCTATTATTCGTATGTTGTTTCGTTTCATGTTGTCCCAATGCTCCCTTAGGCTCTCCTCCTGTCTTTTAATTTTTTTCTCCAATTGCAGTACATTTTGGGTGTGTTTTGCTTCCTTGTCTTCTAATTCACTAATTCAATCCTCCGCTTCTCCTTGTCTACTGTTGATACTTTCAATGGAGTTTTTCATTGCAGCTATATCACTCTTCATTTCTTCTTGGGTCTTACTTAAGTTGTTGATTTTTTCATCTGTTTCTTCTAGCTTCTTCCATATGTTATCGATTTTTTCATCTGTTTCTTCTTGCTTCTTGAAGAGGTTGTCGATTTTTTCCTCCATCCGGTTTATGCACTCTAGGACCCTTATTCTGAATTCTTTATCTCTCATGTTGCATGCCTCTGTATTACTTAGCTGCTTTTCTGGAGAGTCCTCCTTCTCTTTCCTTTGGGGGTTTCTTTGTCTACCCATGTTTGATCTCACTGACATATCTAGATGTTGAGTCGTTCAGTGGTTGCTCCCTGGGTGGCAGTGACTCCTTGGTCTGTGGTTGCTCTTCGGGCGTTTGCGGTAGCTGCTGTTCTTCAGTTGGCAGCAGCTCCTCTGGTGGGTGCTGTTCACAGCTGTGGTGGCTCTTCTGGCTGGTGGGGCGAGGTTTCACGTACAGCTGCTGTTCCTCAGCAGAGGATGTGGTGCTCAGGAGGTTGCTGTTGCTTGGATCTGCTTTCCAGGGTAGTTCTGCTCTTCCCGGCTGCAAACCCTCTCATCAGCTGAGCAATTTTGCCAATTCGGTGTGGGTGTTACTAGTTTCAGCTGCTCATTCCATTTGCTCCGGGACACGACCTGGGACGTGTCTGCCTATATCGCCGCCATCTTGGTTCCCCTCCAGCAGCTAACAATTAACACAATAACAATGGGGAGTTTTGTGGTTACTGCTCTGGTGCAGTAATGGGTCTGGACAAAGGGACATTACCCTGATATTCCAAAGATATGTCATGGTAGATGCAAAAAAAAAAAAATAGACAGGCTCAGTTAAGGTAAAGACTGACCTTTCTCAGGGAAGATACTGGCCTAGGACATGACTATCCAACATGACTTGTTTTTATTTTTTTTTTAATTTTTATTTTTTTTATTGCTTAAAGTATTACAAAGGGTATTACATATGTATCCATTTTATCCCCCCGCCCTAGACAGTCCCCTAGCCTCCCCTATCACCCCGTGTCTTATGTCCATTGGTTATGCTTATATGCATGCATACAAGTCCTTTAGTTGATCTCTTACCCCCCTACCTCCTGCCCCCCAACCCTCCCCGGCCTTCCCGCTGCAGTTTGACAATCTGTTTGAGGCAGCTCTGCCTCTGTATCTATTATTGTTCAAAAGTTTATAATGGTCTCTATTGTCCATGAATGAGTGAGATCATGTGGTATTTTTCCTTTATTGACTGGCTTATTTCACTTAGCATAATGCTTTCCAGTTCCATCCATGCCGTTGCAAATGGTAAGAGTTCCTTCCTTTTTACAGCAGCATAGTATTCCATCGTGTAGATGTACCACAGTTTTCTAATCCATTCATCTACTGATGGGCACTTAGGCTGTTTCCAGATCTTAGCTATGGTGAATTGTGCTGCTATGAACATAGGGGTGCATATATCCTTTCTGATTGGTGTTTCTGTTTTCTTGGGATATATTCCTAGAAGTGGGATCACAGGGTCAAATGGGAGTTCCATTTTCAGTTTTTTAAGGAAACTCCATACTGTCTTCCATAGTGGCTGCACCAGTCTGCATTCCCACCAGCAGTGCACAAGTGTTCCTTTTTCTCCACATCCTCTCCAGCACTTGTCGTTTGTTGCTTTGTTGATGATAGCCAGTCTGACAGGTGTGAGATGGTACCTCATTGCTGTTTTGATTTGCATCTCTCGGATGATTAGTGACTTTGAGCATGTTTTCATATGTCTCTTGGCTTTCTGGATGTCCTCTTTTGAAAGGTGTCTATTTAGGAACATGACTTGTTTTTATAGAAAGTTTTAATTTCAGACCATCCTATGTGCTTACTTTAGGTCTCTGAGTTTGTAAGGCTACCACACAGGCCTCTTCTAATCTTACCAGTTAGTATGTGGCCCCCTTTTAGTCATAAATCAATCTAAAGGCTTCATTGATGATCAAACTTTTGGTTAAATAATGAGGTTCCATGGTGCTAGGAAGGCTTATTCCAAGGAAATCTTAGTGTCAGCGTTGGTCTTGTTTACTCATGAACCATTGGCGATGGGGCAACACCGTGACCTTGAATGGCAGTCAAGGCCAAATTTTCTCAAAAGTGAAAATCAGCCAAAACCGGTTTGGCTCAGTGGATGGAGCGTCAGCCTGCGGACTGAAGGGTCCCAGGTTCGATTCCGGTCAAGGGCATGTGCCTGGGTTGCAGGCACATCCCCAGTGGGAGATGTGCAGGAGGCAGCTGATTGATGCTTCTCTCTCATCGATGTTTCTAACTCTCTATCTCTCTCCCTTCCTCTCTGTAAAAAATCAGTGAAATATATTTAAAAAAAAGTGAAAATCAGATAAATGAGAGGCAGTCAGGTCTTATGGGCCTCCATTAGAAAAACAACAACACTCTGGATCATTTCTAACCTACAAGCTTTCATGATCCAAGTTTTGAGGACACACTATACACCTCTTCAGTTTTCACCATCTGATCATGATACTGGTTCCCATTTACTATGGCTCATCTACTTCCCATTAGAAGCACTTAGTGCCTTTAATTATTAATCTGATTCCTGCTAGTTGTGCAATTGGAAGCTGTAACTTTAAGGTTTATGCAGAAACAAGGCTATAAGAACACAATGCTGTATGTTACAATTACCGTCTAAACGTTCCATAATCCAAGAGGACAGTAAGAGTTTCATAAATAAAATTTCTGTGCCTCAGCAGCAGTTACAGAGGGCCATGTTTTTATAGCCACCTCAGCTTCCATTTGAATTAATATAATTAGTAGTATTTGTTAAAGTTGGGTGTAGATTCATTCCCATAATTAGGTTCTAGCATTTATACATAAAATTCCTTTCTTAATATTCTTTTTTTCCATTAACTCTCAACAACTTCCCTTGTTATCTTGGTTTGTCTCTTTTTACTCATTCAGAAATAACCAAATTATTAGAACAAACTACTTACTTTTAACCTCTCTTAAAAACACACACATTCTTTTCCTTTCCTTTTTCCCCCTCCAATAACATTAATTCTCAATTTCAAAATGTTACCAGAAACGGGGCCAGGTCTGGAGTGGGTTTGCCTAAGGACAGCTGGTAATGTGTGAGCTCTTGACTTCATGCAGGAAGTATTTCACAACATGAGACCAGGTAATTTTAAGACCCAGGTATTAAAGCTGGGACAGTGAAAGAGGGTGTAGGATAGAAGAAGCAATAGGAAAGAGACTAGGCGGAGCTGCTTTGTCCCTCTAGAAATGTCATGGGAAAGAAGTGAGCCCAGGTGGGACTGCTGTCAGCTCACTGGAGAGTCTGAAAAAAGGGGCATTGGAGACAAGTTCAGGAGGTTAACCCAGGATGAGCTGCTGCTGCTGCCCACTGCTCCTGGTTACGTGTCTCATGGGGACCACTTAGAGTTTAGGAGAAGAAAAAATCACTTGAAAAGGAGATGTAAGTGGGCATGCCCCAAGAAATGCATTGGTTGACTTTGTCTTGAGGGCTTTTATCTCCTTTCCAAAGGTGGAGATTTTATGGGATGTCTCAGGGAATATTCATCAGCTTTCTCAGGTGGGCCCTTTCAGGGTCATGGTCTCCACTGACTAGTCAGGGCAAGGTATAAACCACATGACCAGCAATATGCCAGGGGAGAAAAGGCCACCCGGAAGGCAAAGCATGGCACCAGTTTTGCCCATTGCTAGGCACCAGGGGTTTTCTGCCCTGGTGACCTTCTGTATCTGGCTGTAAATTGCTCAGCTAGTGTGTTCATCTATCTGTCTCAGTTTTCCTGTTCCACTTGTCAAGGAATTTTCCTAGCTTCTTAATAACCATAAAAAGAGTATTATTAATATTACAAATATTATCAAATAACCTTTGAAAATTATTAACAGTTGGGCAATATACACAAGATTTGAGAAAAGCCAGAAGAAAAAGTATAATTATTATTATGACTAATATTAGCAGACAGGTAAATACTATAAAACTAATAAAGTTCAATATCAGTTTATAAGTATACAGGCCTTGTTATGTCTTGGCATAGCAGTCTATCTCTGATGTCAGCGGCTTCTCATCCTCTTTCATTGCTGAAGGCAAGTGTCAGAGACAGGGCAGATGTCCATTCCCAGTTAAGCACTTGATAAGGTCTCTTTCAACAATGTTGGAGAGAGTCTTTAATTGATGTCTTTCCAATGGACAATATAAGTCATTATTTTTGAAGTCTTTGTCCTTTGGGAACACACATGTGAAATGAATGTCACTAATTTATCAGTCCCTATAACCTGGTTAATAAGTGCTTGATTTTTATACAGAATGTCTCCTTTTAGAAAGGTTGATTCATATGTCCCTTAATCTAGATTCATAGGGAGACCAGTGACTATATAATGAGCAGGAAACCTATGTGCTTACCAAAAGAAGTAGATTTCAACTTGAGGAGAACTATAAGAAGAGTTTTTGGCCAAGGGAGATTAAAAACTTCTGAAAAGTTACCTAGGTAAGTTTTTTGTTTGTTTGTTTTATTGCTTAAAATATTACAAAGAGTGGTACATATGTCTCCCTTTTTTCCCCCCTTGACCTTCCCCTGGTCTCCCCTACCCCCCAATGTCTTGTGTCCACTGGTTATGCTTATATGCATGCATACAAGTCCTTTGGTTGATCTCTTACCACCCCCACCAACCCTCCCTGGCCTTTCTGCTGTAGTTTGACAGTCTGTTTGATGCTGCTCTGCCTCTGTATCTATTTTTGTTCATCAGTTTATAATGGTCTTAATTATCTATATGTGAGTGAGATCATGTGGTATTTTTCTTTCATTGACTGGCTTATTTCACTTAGCATAATGCTCTCCAGTTCCATCCATGCTGTTGCAAATGGTAAGAATTCCTTCTTTTTTTATAGCAGCATAGTATTCCATTGTGTAGATGTACCATTTTTCTAATCCATTCATCTGCTGATGGGCACTTAGGCTGTTTCCAAGTTTTAATTGTACCATTTGCATGTTCCACAAATCCAGAGAACTGGGGTGATAGGCACAATGAAAATACTGTAGACTAGGACAAACATTACAAATGGATTACATTATTTGAAATGAGTCCCTCAGTCACGGTAACTCAGAGGAAATTCCCCAATTGAGAATTAATTTTTTCCAATAATAATGTACCTTTGTTAATGCTGTTGTTCTTCTGCAAGGGAATGTCTCAACCCAGTGTGAAAACATACAAACCATAACTAACACATATTCGTATTCTGGAGATAGTGGCATTTGGATAAAATTCAATCATCATACCTCAAAAGAATCTAAAGGAAGTGGGAAATGTCCATGGGAACCTTGCAATGATTTTCCAGGGTTATATTTGGACCGATAGAATATCTACTATATACTTCATGAGCCACAGTAGAAAGTTTATAGTAATACTAGGGGCCCGATGCATGAAATTTGTGCAAGGGGCTCAGCCCTTGCAGCCCTGGCTGCCTCAGCCCTAGCAGCCCTGGTTGCCTTGCAGCCCCACCCACTGGTCATTCCAGAAAGTCGTCCGGAAGGTCGTTCCACCATCCGGTCTAATTAGCATATTAGCTCTTTATTATATAGGATTGTTGACTTCATGAAATCATCTTTTAAAAACCCCAATGTGTTAGCTCATGCTGGGGTCCAACCCCAGCAGGTCCAGGGGTCCCCAAAGGTGTGGACGGAGTCAGCGAAGAAGGAATGACACGGAGACAGAGTTCAGTTGATCAGCAGCCTAGCCAGGGTCTCTAGCCAGGATCTCCAGCCAAGTTCTGGTCTGGATTTCCAGCGAAGTTCTGGTTAGGATCTCCAGCCAGGTTCTATGTCCATGTTCTCTTGCTAGGTTCTGTCTCTAGGTTCTGTCCAGATTCTCCAGCCAGGTTCAGTCACCAGGTTCTAGTCAGGTTCTCTTGCCATGTTCTATCCAGGTTCTGTAGCCAGGTTCTGTCTCTAGGTTCTTCAGCCAGGTTCTCTCGCTAGGTTCTGTCTCTAGGTTCTGTGGCCAGTTTCTGTCCAGGATCTTTTGTCATGTTCTCTCGCTAGGTTCTGTCTCTAGGTTCTGTGGCCAGTTTCTGTCCAGGATCTTTTGCCATGTTCTCTCGCTAGGTTCTGTGTCCAGGTTCTGTTTCCAGTTTCTGTCCAGGATCTTTTGCCATGTTCTCTCCAGCGAAGTTCTTCTGTCTCTAGGTTCTGTGTAGGTTCTGTCCAGGATCTTTTTCCATCTTCTCTCGCTAGGTTCTTTCTCTAGGTTCTGTGGCCAGTTTCTGTCCAGGATCTTTTGCCATGTTCTCTCACTAGGTTCTGTCTGTAGGTTCTGTCTCCAGTTTCTGTCCAGGATCTTTTGCCATGAGCTCTCCAGCAAAGTTCTTCTGTCTCTAGGTTCTGTGTAGGTTCTGTGTCTAGGTTCTGTGTCCTGTTGTCTTGTTACATCTGTATTTATACCAGTTGATTCCAATCCTATCAATCTCTATTCCAAAGGTTAGGGCATTTCTTATCTCCATTCCAGGGAGTAAAGATTATGTAGCTTAAGCATGATTGTTCGTAGTTAAAGTGATTAATTACCCACCTGGCACTTAGTTAAGGGGTTTTATTCCCTCCCTAACTTCAGGGGAAAATCCCTACCTGGGGAAACAACCTTTCTCAGAGAGGTGACCTTGGTTAAAACACATAGTGCCAAGAAGGTGAGCAAACATATTAAGAACAGTATGCCATATATGTCAGGTCCCTTGAAACAGCAAGGATGGACCGGCTCCCGGCAAGCTCATGTACATATTAAAGTATAGGTAATTGAGTCTGTAGAGATAAGATTGGTTTCTGATTGGGATCATCTCTGTTTGTCTGGATCAAAGTTTTCCCTTTTTTGTTGCCATATCTTTTTTTTTTCCTTCTGCAGCTGTCCATTGGAACTGCAAAAGTGAGTAGTATTTCATTGATTTAATGGGAAGCAAGGAGAATTCTCTGGTCTAAACAATTTGACTATTTAATGCTGCCTGTCGAGATGCAGCATCAGCTAAATGATTTTATTTTGCTTTCATGGTGGCAACTTTAGAATGTTCTGGAATTTTTATAATTGCCAGTTGTTTCAATTTGTATGCTATCTAATAATATTTCAGCCTATTTTCTATGCACTCCTCTGAGAAAGTTAAGAAGCCTCACTGCTTCTACAACATTCTAGAGTTGTGAGCTACATGAAGGGCATAGCCACTATTAGTGTAAATATTGACTATTTGATTTTTGACCAATTGACAAGCCCTAGTTAGAACAATTAATTCAACTTGTTGGAAAGATTTTATTCAGGTGTATAAGAACCTTCAATTATGTCTACCACAGGAGTTATTGCATATCCAGCTCAATAACATCCTGTTCATCTTTCAAAGATCTATCTGTAAACTAAATTAAGTCAGCATTATCAAGGAGTTTCCTATTAATCATTTCTATGAACAAAAAGGTGATCAGTGGTCAAAAACACAACTGTGGATGTTTTCATCCTGCAAAGAAGGTAGCAAAGTTGTTGGCTTAAGACTGTTACATCAAGTTTAAAAAACATTAGGCACAGAAAGCGAGAACCAGTCAGAAGTGTTGAGTGTGATAAGAATTCAGTAGAGATTCAACATAATGAGGAACATGAACAAAACAGAACCTATAACTATCTTTTCTGTTTGTTTGCATATGTGTCTATAGCAGAGATGGCTGTCATGCAGGGAGGGAGCCCTTTGGCTACTGAGCATAACTGCTGACTATAATATGCTATAGGTCTATGATAATCTTAATTTTTTTGAATTAAAATTCTAAAGTATTTCCTTTATTTTTAGATATAAAAGGTTAGAAAGTTTATAGGTGTCCCAGATAGACAGCTTCAGGCAATTCCATAGAGATTTTATAGCTTGTTTCCCTTCTGGGTTCCAGAGAATTTGATCAGGTAAATTTCACTTTAGGACACATAGAGGCTGCAACATTAATGAAAACTTTGGAACCCAATTGTGACAATATCTAGTCAAACCCTGAAATCCTCTAAGCTGTTTTCTTGTTTTTGGTAGAGGAAAAGATTGGATTCCTCTGAGTCTTTCGAATAAATAGCCCATCCTATATAATAAAAAACCCTAATATGCAAACTGACCAAACAGCGGAACTACTGGTGGAATGACCAGTAGCTATGATGCTCACTGACTACCAGGGGGCAATGCTCAACACAGGATCTGCCCCCTGGTGGTCAGTGTGCTCCTACAGGGGAGTATCACTCAGCCAGAAGCCTGGCTCACAGCTGGCAAGTGTAGTGGTAGTGGCAGGAGCGCTAAGGAGCAGTGAGCTGAACAGTAAGGAGCAGCAAGCCAGCAAGCAGTAAGGAGCGAGGGGTCCCAGACTGCGAGAGGGATCCCAGACTGCGAGAGAGATGTCCAAATGCCTGATTCCCTGGCCTAAGCTGGCAGGTAGACACCCCCTAAGGGGTCCCGGACTGCAAGAGGACACAGGCTGGGCTGAGAGACCCCCCCCCAGTGCACAAATTTCATGCACCAGGCCTCTAGTCTTTATATAAGAGACAGCCAACATATTTTACTTAAATATCCCTATCACTTTCAAGGAAACTTTGCTCTGAGGAAGAAGGCAACTATGTTGGGTATTGTTAAGAACAGATAAAGTAGCCCCAATATCTATAAGGGCCTTAGTAATTTTCCCTTTCATTATAATTTCAATTTCTCAACTACTAGTAAGGAGAAGGAAAAATGACCTCAGAGTCTTCGAAGCAACTATATTCTGCTTTTGTTTCTTTTCTCTTTCTGAATCCCATTTCAGTTTTCCATAACCCTTCTTGGGGTGAACAGACTCCTCTACTGGAGTTCGGTGAACCATATTTAGTAATAGTAATTGGAATAGGTCAGAATAGCCAAGATCATCCTATATAATAAAAGTCTAATATGCTAAGTGAACAGTTGTCTGGTCTTCCGTTCAACCACTCAAAGCGTATTATGCTAATGATATGCTAAGGCCACTCAACCACTCGCTATGACATGCACTGACCACTAGGGGGTGAAAGTCGACCAGTTGACCAGTCGCTATGACGTGCACTGACCACCAGGGGGCAGATGTTCCAAACAGTAGGTTAGCTTGCTCCTGGGGTCCGGCCGATCGGGACTGAGCAAGATGGGCCATACATGCCCTGGAGCCCTCCTGCAGTCCCCCCACAGCTGACCAACCTCCCGCATCCCTCCCCAGCCCCGATTGTGCACCAGTGGGGTCCCTCAGCCTGGCCTGCATCCTCTCACAATCTGGGACCCCTTGGGGGATGTTGGAGAGCTAGTTTTGGCCCAATCCCACAGGCCAGGCCGAGGGACCCCACTGGTACACGAATTTGTACACCAGGCCTCTGTCCTATGTAATAAAAGACTAATATGCAAATCAACCAAATGGCAGAACAACTGGTCACTATGATGTGCACTGACCACCAGGGGGCAGACACTCAATGCAGGAGCTGCCCCGTGGTGGTCAGTGCACTCCCACAGGGGGAGCGCCGCTCAGCCAGAAGCCGGGCTCACGGCTGGCAAGTGCAGCAGCAGTGGTGGGAGCCTCTACAGCCTCTGCAGCAGCACTAAGGATGCCCGACTGCCAGTTTAGGCCCAATCCCCTTGGGGAGCTGCAGTCAGGCATCCCCTGAGGGCTTCTGGACTGCAAGAGAGTGCAGGCTGGGCTGAGGGACACCCCCCACCCCCAGGCCTGAGTGCACGAATTTCATGCACTGGACCTCTAGTATGTTATAACAGTAAAATTAAATTCCTTGGTGAACCCATCAGGGTCCTGGAGAAAATTGGGGAAATCTTGAGATAGATTATTTAATTCTGTTCTAGTCCAATAAATATATATAGTCACTGGTTCCCCTCTGCCTGAGACTGGCTTTTCCCTGAAGGGAGCTGCTAGAATTCCTGAAGTTCTTGTCTGAATTTCTATTCTTATTTTCTGTTAGGCCCTTAGGGTGTGATAGTGGAAGAGATAGAGAGTAGACAGAAGAGGAAGGAGGAAGGGATAGGAAGGCAAGTCTGGACAAGGAAGCTCAGAAAGCAAAGGATATAGTGCAGGAGCTGTAGAAGGGGGAGGAATGGGGTGTTGGCATTCATTAGCTTCAGAAGCCTTCTTTAGTCTCTAAAAGTTTTATTAACTTCATTTTTAAAAAGATAAATTTTCTGTGCTCTTTCTAAAAACTTTTCATTTCCAATAAAGATAAGCTTTCCATTCATTCTGTATAATTTTAGAGCTGTTTTTTCCCTCTACTTTTGCATGCAAAAAATCAATTAGGTGTCAAAAGTGTTCCTTTTTGTCATATTACAAGTTGATATCACTTCTAGTTGATATCACTTCTGGCAATCTTCATATTTCTGTAAGTACTTACAAATAAAAGCTTCCTATTAATTGCACATTTGGATGAATATTAATGGGGATTGGGGGGCAGGGAGTTTTCAGCCTTTCAGGCATGATTTCCCCTGCTAATTTTAGTTTTCTTTGGATCTGCAGAGTCAGAACAAATTTCTAGGGAAGTTGTGTGATGGGTTGAAGTGAGCTTCAAGGGGCTGTTGCCTCCTGAGCAACATTAAATTCTCTTAAATGTCTGGATTTCTATCCACGACTGCTAATACAGCTGTGAGGACTCTAAGTGCTAGGTAACCAAACTTTATGTGTGTCCCCCGGTACAAGTCAATTATTTAATTACAATTAAATTGGAATTCCTTAAGGGGCTCCTCCACATTGTGAGACATGCACTATGACACCTCCACAGCGATTCTTAGTCACCTAAGAATATTCGTGAATAGTGTCTTTGGAGCTGAATTAGTTCAGGCTCTCGTTTATCCAGCATAAGGCTTTGTTCAAACTTCAATCTGAAAGCAACTTCAATTAAAATAAAAAGTTAAAGACTAGCCACCCATTTTTCTCCTTTCCTGAGTTTTCTTTTTTTTTTTATTGCTTAAAGTATTACAAAGGGTATTACATATGTATCCATTTTATCCCCCCGCCCTAGACAGTCCCCTAGCCTCCCCTATCCCCCAGTGTCTTATGTCCATTGGTTATGCTTATATGCATGCATACAAGTCCTTTAGTTGATCTCTTACCCCCCTACCTCCTGCCCCCCAACCCTCCCCGGCCTTCCCGCTGCAGTTTGACAATCTGTTTGAGGCAGCTCTGCCTCTGTATCTATTATTGTTCAAAAGTTTATAATGGTCTCTATTGTCCATGAATGAGTGAGATCATGTGGTATTTTTCCTTTATTGACTGGCTTATTTCACTTAGCATAATGCTCTCCAGTTCCATCCATGCCGTTGCAAATGGTAAGAGTTCCTTCCTTTTTACAGCAGCATAGTATTCCATCGTGTAGATGTACCACAGTTTTCTAATCCATTCATCTACTGATGGGCACTTAGGCTGTTTCCAGATCTTAGCTATGGTGAATTGTGCTGCTATGAACATAGGGGTGCATATATCCTTTCTGATTGGTGTTTCTGGTTTCTTGGGATATATTCCTAGAAGTGGGATCACAGGGTCAAATGGGAGTTCCATTTTCAGTTTTTTAAGGAAACTCCATACTGTCTTCCATAGTGGCTGCACCAGTCTGCATTCCCACCAGCAGTGCACAAGTGTTCCTTTTTCTCCACATCCTCTCCAGCACTTGTCGTTTGTTGATTTGTTGATGATAGCCAGTCTGACAGGTGTGAGATGGTACCTCATTGCTGTTTTGATTTGCATCTCTCGGATGATTAGTGACTTTGAGCATGTTTTCATATGTCTCTTGGCTTTCTGGATGTCCTCTTTTGAAAGGTGTCTATTTAGGTCCTTTGCCCATTTTTTGATTGGATTGTTTATCTTCCTTTTGTTAAGTTGTATGAGTTCCCTATAAATTTTGGAGATTAGGCCCTTATCAGATATGTCATTGGCAAATATGTTTTCCCACACAGTGGGTTTTCTCGTTGTTTTGTTGATGGTTTCTTTTGCTGTGCAGAAGCTTTTTATTTTGATGTAGTCCCATTTGTTCATTTTTTCTTTAGTTTCAAGTGCCCTAGGAGCTGTATCAGTGAAGAAATTGCTTCGGCATATGTCTGAGATTTTGTTGCCTTTGGATTCTTCTAGAATTTTTATGGTTTCCCGTCATACATTTAAGTCCTTTATCCATTTTGAGTTTATTTTTGTGTATGGTGTAAGTTGGTGGTCTAGTTTCATTTTCTTGCATATATCTGTCCAATTTTCCCAGCACCATTTATTGAAGAGACTATCTTGGCTCCATTGTATGTTCTTGCCTCCTTTGTCAAATATTAATTGAGCATCTTGGTTCGGGCCGATTTCTGGGGTCTCTATTCTATCCCATTGATCTATATGCCTATTCTTGTGCCAGTACCAGGCAGTTTTGAGAACAGTGGCTTTGTAATACAACTTGATATCTGGTATTGAGATCCCACCTACTTTGTTCTTTTTCAGGATTGCTGCAGCTATTCGGGGTCTTTTTTTATTCCAGATGAATTTTTGGAGAGTTCGTTCTAGATCTCTGAAGTATGCCGTTGGTATTTTAATGGGAAGTGCGTTGAATTTATAGATTGCTTTGGGTAGTATGGAAATTTTAATGATGTTGATTCTACCAATCCATGAATATGGTATGTTCTTCCATCTGTTTATGTCTTCCTCTATATCTTTTTTCAACGTCCTGTAGTTTTCTGAGTAGAGGTCTTTTACCTGTTTAGTTAAGCTTATTCCTAGGTAGCTTAATTTTTTTGGTGCAATGGTAAACGGGATTGTTTTTATAATCTCTCTTTCTGAAAGTTCACTATTGGTGTATAGAAATGCCTCAGATTTCTTGGGATTAATTTTGTATCCTGCTACATTGCCAAATTCATGTATTAAGTCTAGTAGCTTTTTGATGGAATCTCTAGGGTTTTGTATGTATAATATCATGTCGTCTGCAAATAAGGACAGTTTTACTTCCTCTTTTCCAATTTGGATGCCTTTTATTTCTTCTTCTTGCCGAATTGCAATGGCTAACACTTCCAGTACTATGTTGAACAGGAGTGGTGAGAGGGGGCATCCCTGTCTTGTTCCTGTTCTTAGGGGAAATGGTGTTAGTTTTTGTCCATTGAGTATGATGTTGGCTATGGGCCTGTCATATATGGCTTTTATTATGTTGAGGTATGATCCTTCTATTCCCACCTTGCTGAGAGTTTTTATCAAAAATGGGTGTTGAATTTTGTCAAATGCTTTTTCTGCATCAATTGATATGACCATGTGGTTTTTTTCTTTCAATTTGTTTATGTGATGTATCACGTTTATTGATTTGCGGATATTGTAGCATCCTTGCATCCCTGGGATAAATCCTACTTGGTCATGGTGTATGATCTTTCTGATGTACTGCTGGATCCGATTTGCTAAGATTTTGTTGAGGATTTTGGCATCTATGTTCATGAGGGATATTGGCCTGTAATTCTCTTTCATTGTGTTGTCTTTACCTGGTTTTGGTATTAGGGTGATGCTGGCTTCATAGAATGAGCTTGGAAGTGTTCCTTCCTCTTGAATTTTTTGTAGTAGTATGAGGAGGATAGGTTTTAATTCTTCCTTGAATGTTTGGTAAAACTCCCCTGTGAAGCCGTCTGGTCCTGGGCTTTTGTTTGATGGAAGCTTTCTGATGACTGCTTCAATTTCTTCCATAGTTATTGGCCTGTTGAGATTTTTAGATTCTTCCTGATTGAGTTTTGGAATGTTGTATTTTTCTAGGAATTTGTCCATTTCCTCCATGTTGTCTAGTTTGTTGGAGTAGAGCTGTCCATAGTATTTTTTAACAATCATTTGTATTTCTGTGGGGTCTGTTGTTATTTCGCCTCTATCGTTTCTGATTTTATTTATTTGGGTCCTCTCTCTCTGCTTCTTGGTGAGTCTGGCTAGAGGTTTGTCAATCTTGTTTATCCTTTCAAAGAACCAGCTCTTGGTTTCATTGATTTTCTGTATTGTTTTTTTGGTCTCTATGTCATTTATTTCTGCTCTAATCTTTATTATCTCCTTCCTTCTGCTCCCTCTGGGGTTTTCTTGTTGCTCTCTTTCTAATTCTTTGAGTTGTAGAGTTAGATGATTTACTACCATTTTTTCTTGTTTTTTGAGATAGGCCTGTAGAGCTATAAACTTCCCTCTCAGGACTGCTTTCATTGTGTCCCATAGGTTTTGGATTGTTGTGTTTTCATTGTCATTAGTTTCCAGGACGTATTTAATTTCTTCTTTGATCTCATTGGTAACCCAATCAATATTTAATAACATGCTATTCAGCTTCCAGGTGTTTGAGTATTTTGGGTTGTTTTTATTGTGGTTTATTTCTAGTATTATGCCATCGTGGTCTGCGAAGATGCTTTTTATGATTTCAATCTTCTTGAATTTGGGGATACTTTGCTTGTGACCCAATATGTGGTCTATTTTTGAAGATGTACCATGAGCACCTGAGAAGAACGTATATTCCCTGGCTTTGGGGTGAAGTGTTCTGAAGATGTCTATTAAGTCCATCTGATCTAGTGAGTCATTTAGGGTTGCTGTATCTTTGCTGATTGTTTGTCTATAGGACTTATCCAGTGCTGTCAATGGTGTATTAAAGTCCCCTACTATGATTGTATTGTTGTCGATCTCTCCTTTGATATCTTCCAGGAGTTTTTTTATGAATTTGGGTGCTCCTACATTGGGTGCATATATGTTTACCAGGGTTATATCTTCTTGTCGTATTGATCCCTTTAGTATTATGAAGTGGCCTTCCTTATCTCTTGTTAAGGCCTTCACTTTGAGGTCTATTTTGTCCGATATAAGTATTGCTACCCCAGCTTTCTTTTCCTTTCCATTTGCCTGAAAGATATTTTTCTTTTTTTTTTTTAAATTAAATCTTTATTGTTCAGATTATTACATTTGTTCCTTTTTTTCCCCCCCATAACTCCCCTCCTCCCAATTCCCGCCCCACCCTCCGCCCTCACTCCCCACCCACTGTCCTCATCCATAGGTGCACGATTTTTGTCCAGTCTCTTCCCACATCTCCCACACCCCTTTCCCCCCCAAGAATAGTCAGTCCGTTCCCTTTCTATGTCCCTGATTCTATTATAATCAACAGTTTATTCTGTTCATCAGATTATTTATTCACTTGATTCTTAGATTCACTTGTTGATAGATGCATATTTGTTGTTCGTAATTTGTATCTTTACCTTTTTCTTCCTCTTCCTCTTCTTAAAGGATACCTTTCAGCATTTCATATAATCCTGGTTTGGTGGTGATGAACTCCTTTAGCTTTTCCTTATCTGTGAAGCTCTTTATCTGACCTTCAATTCTGAATGATAGCTTTGCTGGATAAAGTAATCTTGGTTGTAGGTTCTTGGTATTCATCACTTTGAATATTTCTTGCCACTCCCTTCTGGCCTGCAAAGTTTCTGTTGAGAAATCCGCTGACAGTCGTATGGGTATTCCCTTGTAGGTAACTGAGTTTCTTTCTCTTGCTGTTTTTAGGATTCTCTCTTTATCTTTTGCTCTTGGCATTTTAATTATGATGTGTCTTGGTGTGGTCCTCTTTGGATTCCTTTTGTTTGGGGTTCTCCGTGCTTCTTGGACCTGTAAGTTCATTTCTTTCACCAGGTGGGGGAAGTTTTCTGTCATTATTTCTTCAAATAGGTTTTCAATATCTTGCTCTCTCTCATCTTCTGGCACCCCTATAATTCTGATGTTGGTACGCTTGAAGCTGTCCCAGAGGCTCCTTACACTGTCCTCGCATTTTTGGATTCTTTTTTCATTTTGCTTTTCCGGTTGGATGTTTTTTGCTTCCTCGCATTTCAAATCATTGACTTGATTCTTGCACTCCTCTGGTCTGCTGTCGGGCGTCTGTATAATATTCGTTATTTCAGTCTGTGTGTGCTTAATTTCTAGTTGGTTCCCCAATATAAGATCGAGGGTCTTATTAGTTTTCGTGTAGATCTCATTAAGTTTATCGGCAGCTTCTAAACAGTTCTTGAGAGACCTTAAAAGTGTGGTTCTGAACTCTATTTCTTCCATTGACAATTTTGTCCTGTTTCTTTGTCTCCGCATTTTGTTATGCTTCCTTGGTGCACCCCCTAGTGGTCTTTGTTTGCAGTCTTATAGATAAATCTTGATTGTTGTAGCTAATTCCAGGGAGGGTTTGACCTCCAGGCCAAGTGGCTATGAGAATCAGCTGTGTCAGTAGTGAGAGAACTTCTGTCCTCTAGGGAGGTGCTAATCTAGCCTTTGCCTGAGGCTATCTGGCAAATGCCTCTGTGCAGGGCTTGGGCAGGGCGGGTCGCACAGGATCAACAGGGTGGGCCGGAGAGAGCAGTTATGGCGGCTCTCAGTCCTGTCCCAAGGGGCTCTGCCTCTCTGAGTCCCAGCACCCGCTGCAAAGCTCGGAGAGAAAGCTGCACTCGCTCTGACCGAAGCCAGACAGTCCCGCTTCTCCCGTTTGAGTCTGGGTCCCTAAAGACTCGCCCGGATCTGGTGCTCAGAGTCTGCGACTCCCTCCCGATTGAAAACAACAACCGCGCCCTCCCCCGCCAGCCCGCTCCACGCACTCCGCACCTCAGAATTTGACTTCAGCACTGCACCTCCTCTGAGTGTCCGTATGCGTTTCTCTTTCCTCCTAGTTGTAGGACTTCCACTCAGCCTGCGTTCCTGTGGTTCTGGGTGATGTCCCTTCCGTTTTTTGGTTTCACTTTTGAAGTAGTTGTTCAAAGCAGCAAACTCCGGCGTTAACCTATGCCGCCATCTTGGTTCCCTCGAATCAAAGGTCTCTCCTGAAAGATATTTTTCCATCCTTTCACTTTCAGTCTGTGTGAGTCCCTTCTAATGAGGTGGGTTTCTTGTAGACAGTAGATGTATGGGTCATGTTTTTTTATCCATTCAGCCACTCGATGTCTTTTGGTTGGAGCGTTTAGTCCGTTTACGTTTAAAGTTATTATTGAAAGGTTCTTGTTTGTAGCCATTTCTTTTTGTGTGTGTGTGTGGCTGTTTTCTTTCTGAGCTTTTTCTTTCTTCTTTTTATACCAGTCCCTTTAGCATTCCTTGCATTGCTGGCTTGGTGGTGACAAACTCCCTTAGCCTTTTTTTGTCTGTGAAGCTTCTTATTTCCCCTTCAAGTTTGAATGATAGCCTTGCTGGATAGAGTATTCTTGGATTCAGTCCTTTGCTTTGCATCACTTTGTAAATTTCAGTCCATTATTTTCTGGCCTGATGTGTTTCTGTTGAGAAATCATTTGACAGTCTAATGGGAGATCCCTTGTATGTAACTTTCCGTCTCTCTCTTGCAGCCTGTAAGATTCTCTCTTTGTCCTGAACATTTGCCATGGTGATTATGATGTGTCTTGGTGTGGGTCTTTTCGGGTTCACCTTGTTTGGGACTCTCTGGGCTTGTGTGACTTTTTTCTTCCCCACCTCAGGAAAGTTTTCTGATATTATTTCTTCAAGTAGGTTTTCTAATCCTTGTTCATCCTTCTGTTGTTCTGGTACTCCTATTATTCGTATGTTGTTTCGTTTCATGTTGTCCCAAAGCTCCCTTAGGCTCTCCTCCTGTCTTTTAATTTTTTTCTCCAATTGCAGTACATTTTGGGTGTGTTTTGCTTCCTTGTCTTCTAATTCACTAATTCAGTCCTCCGCTTCTCCTTGTCTACTGTTGATACTTTCAATGGAGTTTTTCATTGCAGCTATATCACTCTTCATTTCTTCTTGGGTCTTACTTAAGTTGTTGATTTTTTCATCTGTTTCTTCTAGCTTCTTCCATATGTTATCGATTTTTTCATCTGTTTCTTCTTGCTTCTTGAAGAGGTTGTCGATTTTTTCCTCCATCCGGTTTATGCACTCTAGGACCCTTATTCTGAATTCTTTATCTCTCATGTTGCATGCCTCTGTATTACTTAGCTGCTTTTCTGGAGAGTCCTCCTTCTCTTTCCTTTGGGGGTTTCTTTGTCTACCCATGTTTGATCTCACTGACATATCTAGATGTTGAGTCGTTCAGTGGTTGCTCCCTGGGTGGCAGTGACTCCTTGGTCTGTGGTTGCTCTTCGGGCGTTTGCGGTAGCTGCTGTTCTTCAGTTGGCAGCAGCTCCTCTGGTGGGTGCTGTTCACAGCTGTGGTGGCTCTTCTGGCTGGTGGGGCGAGGTTTCACGTACAGCTGCTGTTCCTCAGCAGAGAATGTGGTGCTCAGGAGGTTGCTGTTGCTTGGATCTGCTGCATTGATTTAAAGGCACATAATACAACACAACAAGGCACCACGTACCAGGCACTATACACAAATATATTCACGATATTAATAACTCAAAATAAAGGTGACCACCTGAATTAAGAGAATTAGGGGATAAGGAAGAAGGAAGAGAAAAAGATAAAAGAAAACAAAGAAAAGTAAAGTAGGGACCAAAAAAAGGAGTGCAAAAATGAAATCGGGAAAAAGGAGGGGGGAAAATAAAAGCGAGAAAAGAAAAGAAAAGAAAAAAAAAGAGCGAAAAGAGAGAATGAAGTGGAAGAGGGGAAGAGACTTTTTATATGAGGAGAATACTCCTATAGAACAGCCATTAATCCCAACAAATTCCAGCAACAGCTCCCTGGATATGAATGCAAACTAGAAACAACCAATAATATAACAATGAAAATAGAATGGAGAACACTAATCCCAAAATAAAATAAAGAGAAAATAAAATGGCACTTTAAAAAATGGTAAAATGGTAGCAGTAATAATACTGGTTAAAAAATAAGAAGGTAGTAATTAAAAGGGTAAAATCAGGTGATGGAAAAAGAAAAAAAAAGAACAGAAAAGAAAATAAAAAAAAATTTGATTTCTTAGTTAAAAAGTGAAAAAAAAAAAATGCAGTAGTGAAGGTCCTTCGGTTCTTCTATTCTTCAGTGTGGCTCGCCTTAGACCTTCCAGGTATTCAGGAGAGTGTTGAGTTTTCCTGCGATATACTGTTCCTCTGTGTTGTGAACCACAGTCCTTATTTTAAAGCAGGTCGCATTTATTTCCTAGACTGCCTTATTTTGTGTTTAGCAAAGAGTCAGTTTGTGGGTCAGCCTCTGGGTGGCAGTGTTCTGGGGTTGGCCTCTGGGGCTATAGGGCCTCTCTTTCCAGTGGAAGTTCACTGCCCAGAGCTGACTGCGTAATAGTTAGTTACCGGTGCTATGTTGTTGCTGGGATTGAAAATCCCTCTATAGGCCAGACCCTGTTAACTCCCAGGGACTGATAAGGTTATTTTAATCCTTGATCTCGTACAGGGTGGAATCTGGGTGTGGCTGTGCTCCTTGCCTGGGGGCCGGGGGGAGGAGCCTCACTCTCTGGAGAGAATGGCTGCCCCAGTCTTGGGCTCAGGGGTGTCTCAGCACTCAATTCGCTGCCACCTCTCCTGGCTCCCCCTCTCTCCCCAGTCTCTCCCCAGATTCCACTCCTCCGCACACTCTCCCTCTCTTCAGCACAGGTGAGTGTCTGTATCCGAAATGTCCCATGAACAGGATTCAGTGAAAACAGACAAACAAACGCCAGCCGCGGAAACGGGGAAGGCTTGGTTTCTGTAAGCTTCTTCTCTTACCGGGACTGTATGGTCAGGTCAGCTCTTCAGGCTGCCCCCTTTAGGCTCAGTCCTCTGTGGTCACAGAACCCAGCTCTCAATTTCCCTGGCGGCGCCAGGAATCCCGAGGTTCTCCTTCCCCCCCCCCCCCCCCCCCCCCGTCAGGGGCTGTGTCTGTCCCAGGGGACGCGGCTGTCTGCCACGCGGTCTCCCTCCGACTCTCTGGGCTCAGAGGTCTGGCAAACTTTCCTGCCCAAATCCCTGGGTTTTTTTTTTTACCTTTCCAGGGGAGTTCTGCTCTTCCCGGCTGCAAACCCTCTCACCAGCTGAGCAATTTCGCCAATTCGGTGTGGGTGTTACTAGTTTCAGCTGTTCATTCCATTAGCTCCGGGACACGACCTGGGACGAGTCTGCCTATATCGCCGCCATCTTGGTTCTGCAGATTGATTTTAGATAATCTGTCCTGAGTTTTCAACTCCTATCTTTAGCCTGGGTTCTTTCAACTCTTAACTCTTTAGCTCCACATTAAGGATTAAAAAAATAAAACTGCTCAAATAATGTCAGCCCTCTTACCTTAAAACAGAGAAGATGGAATTTTGAAGAAAACTCACCCAAATTCACCCAATGAGAAGCCAGTGGGGCACAATGGGTCCCTGCTGGCACCTAGCAGGAGTCGGGTCTGCAAGGTGGTTCCGGGTGGTCTTCTCTGGAATTCTGCTGCACAATGCTCAGTAAATGTCAACATAAGAAAAGTTTAAACCTGTAGATAATTGTTATGGGTTTATTTGAGCCAAAAAAAAAAAATGACAATTGCTAGGAAGCACAATCTCAGCAGATTTAGAAAATGCTCTGGAGAGTGGCAGTTTTACACTTTATTTTATGCATGAGAATCAAAGCAAGAGGCCCACGGGGTTACATGAAATCCATTAGTGATAGATTAAGGAGGTGGAAGAAAGCAAAACACGGAAATTTCTGAGATTGGTAACACAATAATAATAACAATGAGAGGTTTTGTGGTCTATGCTATGGTGCAGTGAGGGGTCTGGAAAAATGGAAATTACCTTCCTATGCCAAAGGTATGTTGTTGTGGATGCAAAAAGGCAATAGATAGGCTCAGTTAAGGTAAAGATGGACCTTTGTCTGGGAAGATACCAGCCTAGGACATGGCTACCCACCATACAGTGCTTTTAGTTAGGGAGTTTTAATTTTAGACCATCCTATGTGGTTACATTAGGCCTCTGAGTTTTTAAGACCTGCCATGCAGGGCACACTTGAGTTTGTCAGGTTTAGTATGTGGCCTTTTTTTCATCCACACAGACTAACCTCCCAACTTCTTCGGAGAGGAGAAGAGCTAGAGATAATCACCAATGGCCAATTATTTAATCCATCATACGAACACAAGGAAACTTGCATTAAAAATCCTAAACATGGGGTTTAGAGTGGTGCTGAGAGGGTGAGCACCAGGGAAAGTATGGGAGCTCCATGACCCTCCCCCCATGCCTCGGTCTGTGAGTCTCATGTAGCTGTTCCTGAGTTGTATCCTTATACTACACCAGTAATAGTAAGTAAAGCCTTTTCCTGAGTTCTGTGAATCATCTAATCTAATAAAAGAGAAACTCTAATCTAATAAAAGAGAAGCATGCAAATTGACCATACCTCCACTACACCCACCAGCCATGCCCACCAGCCAATCAAGGAGTGAATATGCAAATTAACCCAACTAAGATGGCGGCATCCACGGAGCTGGAGCGAGCAGGAGGCTTGGGTTGCCCCTGGCAATGGAGGAAGCCATGCTTCCCGCCTGCCCTGCTGGCCCTGAGCTCCGCTCAAGGCTACAAAGTTTCAATTATAGAAGATAAATAAATCCCAGATACCTGCTTCCAGCCCGCGGCCGTGGCCAGCCTGAAAACAGCCATCAGCCCCTCACCCAGGCAGGCCAGGCACCCTCGCAGGGACCTCCACCCTGAAGGGGCTGTGGGCAGCCTGAAAATGGCCCTCAACCCCTCACCCAGGCTGGCCACACCCCTATGGGGTGAGGGTCCTCACTGGGGGACTTGGCCAGCCTGCAAACAGCCATCAGCTCCTCACCCAGGCTGACCAGGCACCCCAGTGGGGACCCCCACCCTGATCCAGGACACCCTTCAGGGAAAACCAGCCAGCCCCCACCCATGCACCAGGCCTCTATCCTATATAATAAAAGGGTAATATGAAAATTGACCCTAACAGCAGAACCACTGGGAATGACTGGTCACTATGACACACACTGACCACTAGGAGACAGATGCTCAATGCAGGATCTGCCCCCTGGTGGTCAGTGTGCTCCCACAGGGTGAGCTCTGCTCAGCCACAAGCCAGACTGATGGCTGCCAGCACAGCGGTGATGGTGGGAGCCTCTCCTGCCTCCTCAGCAGCGCTAAGGATGTCCGACTGCAGCTTAGGCCTGCTCCCTGCTGGCAAGTGGACATCCCCTGAGGGCTCCCAGGCTGCCAGAGGGATGTCTGACTGCCAGCTTAGGCCCAATCCCCCGGGGAGCGGGCCTAAGCCAGCAGGTGGACATCCCCCGAGGGGTCTCAGACTGTGAGAGGGCACAGGCCGGATTGAGGGACTCCCCCGAGTGCACAAATTTTTGTGCACTGGGCCTCTAGTCCTATCTAAAAAAAAAGGAATATGCTAATTGCCTGCCCCACCCTCAAAGATGGTGGTACCCATAGCCAATAAGGAGGGAATATACTAATTGACTGCCCCACCCTCAAAGATGGTGGTGCCCACAGCCAATAAGGAGGGAATATGCTAATTGACTGCCCTGTTCTCAAAGATGGTGGGCATGATGGTGGTGCCCAGTCCCCTCAGCCCCCCTGGGGTGGCCTTGCCAAGGGCCTGTGTCCAGAGTCCCCCAGTCCCCTCAGCCCCCCAGCCACCCAGGGCCACCCAAGGCTCAGGTAACCAGGGACAGCCGAGGCTTGCGCTGCTGGCAGTGGCAGCAGAAGAGGTGTGATGGGGTGTAGCCTTCCCCTGATTGCAGGGGTCACCTCCTGCCTTGAGGGCTCCCAGACTGTGAGAGGGGGCAGGCTGTGCTGAGGGACCTCTCTTCCAGTGCATGAATTTTCATGCACCGGGCTTCTAGTTTTAGATAATTATGAAACCTGATGGGGAGGTCATGGGAAGCCCCAAGTTTGTTGTCAACCAAGCAGAAATGTGAGTAGCCTGGGCACCCCATTTGCGAATGGCACCTGAAGTGGGGCACTCTGGTGTTGCTGAGCCTTGAAGCTGTGGGGTCTGCAGGCACTTCCGTAGGTAGCCTCAGAACTGAATGTAATTGTAGGACACCCCACTGGAGATCTGGTTGTTGATGGGGGAAAAAACATTTCCTCTCATGTGAGAAAACAATCCAGCAGGTGTGATACTAGAAGTGATTATGATAATGTCTGTGAGCTGCCTATTATAGATGCTTAGTTAGTCTGAGAAGACTTTTCTTTCACTCTTATCTGTTCCTATGACCTCTAAGGCCTTGATAGGTCAACTTCACCCCTTTTTCTCCTCTCTATTCTCACAGAGCTAGGCCTGAGGCAGTGTTTCCCATCCCAGGAGCAGTGAAGGTACAGGCCTGTAAGTCTATACATATTGTTGTCCACCCTGAGGTGAGATCCATTTACTGGCTATATAGCCGGTAAACTGACACAGGGTGCAGAGGAATGAAAGACAGCATATAATTTAAAGGAACAAATGAAAGGAGACTGGGCAGCTCACGCTCAAAGACCCAAACACACCAGTGGTTTTCATTTAGGGTATTTTAAAGGAAAAAAGAGAAAAAAATTATGATTAGGGGGTTCAGGGTTGTGATCTGTGAGAATTGGTCAGTAGTTATGAGGTAAGTTTCCATGATCTTCTTTATCTGATTTATTTCTCCCCAGGCATCATTCTCTCGGGGGGCCTTGGTTATTGGGGCCCAGAGACCTTCCTGTTTGCAGACAACCCAAAGTTCTGCAATCCATTTTGGGACTGTGTAGGTGGTGTTACCTTAAGAGAAGAAAACAGATCTATCTTGTGGTTAACAGGCTACATCTTTCTCTTCTCTCCTGCAATATGATTTCCTGCAACCTGTTTTGCAGGCTCCAGGCCACATCTGCATTCTTCCTATCGCACCTGCAGGTCATTATTTTCCATTCATTCTTTAACTAGATATCATGACAGCCAGCTATGGGAGCAAAATATATTTTTCCTCTTATCTTTCAAAAAAGTTTAATGGGATAATAATCAAATTAAGAGTCACAGATTAATAGAAGACAATGTACAAAGTCTATTATATGAATAACTATTCTGGGGCGTTCAGAATAGAGACCAAAGGAAGCATTGGGTAGTGGAGGCTTTTATGTCATTCTGAAGCTAAGGGGGAAAGAGGGTTGTGGTTTGAGGCTTCAAAAGGCAGGAAGCCATTGGCGTGGAGATGCCAAAGAAAATGTTTGGTAAATGAATGTTTGCTGGGCATCTCCCTGTGAAAGTCCTTCCTGGAGCTGGTCCTCCATCTAAATATATTCTAGGCTATTAATCAAGGAAGTCAAAAGATGGTTTCCTGAGTCTTTTGTTTCCTGAAAACAACACCAAAGTCAATATCCTAAAAGGCACATCTGGGGTGGCAACTGTGCTTCCATTACAGCAGAGCTGCGACTCATGCTGGTCTAACAAGTCTAACTAAAAGCTCAATTCTATGATCCCTAGTCATGTAATTAAAGTCATTGAGTACCTGAATCATTACCAAACAAGATAAAGTACTGAAACACTGTTCCATCAATCTAAATGTATTGGCTTTTGACTTCTTATTACCAAAAAAACCCCTAAAAGGTACATTTGAATCTGCTAATAAAAATGCTTCTTGCTTTATTGCTCAAAGCTTCTCTCTAGTGGGCACCTTAGTTCCCAGAGAGCAACTTAATGCATGTGCTAGGATGTTATCCATAGCTGTTCAGGAAGAACTAGGAGTCCTGTGACCCTGACTTACTTCTCTGACTGTGTTTATGCCATCACTACTTATGCTTTGTCAGTTGCTTTGTTGTGTTTTAACATGTCCCTAATTTTAAGTTACCTGCTCAGCTTGTTGCCTACCTGAAGGACTCCAGTCACATCTCTCTTGTTGAGAAATTGGGGAGGTTGGGGGAGTCTCACAGAGGGTTGCCTACCAGGTTTCAATATTATACATGCACTTTCATGTTTAACTTAATTTAGTCCCAAAAATGCATTCAAACATGAATGCTGGAGAAAGGTCCTGGTCTGACTTACAAAAACAAATGGGTTCATAAAGGGCCCTGCAGTCATGGTAACTTTGTGGCGTCTTTATATTTTCTTAGTCAATTAGAAATATTGTGTGTGGGTGTCTAGGAGACATTCTGATTATTCATTTGTTGATTTTGGAAATGTGTAATGCACTCTTCCTATGCACCTACTAGGCACTGTCCTGAGCCCTGGGGGCACTGTCCTGAGAGATCAATTGGACATTATTGCTGATGTTTAACTGTTTACTTGACAACTTATATCTAAAACTGCTTTCTGCACAGTGGGGAGAAATGTAGCTAAATCCTTTCAGCCCAGACCCAGTTTCATCTCCATCAGTTCCTGTAATTTATAAAGAGGTGCAAGTTCCCAGACATTTATAAATAGATGCAAAATAGCTGAGAGACTGAATAGAGATAGCATCTGATCTCCAAGAAGGCTGTGCTTCTGGAGTTTTCCATGGAGACATTACATTGCTCTCTACAGTCACCTTCCCTTTGAAGAAATGACATCTCCAAGGAAGAAGAGTATTCTCCATCCTCCAACATGGCTGTCACTCAGTTTGGCTGATTAGTGACCTAAGTGCAGAGGAATGACATTCACCTCATAGTTTGCTCTGATGCAGGTGTTTCTATGAAACCTAAGATGGGAGTTCTAACAGCCTCTTGAGGTTAGGAAGCCTCACCCTCACACTTCACCTGCAGTCTCTAGCTTTGGGGGTTGCCCTCTTCTCCAAGAGATTCCAAAATACCCCTCAGGTCAAACTTAGCTTCATAAAGGGTGAGGTTATTTCTAATTCTGTGGGCATCAGTCTGAACTAGGACATTTGAGCCAAAGCCTTGGTTGTATCAGCAACGTTTTCAATGAAATCCTGTTGACAAGACAGAGTGGTACTGAATGTATATAAATAATTCTATTGCCATAAAAATAAGAATACCCAAGAAGACCTTAGAAATTTATTGGGAGAAGTCAAACAGGGAGAAAAAGATCAGTGTTGCTACCCACATGGGTGTCCTTCTGTCTATTCTCATTGTCCACAACATGTCAAGAGGCCCTCCATATGTCCTCCTGAAAGAGAAACAGAGCTTGAATTCCTATCAGCTCATCACAGGGTCCCACTAGTCATCACATGACCACTGGCTGGCCTTTGAAGGACTCTGTGTCACCTCCACTGTAGAGATGGTCCAACTTAAACCCACTGGAGGTGGGATCTGATGTGAAATGTGACCTTAAGTCAACAATAATGACAATGTCCGCTCACATTTCTGAGCATTTATTGACCCCTGTTTGCTTCAATGGGCTCGACACTTACAACTTAATAGAGAGTAAAGGATTCAAAGTAAGTTGGCACTTGGAATATGATGTGCATTATCAGGAGTTGAAAAGACAAACTCTAAACCACAATCTCTAAATTTGGTGAAGTTGAGAAAACTGAAGTAAATATAATGGAAATGACCATAAATTCAAGGAATTGTCCCTTCTGGGTCAGGGGAGGAGTTTGTGGCTAGGATTGTGCTTCTGAATGCTGGCAATGCACTGTTTCCTGGCTGGGTGGTTACCAGGTGTTAGCTTGACTATAGTTTGTTAATTCATGTGTACATCTTATGAATTTTTCTCATGCTTTCTGAATAAATCAGCTTATAAAGTAATGTTTATGGTTTTGTTTCATAATCATCTTGGCTTTAAAAACAACTGCCTTGTATTCCCAATGATGCCTAGGAGAGATGCCCCTGATTGGTTTAACTTATTATCTACCAAAGCCCTTGGAAAACACACAACAAACTGAGACATGGAAGACAGAAATTCCTGGAATCTCTGACAACGCATTCAATGTGTAAGTCTGGAAGAGGGAAGTGGTTTTGTGAATTGCGCATTGTGGACTCAGGGCCACGGGGCTGGTGGGTCTTAGGCTATTGCTATAGAGGCTGCAGAGGGGCTGTGGCTCAAGAGCAATGCAGTGTGTCCATTTGCCAGTTTTTTTCCATTCAGGAAGTAGCAGCAGTTTTCTTAGTGAGGCTAATCCCCGGTCCTGCCCTTGGAGGTTATTCTGGAAGCTCCAACTTCAGTCTGCTTCCAAATACATAAGTAAAGAAATATAACTTAAATTAAATAAGTAATACTTTTCTAAAGAAAACACAGACCATTTACAGACTGGTGAAGATAGGCGGTTCATACACTGAGAATATTTTAAAATTCTATATTCACCGAAGCCGGTTTGGCTCAGTGGATAGAGCGTCGGCCTGTGGACTGAAGGGTCTCAGGTTCGGTTCCGGTCAAGGGCATGTACCTGGGTTGCGGGCATACCCCCAGTGGGAGATGTGCAGGGGGCAGCTGATCGATGTTTCTCTCTCATCGATGTTTCTAGCTCTCTATCTCTCTCCCTTCCTCTCTGTAAAAAATCAATAAAATATATTTAAAAAAAATTCTATATTCCTGATATATATATATATATATATATATATATATATATATCTAACTAACACAGAAACAAACACAGCTCAATGCTCATCTTACGTAATTTGGACAAAGAGGCAAAACGTTTTGGTTCCTTGGGCATATCATAATCAGTGTGCAAGGCCCAAAGGAGGCATATCATTTTGATGTGATCACGTACAATCCCAAGGAGATTTTAACTCCCACTGTGGCTGGAACATGAAATTATTATTCTTTGTCTTATATTTACACTGGGAACAAAGCCAGTTCCTGGCTCCCTCCTATTGGACATTCTTTCTTGTATTTGTGACTGGATGTTGCAGTGATAAGCTCTGTGTCTCTGCGTGTTCTGTTCAAAGAGATCATGGGGAGGTTCTTGTTTCTCTGTCTGGGGCATGCTGAGGACAACTGTTCCAAACAGTGGCAGCTTCCCCAATGGAACCAAGGTCATCACTGAATAACATGCTTTGAGACTACTTACTGGTTTTTCATTTTTAGGCATTATCTAGTCTAAGATTTTTTTCTCTTAGAATATGAGGATTCAGCTGCTTTCTTTCCCATCACACACACACACTTTCCCCCCATCTGTCTCTCCAGATGGGAAAATTTTTTGAAAGACCAATATTTAGTGTAGGCTTTATTGTGTTTGTGTAGTGCTATTCGTATTTGTTAGAGATAGGGTGGTCCTGAGTATTAGACACTTGTAATGACACAGAGAAGAGAAAAAACCAAAAACTCATCCTTTCACAGTCCCTCCAGGTCACCTTGAGGTGTTGCTGCACTCTGGTGGTCACATTACAAATTGCACGTCCCACTAGGGTCAAACCATTTTTCCAACCCGCGGTCACTTCTAGGGGCAGAACCAGAAAAGTCAGTATCAAATGAAAATGCAGGGCTCTTTGTTCAAAAGTCATTAAGAATTTCAGGATGGCCAAAGCAGAGTATTAAACATATACCAGGGCCTTCTAAATGAGTGCACAGATTGTGAGCTCATGAAGCCTACGTAGCAGGGCAAATGTATGTGTTCATCTTCCACATCAATTTCACGCCAAACTCAAATAATAAAAAACCCTACAGATCTACAGTTAATGTTATCCTTAATGGTGAGAACTAGATGCTTCCCCACTAAAGCTGAACAAAATGGCAACTTTTCTTTTTTTTTAAAATGTAATTTATTGGGGTGACATTGGTTAATAAAATGATACAGGTTTCCGGTATAAAAATCTACAATAGAAAGTTGTCTAAATGCCTTAGTAAGACACATGTGCTCTGAAAGGTGGAAGTTATGCCTGCTGATGTTGATGCTCTAAGACAATGACATCAGTGATGACAGTGTCAGCAGCGTCAGGCTCAGCTCTAGCGATCAGCAGTTTATTTATTTATTTATTTATTTATTTATTTATTTATTTATTTATTTATTTATTTAAAGAATCCCTTCTTTTTTTCTTTTTTAAAATGTATTTTATTGATTTTTTACAGAGAGGAAGGGAGAAGAATAGAGAGTTGGAAACATCGATGAGAGAGAAACATTGATCAGCTGCCTCCTGCATACTCCCTCACTGGGGATGTGCCCACAACCAAGGTACATGCCCTTGACCAGAATCGAACCTGGCACCCTTCAGTCCTCAGGCTGACACTCTATCCACTGAGCCAAACCAATTAGGGCAAGTGATCAGCAATTTAAGCAAAACATGAGCTGTAGGGGCATCCACATCTCTGATAATTCAGGGATCTGCCACATCTATGAGGCTTTTATGGCCCCAATAGTCTGGGCCATGCTGGACGTACCTTCCAGAGTAAAGGACAAGTTACTGCACTTGTACCTCCATCTAATCCATGTTAAATGGATGAAAAGTGCTTTGTGAAGCCTCTGGTGGGACTTAAGAGAATCACTTGCAGACTCCTAGGGTTTGGAGCAAGGCTACATCTCCTACAGCAAGCATGTCAAACTCAGAGGCTAACACGGGCCAAATAAACAGGGTTTAAGTTTATGTGGGGTGCAAAAAAACAAAAGCTTCAATTTTCATTGAAATGTAGGTTTATTTAAATAAAGACATGCTGAATACAACGGGCTGAAATAAATGAGTAATCGTTAACATAAAATAATAGAACACTTTAATAAAAATTAATATTTTTTCTTGAACATTAACTTACCAGACACTGAATAACTACACAAATTAATAAGTGTAACAGAAATAAATCTATATTTCTTGTTCTCCCAAAGTGAAATATTTCCTGTTGCGCATACAAACAAGTCAGTACAAGACAAATGATGTGGCAATAGGCTGCTAAAATATTTGCTGCTAGTATTAGTGGACAGAAATGGTGCATCTGCGTATAAGGTGCGTAAGGGAAATAAATGCAACACGATGATAGTAATCAATCATTAGCGAATGTTGTAGTTCATTATTAATAATTAGAGGCCCAGTGCATGCGGCCCATGGGCCGCAAGTTTGACATGCTTGATCTGCAGCAATAAAACAACAGCTCCTGATTGGCTTCTAGTCCTGAGAAGAGATGGAGAGTCTGAACATGGGCTGTAATGTGACCAGGTAGGCAGAACTCCTCATCGTGACCTGGGTTCTATTACACCCACCAACAGAAGGTCAGGTGAGGACAGCAGCATCCATCACAGATGGAAGTGAAAAATCCTGGATTAGACCAGGAAGTTGTGGCCAAGACCATGGGCACCTACCACTCCAGCCCTGTGACCTGCCACAGAGCTCTCACCTGTGGAATCACAGAAAGTTACTCTCACTAGTCAAAAAAGAGGAAAATGCTTCCCTATTCCAAGTTCATCCAAGCCCTCCATTCCTGCTCCCTCACACCCATATACCATCAGCCATTTCCTTGCCTGTACCCAGGCTCCTAGTCAGACTTACTCACTGACACACAAATCCTCTGGGACATGGCTAACTTGTTGACTCAGCTGAGGCACGCCTTGGGAAATGGGGGTGAGATTTGGCCTTTCATGGCTCTCCCAGGCCATGTGGAAATTGCTGCCCCAAGAGTATGCCCTGAATACCATCTGCACACATCTCTCCTGGGTTGGAGCTGGAGAATGGACACCTCTGGCCCTCATTTTGGTCCTCATCCCCAAGCCTGTCTGTCCTGCATTCCCCACTTTCCCCAGGTTCCATGCCAACCCCTGTTCCAGCCTGACTATTCTGTACTCCAACTCCCTTCCTGACTCAAACTCCCTAAGCTCATCTTCTGTGTTCCTGGTGTCCCCACCCTACAATCCCTCATTGCTTTCCAGACTCCTAACTCCCCACAAAATGCTCATCTCCTCCCCTTTGCTCTCTATCTCCTGTCCCCTGTCCCATATCTCCTGCCAAACTGTACATCTGGTGCTCCAACTTGCCTTCAAGAACTGAGTCTTCAAGAACCTTATCTATTCCTTCAGCCCTGTGTCTTATCTCACACACCCATCCAAGTCTGGGAGAATGGCAACCCTCCCCCCGCCCCCGCCCCTGCCACACACACACACACACACACACACACACACACACACACTGCACACACACGCACACACACGCACACACACACATCACCACAGCAGATCTAGTGGCTCTTCACTCAAAAGTTAGGTCAGCCTCTCATTCATATTCCTCAAACCCATCCTGAGCCCTTCCCAAAATAGCCCACCTGTAGGACACCCTTAGATCCCCTTGAACCAATATAATGCCTAATATCTCCCAATACTCTCCTGGCTTTACCCCTTCTCATCTTGACTCTGAGCAGACCCTAACCCTCCATGGCCCCCATCTATGCCCACCTCTGCTTACCCACAATCCACATCTGGCTGAATCTCCATGGATTTAAGCCAACCACCCCAGAGGAGAGATTTATTTCCCTTTTCCCCTGATCTGTGGACTCTCTAAGGACAGACATGTGGGGTTTGTGAAAACACTGGAAAAAAGATTCAGGGCACTGATGTCTGGCCTGAGCCGCAGGTCACAAAGGGCTAGCTAGACACAGGGTCATCCAGTACAGGCCTGCAGGTGGCTGACGAGACAGGGACCTGCTTATTTGCTGGAATTGTTGAGTTCCATGACAGAATATTTCACAATTCTGAACATTTGTTGACTCAATTCAAGTCTTCTAAGGACTTTCCACCTTCACAACGAATCTGTTTAAACAGTGCAAAAATTTATGCAGAGTTTAATAACATAGAGGAGGGCAGGTGTTTCATTCATATTTCAAATACAAACTGAGCAGCTCACTGTCATAGAAACTGATAAGGATGGTGAGGTCACACTGATAATCCCCAGCATCTTTCCTTCTGAATGGGTCTATGGTGAGGGTTCTGTTGCTCCAGGACAGCTTCATGCTGTTACGTCTCATGTTATTGAAGAACCACTGGGTGAGGATCACAGTTGAGTAGCAGGTCAGGACCACAGCATTCTCATGCCCTGTAACTGTGGTGTTGCTCTCTTGGAGGGTGGGCACTCTTGTGGGCTCTGCGAAAAGATCAAGGACTGATTGAGAGTGGGCTTGAGACTTGGGGTCCTGCTATATTCTGAGACATCTCAGCCACTCACAGTCCCCAGTGAGCTCTGTAAAGGTCACCAGAGGATGGTCCTGACTTCTGCAGAAGGACAATTGTCTTTGTTCAGGTGACAATGTGTAAGGAGAGGGCTGCACTTCTTCTCTGACCCCACATAACCCCAGGGTGACCCCTGACCTGTTCCCCAGACATCTCTGTAATGTCAGCATAGGGAACACCTTCCCCGATGATGTTTCCTATGAATTCATCATCACCTAGTAGTTTTAGCTCATGAGCTTTTATTAATTCTTTCTGTCATTAACTTCAAAAAAGATGAGGTCCCACTCTTTATGTAAAATTCCATGTATGTTGTGGAAGGCAGGCTACCACCTCTGTCCATCTCTGGGGCCAAGGGAACTTTATAGAAAGTGAAAAGGAATTTACCTCTTTTTAAATAATTCATTAGGCAATAAAGATGGCCCAACCAAGTCTTCATGATTTTGGAAGTGGAGAAGTTCCAGCTAAATGACTTTTCAGTCTAAAAGTGCTTTATTTCCTGGCCTGCAGATTGAATATCATGGTAAAATAAGTCTCTAGAGAGAAGTGGTTATAGTTTTAACAAAAGACAGGAGCTATAAGAATAGAAGGAAACTATTCAATATGATAAAGGTTACACATGAAAGCTAACATCTAACCCAACATTCCATAGAGAAACTTGGAAAATGTTACTAACATAATGAACAATACAAGGATGATTTTTTCCCGACTTATTCACTATAGTAGTGGAAGAACTGGCGGGAAAAATCAGGCAAGATGGTAAAATAAGAGGTATCCAAATTGGAAAGGAAGAAGAAAAATTATCTTTTTAAAAAAGACAACATAATCATATATAGAAAACCCTAAAAATTTCACCACACACACACACCAAAAAAAAAAAAAAAAAAAGACCTGATAAAAAAGGCAACGTTGTTGCAGACAAAATCAACACTCAGCATCATTTCCATTTTTTTTCAACAAAAATGAACAATGCCAAAATAAAATTAAGAGAACAGTTCCATTAAAAATAGCATCAGAGAGACTAGAATACTTAGAATTAAGTTAATTAATAAGATGAAGATATATTCACTGAAAACTACCAAATGTCTCTGAAAGGAAGTAAAGAAGAAACAAAATAACAGGAAAAACATCCATGTTCACAGGGAAGATTTATTTCCATTCCCCAGGTTCTGGATGTGGATTCTCTATGAACAGGCACCTGGCGATTGTGATAGTAAAAACAATGAAGAAAACAAAGAATGAGGACACCTGTCTGGCCTGAGCTACAGGTCACGGGGGACACAAAACAGCATCTTTTAGTGACAGCCTGTGGGTGACTGACATTACAGGGACCAGCATGTTTACTAGAGTTTCTAAAGTTTAAGACAGAATATTTGTTCAAATCTCTGTGATCTTGTTCCTTGAAGGTGCAGTGAACATGAATGTGAACACTGTTCATGGCTTGGTCTCTGTGGATGCGTGGCCTTTGAGGCCTGCATGTCTTCTCAGATTCTGGTGCAAAGGCCATCCTGAGGCAACTTGCACCCTCAAAAGCATCTAAGAAGTCATGTCAGATGCTGCTGTGGATGCCAAGTCAGAAGGGAGGCAGGAAAACTGGAGACCTTTATGTGGAGGATTTTAGCCTGATAAGGAAAGAAATTGGAAGATTTGAAAATAAGGTAAGGATCGACAATGTGAGCAAAATGACAGGATCAGCTAGTTACAGGTAGATGATGACAAAGTAAAACATGTGTCCAGCACATTTAAAGAGGCAAGGAAGACATTCTTCAGAACCATGCAATAGGGCAGTGAGATGAAACTCAACACCCCTGAAAGAAAAGGCTGGGGAGATTTTAAGAAAGAAGAAGGAATTATAGGCATGTGTGTTTGAAATGGGATTTACAGAAAGGAAATGTAAACCATCTACTGAAGACCTTGCAGGAGGTTTTTTCACATCTTGGTTGTAAATGTCCCCACCCAAGTTAGGCTCCTACTCTCCCTCAGAGACTGGGACACAGGGACACCAGGAGGATTAAATTTCAAACGGATGGGGCCAGGTCCTTGAGACAGTTATTCTCTGGGTCATAACACTGGCAAGAAGCCATTGAGGAGACATATGTATATTTCAAAATTGCAGACAAAGAACCTGCAATTACTAATTACATTTATGAAAGCAATGGTCTAAGGATGGACGACAAAGGCATGTTGTCAGGAAGAAAGTGTGTAAAGGTTAGTGACTCTCAGGGGACATTAATGCCTCGAGTTCAGAACAAAACTGCTTTCTGTATGGTGGAGGGAAACAAAACTAAATCTCTTTTAGCCAAGACCCAGTTGACATCTTAATCATTTCCAGCAATGTATAAAGAGGTGCAATTTCCCAGCAATTGCTGAACAGATGCAAAGTAGCTGAGAGTTCCTGAACACAGCCAGGATCTGATCTCCCAGAATGCTGTGCTTCTAGATTTCTCCATGGAGACATGACATTGCTCTCTACAGTCACCTTCGTTTTGACCACAGGTCACCTCCAAGGAAGAAGCGTATTCTCCATCCTACACCATGGCTGGTGTCACTGGATTTGGCCTGATTAGTGACCTAAGTGCAGAGGAACTGACATTTACCACATAATTTGCTCTGATGCAGGTTTTTCTCTGAAACCGAAGATGGGAGTTCTAAAGGCCTCCTGAGGTTAGGAAGCCTCACCCTCTAGCTTTGGGTACTGCCCTCTTCTCCAAGATATTCCAAAAGCCCCGCAGGTCAAATTTAGCTCCATGAAAGGTGAGGTCATTTCTAATTCTGTGGGCATCAGTCTGAACTAGGACATTTGAGCCAAAACCTTGGTTGTGTTACTAAGGTTTCCAATTATACCCTATTAACAGGGAAGACAGAATCCTGTTTACTTTATGCAAATAAGTCTATAGCTTTATAAATAAGAATATTCAGAAAGACTTAAGAATTTTTTTGAAATATGTCAAACAGGGGGAAAAAAAAGATCGGTGTTATTACCCACATGGGTGTCCTCCTGTCCATTCCCATTACCAACAACAGTGGCAGGGCATCCACTACATGTCCCCCTGGAGGAGGAAGAGAGCTTGGATTTATGCAAACTCATCACCTGCACCCAGCGTAATCACAAGCCACTGCCATTCTCTTGAAAGACTCAGTTTCACCTCCACTGTAGAGATGATACAGCTTAGACCACACTGAGGTGGGATCTGGTATAGACTATCACCTTAAGTCAACAATAATGACAATGTCAGCTCTCTTTTTTGAGCATTTATTGACTCAATGCAAATCTTCTAAGGACTTTCCACCCTCCCAACAAATCTATTTAAAGGGCACAAAAGAATATTCAGAGTTTAATAACATATAGGAGAGGAGGAGGGTCACTAATATTTTACATCCAGCTCAACCGCATCACTTTCAGCAGAACTGATGGGGTTGGACACTTCACACTGGTAGTTCCCAGCATCCTCCCTCCTGACAGGGTCTATGGTTAGGGTTCTGTTGCTCCAGGACAGCTTCATCCGCTCCGTCAGCTGCAGATTCATGCCATTGAAGAACCACTGGGTGGAGCCTGCATTTGTGTAGCAGTTCAGGACCACGGAATCCTTATTCTCCGTGACTGTGGTGTTGCTGGCTTGGAGAGGGGGCACTCTCACTGGCTCTGTGAAGAAATAGAAAGCATGGCTAATTGAGAGTGGGCTTGGGACCTGCGCCATACTAGCTCCTCAGACATATTAGCCACTCAGAGTCCCCAGTGAGCTCTGTAAGGTCACCAGAGGATGGTTCTGATCTCTGCAGCAGGACAATTGTCTTTGTTCATGGGATGATGTGTAGGGAAAGGTTGCACCTCTTCTCTGAACCCAGATCACCCCTGACCTGTCCCCATAGACATCTTTGTAGTATCAACACAGGGTATCCTTCCGCAGCCCACGTGTCCTATAACCTCACTGTAAGGTGGAGTTTTCCTCTCATGAGCGTTTACTGATCCTTTCCTACAAGTTCTTTCGACTTAAAAATAACATGTATGTTGGGAAAGGCAATCTTACCACTGGTGCCCACTACTGGGGCCAAGGGGACTTTACAGAAAGTGAACGGGCATTTAATTATTGTTAAATAAGTCATTAGGCAATAAAGATGGCCAAACCTAGTCTTCGTGACCTTGGATCTGGATAAGTTCCATCTATAGGATTCGTCAGTCTGAACAGGACTTTATTTCCAGGCCTGCTGATTGCATATAATGGTAAAATAAATCACTAAAGGGAAGTGGTTATGATTTTAACAAAAGACGGGGACTGTAGGAATAGGAGGAGATTACTAAATATGGTAAAGACCACACAGGAAAGTCCACAGCTAACACATAACTCCATGGAGAACCTCTGAAAACAGTACTAAGGTCATGAATAAGACAAGGATGCTGTTTTCCCCTAATCCAACCAGTCAGGATAATCAGGCAAGAAGATGAGATAAGAGCTATCCAATTTAGAGAGGAATAAGAAAGTATCTTTTTTAAAAAGACAACATAATCTTATTGTAGAATACCCTGAAGATTTCACCACATACATACCTAAAATAACTATTATAACTAATATAAAAGATGAAGTTGCCAGAGAAAAAATCAACACTCAGCATCATTTCCATTCTTTAAACAAAAATGAGCAACCCTCAAATAAAATAAATAAAACAGTTCCATTTACAATAGCATCAAAGAGACTAGATACTTAGGGTTAAACATAATAAGGTGGAAGATGAATACACTGAAAACTACCAAACATTTCTGAAAGTAAGGAAGAAACAAATACCTGGAAAGACATCCATGTTCATTGATTCCAAAACCACCAACTAGCTACATATTTGAAACAGTCCCTATCAAAATCCCAATTAATTTTTTTCAGAAAAAAAAAATCCATCCCGGAATTTATGTGGAATTTCACTGGATTCCAAACATTTGCAACAATCTTCAAAAGGATGAATTGGAGGTCCTAAATAGACACCTTTCAAAAGAGGACATTCAGAAAGCCAAGAGACATATGAAAACATCCTCAAAGTCACTAATCATCCGAGAGATGCAAATCAAAACAACAAGGAGGTACCATCTCACACCTGTCATACTGGCTATCATCAACAAATCAACAAACGACAAGTGCTGGAGAGGATGTGGAGAAAAAGGAACACTTGTGCACTGCTGGTGGGAATGCAGACTGGTGCAGCCACTATGGAAGACAGTATGGAGTTTCCTCAAAAAACTGAAAATGGAACTCCCATTTGACCCTGTGATCCCACTTCTAGGAATATATCCCAAGAAACCAGAAACACCAATCAGAAAGGATATATGCACCTCTATGTTCATAGCAGCACAATTCACCATAGCTAAGATCTGGAAACAGCCTAAGTGCCCATCAGTAGATGAATGGATTAGAAAACTGTGGTACATCTACACGATGGAATACTATGCTGCTGTAAAAAGGAAGGAACTCTTACCATTTGCAACGGCATGGATGGAACTGGAGAGCATTATGCTAAGTGAAATAAGCCAGTCAATAAAGGAAAAATACCACATGATCTCACTCATTCATGGACAATAGAGACCATTATAAACTTTTGAACAATAATAGATACAGAGGCAGAGCTGCCTCAAACAGATTGTCAAACTGCAGCGGGAAGGCCGGGGAGGGTTGGGGGACAGGAGGTAGGGGGGTAAGAGATCAACCTAAGGACTTGTATGCATGCATATAAGCATAACCAATGGACATAAGACACTGGGGGACAGGGGAGGCTAGGGGACTGTCTAGGGCGGGGGGGGGGTAGGAAATGGACACAAATGTAATACCCTTTGTATTACTTTAAGCAATAAAAAAAATAAAAATTCCAAATCAATCAGGAAAAGTTGTCAACTACAAAAAAAAAAAAAAGAGAGAAATTGGAGGTCCCACAGTTACTAATTTCAAATCCTACTACAAAGGGAAAGTGACCAAAATAGTTACACTGGCATAAAGACTTCTATTTGTCAAAAGACACAATCAAATGGTTTTGATAAAGGAGCCAAGAACTGTTCAATGGAGAGGGGACAGTCTTTTTAACAAATGCCGTTGAATAGCAATATCTACATACACAACAATTCAGTCAAAATGGATTGAATCCTAAAGCTAAGAACTAACATGATAAAACTCTTAGAAGAAAACATAGGGGTAAGCAGTATGGCATTGGATTTGGCAGTAATATCTTGAATATGAAACTAGAAACTCAGGCAAGAAAAGATTAGATAATTGAGATTTTTGACAAAATGAAACCTTCTGTTCATCCAAGGACACAATCAACAGAATGAACGGTGATCTGTGAAATGGTAGAAAATACTTGGCAAATCATTAATAGGATGAGGGGTTAATATACAGAATAAATAAAGATCTCCTACAACTCAACAACAGCAACACCAAATAAGCTGATTTAAAAACGGGCAAACCTCATGAATACACATTTCTCCAGAGAAGATATACAAATGGTCAATAAGACCATCAAAAGATTCTCAACATCACTATCATTAGAAAAATATAAATCAAATCTCTCAAAGTTGATGCTTGTGATATTGAGTGTGGGTAACTCCACTGAGCAGGTAACAGGATAACACTGCCCTGTGGGACACTTGAGTCTTCCAAGCCTTCTTCAATCAGAGATGGCACCTCTCACCTCTCAGCCAACTTAAAGGAATAAGGGCGGTCTATGTATCATAAGACAAATGCCTGGAGCTCTGAACACTCAGAGAACTTAAATCCTCTATGTCTGGGAGAAAGCACAGCCTTTCTCAGGAGCCAAGACTGTTCAATGGAGAAAGGACAGTCTTTCAACAAATGAAGGGAACCATTCAATAGATTAGCAGGATTTGGTTGTGGAAAAACAGAGAACCTAGAGTTAGAGACACCTCCTACCCCCCTAATCCTCCCACACCTCTCCTAGTTCTTCGACTGACCAGCTGACTGCAATTTTTTTCTAGCTGCACAGACCTTCATTGCCCAGCTGAGGTGTGTTTCTAAGAGGCACCATTTCCCAGGACATCTTAAAGACTCAGATTGGAGCAGAAACAAAACAGGGTCCAGGATCAAACCTGTGGTCAGTTGACTACTCAGGGCCCGGGGCCAAGAGCTGTGTCAGGCCTTCCCAGGTGAGTGTGACTGACATGAGCCAGTGAGCCAATAAATGATAGAGCAGACCCCAAGGAATGAGCCAGAAAGGAGTGAAGGGACAGGCAAGATCTGATTGTGGCAGCAGAACCATATGCTTTGCCCTTGGTCATTAATGTCATTCTCCCTCTGCGGAGGGCAAGTGAGGCATGTGCAGATGCAGAAGGGGTGATGAATGGCAAGAGGGGAGCATGGATTGCTGACATTCGGACCCTTGTGGACCATTTGTGTTTGGTGGTTATGAGATAGAAATTTGGAAAGACCTTAAAATTCCCCCATATGCAAAACTTACTCTTAATACCCCAGGGCCTAAGAGCAAAAGCAAGAAGGACTATTTCTCTAGAGAACAGCAAAGGGTCTGAAACATGGGTCTCAACCCCTGGAGTGACAGGGAGCCTTTCCCATGTGGCCAGCATTTCAAAGACTCTGCATCCAGGTTTCAGCCTCTGAAGATGTTTTAGCTCATTCCTTCCTTCAGTAGCCATTTATTTCTTCCTAATTCATCAAAACAACCGAGTGTTACATCTTCATCCCTTAGCTGGTTACAAGAGTGAATGGGGAGCGAGCAGGCAAAGTCCTTTCCTTTATATCCAGTGGGAATGACACCAACACATGAGGAAACAATTCTGTGGTTTCACCTCCAGTGCAAGGAGGGGTGTATCAGCCACCTGAGGGAAAAGTCTGGGTGTTCCCAGCACTGACTGATTGTTATGGTAGGTGATTTGGTTCTAGAGTACAAATAAATTAATTCTCCATTTGGTGTTATTTTCTAGACCGCAATCTCTCTCTCTGAACTGGGGATGCCTAATGAAGATCTAAACCAGTGATGGCGAACCTAAGACACGCGTGTCAGAGGTGTCATGCAAACTCCTTTTTTGGTTGATTTTTCTTTTTTAAATGGCATTTCAATATATAAAATAAGTATCAAAAATATGTCTTTGTTTTACTATGGTTGCAAATATCAAAAAATTTCTATATGTGACACTGCACCAGAGGTAAGGTAGGGTTTTTCAAAATGCTGGCACGCCAAGCTCAAATGGTTCGCCATCACTGATCTAAACCAATGTTTTCTTTAGGGATCCCTCTAGGATGGAGGACAGATTATGGCTACAGACAGACCTTGAGTCACTCTCATGGTCTGTGTGGCTCTGATTTAGTGACTATATCTCCCTGTGCCTTGGTTTCCTCTCAATGCAGTACAATGAATATTTGACTGTCAGAGTGTCAGGGTATTAACAATAAAATATTCACAGTATCTGACTAAACATTGGGACAGGGGAGCTGCTGAAATGAGAGGCATCTGATATTGTTCAACTCCAAGAGAGAATATCCTGGGCTGATCCCTGGTGGATGAGGAGCTGCCAGGAGCATCTATCTTTTCTCCTTTTTGTTCCCTGTGATTCTGACCTTTCTCTGGACTCTCCTAAATGTTTCAGTGTAGTTCAGAAATGGCCTGGCGACCTTGTCCATCTGTGCTAGCCACACACAGTCTCAGGTGAAGCACCACCCCTATCCAGATGTGGCTCATGGGCCTGAGGTCTGGCTTCTGAGCAGCTCAAAAGCCTTGTGACTCAGACACCTGGGAAACCATTGCGCGCACTCAGCCCTTCCCAGGAGGTTAACCCCAACCTGACACAGGATCCCCAGGGTCCCTGGGGTCAGAAACCCTGGGGCAGGGGTATAGGCAGGGCTGCCAAAGCTGAGCTTCTTTATGAGGATTGCAGGGGGCTCCTCAGGATGGGTCCTGGCTGAGCCCTGCAGGGTCTTTCTCAGGGTCATGGTCATGGGAGGGGCCGAGGGAAACGGATTGAGATTGGTCTCTCTCTGCTGAGTCTATCCCATCAGACTGGCCCTTCTCTCCATGGAGAATGTCTGCAGTGCTGGAATCCGGGAAGGGAACTCTGATCTTAGGAAGTTTTTCTCCACTGTGTGTGTCCTGCACTAAATGCCCAAACCCAACCTGGGACATGATGCAGAGGGGGATGGAGGCAGAGTCCAGGGCTGTCAGTCCTTTGTGTTCACCCACCCAACACCCAGAGGTCAGAGAACAATCACTCACTGTATACATTGAGCCGTCCAAATCCTATTTCTTTTATATAGCCTGGAAGGTAGACTGCTACGGTGTAGATTCCTGTGTCCTTCAGGGAGACCCCCTTTATCAGCAAGGATCCATCAAAGTTTATGTGCTCTCGACCGCTGTGTGCAGGCCCTGTTCTATGTCTTAGGGATGTTCCAAGACGTGCAATCTTATGTTTGTAGTTTGCCCCTTTTCCCCTGTACCACACGAAGCCTCTATCATCGGGAGGCATATTGCGGATACGTAGAATCACATCCGTCCCTACGGCAGCATCGGTTGACACAATAGCGAGTTGGGCAGTGGTGGGCAAGCTCCAGAAATTTAAGAGTGAAACTAGGAGGGAAGAGAGAAATTGATCAATATTTGGATGTATATGTTGGGTTGGAAAGATGAGGCCCTGGATTTGGATCAGGTCTCTTCATCTCAGCCTTGGTGTGTGTGTGCGTGCGTGTGTGAGTGTGTGTGTGTGAGTGTGGTCAAGGTCAACAGCATGACCACCAATATTTCAGCACCTGTGAACCGGTTCCTTTTTCTGTTTCTCACTCTCTTTTCCAGGTGTCTGTTCAGCTCACCCACTCACTGCCCTCAGACCCCTGCTGACATTTACGGGTGTCCATGGGAGGCAACTTCATGGAACACTTCCCCAAAGACTCTCTGTTAATCACTTTCTGACCTGTCACTGCTCTGTTGTTCTTTTTATAACACTTGTGGGTACCTGCCATCACATGTAGATATTTTCTTATCTCTCTCCACCCACAGAACGTGAGTTTCATGGGGACAGGTGCTTGTCTGATCTTGCATCCCCAGTGCCCGCAACAGGCTGCAAATTCCTGTGGGTGAATGAATGTTCCCAGAGTCCTGCACCTCTTAGGGTGTATTTCTCCTGAGGCTGGTGCTAAGGATGATGTTTAGCACCCAAGATTAAGTTTTTCTCTGGTGCCACCTGACATAAATTGTTATTATTATGGTCACTTTCCAAAATTCAATACTCAGTGATGAATAACTTAGGAATTTACAGCAACTGAAGTTTCCCTGCCCTCTCCACTTCCAGATCATGAGACTTCCCAGTTACCTGTTACCCATCTCCATTACCCATCCTACTCTGCCCCCTGATCTTTCTCTTCAGGTCCACACAGAATCCCTCCCTCCACTCTCAGAGCGCTGTTCTCCCCAGGAGACCCCAGCAAGTCCCTGTGTTTCCTCCTTCAGTCCACCCCCAGGGTGTTTTCCTTCCTTACCAGCCAATAGGAGCCAATTCCAGGAGACAAGTCCTCTGCAGATAGGGGCTGAGAGTGCGTCCATGGTGTCTGCTGCCTGCACTGTCCCTCCCTCTGTGAGAAGAGCTTGGATTCCAGGAAAGCTCAAAGGCACCGCTGTACAAACTGGTGGGATCTGCTGTCCTTCCTCACTGTGCCCTGGGCCTCCTCCTGGTGCAAGATCACTTACCTGCTCACGTGGGCCAGGGCGGAGTTTGTGCCAAGGACCCACCTCCTCGTCCCCTTATTTTTGCCACCATTTTCCGCTCCTTCCACCTTACTATCCCTCTAAATTTTGGTTGCCTTGGACCTGCTGAGGTCTCTGAACACACACACACACACACACACACACACACACACACACTCACATGCTCTGTTTGGAAAAGCACCAGCAGCCTGGGGCATTCAGGTCATGGATATTCCCCATGGCTCCCAGTCAGGTGCACAGTAGCCTCCCCCACAGCCCTCTCTCATTCACATTTGACTTTTCCCTTCAGAGCAGGATTTCTGGGGCCACCTCAGGAACTCTTGTCACAGGGATGTCACTACCACTGTGCATTGGATCACCTGTGAAACTTTGTAAAGATTGCGATGCCCAGGTGACACTGTAGATGCTGCTTCAGCAGATTTCCAGCTAATGTGGATGCCCAACCAGAATGAGATCTGGTGATGTGGTGATGGGACACGCCTCCCCCCTCTCCTGTGCACAGGGCGGGTCTCCACATCCTGTTACAATGCAGATTCTGACTCGGCAGGTGTGCAGTGGACCAGAGACTCTGTATCTGACAAGCTCTCAGGGGAGTGGATCTTAATGGCCTTTGGAGCCCACTTGCAACAGCAAGGCTGATGGAGGCATGTGTCCCCAGAGAAGATGATCCTCTCACCCCAGCATTGGCCTCTGCTGTGTCTTGGTCTTGGGTCTGTCAGCACCACACAGAGAGCACCACAGGCCCCAAACTGGGGATTATTTCTGTTTGTGACACAGAAACCCAGCTGGGCACCGGGTCGGCCCCGTGTTCTCAAATGCGCTGGGAAGGTTGGATTTCTTCCCAGTAGGAAGGCCACAGAGGTGACTGTGGGGGTGAGAAGGCATCAATCTGGGTGATGACTACAGAGGGGACCCTCCCTCTATCTCAGGTTGTCACCAGCCTGGCCTTTGCTTCCAGGGACAGAGACCCAGGACCAGGAGTCTCAGAAGGACTTACAGTTCCTGAGAGTGAAGAGGAAGGTGTCCTGCATGTCCTAGCAAGAGAGGACTGTGGTGGAAGCTCAGGTGGCTGTGGGCTCCCTGGTCATCAGGGATAGTTTCTGGGAGACCTTCCCTCTCTGTGAGCTGAGCCTGTCCTGGTGCTCCCTGACCTTGGGCCAGTGTCTGTTCTCTGCCTGGGGGAGTTTCCTTTCATTACCCCACCTTGTTCATGGTGGTGCCAGGCATGGGACGGGGAGCAGAAAATAGAGCCCTGAGAAAGCAGGTGCTCTGGGGCCTGTTAATGTAAGAAACTTCCCAACCTGTGAAGATTTTCATGAGTTTATTTGAACCAAGCTAATGTCATATCCTGGAACAAGATCTGAAATCCTGAGGTTGGCCGTTGTGCAACTTATTTTTTACATTATAATAAAAAAGGAAGATGGAAAAAGTTGTGCGTAATCCATTAGGAAGTGAAGAAATCTGTAGAATTGATAAAAGGCAAAATGGAGAAACACACACTTTTTTTATTTTACTTTGGTGGGTCGAGGATAATTAACATTTACAGCACATAGAGAGGTTGTGCAAGGAACCAGGTAACATAAGAAGTATGTGGTCTCATATGCTGGTCCCAGAGTCTGTGCCTTCAAATCCTCTTGCAAAAAAACAACTACTCTGATGTATCAAAGGTATGTTATCTAAGATGCATAAGAACAGGGAACAGGGCTCACTTAACGTAAAGTCTGACCTTTGCTAACGAAGCTGTAGGCCTGGGACATGACTCCCTGCCATCACCTGCCCAGTTAGGAATTTGTGATAAGACCATCCTGTGCAGTTATTTTTGGTCACTGAGCTCGTCAGGCCTGCCATGTGACCCCCTGGACTTGTCAGGAGTATTTTACAAACCATTTTTTTTTTGTTGTTTTATTCACAGTCCCTAGAAGTAGCAGGTGGGATACAGCAGTCATGAGGGCGGGGTCCAAAAGCATCTTTGGGAGCAGGGGATGGAAATCAGGCTCCTTCTCCAGCTCCTTAGGCAAAGCCAGGTTCATGTGTGAATTCCCTGTGTTGTCTGTGTGTCTAAATGTCGCTTCCTGGGGAGCAGAAGGAGACCTGCAGCCAATGTCAGGGGCTGCACCAGGGATGCTGACCAGAGAATGAGAGCTGACCCTGACACCTGGGCAGAGGTGGGCTCTGGCCTTCAAACTGAATGGCCAGCCAGTCCGGGCCCAGTCTCTGTGGGCTCCAGGCCTCCTGACTCCATCCCAGAGCAGGGTGAGCCCAGTAAAAGGACAGGATATGGGTCTGTTCCATCTCAGAGGGGCTGAGGGTCCAGAGGATTATGAGTCCAGTGTCACTCGAACTGTCCCCTCTGATGGATGTGCTGTTTCAGGAGGAACTCTCTGTCCCAAAGGTTTCAACAACAGAACAGGACATGGTGATGTCTCCTCTGAGGTTTTTAGTAGAGTGTGCCAAACTGGAGGGCTGATCCCCCAAATGCCCTGTGAGTCTCCATCATTGCCTTGGGGTGTTGCATTCAAGTCACCTGTGTCCCGGTCCATCCTCTGCTGTAGTCCTCCCAACAGGGCCCAAGATCTGAAGCAGCTCCACTTGGAGTGTCAACCACAGGAGCTATGGGTCTCTCTGTTAGGGGAGGGGAGGCCCCTGTGGGACCCTCACTCCTCTGAGATGGAAGCAACCCCAGATCCTGAGTTCTCCTGTCCCATCTGCTGAGGACCTTCCCCTTGCTCCCCAAGGTGAGCAAGTGAGATGTTCAGGGATACAGGCTGGTTTCCACAGACAAGGGACCTTGGGTTTGGGAGTCATCCCCGGATTCCTTTGAGGTCAGTGTGAGCTCTCTTTTCCCATGGTAGTACCTCTACCTGCGGTGAAAGATCCAGAGTGTTTGCCAGGTCATGGCTCTGTGAGATGACAAAGAACACAGGCTGCTGTCCAGGCTCCAGGAATATGAGACAACACACAGAAGGTGGAAATGGGGAGGGCTGTGATTTTCTGGGAATGAAGGAAGGTCTGACTCTTCACTCTTAGTTGGTCCTATCTCCCACTTCCCTGATTGTGTTAGGGGGGAAAAACCCTTCCCTGGGTCATCTCCGGACACTTGTGGCCTCCTCCCATGCCGACACCCATGCCTTCGTGCCAATAAGGAACATAGTTTGACCACTAGTGTCACACAGGGTGACAGGCTTCCATTGGGTGGTTTCTCTCATCCATTTAAGGAGTGTTTACTGAGCATCTGTGATGTGCCAGGCCTGGGATGGACCCTGGGACCTGAGAGAAGAGGACATAGGTGGGACCTGTGCTCATGGAGTTTACCTTGTAACAAAGACAGGCTCTCAGAGATATCACAGCACTAAGGAGATAATTATAATTCAGAGAAGGACCACAAAGAAAGAGTTGTATGTACTTGAGTCTCAGTTTGTCTGGGGATCAAAGAGAGCACTTCTGAGAAAGTGACCTCTTGGCTGAGACCTGAAGCATTAGTGGCTGTTCACCCTTTGGACAGAGGGGGGTGGGGAAGAGCTGCCTGCAGAGGACTGGACTTTGGTGGGCAGATGCCTGACTGGATGGAGGAGCTTTCGAAGTCCAGTGTGGGCAGTGTGAATAGTGAGAAGGAATGTGGACTGAGTAATGCCGGTGAGGTTGGACCCTGCTAGGCTGTGGGTGCTGCTGAGGTGGGGTCAGCAGACACCTGAGGAGGCTGCAGGCTGTGGAGTAGCTCACTCCCATTTGATGGACAAGCTGAAAAATGTGCAGGAAAAAAAAGTCATGTTACAGTTTTGAATTTTATATTCAACTTATACTTTAAGCAATATTTCGTATGTGTATATTTAATTTTAACATATTTATTGTTTTAGTTGGCATGTAATAAACTTACCATATTGAAAGTATCCAAATTATTAAGCTTTGCCAGATGCATGCACCAGTCAAGTTGTTACAATGAAGAAAATGAACATGTTGTTCAATCTTAAAGCCTCCTCAGGTCCTCTTACAATCTCCTCACTCTGTCCCTCTCCCACTCCCTCCAACTCTTATCTGCTTTCAGTCATTATAGATGAGTTTGCATTTTCTGCAGTTTTCATAATTAGAACTATATAATATGTAATTTTGGGCTAATGTTGGCTTCTTGAATCAACACAATTATCTTGAAATAGTTCTTTCCTTTTTAATCCCTCAGGTCTATTCCATTGTAGGATGCACCAAACTTGTTTAGCCATTTGCCCATTCATGGACATTTTTGTTGATTCCCATTTTGGACTATTTCAGGTTAACCAGGCATTGACATTTGTTCAGTAAGGTCTTTAGCACAGAAATAGGTGCATGTAAAACCAATGCAGACCCAGAAAAATGGAAGCCAGGGAGTTGACACAGGAATTCTGGTTTCAAGGTCCCACTGCCACAGCCCCACCCAGAGGGAAAGAAACACCCGCTTCTTCACATAAAACTCTGTCTGCAGATCCCACCCACCAGGAACAGGAATCACAGCCCCTTCTCCCTCCCAGAGTCCAAACTACACACAAGTGCATCTCAGAGGCTGAAATTAATTCACACCTGGATTCCCAGTCATTAGAAGTGGGAAGGGTGATATTTAACCTTTCATCCCCTCTGGTATAGGAGGAAATATAGAACGGGGTGGAGCATAGATGTCAAGTGCCAATAGACAATTCATGGCATGGTTGAGTCCACTTGCAGCCTCTGTGACTCTGGGCAAGTGATCTCACCTCAAAATGGCTCAGTTTCCTCATGTGATTTCATAGAAAGATTTTTCCTGCTTCTTAGAATAGAGCAGTTTAAATTCTTGAAATTTTCTGAGTGATAAGGGCAATAAGAGTGTCTTTTGTCCCAATGACGCAACTCCTGACAGGCCTCTGGATAGTTGCAGGGTGAGGACAGGTTGCCATAAAGGCCAAGTCTTGACTAGAAGCCTGGAATTTTCAGCTGCCAATGTAAGAAACATTTAAACCTGTAGAGAATTTTTATGAGATTATTTGAGTCAAACTGACGACAATTTCCAGGAAGCAAAATCTCAACAAAAAGAGTCTGTTTTGCACCATACGTTATACATTACAATCAAAGCAGGAGGCATAAGAGGTTAAATAAAATCCATTGGTGATAGATTAGGAAGGTGGGAGAAAGCAAAACAGGGAAATCTCTGAGATCGGATAAAAAGTAAAACAAATAGACACATACTTCTTTTGCATTGGTTGATAGAGGATAGTTAGCAGCTAACAATTAACATGATGACAATAGCAATGAGGGGTTCTGTGGCTTCTCCTCTGGTGCAGTGAGGGTCTAAAAAAACGAAAAAAAATTTCCTGATATTCAAAAAGTAACTTTTCATGAGTGCAAAAATACAATAGACATGTTCAGTTAACATAAAGATTCAGCTTTCTTAGGAAAAAATAGATAAGACATAGTTACCCACCATGACTCACTTTTAGTAGAAAGTTGTAATTTAAGGCCATCCTATGTGGTTACTTTAAGTCTCTGATTTTGCAAATCATACTATGCAGGCCTCCTCTGAGCTTCTCAGCTTTAGTACGTGGCCCCATTTTCATCCACACTTCCCCCTTTGGGTCATAAATCAAACGGAATAATTCACTGATGACCAAACTTTTGGTTGGAAAATGTGGCTTCATGGTGCTAGAAAGGCTCATCACTAGGAAGTCTTAGTTTATCTAGCTGAACTATGGACTGTTGGGGATAGGGCAAGAGTGTAACCTTGGATGGAAGTCAAGGTCAAATTTTCTCAAAAGTGAAAAGCAGGTAAATGGGAGCCTGTTAGGTTCCACTGGTCTTCACTAAGAAAAACACTTTGTCCCTGCTAAGTGATTCAAGTATCAGCCTGCAGTTCCTGGTCAAGGTCATTTGTCTGGGTTGTAGGTTCAATCCCTAGTCCCAATCAGGACGCATGCAGGAGACAGCAAATTGTGTCCCTCTCATATCGATGTTCCTCTCCCTCTCACTTTTTCTCTCTCTCTCCCTCCATACTTCCTCCCGTATACTCTTTCTAAAAATCAGGAGAAACAATATCCTCGAGTTAGGATTTAAAGAAACAAACAAACAAAAACAATAAAAAATAAAAAAAAAACAATTTTGGGTCATTCTTAACCTATAAGTTATCATGATCCAAATTTTGCTGTCAGTCTCATTTCTCTGTATTTTTCATCTCATATAACATTTGCTTATAGTTTGAGGGCACACTATACACCTCTTCAGTTTTCACAATCTGATCATGAGATGGGTTCTCATTTACAATGGTCCACTTATTTCCCATTGGAAACACTCAAGGGTCATTCATTATTAATCTGATTCCTGCTGGTTGTGCAATTTGGAACTGTAAGCATATTTGGGGACAAGGCTGTATGAACCCAATGGTGTATATTACAATTATCTGATTAAAATTTCATAGACCAGGAAGACAGTAAGAATATCATAAGTAAATTTCCTTTGCCTCAGCAGCAGTTATACAGGGCCACATTTTATAGCTACTTCAGCATCATTTGAATTAATATGATTAGTAGTCTTTGTTGGGTTAGGGTATAAGCATATCCCCAAAATTAGGTTCTGGCATTTCTACATAAAACTTCTCAATATTCCTTTTCCACCAGCCTCTACAGCTTCCCTTGTTTTCAGTTTGCCTCTTTTTACTCATTTAGACATAATTAACTTTTTAGGTCAAACTACTTACTTTTAACTTCTCTTAAAAACACCCAGCATGGCTAGTGTGGCTCAGTGGTTGAATATCAACTAATGAACCAAGAGGTCACAGTTCGATTCCCAGTCAGGGCACTTGCCTGGGTTGTGGGTTCGACCCCCAGTGTAGCCAATCAATGATTCTCTCTCATCATTGACGTTTCTATCTCTCTCTCCCTTTCCCTTCCTCTCTGAAATCAATACAAATATTTTTAAAGAACACTCCCAGATCCCTTTCCTCCTTTTGCAATAGCATTCGCTCTACATTTCAAAATGTTATCAGAAATAGAAACCAGGCCCTGAGCGAATTTGCCTAAGACCAGCTGGTAGTGTGCAGGTACTTGACTTCATGCAGGAAAGATTGCAAAATATGAGTCCAGGTGATTTTGAGACTACGTTTATTAAAGCTGGGGGCAGTGACACAAGGAAGGGCCTGGGATACAAGAAGCAGTAGGAGAGAGACAAGGTGTGGCTGCTTTGTCTCTCTGGAAACTTTATGGGACAGAAGTGAGCCTATGCAAGGCTGCTTTCAGCTCACTGGACAGTTAGAGGCAAAGGGACTTGGGGATAAGTTCAGGGGGTTAGCCCAAGATGACCTACTGCTGCCTATTGTTCCTGTTGTTGCAAGTCTCCTGGGTATCACTTATGGTTTAGGTGAAAGAAAATTCACTGGAAAAGGAGATTTGAGTGGGTGTGCCCCAAGAGGGGCACATGCTGGCTTCTTTGCCTTGAGGGGTTCTATCTACTTTTCATAGGTGGGGACTTAGGGGAGGTGTCAGGGAAGATCTCAATAGAATATTTATCAGCATTTCCAGGTTTGCCCTTTCAGATCGTGGTCTCCACTGATTGGTCAACAGTAGGACAGGAGGTGTAAGTCACACACCAATGGTATGCCAGGGAAGAAAAGGCCACCCTGAAGGCAAGGTCTAGGATCAGTTTTGCCTGTTGCTAGGTACCCGGGGCTTTCTGCCCTGATGACCTTCTACATCTAGCTGTAATGTGCTAGGCCGGTTTATTCAGCTAGCTGTCTCAGTTTCCCCATTCTACATGCCAAGGAATTTTCCTAACTTCTTACTATAATTTGCATACATTTCTTGTGAATGACTTTCAAATATTTCTGACAGACCAGTGATGTGTCAAATGAACCAGTCACTAATATTCTTAAAATGGATGGCTTCTAGTAAATAAGGTTCTTATTTGTTTTTTTTTTAAGGTTCTTTTTTATACAAGGCAAAACTGTTCCAGTTGAGCTAGAGTTGGCAGAAAAAAGAGGGATGTTCAACAGAATAGTGTCATCCATGGGATTAACAGCCAGTTACACCAGAGGGGGAAATGGAAGGATCAGGGGAAGACTCCTGCTTACTTAACCCCCTCACATAGTCCCTGGATCTAAAGTTCTGGAACCCTTGCCCTGTTCTCACCTCAGGGAGTCCTGGGCTAGGAGAGGTTTGTGAACTTCCTCAGAAGAACGAGTACAAAAAGATTGGAGAAAAAAGGAACAAAGCAATTGCTTCTTTAAAAATCCATCCCCATTAACAACACCACCATAATTTAGAAGATTTAATATTGTTAACTGTCCATACTACTTAAAGCAATCTGCAGATTCAATAAAATATGTCGTAATCCCAAAGGCATTTTTAAACAAATAAAAACATCATTCTTAATTCATACGATATCTCAAGGAACCCTGAGGATACAAAACAATCTTCAGCACTTTCCTGAAAACCAGTATTTAGTGTAGACTTTATTGTATCTGTTTAATGCTACTCACATTTAAGCCAACTTTCTGTGATTTCTTTAAATTCAAATCTCTGAAGTACATCATAGATGGAGCACCTTTCTCTTTGAGCCACAGGGGTGGAAGATGGTTGGTCCTGTTCATTAGAGTAGAGAAAGACAAAACCTCTTCACATTCCTTCTCAGCTCCTTTAGGTTAGTTTGTTGTGGTACCGCCCTCTGGTGGCCGTATTACAACTTGCACCTCCCAAATAGGGCCAAACCATTTTTTCTTAAAAAAATTTTTAAAAATTGATTTAAGAGAGGAAGGGAGAGGTAGAGAGAGACAGAAACATCAATGATGACCGAGAATCATTGGCTTCCTCCTGCATGGCTCAAACTGGGGATCGATTCTGCAACCTGAGCATGTGCCCAGAGTGGGAATGAAACCCTGAATTCCTGGTTCATAGGTAGAGTCTCATCCACTGATCCACACCGGCCAGGCTCAAACCATTTTTTCCAGCCCGGGGTCTCTGCTAGGGACGTATAAAGTAAAGTGAGTGTCATTAAGAATTTCAACAATGGTGGGTAAGGACACATATGTAATACCTTAATCAATAAAGAAAAAAAGAGAATTTCAAAATGGCAAAAGCAAAGTATTAAAGCTACTGCATGCCCTTCTAAGTGTCTTCAAAGATTTTGATCCAATGACGTTGGCCCTCCCTAGCAAGGGAAATGTATGTGTTCATCCTCTAAGTTAATTTAATCCCAAATTTAAGTCATAAAATTCCTAGAGACCTACAGTCATCCTCAATGTGAGAACTAGAGACTCTCCCTCTAAAGATGAACGAAACGATAAGATTCTAAGTGCCTTAGTAAGACATGTGTGCTCTGAAGGGTGGAAGTGGATGCCTGCTGCTGTTGATGCTATGTGACAACGACATCAGTGATGACAGTGACAACAGTGTCAGGGTCAGTTCTAATGATCAGCAGTTTAAGCAAAGTATGAATTGTAAGGACATTCAGGACTCTGACCATTCACGGGCCTGACATATCTATGAGGCTTTCATGGCTCCAATAGTCTGGGCCATGCTGGATGGTACCCTCCAGAGAAAAGGAGAAATTTCTGTGCTTGTACCTTCATCTAATCGATGTTAGGAGAATGAAAGGTGCTTTGTTAGGTCTCTTGTAATACCTCACAGAGAATGACATGCACATTCCTATGGTTTGGTTCTATTCTAAGGCAATAGAACAAGAGCCATTGACCAGCTTCTAGGCCTCAGGAGAGACTAGAGTCTGAACATGGGCTGTAAGGTGACCCAGTAGCCATAACTGCTCATCATGATCTGGGTTCTATCACACCCACCCACAGAAGGTCAGGCGGGGAGAGAAGCATCCATCACATGTGGAAGTGACAAAACCAGGATTAGATGAGAACAGGTGGCCAAGACCATGGACACCTACCACTCCTGCCCTGTGACCTGTCACAGAGCTCTCAACTGTGGAATCACAGGAAGTTCACTTTGACTGGTCAAGAAAGAAGGAAAAGGCTCCACTCACTCCAGTTTATCCCGGCCCTCAATTCCTCCTCTCCCAACACACAGTCAGCTACTCCATTTCCTGTCCCTAGGCTCCTAGTCAGACTTACTCACTGACACACAAATGCCCTGGGAAAGGGCTAACTTGTTGACTTAGCTGAGCCACGTCCAGTGGTATGAGAATTAAATTTGTCCTTTCATAGCTCTCCCAGGTCATGTGGAAACTGCTGCCTCTGGGCAATGCTTTGAGATCCAGCTGCACATGTCTCTACTGGGCCAAAACTGGAGACTGGACACCTCAGGCCCCCAATTTTGTCTTCGATTCCAAGCCTACCCTGCATTCCCCACCTTACCCCAGTTCCATGCAACCCCTTTTCTAGGCTGACTACCCTGCACTCCAACTCCCTTCCTGATACAAATCCCGAACTCCCAGGAATCATCCTCTATGCTCATAGTGTCCCTATTCTACAATTCCTCATTTCTCTTAAGACTCCTAGTCACCAACTGGATGCTCATCTCCTTCTCCCCCTTGCCCCTATCACATGTCCTCTACCAGCCTTGTGCTCCCTCTTGTCCCAATGTCAGGGCATTATACAGAGTCTTCAACTACCTTTTCATTTCCCTTACCCTGTGCCTCACCCTTCATGCCCATCCAAGTCTAGGGGAATGGGACTCCCGCACCTTTCGCTGCACCAGCTCCAGTGGTTTCCCCCTCAATAGGTAAGTCGGCCTCTCACTCATAATTCTAAACTCCATACTGAGTCACCCAAAAGCCCTGTTCCATGGCACCCTAGGTCCCTTTGAACCCACCTAATGCGTAACATCCAAACCTTCCAAGGCTTTATAATTTCTCATCCTGACTCTGAGAAGACATCATCCCTCCATGTCCCCCCTCATAACCACATTTTCTTATCCACAATCCTTCTCTGGCCAGGTCTCCAAGGATCAGAGCTAAATACCACAGAGGCCACAAGGAGCAGAAAAGGAAATAGAACCAGAAGAGACATTTATTTCTGATTTCCCAGGTTCTGGCTATGGAGTCTCTAAGAACAGGCACATGGAGTTTGTAAAAACAACAAAGAATGAGGACAGTGATGTCTGGCCAGAGCTCCAGGTCACAGAGTGCACAAAATAAGGTCGTTGACTACAGGCCTGCACGTGACTGACATGACAAACATCCTGCATGTTTACTGGAGTTCTTGAGTTTTATGACATAATATTTTTAAAAATCTCTGTGACTTTTCCCTTTATTGTGCAGTTAAAATGCATGTGGAATGAGAATACTCTTAATGGTTAGGCTGCGGTGCAGGTGCACTCAGATTCTGGGTCAAAGGCCCCTCCTAGGCAACCTGGGGCCACGGAATGATCTGGGCAGTCAGGTCATCTGTTTTGGAGGGTAAGTCAGAAGTGAGGGAGGCAAGTTAGAAACATTTATTTGGAAGATTATACCCAGATAAGTAAATATTGGAGAATTTAAAAATAGGGTAAGATGAGCAAGATGACAGGATCAGCTAATTATAGGTAGTTGATGTCAAAAGAAAACATGCATTGGGCAAATTGAAAGAGGCAAGAAACACTCTATTGAAGATCGACCATGCAACAGGACAGTGAGACTGAGCTCACCACCTTCAACATAAAAGGGTGGGGATATTTTAAGAATGGCAGCAGGAATCATAGGCATCTGTGTTTGCTAGTTGGTTTCACACAAAAGAAAAGTAAAACTTCTCATGAAATCCTGACTGGAGGTCCTTTCACCTCTTGGCTATTAATGTCCTCACCCAAGTTAGGCTGCTACCCTCCCTCAGAGACTGAGACACAGGGACACCACGAGGATTAAATTTCAAAAGGGTGGTCCCAGACTCTTGAGACAAATATTCTATGGGACATAACACTTGCAAGAAGTTTTTAAGGAGACTTACGTATATTTCAAAAGGGCAGAGAAAAAAATCTGCAATTGCAAATTGCGGTTACATTTCTGAAGGAAATGCTCTAAAACAGTGGAGGTCAGAGGCCTGCAGTCAGGAAGAACCCATCTAAACATAAGTGACTCTGAGGCAACGTGAAAGCACCCCTGGTCATAACAAAACGGCTTTCTGCACAGTGGAGGAAAACACCATTAAATGTCTTCAGACAAGATCCAGTTTGCATCTTCATCAGTTCCTGCAATTCATAAGCAGGTGAAAAATAGCTGAGAGTCCCTGAACAGAGCCAGGATCTGATCTCCCAGAAGGCTGTGCAATTGGAGTTTTCCATGGAGACATTACATTTCCCTCTATAGTCACCTTCCCTTTGATCAAACGAAATCTCCAAGGAAGAAGAGTATTTGAGATCCTACGAAATGGCTGGTGTCACTTAATTTGGCTGATTAGTGACCTAAGCGCAGAGGAATGACATTCACACATAGTTTGCTCTGCTGCACATGTTTCTATGAAACCTAAGATGGGAGTTCTAACAGCCTCCTGAGGCTAGGAAGCTTCACCTTCACACTTCACCTGCAGTCTCTCTAGCTTTGGGAGATGCCCTCTTCCTGAAGAGATTCCAAAATACCCTTCAGGAGAAACTTAGCTCCATAAAGAGTGAAGCCATTTCTAATTCTCAGGATATCAGTGTGAACTAGGACATTTGAGCCAAAGCCTTAGTTGTATAAACACATTTCCAATTATATCCTAACTAGGGACCCGGTGCACGAAATTCGTGCACTGGGTGTGTGTGGGGAGGGGAGTGTCCCTCAGCCCAGCCTGCCCCCTCTCACATACTGGGAGCCCTCAGGTGTTGACCCCCATCACCCTCCAATCGCAGGATCGGCCCCTTGCCCAGGCCTGACGCCTCCGCCAGAGGTGTCAGGCTTGGACAGGGGACCCCCATCTCCCCCTGATCACTGGCTCTGACCCCGCCCAGGCCTGAGGCCTCTGGCCCAGGAATCATGCCTGGGCAGGGGACCCCCATCTCCCTCTGATCGCTTGCTCCACCCCCCGCCCAAGCCTGACGCCTCTGACCCAGGCTTCAGGCCTGGGCAAGGGGACCATCATATACCCCCAATCCCCGGCTCCGCCCCCCGCCCAGGCCTGATGCCTCGGCCAGAGGAGTTGACCCTCATCACCCTCCGATCACCAATCACCGGATCGGCCCCTTGACCAGGCCTGAGGCCTCTGGCAGAGGTGTCAGGCCTGGGCATGAGACCACCAGCTCCCCGCGGTTGCAGGCTCCGCCCCTGCCCAGGCCTAATGCCTCCTACTGAGGCGTCTGGCTCGGGCAGCAGGGACCCGCAGCTGCAGCGGCCCCGCGATCGTGGGCTCCGCTTTAGGCCCAGGCAAGGGACCCCTAGCTCCCAGGACTGCCAGCTTCGACCATGCCCAGCTCCCATTGCTGGCTCCACCCCTACTTTCTGCGATCACTGGCCAGGGCGGAAAAGGCACCTGATTCTCTGATCATGGCTGGGGGGCAGGGCAAAGGCGGCCCCCAGCTCTTAGCTCCCCCCTGGGTTTCCGATCACTGTCAGTGGCAGGGGGCTTCTTCCCGCTTTCCCTTTCACCTCCCTGCATTGTGCCTACATATGCAAATTAACCGCCATCTTGTTGGCAGTTAACTGCCAATCATAGTTGGCAGTTAACTGCCAATCATAGTTGGCAGTTAACTGCCAATCATAGTTGGCAGTTAATTTGCATATAGCCCTGATTAGCCAATGAAAAGGGTATCGTCGTAAGCCAATTACCATTTTTCTCTTTTATTAGATAGGATAACAAGGAAGACAGTGTCCTACTGAACATATGGAAATCAATCCACTGCCACAAAAATAAAAAGTATTTAAGAGGGGTTTAAAATATTTTGGGAGAAGTAAAACAGGAAGAAAAAGATCAGTGTTGATACCCACATGGGAGACTTCCTGTACATTCTTGCTGTCCAAAACAATGTCCAGGTACCCTCCACAGGACCCATTGGAGAAGGGACAGAGCTTGGACTCCTGGAAGATTATCACATGCTCTCACTGGTCATCACATGACCTCTGCCTTTGCTGGGAGGGACTAGGTTTCACCTTCACTGTGGAAATGGTGCAAACGGGACCAACCAGAGGTGGGATCTGGTGTGGAATGTTAGCTTCCGTCAACAATAACCTCAATGCTAGCTCTCATTTTTGAGCATTTATTGACTCAGTTAAAGTTCTAAGGACTTTCCACCTTCACAACAAATTTATTTCAAGGGTGAAAAAAAATTATTCAGGGTTTAATAACATAGAGGAGGAAAGCAGGGTCACTAATATTTTACATCCAGCTAAACTGCTTTACTTTCAGCAGAACTGATGGGGTTGGACACTTCACACTGGTAGTTCCCCACATCCTCCCTCTGACAGGGTCTATGGTGAGGGTTCTGTTGCTCCAGGACAGCTTCATGCTCTTACAGACTCATGTTATTGAAGAACCACTGGGTGAGGATCACAGTTGAGTAGCAGGTCAGGACCACAGCATTCTCATGTTCTGTGACTTTGTGTTGCTTCTTGGAGGGTGGGCACTCTTGTGGGTTCTATGCAAAGACCAAGGACTGATTGAGAGTGGGCTTGAGACTTGGGGTCCTGCTACATTCTGAGACATCTCAGGCACTCACAGTCCCCAGTGAGCTCTGTAAAGGTCATCAGAGGAAGGTACTGACATCTGCAGAAGGACAATCGTCTTTGTTCAGGTGACAATGTGTAAGGAGAGGGCTGCACTTCTTCTCTGACCCCACATAACCCCAGCGTGACCCCTGACCTGTTCCCCAGACATCTCTGTAATGTCAGCATAGGGAACACCTTCCCCGCTGATGTTTCCTATGACTTCATCATCAGGTAGTATTTTCCTCTCATGAGCTTTTATTAATTCTTTCTGTCATTAACTTCAAAAAAGATGAGGTCCCACTCTTTATGTAAAATTCCATGTATGTTGTGGAAGGCAGGCTACCACCTCTGTCCATCTCTGGGGCCAAGGGAACTTTATAGAAAGTGAAAAGGCATTTACCTCTTTTTAAATAATTCATTAGGCAATAAAGATTGCCCAACCCAGACTTCATGATCTTGGAACTGGAGAAGTTCCAGCTAAATGACTTTTCAGTCTAAAAGGGCTTTATTTCCTGGCCTGCAGAATGAATATCATGATAAAATAAGTCTCTAGAGAGAGGTGGTTATAGATTTAACAAAGACAGGAGCTGTAGGAATAGAAGGAAACTATTCAATATGATAAAGGCTACACATGAAAGCCCACAGTTAACCCAAATTTCATGGAGAAACTTGGAAAATGTTACTAACATCATGAACAGGACAAGGATGCGGTTTTTATTTTTTTAAAAAATATATTTTATTGATTTTTTTGCAGAGAGGAAGGGAGAGTGAGAGTGAGAGTTTTTTAAATGACATTCTTTGAGTTTATTTACTAATTTTTTTCATTATCTACTGCAAGGTCTTTCCTTTTTGAAGATGAAAACTCAGCTGATTTCATTCTCATCACCAATTCTCTCTCTCTCTCTCTCTCTCTCTCTCTCTCTCTCTCTCTCTCTCTCTCCTCTCCAGTATTTTTCTAAAGACCAATATTTAGTGTAAGCTTATTGTGTCTGTTTAATGCCATTCACATTTGAGCCAACTACCTGAGATTTATTTAAATTTGAATCTCCAGAGCATATCATAGACAAAGAACCTTCCTCTGTGACGTACAGAGGTGGGCGTGGGATGGTCGTGCTCATTAAACACTTGTAATGCCATAAATAGAGCAGAAAAAGCCAAATACTTCTCTACATCCCTTCACAGCTTCTCCAGGTTTCCTTGCTGCTACTGCTCTCTGTTGATTACATTACAGAATTTTCCCAACCAACGGTCAGGTGTAGGGGAAGGACAATGAAAAATCACGTGAATTTTCTGAGGTCTTTGTTCAAATTAAGAATTTCAGGATGACAAAAGCAAACTATTGAACCTACCACTGTCCCTTCTAAATGGCTGCACAAATTATGAGCCCATGAAGCGGCCTTCCCTACCAGGGCAAATGGATGTGTTCATTCTCCAAGTTAATTCAATGCCAAACTCAAGTCATAAAAAAGGCAAGAACTAGAGGCTTTGCTGCCAAAGAAAAGCAAAACTGGAAGTTCCTAAATGCCTTAGTAAGACACGTGTGCTCCAAAGGGTGGACGTGATGCCTGCTAACGTTGATGTTCTAAGACAATGACATCAGTGATGACAGTGACACCAGAGACAGGATCAGCTCTTGTGATCAGCAGTTTAAGCAAAGCATGAGCTATAGGGCCATCCACATTTGTGACCATTCAGGGATCTGCCACATCTATGGCTCCACTAGTCTGGACCATGCTGGACGTACCCTCCAGAGAAAAGGACAAGTTGCTAATTTATGTTAGAAGAATGAAAGGTGCTTTTTGAAACCAATGGTGAGACCTAATAAAATAATTACGCCTAGGCAGACTTCTTGTGAACAAGGCCACTTCTTGTGAATATCTTCTACAGCAATAAAACAACAGCTCCCAACAGGCTTCTAGGCTTGAGTAGAGATGGAGAGTCTGAATGTGGTCTGTAATATGACCAGGTAGGCAGAAATGCTCATCATAACCTGGGTTCTACCACACCCACCAATGTAAGTTCAGGTGAGGAGAGAGGCGTCCAATACAGTTGGAATGACACATCCTGGATTAGACAAGGGCAGGTGGGTACCTACCACTCCATCCCTGTGACCTACCACAGAGCTCTTACCTGTGGAATCACAGAAAGTTACTCTAACTAGTCAACAAAGAAGGAAAATGCTTCACACATGCCAAGTTCATGTCAGTCCTCAATTTCTTCTCCCCCAACACACACATACCATCAGCCTTGTCCTTGCCTGTCCCCAGGCTCCTAGTCAGACTTACTCACTGACTCACAAAACCCTGGGGACATGGTTAATGTGTTTACTCAGCTGAGGCATGTCTTGTTTATAGGGGTGAGATTAGCCTTTCATGACTCTCCCAGGCCATGGGGAAACTGCTTTGAGAGCCAAATGCAGACATCTCTCCTGGGTTGGATCTGGAGGATGGACACCTCTGGCCCTCAATTTGGTCCTCACCCTCAAGCCTGCCCTGCATTCCCCACTATCCCCATGCTCCATGCCAACCCCCTTTCTAGTCTGACTACCCTGGACTTCAACTAATTTCCTGGCTCAAATAACACATTCCCTAGGCTCATCTTCTGCATTCACGGTGTCCCTATCCCTCATCAATTTTCAGACTCCTAACTCCCTACAAGATGCTCATCTGCTTTTCCTTCTTGTTTCTTATTTTATGTCTATTCTGTAACTCCTGCCAGCCAGTATATTTTGTCCTTCCTCTTGTCCCAAATGTCAGGACACTAATATGAACCTTCAAGAACCTTATCCTTTCTCCCAACCCCGTGTCTCACCCCTTTCGCCTATCCAAGTTTGGGAGAACGGCATTCCCACTTCACTACACCAGCTCCAGTGGCTTCTCTCTCAACAGGTATAAGGTAGCCCTTCACTCATATCCCTCAGCCCCATCCAGAACCCTTCCCAAAAGAACCCATCTGCAGGGCACCTTTAGGTCCCCTTGACCTCATATAATGCCTAACATCTCCAAACATACCTGGCTTTACAATTTATCATCCTGGCTCTGAACACATCTTATCACTCAACCGCTCCCCTCTCTGCCCAATTCTACTTACCCACAATCCTCCTCTGGCTACCTCTCAAAGAGCTGTAACTAAATACAGCAGAGGCCACAAGGCACAGGAAATATTTATTTGCATTTCCCAGGTTCTGGATATGGATTCTCTATGAACAAGCACCTGGTGATCGTGATAGTAAAAACAGTGAAGGAAATAATGTATGAGGACACCTGTCTGGCCTGAGCTCCAGGTCACAGGGGACACAAAACAGCATCTTTTAGTGACAGCCTGTGGGTGACTGACATGTCAGGGACCAGCATGTTTACTAGATTTTCTAAAGTTCAAGACAGAATATTTGTTCAAATCTCTGTGATCTTGTTCCTTGAAGATGCAGTGAAAATGAATGTGAACACTGTTGATGGTTTGGTCCCTGTGGAAGTGTGCCCTTTCAGGCCTGCATGTCTTCTCAGATTCTGGTGCAAAGGCCATCCTGAGGTAACCTGCAGCCTCAAAAGCATCTAAGAAGTTACATCAGATGCTGCTGTGGATGCCAAGTCAGAAGCAAGGCAGGAAAACTGGAGGCCTTTATGTGGAGGATTTTAGTCTGATAAGGAAAGAAATTGGAAGATATGAAAATAAGGTAAGGATCGACAATGTGAGCAAAATGACAGGATCAGCTAGTTACAGGTAGATAATGACAAAGTAAAACATGTGTCCAACAAATTTAAAGAGGCAAGGAAGACATCCTTCAGAACCATGCAATGGGCAGTGAGATGAAACTCAACACCCCTGAAAGAAAAGGCTGGGGAGATTTTAAAAAGAAGAAGGAATTATAGGCATCTGTTTTTGCTAATGGGCTTTACAGAGAGGAAATGTAAACCATCTACTGAAGTCCTATCAGGAGGTCTTTTCACATCTTGGTTGTAAATGTCCCTACCCAAGTTAGGCTCCTACTCTCCCTCAGAGACTGGGACACAGGGACACCAGGAGGATTAAATTTCAAACGGATGGGGCCAGGTCCTTGAGACAGTTATTCTCTGGGTCATAACACTGGCAAGAAGCCTTTGAGGAGACATGTATATTCCAAAAGTGCAGAGAGAGAACCTGCAATTACTAATTACATTTATGAAAGCAATGGTCTAAGGATGGAAGACAAGGGCATGTTGTCAGGAAGAAACTGTGTAAAGGTTAATGACTCTGAGGGGACATTAACGCCTCTAGTTCTGAACAAATCTGTTTTCTGTATGGTGGAGGGAAACACAACTAAATCTCTTTTAGCCAAGACCCAGTTGACAACTTAATCATTTCCAGCAGTGTATAAAGAGGTACAATTTCCCAGCAATTGATGAACAGATGCAAAGTAGCTGAGAGTTCCTGAACACAGCCAGGATCTGATCTCCCAGAATGCTGTGCTTCTAGATTTCTCCATGGAGACATGACATTGCTCTCTACAGTCACCTTCCTTTTGACCACAGGTCACACAAGAAGAGTATTCTCCATCCTACAACATGGCTGGTGTCACTGGATTTGGCCTGATTAGTGACCTAAGTGCAGAGGAACTGACATTTACCACATAATTTGCTCTGATGCAGGTTTTTCTATGAAACCGAAGATGGGAGTTCTAACAGCCTCCTGAGGTTAGGAAGCCTCACCCTCTAGCTTTGGGTACTGCCCTCATCTCCAAGATAGTCCAAAAGCCCCGCAGGTCAAATTTACCTCCATGAAAGGTGAGGTCATTTCTAATTCTGTGGGCATCAGTCTGAACTAGGACATTTGAGCCAAAGCCTGGTTGTGTTACTAAGGTTTCCAATTATACCCTATTAACAAGGAAAACAGAGTCCTACTTACTTTATGCAAATAAGTTTATAGCCATATAAATAGAAATACTCAAAAAGACTTAAGAAATTTTTGAAATAAGTCAAACAGGGAACAAAAGTTCAATGTTGTTACCCACATGGGTGTCCTTCTGTCCATTCCCATTGCCAACAACAGTGGCTGGGCATCCACTACATGTCCCCCTTGAGGAGGGCAGAGTTTGGATTTATGCAAACTCATCACCTGCACCCAGGGTATTCACACAGCCACTGCCATTCTCTTGAAAGACTTGGTTTCACCTCCAATGTGGAGATGGCACAACTTAGACCACACAGAGGTGGGATTTGGTATAGACTATAACCTTAAGTCAACAATAATGACAATGTCAGCGCTCTTTTTTGAGCATTTATTGACTCAATGCAAATCTTCTAAGGACTTTCCACCCTCACAACAAATCTATTTAAAGGGCACAAAAGAATATTCAGAGTTTAGTAACATATAGGAGAGGAGGAGGGTCACTAATATTTTACATCTAGCTTAACCGGCACACTTCTAGCACAACTGACGGGGTTGGATACTCCACACTGGTATTTCCCAGTATCCTCCCTGCTGACAGGGTCTATGGTGAGGGTTTTGTCATTTGAGGACAGCTTCATCCGCTCCGTCAGCCGCAGATTCCTGCCATTGAAGAGCCACTGTGTTGATTCTTCATTTGAGCAGCAGGTGAGGACCACGGAATCCTTATGCTCCATGACTGTGGTGTTGCTGGCTTGAAGGGTGGGCATTCTCACTGGCTCTGTGGAGAAATAGAGCGCATGGCTAATTGAGAGTGGGCTTGGGACCTGGGGCATGCTAGCTCCTCAGACATCTTAGCCACTCAGAGTCCATTGTGAGCTCTGTAAGGTCACCAGAGGATGGTTCTGATCTCCTCAGAAGGACACTTGTCTTTGTTCAGGGCACGATGTGTAGGGAAAGGGTTGCACCTCTTCTCTGAACCCAGATCACCCCTGACCTGTTCCCATAGACATCTTTGTAGTATCAACACAGGGAAACCTTTCACAGTCCACCTGTCCTATAACCTCACTGTAAGGTGGAGTTTTCCTCTCATGAGCTTTTACTGACCCTTTCCTACAAGTTCTTTTGACTTAAAAATTCCATGTATGTTGGGAAAAGCAATCTTACCACTTCTGACCACTACTGGGGCCAAGGGGACTTTAAAGAAAGTGAACGGGCATTTAACTATTCTTAAATAACTCATTAGGCAATATAGATGGCCAAACCCAGTCTTTGTGACCTTGGATCTGGATAAGTTCCACCTATAGGATTCCTCAGTCTGAACAGGACTTTATTTCCAGGCCTGCTGATTGCATATAATGGTAAAATAAATCACTAAAGAGAAGTGGTTATGATTTTAACAAAGGACAGGAACTGTAGGAATAGGAGGAAATTACATAACTTGGTAAACACCACACGGGAAAGTCCACAGCTAACACATTACTCCACGGAGAAACTCTGAAAACAGTACTAAGTTCATGAATAAGAAAAGGATGTTGTTTTTACCCTAATTCAACTAGTCAGGAAAATCAGGCAAGAAGATGAGATAAGAGCTATCCAATTTAGAGAGGAATAAGAAAGTATCTTTTTAAAAAAGACAACATAATCTTATTGTAGAACACCCTGAAGATTTCCCCACATACATACCTAAAATAACTATTATAACTAATATAAAAGATGAAGTTGCCAGAGACAAAATGAACACTCAGCATCATTTCCATTCTTTAAACAAAAATGAGCAACCCTCAAATAAAATAAATAAAACAGTTCCATTTACAATAGCATCAAAGAGACTAGATACTTAGGGTTGAATAATTAGGTGGAAGATGAATACACTGAAAACTACCAAACATTTCTGAAAGTAAGGAAGAAACAAATACCTGGAAAGACATCCATGTTCATTGATTCCAAAACCACCAACTATCTACATATTTGATACAATCTCTATCAAAATCCCAATCACTTTTTTTCAGAAATAAAAAAAAAAATCCATCCCAGAATTTATGTGGAATTTCACTGGATTCCAAACGTTTGAACAATCTTCAAAAGGATGAACTGAAATTGGAGGTCTCACGGTTACTAAGTTCAAGTCCTACTACAATGGGAAAGTAACCAAAATAGTTACACTGGAACAAAGACTGTTATTTGTCAAAAGACACAATCAAATGGTTTTGATAAAGGAGCCAAGAACTGTTCAATGGAGAGAGGACAGTCTTTTTAACAAATGCCTTTGAACAGTAATATCTACATGCACAACAATTCAGTCAAAATGGATTGAATCCTAAAGCTAAGAACTAAAATGATAAAACTCTCAGAAGAAAACATAGGGGTAAGCAGTATGGCATTGGATTTGGCAGTGATATCTTGAATATGAGACTAGAAACTCAGGTAAGAAAAGATTAGATAATTGAGATTTTTGACAAAACGAAATCTTTTGTTCATCCAAGGACACAATCAACAGAGTGAACGGTGATCTGTGAAATGGTAGAAAATAGTTTGCAAATCTTCTAGGGACGGGGGAGATTTTGAGAAAGAAGAAGGAATTATAGGAATCTGTGTTTGCTAGTGGGCATTACAGAAAAGAAATATAAACCATCTCCTGAAGTCCTGGCAGGAGGTCTTTTCACATCTTGGTTGTAAATGTTGGATATTAACCGAGAGGTTAATATCCAGAATATATTAAGATCTCCTACAACTCAACAACAGCAACACCAAATAAGCTGATTTAAAAACGGGCAAACCTCATGAATACACATTTCTCCAGAGAAGATATACAAATGGTCAATAAGACCAGGAAAAGATTCTCAACATCACTATCATTAGAAAAATATAAATCAAATCTCTCAAAGTTGATGCTTGTGATATTGAGTGTGGGTAACTCCACTGAGCAGGTAACAGGAGAACACTGCCCTGTGGGACACTTGAGTCCTCCAAGCCTTCTTCAGTCAGAATTGGCACCTCTCACCTCTCAGCCAACTTAAAGGAATAAGGCAGGTCTATGTATCACAAGACAAATACCTGGGGCTCTGAGCCCTCAGAGAACTTAAATCCTCTATGTCTGGGAGAAAGCACAGCCTTTCTCAGGAGCCAAGACTATTCAATGGAGAAAGGACAGTCTTTTCAGCAAATGAATGGAATCATTCAATAGATTAGCAAGATTTCGTTGTGGAAAAACAGAGAACCTAGAGTTAGAGACACCTCCTGCCCCCCTAATCCTCCCACACCTCTCCTAGTTCTTCACTGACCAGCTGAGTGCAATTTTTTCTAGCTGCACAGACCTTCATTGCCCAGCTGAGGTGTCTTTCTAAGAGAAACCATTTCCCAGGACATCTTTGGCACTCAGATTGGAGCAGAAATAAAACAGGGGAACAGGATCAAACCTGTGGTCAGTTGACTACTCAGGTCCCAGGGCCAAGAGTTGGGTCAGGCCTTCCCAGGTGAGTGTGACTGACATGAGCCAGTGAGCCAATAAATGATAGAGCAGAGCCCAAGGAATGAGCCAGAAAGGAGTGAAGGGACAGGCAGGATCTGATTGTGGCAGCAGAACCATATGCTCTGCCCTTGGTCATTAAAGTCATTCTCCCTGTGCTGAGGGCAGGTGCGGCTTGTGCAGATCCAGAAGGGGTGATGGATGGCAAGAGGGGAGCATGGATTGCTGACATTCGGACCCTTGAGGACCATTTGTGTTTGGTGGTTATGAGATAGAAATTTGGAAAGACCTTAAAATTCCCCCATATGCAAAACTTACTCTTAATACCCCAGGGCCTAAGAGCAAAAGCAAGAAGGACTATTTCTCTAGAGAACAGCAAAGGGTCTGAAACATGGGTCTCAACCCCTGGAGTGACAGGGAGCCTTTCCCATGTGGCCAGCATTTCAAAGACTCTGCATCCAGGTTTCAGCCTCTGAAGATGTTTTAGCTCATTCCTTCCTTCAGTAGCCATTTATTTCTTCCTAATTCATCAAAACAACTGAGTATTACATCTTGATCCCTTAGCTGGTTACAAGAGTAAATGGGGAGCGAGCAGGCAAAGTCCTTTCCTTTATATCCAGTGGGAATGACACCAACACATGAGGAAACAATTCTGTGGTTACACCTCCAGTGCAAGGAGTGGTGTATCAGCCACCTGAGGGAAAGGTCTGGGTGTTCCCAGCACTGACTGATTGTTACTGCAGGTAAGTTGGTTTTATAGTACAAATAAATTAATTCTCCATTTGGTGTTATTTTCTAGACTGCAGTCTCTCTCTCTGAACTGGGGATGCCTAAGGGAAGATCTAAACCAGTGATGGCAAACCTAAGACACTCGTGTCAGAGGTGTCATGCAAACTCATTTTTTGGCTGATTTTTCAGTTAAATGGCATTTACATATATATATATATATAAAATCAATATCAAAAATATAAGTCTTTGTTTTACTATGGTTGCAAATATCAAAAAATTTCTATATGTGACACGGAACCAAAGATATGTTAAGGTTTTCAAAATGCTGGCACGGCAAGCTCAAATAGTTTGACATCACTGATCTAAACCAATGTTTGCTTTAGTGATCCCTCTGGGATGGATGAGAGGTAATGGCTGCAGACACACCTAGAGTCACTCTCATGGTCTGTGTGGCTCTGCTTTAGTGACTATATCTCCCTCTGCCTTGGTTTCCTCTCAATGCAGTACGATGAACATTTGACTGCCAGGGTGTCAGTGTATTAACAATAAAATATTCACAGTATCTGAATAAACATTGGCACAGCGGAGATGCTCAAATGAGGGACATCTGTTATTGTTCAGCTCCAAGAGAGAATATCCTGGGCTGATCCCTGGTGGATTAGGAGCTGCCAGGAGCATCTTTCCTCCTTTTTGTTCCCTGTGATTCTGACCTTTCTCTGGACTCTCCTAAATGTTTCAGTGTAGTTCACAAATGGCCTGGCGACCTGGTCCATCAGTGCTATCCAGACTCAGTCTTAGGTGAAGCACCACCCCTAACCAGATGTGGCTCATGGGCCTGAGGTCTGGCTTCTGAGCAGCTCAAATGCCTTGTGACTCAGACACCTGGGAAACCATTGCGCCCACTCAGCCCTTCCCAGGAGGTTAACTCCAACCTGACACAGGTTGCCCAGGGTCCATGGAGTCAAAAACCCTGGGACAGGGGTTTGTAGGGGCTGGCAAAGCTGAGCTTCTATATGAGGATTGCAGGGGGCTCCTCAGGATGGGCCCTGGCCGAGCCCTGCAGGGTCTTTCTCATGGTCATGGTCATGGGGAGGGGCCGAGGGAACCGGATTGAGACTGGTCTCTCTCTGCTGAGGGACTCCCATCAGAATGGCCCTTCTCTCTGTAGAGAATGTCTGCAGGGCTGGAATCCTGGAAGGGAACTCTGATCTTAGAAAGTTTGTCTCCACTGTGTGTGTCCTGCACCAAATGCCCAAACCCAACCTGGGAGATGATGCAGAGGGGGATGGAGGCAGAGTCCAGGGCTTTCAGTCCTGTGTGTGAAGTGCAGTTCACCCACCCAACACCCAGAGGTCAGAGAGCAATCACTCACCATATACACTGAGCCATGCAAATCTTATTTCTTTTTTTAAGTCTGGATGGTAGACCACTAAGGTGTAGTCTCCTGTGTCCTTCTCGGTGACGTTATTTATCACCAAAGATCCATCAAAGTTTATTTGCGCTCGACCGCTGTATGCAGGCCTTGTTCTACGTCTTCCTAGGAACGTTCCAAGACTTGCAATCACATGTTTGTAGTTTGCCCCCTTTCCCCTGAACCAAATAAAGAATCTAACATCAGGAGGCACATTGCGGGTATGTAGTATCACATCACTCCCTTTGACAGCATTATTTGACAAAACAACGAATTCGGCAGTGGTGGGCAGGCTCCAGAAATTCAAGAGTGAAACTAGGAGGGAAGAGAGAAATTGATCAATACTTGGATGTATATGTTGGGATGGAAAGATGAGGCCCTGGATTTGGAACAGATCTCTTCATCTCAGCCTTGGTGTGTGTGTGGGTGTGAGTGTGTGTGTGTGAGTGTGGTCAAGGTCAACAGCATGACCACCAATACTTCAGCACCTGTGAACCGGTTCCTTTTTCTTTTTCTCAGTCTCTTTTCCAGGTGTCTGTTCGGCTCACCCACTCACTGCCCTCAGATCCCTGCTGACACTTAGGGGTGTCCATGGGAGGCACCTTCAGAGAACAATTCTCTAAAGACTCTTTGTTAATCACTTTCTGACCTGTCTCTGCTCTGTTGTTCTTTTTATAACACTTGTGGGTACCTGCCATCACATGTAGATATTTTCTTATCTCTCTCCACCCACAGAACGTGAGCTCCATGGGGACAGGGGCTTGTCAGATCTTGCATCCCCAGTGCCTGCAACAGACTGCAAATACCTGTGGGTGAACGAATGTTCCCAGAGTCCTGCACCTCTTGGGTTGTATTTCTCCTTGGCTGGTGGTAAGGATGATGTTTAGCACCCCTGATTAAGTTTTTCTCTGGTGCCACCTGACATAAATTGTTATTATTATGGTCAGTTTCCAAAATTCAATACTCAGTGATGAATAACTTAGGAATTTATAGCAACTGAAGTTTCCCTGCACCACTCCACTTCCAGATCATGAGATTTCCCAGTTACCTGTTACCCATCTCCCTTACCCATCCTACTTTGCTCCCCTGTCCTCTCCCTTCAGGTCCACACAGAAGCCCTCTCTCCACTCTCAGAGCCTTGTTCTCCCCAGGAGATCCCAGCAAGTCCCTGTGGTTCCTGCTTCAGTCCACACCCCAGGGATTGTTCCTTCCTTACCACCAAACAGGAGCCCCTGCCAGGGGATAGGTCCTCTGCGGATAGGGGCTGAGAGTGAGTCCATGGTGTCTGCTGCCTGCACTGTCCTTCCCTCTGCGAGAAGAGCTTGGATTCCAGGAAAACTCAAAGGTACCGCTGTAGAAACTGCTCGGATCTGCTGTCCCTCCTCACTGTGCACTGGGCCTCCTCCTGGTGCAAGATCACTTACCTGCTCACGTGGACGAGGGCGGACTTTGTGCCAAGGACCCACCTCTTCCTCCCCTCATTTTTGCCATCCTTCCTTCCTCCTTCCCGCTTACCATCACTCTAAATGTTGGTTGCCTTGGAGATGCTGAAGTATCTGAACACACACAGACACTCACATGCTCTGTTTGGAAAAGCACCAGCCTGGGACATCCAGGTCATACGCATTCCCCATGGCTCCCAGTCAGGTGCACAGTAGCCTCCCCCACAGCCATCCATCTTTCACATTTGACTTTTCCCTTCAGAGCAGGAGTTCTGGGGCCACCTCAGGAACTCTTGTCACAAGGATGTCACCACCGCTGTGCATCGGATCACCTGTGAAACTTTGTAAAGATTGCGATGCCCAGGTGACACCATAGATGCTGCTTCAGCTGCTGTACAGCTAGTGTGGATGCCCATCCAGAATGAGATCTGGTGATGTGGTGATGGAACACCCCTTCCCCCTCTCCTGTGCACAGGGAGGGTCTCTGCATCCTATTAAAATGCAGATTCTGACTCAGCAGGTGTGCAGTGGACCAGAGACTCTGCATCTGATGAGCTCTCAGGGAAGGTGGGTCTTACAGGCCTGTGGAGCCCACTTGCAACAGCAAGGCTGATGGAGGCATGTGTCCCCTGAGAGGATGACCCTCTCATCCCAGCATTGGCCTCTGCTGTGTCTTGGTCTTGGGTCTGTCAGCACCACACAGGGAGTCCCACAGGCCCCAAACTGGGGATTATTTCTGTTTGTGACACAGAAACCCAGCTGGGCACCGGGTCTGCAACGTGTTCTCAAATGCGCTGGGAAGGTTGGATTTCCTCCCAGCAGAAAGGCCACAGAGGTGACTCTGGGGGTGAGAAGGGGTCAATCTGGGTGACGAATGCAGAAGGGACCTTTCCTCTATCTCAGATTGTCACCAGCCTGCCCTTTGCTTCCAGGGACAGAGACCCAGGACCAGGAATCTCAGGAGTCCCTGCAGTTCCAGGGAGTGAAGAGGAAGGTGTCCTGCATGTCCTGGGAAGAGAGGACTGTGGTGGAAGCTCAGGTGGTGTGGGATCCCTGGTCGTCAGGGGTAGTTTCTGGGAGACCCTCCCTCTCTGTGGGCTGAGCCTGTCCTGGTGCTCCCTGACCTTGGGGCGCTGTCTGTCCTCTGCCTGGGGGAGTTTCCTTTCATTACCCCACCTTGTTCATGAGTGGTGACAGGCATGGGACAGGGAGCAGCAAATAGAGCCCTGAGAAAGCAGGTGCTCTTGGGCCTGTTAAAGTAAGAAACTTCCCAACCTGTGAAGATTTTCATGAGTTTATTTGAACCAAGCTAACATCATATGCCTGGAACAAGATCTCAAATCTTAGCTTGGCAGTTGTGCAACTGATTTTATACATTATAATAAAAAACAGAAGATGGAATAGCTTGTGTGAAAACCATTAGGAAGTGAAGAAATCTCTAGAATTGATAAATAGCAAAATGGAGAAACAGGTTTTTTTTTTTTTTTTTTTTTCTTTACTTTGATGGGTCCAGGATAATTAACATTTACAGCACATAGAGAGGTTGTGCAAGGAACCAGGTAACCTAAGAAGTATGTTGTCTCATATGCTGGTCCCAGAGTCTTGTGCCTTCAAATAGTCTTGCAAAAGAACAACTACTCTGATGTATCAAAGGTATGTTATCCAAGATGCATAAGAACAGGGAACAGGGCTCACTTAACGTAAAGTCTGACCTTTGCTAACGAAGCTGTAGGCCTGGGACATGACTCCCTGCCATCACCTGCCCAGTAAGGAATTTGTGATCAGACCATCCTGTGCAGTTATTTTTGGTCACTGAGCATGTCAGGCCTGCCATGTGTCCTGCTGGCCTTGTGAGGCATATTTACAGCCCATTTTTGTTGTTGTTGTTGTTTTATTCACAGTCCCTAGAAGTAGCAGGACGGATGGAGCAGGCACGAAGGCGGAGTCCAAAAGCATCTTTGGGAGCAGGGGATGGAAATCAGGCTCCTTCTCCAGCTCCTTAGGCCAAGTCAGGTTCATGTGTGAATTCCCTGTATTGTCTGTGTGTCTAAATGTCGCCCCCTGGAGAGCAGAAGATGATCTGCAGCCAATGTCAGGTGCTGCACCAGGGATGCTGACCAGAGAATGAGAGCTGACCCTGACACTTGGGTAGAGGTGGGCTCTGGTCTTCAAGCTTAAAGGCCAGTCAGTCGGGGTCCAGTCACTGTGGGCTCCAAGCCTCCTGACTCCACCTTAGAGCAGGGTGAGCCCAGTAAAAGGACAGGATCTGGGGCTGCTTTCATCTCAGAGGGGCTGAGGGTCCAGAGGATTATGAGTCCAGTTTCATAAGAACTGTCCCCTCTGGTCGATGTCCTGTTTCAGGAGGAACTTTCTGTCCCAAAGGTTTCAAGAACAGGACCTGGTGATGTCTCTTCTGAGGTTTTTAGTAGAGTGTGCCAAACTGGAGGGCTGATCCTTCAAATGCTCTGTGCGTCTCCATCATTGCCTTGGGGTGTTGCATCCAAGTCACCTGTGTCCCTGTCCATCCTCTGTGGTAGTCCTCCCCACAGGGACCAGGATCTGATGCCGCTCCACTTGGCGTGTCAACCACAGGATCTGTGGGTCCCTCTGTTAGGGGAGGGGAGGCCCCTCTGGTACCCTCAGTCCTCTGAGATGAAAGCAACTCCAGATCCTGGTTTCTCCTGTCCCATCCTGCTGAGGAAGTTCCCCTTGTTCCCCAGGACATCATGGGCGGGTGAGATGTTCAGAGACAACAGGCAGGTGTCCCACAGACCAGGCACCTTGGGTTTGGGAGTCATCCCCAGATTCCTTTGAGGTCAGTGTGAGCTCTCTTTCCCATGGTAGTACCTCTACCTGGGGTGAAAGATCCAGAGTGTGTGCCAGGTCAGGGATCTGTGAGAAGTCAAAGAACAGAGGCTACTGTCCAGGCCCCACGCATATGAAAGAACATTCACAAGGTGGAAATGGGGAGGGCTGTGATTTTCTGGGAATGAGGGAAGGTCTGAATCTTCACTCTTAGTTGGTCCTATCTCCCTCCTCCCTGATTCTGTAACGGGGTAAAAAACCCATCCCTAGGTCATCCCTGCACACTTTTGGCCTCCTCCCATGCTGATACCAATGCCTTCATGACTATAAGGAACATAGTTTGACCACTATTGTCACACAGGGTGACAGGCTTCCATTGGGTGGTTTCTCTCATCCATTTAATGAGTTTTTACTGAGCATCTGTGATGTGTCAGGCCTGTAATGTGCCCTGGGACTTGAGAGAACAAGACATAGGTTGGACCTGTGCTCATGGAGTTTACCTTGTAACAAAGACAGGCTCTCAGAGACATCACAGCACTAATAGTTAATTACAATCCAGTGAAGGACCACGAAGAAAGAGTTGCATGTAGTTGAGTCTCAGTTTGTCTGGGGATCAAAGAGAGCACTGCTGAGAAAGTGACCTTTTGGCTGAGACCTGAAGCATGAGTGGCCATTCACCCTTTGGACAGAGGGTGGTGGGGAAGAGCTGCTAGCACAGGACTGGACTTTGGTGGACAGATACTTGACTGGATAGAGGAGCTTTCAAAGTCCAGTGTGGACAGTGTGAAGAGTGAGAAGGAATGTGGACTGAGTAATGCTGGTGAGGTTGGACCCTGCTGGGCTGTGGGTGCTGCTGAGTTGGGGTCAGCACACACCTGAGGAGGCTGAGGGCTGTGGAGTAGCTCACCCCCTCTTGATGGACAAGGTGAAAAATGTGCAAGAAAAAATTCACGTTACAGTTTTGAATTTTATATTCAATTTATACTTTAAGCAATATTTCATATCTGTATATTTAAATTTAACATATTTATTGAGTTTTAGTTGGCATGTAATAAACTTACCACATTGCAATTATACAATTTATTAAGCTTTGCCAGATGAATGCACCAGAGAAGTTGTTACAATCAAGAAAATGAACATGTTCTTCACTCTTAAAGCCTCCGCAAGCCCTTTTATAATCTCCTCACTCTGTCCCTCTGCCACTCCCTCCAACTCTTATCTGCTTTTGGTCATTATACATGAGTTTGCATTTTCTGCAGTTTTCATAATTTGAACCATATAATGTGTAATTTTGGGTGAACGTTGGCTTCTAGAATCAATGCCATTATCTTCAAATAGTTCTTTCCTTTTTAATCCCTCAGGTCTATTCCATTGTAGGATGCACCAAACTTGTTTAGCCATTCGCCCATTCATGGACATTGTGTTGATTCCCATTTTGGACAATTTCAGGTAAACTGAGCATTAACATTTGTGCAGAAAGGTCTTTAGCACAGAATTAGGTGCATGTAAAACCAATGAAGGGCCAGAAAAATGGAAGTCAGGGAGTGGACACAGGAAGTCTGGTTTCAAGGTCCCACTGCCACAGCCCCACCCAGAGGGAAAGAATCTCCAGCTTGTTCACATAAAGCTCTATCTGCAGAGCCCACCCACCAGGAGCAGGAATCACAGCCCCTTCTCCCTCCCAGAGTCCAAACTCCACACAAGTGCATCTCAGAGGCTGAAATTAATTCACAGCTGGAATGCCAGTCATTAGAAGTGGGAAAGGTGGTATTTAACCTTTCAGCGCCTCTGGTATAGGAGGAAATATAGAACGGGGTGGAGCACAGATGTCAAGTACCAATAGACAATACATGGCATGGTTGAGTCCACTTGCAGGCTTTTGACTCTGGGCAAGTGATCTCACCTCAAAAAGCCTCAGTTTCCTCATGTGATTTCATAGAAAGATATTTCCTGGTTCTTAGAATAGAGCAGTTTAAATTCTTGAAATTTTCTGAGTGATATGGGCAATAAAAGTGTCTTTTGTCCCAATGAGGCAACTCTTGACAGGCCTCTGGATAGTTGCAGGGTGAGGACAGGTTGCCATAAAGGCCAAGTCTTGATTAGAAGCCTGGAATTTTCAGCTGCCAACGTAAGAAACATTTAAACCTGTAGAGAATTTTTATGAGTTTGAGTCCAAATGACGACAATTTCCAGGAAGCAAAATCTCAACAAAAAGTTTCAGTTTTGTACTGTATGTTATACATTACAATCAAAGCAAGGAGGCATAAGGGGTTAAATAAAATCCATTGGTGATAGATTAGGAAGGTGGGAGAAAGGAAAACAGGGAAATCGCTGAGATTAGATAAAAATTAAAACAAATGACACATAGTTTTTTTACATTGGTTGATAGAGGATAGTTAGCAACTAACAATTAACATGATGACAATAGCAATGAGGGGTTCTGTGGCTTCTCCTCTGGTGCAGTGAGGGTCTGGCAAAAAAGAACAAAATTTCCTGATATTCCAAATGTAAGTTATCTCGAATGCAAAAAGACAATAGACATGTTCCATTAACATAAAGATTCGGCCATGTTAGAAAAAAAAATACCTAAGACATAATTACCTACCATGACTCACTTTTAGTTAGAAAGTTGTCATTTCAGGCCATCCTATGTGATTACTCTAGGTCTCTGATTTTACAAATCATACTATGCAAGCCTCCTCTTAGCTTGTCAGCTTTAGTATTATCCCCCGTTTTCATGCACACCTGCTCCTTTGGGTCATAAATCAAACGGAATGATTCACTGATGACCAACCTTCTGGTTGGAAAATGTGGTCCCATGGTGCTCGAAAGGCTCATCACTAGGACGTCTTAGTTTATCTAGCTGAACTATGGACCATTGGGGATAGGGCAAGACTGTAACCTTGGATGGAAGTCAAGGTCAAATTTTCTCAAGAGTCAAAAGCAGGTAAATGGAGCCAGTCAGGTTCCACCTGTCTTCATTAAGAAAAACACATTGGCCCTGACCATTGACGCTAAGTGATTAGATTATCAGCCTGCAGTTCCTGGTCAAGGTCATATGTCTGGGATGTAGGTTCAATCCATGGTCCCAACCAGGATGCATGCAGGAGACAGCCAAATGTGTCCCTCTCACATAGATTTTTCCTTTCTCTCTCTTTTTCTTTCACCCTCCCTCTCTCCTCTCTCCCTTCTACTCTCTCTAAAAATCAATGGAAACAATATCCTTGGGTTAGGATTGAAAAGAAAAACAATAAAAAATAAATAAATAAAAAATTTTGAGTCATTCCTGTCCTATAATCTTTCATGATCCAAATTTTGCTGTCAGTCTCATTTCTCTGTATTTTTCATCTAGTATCACATTTTCTTATAGTTTGAGGGCACAATATACACCTCTTCAGTTTTCACAATCTGATCATGAGATGGGTTTTCATTTACAATGGTCCACTTATTTCCCATTGGAAACACTCAAGGGTCATTCATTATTAATCTGATTCCTGCTGTTTGTGCAATTGGAACTGTAATTATATATGGGGACAAGGGTGTCATAACCCAGTGGTGCTTATTACAATTATCATCTAAAAATTTCATAGACCATGAAAACAGTAAGACTATCATAAGTAAATTTCCTGTTCCTCAGCTGCAGTTATAGACGGCCATGTTTTTATAGCTACTTCAGCTTCATTTGAATTAATATGGTAAATAATCTTTGTTGGGTTAGGGTGTGTAAACATATCCCCGTAATTAGGTTCTGGCATTTCTACATAAAATTTCTCAATATTCCTTTTCCACTAACGTCTGCAGCTTCTCTTGTTTTCAGTTTGCCTATTTTTACTCATTCAGACATAATGAACTTGTTAGGTCAAACTACTTACTTTTAACTTCTCTTAAAAACACCCAGCCCGGCTGGCGTGCCTCAGTGGTTGAGCATCAAAGTATGAACCAAGAGTTCACAGTTCGATTCCCATTCTGAGCACTTGCCTGAGTTGTGGGCTCGACCCCCTGTGTGGGGTTTGCAGGGGGTAGCCAATCAATGATTCTCTCTCATCATTGACGTTTCTATCTCTCTCTCCCTTTCCCTTCCTCTCTGAAATCAATACCAATATTTTTAAAGAATACACCAGGATCCCTTTCCTCCTTTTGCAATAGCATTCCCTCTACATTTCAAAATGTTATCAGAAATAAAAACCAGGCCCTGAGCGAATTTGCCTAAGACTAGCTGGTAGTGTGCAGGTACTTGACTTCATGCAGGAAAGATTTCAGAATATGAGTCCAGGTGATTTTGAGACTACGTTTATTAAAGCTGGAGGCAGTGACACAAGGAAAGGCCTGGGATACAAGAAGCAGTAAGAGAGAGAAAAGGTGTGGCTGCATCGGCTCTCTGGAAACTTTATGGAGAGAAGGGAACCTATACAAGGCTCCTGTCAGGTCATGCTCACTGGAAAGTCAGAGGCAAGGGGACTTGGGGACAAGTTTAGGGGCTAGCACAAGATGTACTACTGCTGCCTATTGTTCCCCTGGTTGCAGTCTCCTGGGTATCACTTAGGGTTTCGGTGAAAGAAAATTCACTGGAAAAGGAGATTTGAGTGGGTGTGCCCCAATAGAGGCACATGCCGCCTTCTTTGCTTTGAGGGGTTCTATCTACTTTTCAAAGGTGGGGACTTAGGGGAGGTCTCAGGGAAGATCTCAATAGAATATTTATCATCATTTCCAGGTTTGCCCTTTCAGATCCTGGTCTCCACTGATTGGTAAACAGTAGGGCAGGAAGTCTAAGTCACACAACCAATGGTATGCCAGCGGAGGACAGGCCACCCTGAAGGCATGGTCTAGGAACAGTTTTGCCCATTGCAAGGTACCCTAGGCTTTCTGCCCTGGTGACCTTCTATATCTGGCTTTAAATTCCTAGGCCGTTTTATTCAGCTATCTGGCTCAGTTTCCCCATTCTACATGCCAAGGAATATTCCTAGCTTCTTACTATAATTTGACTACATTTCTTGTGAATGACTTTCAAATATTTCTGACAGACTAGTGATGTGTCAAATTAACGAGTCACTAATATTCTTAAAATGGACAGCTTCTAGTAAATATGGTTCGTAGTTGTTTCTTTAAAGATTCTTATTTATACAGGACAAAATTGTTCCAGTTGAGCTAGAGTTTGCAGAAAAAAAGGGATGTTCAACAGAATAGAGTCACCCATGAGGTTAACAGTCAGTTAAACCAGAGGGGAAAAATGGAAGGATCAGGGGAAAAGTCTAGTTTTCTTAATACCCTCACATAGGCCCTGGATCTAAAGTTCTGGAACCCTGGTCCTGTCCTCACCTCAGGGAGTCCTGGGGTGGGCTAGGAGAGGTTTGTGAACTCCCTCAGAAGGATGAGTACAAAGAGATTGAAGAAAAAAGGAACAAAGCAATTGCTTCTTTAAAAATCCATCCTCATTAACAACACCATAAATTAGAAGATTTAATATGGTTAACTGCCCATACTACTCAAAGCAATCTGCAGATTCAAAAAAATATATTTTAATCCCAAAGGCATTTTTTCAATAAATAAAAATATCATTCTTAATTCATATGATATCTTAAGGAACCCCAAGGAGAAAAAAAAATCTTCAAAAATCGCCAAGTTCCCTGATTTCAAAACACTCTACAAAGGTTAAGTAAGAGTAGAGTGGTACTGACATAAAGATAGACATACAGACCAATGGGACAGAATAGTGAGCCCAGAAATAAACACTCTTTATATTATCAAATAATCCTCAACGAAGGTGCCAATACCACACAATGGGGAAAAGACAGATTTCCACGAAAGGCATTGGGAAAATTGGATATTCTCAAGTAAATGAATCTTATATGACTTATAAAAATTAATTCAAAATGTATTAAAGATCTAAATGTAATACCAAAACCATAACACTCACAGAATAGTCAGGGGAAAAACTTGCTGACATTGTATTTGACAATAGTTTCTTGGATATGATAACAAAACTCATAGAAAAAAGGAAAATAGAAAATGGGGCTACCGCCCGGCCAGTGTAGATCAGTGGTCGAGCATCGACCTATGAATCAGGAGATGAGGTTTGATTCCCAGTCAGGGCACATGGCAGGTTGTGGGGTCCATCCCTAGTAGGAAACTTGCAGGAGGCAGCTGATCAGCGATTTTCTCTCATCATTCATGCTTCTATCTCTCTCTCTCTCTTCCTTGCTATCTAAAATCAATAAAAATATATTTAAAAAGAATGTGGGGCTACATTAAGATTAAAATCTATTGGCCATCAAATATAATCAACTGAGTGAAAAATAAACCTTCAGAATGAGAAAAATTATTTGAAAATTATATATATATATATATATATATATATATATATATATATATATATATAGTCTGTTAAGTGGTACATCTAGGGTATATAAATTCAACAATAAAAAAGACCAATTTGCCAGATTTAAAAATGGTCAAAACACTATAACAGACATTTTTCTAAAGAAGACATACAAATGGTCAAAATGGTTATTAAAAGATGCCCAACATCATTATTCATTAGAGAAATCAAATCCAAACAAAAATGGAATATCCCTTCATACCCATTAGGATGGTCTTGCAACTTTGCTAAATTCATTTATTAGATTTAGCTTTTTGGTTGAATCTTGTGGGTTCTCTATGTACCATATCATGTCATCTGTAAATAATGACAGCTTTACTGCTTCCCTTTCAATTTGGATGCCTGTTATTTCTTCTTCTTGTGTTATCACTGTACCTAGAACTTCCAGTACTGTGCTGAATAAGAGTGGTGAAAGCAGATATCCCTGTCTTTTTTCTGATCTTAAGGGAAACCCTTTTAGTTTTTGCCCATTGAGTACAATGTGATTATACGTTTTTCAATTATGGCCTTTTTTATATTGATGTATGTTCTCTGTATTTCAACTTTGTTGAGAGATTTTATCATAAATGGTTTCTGGCTATTGTTGAATGTTTTTTCTGCATCTATTGATATGATCATGTGACTTTTGTCTTTTATTTTGTTTAAGTTATGTAACACATTTATTGATTTGCAAATTTTGTATAGACCTTGCATCTCTGGGATAAATCTCACTTTATCATGGTTTTATTTTATTTTAAAATGTATTACTGGATCTGATAAGCTAACATTTTGTTGAGTATGTTAGCATGTCTGTTCATCAGGAATATTAACCTATAATTTTCTTTGTTGTGTTTTTACCTTGTTTTGGTAGTAGGATAATTTTGGCCTCATAAAAAGAGCTTGGAAATCTTCCCACTTCTTCAGTATTTTGGAATTCCTTTAGGAGGCTGTCTTTCTTGAATGTTCAGTAAAATTCATCTATGAAACCTTCCAGTCTCAGGACATTTTTTTCTTGGAAATTTTTAAGAAAAATTTTATTACTGTTTTGCTTTTATTAGTTGTTATTGGTGCTTTCAGGTGTCTATTTCTTCCTGATTCCATTTTTAAAGATTGTATGTTTCTAGGAATTTTTCCACTTAGCCAAGGTTGACTATTTTGTTGGCACATAGTTTTTAATGATATTCTCTTACAATCATTTGTATTTCTGTGATGTCAGTGGTTCATTTCTGATTGGACTTATTTGGATCCTCTCTCTTTGTTTCCTTTTTTTTAAAATATATTTTTTATTTACTTTTTACAGAGAGGAAGAGAGAGGGATAGACAGTTTGAAACACCGATAAGAGAGAAACATTGATCAGCTGCCTCCTGCACACTCCCTATTGGGGATGTGCCCGCAACCAAGGTACATGCCCTTGACCAGAATCGAACCTGGGACCCTTCAGTCCTCAGACTGACGCTCTATCCACTGAGCCAAACCGGTCAGGGCTCTCTTTGTTTCTTGATGAGTCTGGTTAAAGGTCAATCAATCTTGTTTATCTTTTCAAAGATCCAGCTTTTGGTTTCATTGATCATTTGTTCCTTTTTGAGTCTCTGTAGTTTATTTCTTTTCTGATCTTTATTATTTTACTAGGGGCCCAGTGCACGAAATTCGTGCACTGGGTGTGTGTGGGGAGGGGAGTGTACCTCAGCCCAGCCTGCCCCCTCTCACATACTGGGAGCCCTCAGGCGTTGACCCCCATCATCCTCCAATTGCAGGATCGGCCCCTTGCCCAGGCCTGATGCCTCGGCCTGAGGCGTGGACCCCCATCACCCTCCGATCGCCTGATCGGCCCCTTGCCCAGGCCTGACGCCTCCGCCAGAGGTGTCAGGCTTGGACAGGGGACCCCCATCTCCCCCCGATCACTGGCTCTGGCCCCCGCCCAGGCCTGAGGCCTCTGGCCCAGGAATCATGCCTGGGCAGGGGACCCCCATCTCCCTCTGATCGCTTGCTCCACCCCCCGCCCAAGCCTGACGCCTCTGACCCAGGCTTCAGGCCTGGGCAACGGGACCATCATATCCCCCCAGTCGCCGGCTCCGCCCCCCGCCCAGGCCTGATACCTCCGCCTGAAGAGTTGAGCCTCATCACCCTCCGATCACCAATCACGGGATCGGTCCCTTGACCAGGCCTGAGGCCTCTGGCAGAGGTGTCAGGCCTGGGCAGGGGACCCCCAGCTCCCCGTGGTTACAGGCTCCGCCCCTGCCTAGGCCTAACGCCTCTGGCTGAGGCATCCGACCCGGGCAGCGGGGACCCGCAGCTGCAGTGGCCCCGTGATCGTGGGCTTCGATTTAGGCCCAGGCAAGGGACCCCTAGCTCCTGGGACTGCCAGCTTCGACCGTGCCCAGCTCCCATCGCTGGCTCCACCCCTACTTTCTGCGATCACTGGCCAGGGCGGAAAAGGCACCTGATTCTCTGATCATGGCTGGGGGGCAGGGCAAAGGCGGCCCCCAGCTCTTAGCTCCCCCCTGGGTTTCCGATCACTGTCAGTGGCAGGGGGCTTCTTCCTGGTTTCCCTTTCGCCTCCCTGCATTGTGCCTACATATGCAAATTAACCGCCATCTTGTTGGCAGTTAACTGCCAATCATAGTTGGCAGTTAACTGCCAATCATAGTTGCCAGTTAATTTGCATATAGCCCTGATTAGCCAATGAAAAGGGTATCGTCGTACGCCAATTACCATTTTTCTCTTTTGTTAGATAGGAGGATTCCTTCTATTTACTCTGGACTTTTTCTGCTGTACTTTTCCATCACCTTTTATCTCCTCTGTGCCTTCTTCCACCTCCACCCATCCCCTTGCACCCCATAATCACCACATTATTGTCTATATCAATGAGTTCTCTCTCTCTCTTTTTTTCTTTATTGGTCAATACCTCTTCCACCCCCTGAGCTGTCTGCCTGCTCTCTATGTATGAGTCACAGCTTTTATTATTTATTTATTTATTTATTTTTTTACTATAGTTGTTTTCTAGTTTCATGCCATTGTGATCCAAGAAGATGCTTCATATGATTTCTATCTTCTTCCATTTGTGAAGACTTAGTTTGTGCCCTAACATATAGTCTATCTATAAGATTGCTCCATGTGCACTTCAGCAAAATGTATATTCTGCTGCTTTGAGATGAAATGTTCTGTAAATATTGATTTAATCTATCTGATCTAGTGTGTCAGTTAAGGTCTCAGTTTTCCTTTTGATTTTTTTTTTTGGAAGATCTATCCATTGACAGTGAGGTGTTTAAGTCCCCTACTCTCCCTGTATTTGCTATCCATCACTCATTTAAAGTCCACTACAATTTTAAAACATATTTAGGTGTTCCTATATTGGAAGGACGTATGTTTATAAGGGTGATAGCCTCTTGCTGGATCAATCCTTTTAGTAGCATGTAGTGACCTTCTTTGTCTTTTTTATGGTCTATGTCTTGAAGTCTACTTTGTCAGATATAAGTATTGCTACACCAGCTATTTTTGTTTCTATTTGCATGGAATACTTTCCCATCCCTTAATTTTTATCCTCTGTATAACTTTTGTTATGAGGTGGGTATCTTGTATACAGCATATATATATGGGCCATATTTTCTTATCCATTCAGCTCCCCTATGTCTTTCTGTTGGAGCCTTTAATCCATTTACTTTTAAGGTTATTATTGATAGGTACTTACTTATTGCAACATTTTTATGCCTACTAATATGTTCCTTTCCCTCTGTATATTTTTTTATTTTTATTTTTTATTGCTTAAAGTATTACAAAGGGTATTACATATGTGTCCTTTTTTCCCTTCCACCCTTGACAGTCCCCTAGCCTCCCCTATCCCCCAGTGTCTTATGTCCATTGGTTATGCTTATATGCATGCATACAAGTGCTTAGGTTGATCTCTTACCCTCTCCCTCCTGCCCCCCAACCCTCCCCGGCCTTCCTGCTGCAGTTTGGCAATCTGTTTGAGGCAGCTCTGCCTCTGTATCTATTATTGTTCAAAAGTTTATAATGGTCTTTATTATCCATGAATGACTGAGATCATGTGGTATTTTTTCCTTCATTGACTGGCTTATTTCACTTAGCATAATGCTCTCCAGTTCCATCCATGCTGTTGCAAATGGTAAGAGTTCCTTCTTTTTTTACAGCAGCATAGTATTCCATCGTGTAGATGTACCACAGTTTTCTAATCCATTCATCTACTGATGGGCACTTAGGCTGTTTCCAGATCTTAGCTATGGTGAATTGTGCTGCTATGAACATAGGGGTGCATATATCCTTTCTGATTGGTGTTTCTGTTTTCCTGGGATATATTCCTAGAAGTGGGATCGCAGGGTCAAATGGGAGTTCCATTTTCAGTTTTTTGAGGAAACTCCATACTGTCTTCCATAGTGGCTGCACCAGTCTGCATTCCCACCAGCAGTGCACAAGTGTTCCTTTTTCTCCACATCCTCTCCAGCACTTGTTGTTTGCTGATTTGTTGATGATAGCCAGTCTGACAGGTGTGAGATGGTACCTCCTTGTTGTTTTGATTTGCATCTCTCAGATGATTAGTGACTTTGAGGATGTTTTCATATGTCTCTTGGCTTTCTGAATGTCCTCTTTTGAAAGGTGTCTATCTAGGTCCTTTGCCCATTTTTTGATTGGATTGTTTAACTTCCTTTTGTTAAGTTGTATGAGTTCCCTATAAATTTTGGAAATTAGGTCCTTATCAGATATGACATTGGCAAATATGGTTTCCCACACAGTGGGTTTTCTCGTTGTTTTGTTGATGGTTTCTTTTGCTGTGCAGAAGCTTTTTACTTTGATGTAGTCCCATTTTTTCATTTTTTCTTTAGTTTCAAGTGCCCTAGGAGCTGTATCAGTGAAGAAATTGCTTCGGCATATGTCTGAGATTTTGTTGCCTTTGGATTCTTCTAGAATTTTTATGGTTTCCTGTCGTACATTTAAGTCCTTTATCCATTTTGAGTTTATTTTTGTGTATGGTGTCAGTTGGTGGTCTAGTTTCATTTTCTTGCATATATCTGTCCAATTTTCCCAACACCATTTATTGAAGAGACTATCTTGGCTCCATTGTGTGTTCTTGCCTCCTTTGTCAAATATTAATTGAGCATATTGGTTCGGGCCGATTTCTGGGCTCTCTATACTATTCCATTGATCTATATGCCTGTTCTTGTGCCAGTACCAGGCAGTTTTGAGAACAGTGGCTTTGTAATACATCTTGATATCTGGTATTGAGATCCCACCTACTTTGTTCTTTTTCAGGATCACTGCAGCTATTCGGGGTCTTTTTTTATTCCAGATGAATTTTGGGAGAGTTCGTTCTAGATCTGTGAAGTATGCCGTTGGTATTTTAATGGGAAATGCGTTGAATTTATAGATTGCTTTGGGTAGTATGGACATTTTAATGATGTTGATTCTACCAATCCATGAACATGGTATATTCTTCCATCTGTTTATGTCTTCCTCTATATCTTTTTTCAACGTCCTGTAGTTTTCTGAGTAGAGGTCTTTTACCTCTTTAGTTAAGTTTATTCCTAGGTAGCTTTATTTTTTTTGTGCGATGGTAAACGGGATTGTTTTTATAATCTCTCTTTCTGAAAGTTCACTATTGGTGTATAGAAATGCCTCAGATTTCTTGGGGTTAATTTTGTATCCTGCTACATTGCCAAATTCATGTATTAAGTCTAGTAGCTTTTTGATGGAATCTCTAGGGTTTTGTATGTATAATATCATGTCGTCTGCAAATAAGGACAGTTTTACTTCCTCTTTTCCAATTTGGATGCCTTTTATTTCTTCTTCTTGCCGAATTGCAGTGGCTAACACTTCCAGTACTATGTTGAACAGGAGTGGTGAGAGGGGGCATCCCTGTCTTGTTCCTGTTCTTAGGGGAAATGGTGTTAGTTTTTGTCCATTGAGTATGATGTTGGCTGTGGGCCTGTCATATATGGCTTTTATTATGTTGATATATGAACCTTCTACTGCCACCTTACTGAGAGTTTTTATCAAAAATGGGTGTTGCATTTTGTCAAATGCTTTTTCTGCATCAATTGATATGACCATGTGGTTTTTTTCTTTCAATTTGTTTATGTGATGTATCACGTTTATTGATTTTTTGATATTGTACCATCCTTGCATCCCTGGGATAAATCCTACTTGGTCATGGTGTATGATCTTTCTCATGTACTGTTGGATCCGATTTGCTAAGATTCTGTTGAGGATTTTGGCATCTATGTTCATGAGGGATATTGGCCTGTAATTCTCTTTCATTGTGTTGTCTTTACCTGGCTTTAGTATCAGGGTGATGCTGGCTTCATAGAATGATCTTGGAAGTGTTCCTTCTTCTTGAATTTTTTGTAGTAGTCTGTGGAGGATAGGTTTTAGTTCTTCCTTGAATGTTTGGTAAAACTGCCCTGTGAAGCCATCTCGTCCTGGGCTTTTGTTTGCTGGAAGCTTTTTGATGACTGCTTCAATTTCTTCCATACTTATTGGCCTGTTGAGATTATTAGATTCTTCCTGATTGAGTTTTGGAATGTTGTATTTTTCTAGGAATTTGTGCATTTCCTCCAGTTTATCTAGTTTGTTGGAGTAGAGCTGTCCAAAGTATTTTTTAACAATCATTTGTATTTCTGTGGGGTCTGTTGTTATTTCGCCTCTATCGTTTCTGATTTTGTTTATTTGGGTCCTCTCTCTTTGCTTCTTGGTGAATCTGGCTAGAGGTTTGTCAATCTTGTTTATCCTTTCAAAGAACCAGCTCTTGGTTTCATTGATTTTCTGTATTGTTTTTTTGGTCTCTATGTTATTTATTTCTGCTCTAATCTTTATTATCTCCTTCCTTCTGCTCACTCTGGGGTTTTCTTGTTGCTCTCTTTCTAATTCTTTGAGTTGTAGAGTTAGATGATTTACTACCATTTTTTCTTGTTTTTTGAGATAGGCCTGTAGAGCTATAAACTTCCCTCTCAGGACTGCTTTCATTGTGTCTCATAGGTTTTGGATTGTTGTGTTTTCATTGTCATTAGTTTCCAGGATGTTTTAAATTTCTTCTTTGATCTCATTGGTAACCCAATCAATATTTAATAGCATGCTATTCAGCTTCCAGGTGTTTGAGTATTTTGGGTTGTTTTTATTGTAGTTTATTTCTAATATTATGCCTTCGTGGTCTGAGAAGATGCTTTTTATGATTTCAATCTTCTTGAATTTGGGTATACTTTGCTTGGGACCCAATATATGGTCTATTTTTGAATATGTCATATGAGCACTTGAGTAGAATGTATATTCCCTGGCTTTGGGGTGAAGTGTTCTGAAGATGTCTATTAAGTCCATCTGATCTAGTGAGTCATTTAGGATTGCTGTTTCTTTGCTGATTGTTTGTCTAGAGGACTTATCCAGTGCTGTCAGTGGTGTATTAAAGTCCCCTACTATGATTGTATTGTTGTCGATCTCTCCTTTGATATCTTCCAGGAGTTTTTTTATGAATTCGGGTGCTCCTGCATTGGGTGCATATATGTTTACCAGGGTTATATCTTCTTGTTGTATTGAGCCCTTTAGTATTATGAAGTGGCCTTCCTTATCTCTTGTTATGGCCTTCACTTTGAGGTCTATTTTGTCCGATATAAGTATTGCAACCCCAGCTTTCTTTTCCTTTCCATTTGCCTGAAAGATATTTTTCCATCCTTTCATTTTCAGTCAGTGTGAGTCCCTTTTAATGAAGTGGGTCTCTTGTAGACAGCAGATGTATGGCTGTTGAGGTTGTAATTGGGTCTTTCATGGGTGGGATTAACCCTTAGGCTGGTTGACTATGACGCTCATCCTTGACCAATGTGTGCAAACTGCTGTGCAGGTGCAGTCTCAAGGTGACTTGATGGACTCAGTGACACGATCATTAACCCTTCAGGGTGGGTGTTTAAAGGGGGCAGACATTATCACCCTGTATAAGATACTGTACAAGGGATTGCCATTCAAGGTGGAGTTGTTCCCAGCAGGGTCTGGAGCCTGCCAGAATCCATCTTTGATGTGCCATTTGTTGGTCTAGTTGGATTGAACTCTGGTGTGGTCTGAAGCTCACCACTGGTTGTATTGGTTCAGGGTCGTTCTGGGTGGGTTTCAGATGCAAGAGGCTCTCAGACATTGTGTGTAACTGGTTTTGGCTACCTGTGCATAGTTACTTCTCTGATAGCTGTTTATGTCTGTGTCTACTAGTGGGCCCCCTGCTTGGGGATTACACAGTGAGGCACTCAATGATGGGAAATTAGTCTCTGCTTCAAAGCTAAACTCCTCAGTCTCCATCAGAGACACCAACTCTTGTTCCCTGTAAGGGGGCTTGCTGCAGCTTCAGGTTGGGGAGGGCCTGCATTCTCCTTTACAGGAGCAGGTTAACCTGACTGGGCTCAGCTCAGTGGGATAGATCAGAAGAGTCTTTGGTTGAAGATGTTGTTGGCCCAGCCCACAAGAGGGGGCTAGGTACTTCCTCTCAGCCACTGAGGGTGTAACATATTGAAATTCTCTCTCAGCCACTCTCCCATCCCCCATAGGACTGCACCCAGTGGGGGTATCCCTGACTTCACAGGGTTGAACCAAACAGTCTCCTGTTGGGGGTACTGTCTGCAGGTTGCAGGATTGAGGGGGGTGTCGGGGAGCGCTCTACTTCTCCTTCTTGGGGCTGCCTGGCAAACTTACAGGGAGCTCAGATCAGCCTCCCCACAATGCATCACAAAGCCAAGCACTGGCCACCTGTTTCCGGATAGAAGCCTCCCTGGGGAATATAGCCCCCAAATCCCAACTTTGTGTGGCACTGACGCCTTTATGCCACAAGACCAAGATGGAAGGGGTGGAAAATCAGACCTGTATGAGACTCCAATCTCACCTTACAGCAGGTCCCAGCAACGTGGAGGCCAAAATTCCAAGCTCCACTAGGGCTCCGAAGTCTGCAGTGTGGGCCAAAAATTTCAGACCTGCACTGATCCCCCAGGCCATCAACCCAGCAGTCCAGGGAGCTCCAAAGGTGGGGGAAGGGTTTCCAAATGTGTGCTCCAGGTGGAAGAGACCTTTCCTCTTTCCCCAAGCAAACAGTTTAGTCATTGACTGGGGATCTGCACAATGTCTTTCATGAATATAGAGGGTTCCTCAAAGTCACTGCTGGGTGCAGCCTGCAGACCCTTCCACTGAACTCAAACATGGCCGTGCAGTAGTCAGAGCCCAGAGCAAACTTCTCAGACTGGGGCTGCTAACAATAGGAGCACCTCTTCACTGGGAAGGTGCAGTCTAAGTCTCTCAGGCAGACAGAGTCCCCCTGGCTCCCTGTGTCTGATGCTACCTGGGCTCTTCTTTCTATCTCTGCTGCTCTGGGTTTGGGATCCCTGCATGGGGTTGAAACCCCACACCAACAGGGGAGGGAGGTTTGCAGCTGTGATATCCCTCTGGCCTCAGCCACTGCACCTGCTCAATGGGGGCTATCTTTTCCCAACGCTACTCCTCTTACCATTCTCAACCTGGCTTCTTGATTGCTCCTTAGATAAAATATTTGCAATCAGCTACACCTCACTTGGTTTTTCAAGTTGATTGCACAGTATTTACCTCTAAATCTGGCCCCTGGCTGGGATAAAGGGCATGCAGCCTCCAGCTACTTCCCATCTTGCCTCTCTAGAATTCCCTTTTTTAAAGGCTGAACAATAAATATTCCATTGCCTGTATATAACACATTTTGCCTTTCCATTCACTACCCATAGACACTAGGGTTGCATTCACATTTCAGCTATTGTGAATAAATTTGCTATGAACATGTGTATATAAATATCATCTATTTGGGACCCTGTTGTCATTTTTTGAGTATGTACCCAGAAGTGGAATGGCTGGGTTATATTGTAAATCTATGTTTAACTTTTTGAGGAATCTCCACACTGTTTTCCAAAGTGGCTGTAGCATTTTACATTCCTACCAACAGTGCACAATCTTTCTGACCTCTCCACATTTTTGTAAACACTTGTTATTTTCTGGTTTTTGATAATAGCCATCCTAGTGGGTGTGAGATGGAATCTCACTGTATTTTTTAAGTTCTTTTTTATCTTTTAAAATATATTTTATTGATTTTTTACAGAGAGGAAGGGAGAGGAATAGAGAGTTAGAAACACCGATGAGAGAGAAACATCGATCAGCTGCCTCCTGCACACTTCCCACTGGGTATGTGCCCTCAACCAAGGTTCATGCACTTGACTGGAATCGAACCTGGGACCCTTGAGTCCGCAGGCCGACGGTCTATGCACTGAGCCAAACCGGTTAGGGCATTAAGTTCTTTTTTATATTTAAGCATAATTAACTTACAATATTCTATTAGGTTCAGGTGTACAACATAGTGACTTGATATTTACATACATTACGAAGTGATCAGCATGATAGTTCTTGTGAACCCTCTGTCACCATACAAAGTTATTGCAATATTCCTGACTACATGCTCTGTGCTGTTTGGTATATCCCAGTGACTTGTTAACTTTATAACTGGAAATTTGCACCCTTTAATCCCCTTCACCAAATTTTACCATTCTCCCACCCACATCTCTCTAGAAACCACCATTTCATTTTCTGCATCTATGAGCCTGTTTTTGTTTGGTTTTGATTATTCATTTGTCCTGCTTTTTATTTATTTTCATTTTTAAATATTTGTATTGATTTTTATAGAAAAAGGAAGGGAGAGGGTGAAAGAGAAACATCAGTGTGAGAATGGGACATCATTCAGCTGCCTCCTGCACACCCCTATGGGGTTTGAGCTCACAACCCTGGCATGTACCCTGACTGGGAATCAAACCAGCAACCATTTGGTACATGGGACAATGTTCAACCTACTGAGCCACACCGACCAGAGTTGTCTTGCATTTTAGCTTCCACATCCAGTAATATCATATACTTACCTCACTTAATATAACACCCTCCAGAGCCATCCATTTCGGCACAAATAGCAAGATGTCATTCTTTTATATGATTGAGTAATATTCTATTTTATTTTTATATGTGTTTGTCTTTACATTATACACATCTACTATATTGATTCATTTATTGATGGACACTTAGGTGGCTGTCATATTTCTTTTTTATCTGTATTTTCATTTTCTTTGGATAAATAATCAGAAGTGGAATTGCTGGGTTGGTTGGTAGTTCTACTTTTAATTTTTGAAAAATCTCATTGCTGTTTCGATTAGCATTTCCCTAAGAGACATTATTTCTTACTACATTTGAACCTGACACACAGCCCTGGGCCCTGGCTCCCATGCTGGACTCACCTGCCCTGGGCATGTTCAACTGACCCTTCCTTTCCTTGGGAATCTTTGCAGCCTGTGTCTCACTAAACTCCAGCATCACCACCTGTCAGTGGTCTGAGCGCCCATCTCCCCAGGGGCTGCCCTTCTAAGTACACTTATGAGGAGGTGCCTTATCTTTCATATAAACTACATCTTTTACAAATATATAATGAGTGATTTCTGATAAATGACACTTTTCCCTTTATAATTAATAAAGTCACCTATTAAAATAAGATTATGCGTTTTTTCAAATGATAAAATAATCATGTCTACTTAAAAATGCAATGCCCAGGTTTTAAAGAGTAATGAGCTTGTCCTTATAGTAAATGAAACAATTGTGTCTTCTTATTAATTGTAAAGACATTGCCCTTTGAAAAGTGTGATATGCTTTTAAACATGCAGTGACCTTTGCCTTTCAGAATACCCAGATCATGGCCTGTGGACAGTCAATGATCTTGCCTTTAATAAAAGTGTCCTTTCCTGGGGAAGTTTAAAAATCTTGTAGTGATGGCAACAAGAGGAATAAGGTCACACATGACAACTTGGATATATCTCAGAGACACGATGTAAATTAAAAGAAGCAGCATTGATCCATGTGTCTGACCTACATAGTGTGTGTAGGTAAGTACAGCGGACAAGAGAATAATCCCACTGAGTCCTGTGCCTTGTGAAGTGACAACCCCAGTACAAGCCCGTTTTCTCTCAGACCCCCAGTGTGAGGACAGTGCATATCCCTTAGGGTCATTCCAGGGATGGAGTGAATTGAAAGCCAGGAGGGCTGACCCTCCAAAGGACCCCAGTGCCCCTTCTCCAGGGAACTTCACCCTAGATTTTGTGTCTTTAGTACCTTGTGCAAAAATTGATCATTTATCATCATCATTGGAGTTTGTGATTTTCAGGTCCCTCATCATGTCAGACATGCAGCAATTTTAAGTTTGGGGTCTTCTTGGTTACATAGCTATAGATATCAGGAAGGAGGCTCATCCCATGATTCCTACATGTTGACAGGGCTGGAATTATTCACATTTTACAGACAATGAAACTAAAGGGACTGTATTCACTTCCCAGCATGATATTATTCACCAGTGAGTAATTAATTACTTATTTGAGCAATGAGCACAATTTCTGCACAGGCTTATAGTGGTTGGAGGAGATACAAAAAGTCACTGGCTTCAGTGGCTGATATTGTAGTGATGAGGGAGAAGCAATCAACAAAGAACAAACAGCATTTCTAAAGGGGTGTGAAGGAGAGAGGGTGTGGGTAGATTGGGATTTATTTTCTTATATAAAGCTAGAGGCCAAATGCATAAAATGCATGCATTCGGGGTGGTGGTGCCTCAGTTTGGATTGGCAGACGGTGCAGGCCAGGGCAACGGACCCCACTGGTGCACGATCAGGGCAGGAAAGGGACATGGGAGGTTGGCCAACCCCAGAGGGACTGCGGGATGGTTCCAGGGCATGTCTGGCCCATCTCACTCTGCCCCAATCAGCGGTACCCCAGCAGCTAGCTAACCTACCGGTCAGAGCATCTGGCCCATGGTGGTCAATGCATGTCATAGCGAGTGATTGAGTGGCCTTAGGATATCATTAGCATATTACGCTTTGATTGGTTGAACAGACGATCAGAGGACCGGACACTTAGCATATTTTCCTTTTATTATATAGGATGGTCAAGGAAATGCTCAAAGATTATATGACATTTGAGCAAGACCTAGAAGAAGGATAAAGGGGTCATGTAGGCCTTTGGAGAAAGATTACTTTAGAGAGAGAAAATGGCCAAGGCAAAGACTCTGAGCCAGGAGGATGCTTGCTATGTTTGAAGGTCAGGAAGCCACTGTGGCCAGAATAGATGAGATGAGGCGAATGGCATGAGAAGTGTAGACAGGGACGAGACATTTTAGGGCTCTACTATCAAAGGGTGATCTGCAAGGAGATAAAGAGCCTGGGACAGAAAGTAGACCAACCACATCGCTCAGTGTCCTGTTTATTTCACCTGATATGTTCTTAATTGCAAGGCTTTCTCAACCAAAGCACTGAGTGGTTTGATCTTCAGGTGGAAACTCCCTGTCTTGTGCAGACCAGCCTTTTGAGCAACACTGATGTGGGACCTTGTGGACCGTGATTGAGGTGTGAGTGACAGGAAGGCTTTGGGAACAAAAGGGATGACTTGACATGGGTTTTTAAATAATTCAACTCTAAGAATTCACAGGTCCTACTCTGGGGAAATGACTATAAGGTGGGTTAAGGGGGCAGCATTAAAACCACTTAGAAGACTGTTCCAATAACCTCTAGTAGGAGTGATGGTGGCTTGGACCTGAGTGTTCGTGTTCTATTTGTACTGTGTACACTGACTGCATGTGTGCTGATGGACTAGAGATTACTGTGAGAGCAAGGGAGTCATCAAGAACAATGCCAATATTGCTGAGCGGAGAACCTGGAAGGATGGCATTGATCTTGACTGAGAAGTGGAAGGTTCTAGGAGGATCAGGTTGGGAGGTGGGGAGAATAAAGATCATGGTTGTGCACATGTTACACTAAAGGTACCCCAATGCTGTGTAGGAGAGATGCCCCAGATTGGCTTAACTCATTCTTTCCTAAATTCCTTGGAAAACATACAGAAAACAGAGAAACTGAAGGCAGTAATTTCCTGAATCTCTGACAACAGATTCAGTGTGTGAGTCTGGAAGAGGGAAATGGTTTTGTGACATGTAAGTTGTTCCTCTCTCAGCACTCAGACCATGGGGCTGGTGGGTGTTAGAGGCCGCAGGGGGCTATGGCCTGAGATCAGTGCAGTCCATTTCCCAGTGTTTTCACCTGGGAAATAACAGGTATTCCCTGGAAAATCTCCAGTCCTGTCCTTGGAGACCATTATCGAAGCTGCAAATTCAGTCAGCACCCATATATATAAGAAAATAAGTAAAATTTAACTTAAATAAGTAATGCTTTTCTTAAAAGGAAGGCAGATCATTTACGGAGTGGTTCATAAACCAAAGATTATAGTTTTTCAATTCTATGTTCCTGATATCAAAAACAAAACAACCACATTGAACATGTCATTGCCTATCATATATCGTTCGGACAAAGAACCAAGAAGTTTGGGTTTCTCAGACAAACCTTAATCAGTATTTAAGACCCAGAGGGGGCATATTGTGTTGATTTGATCACTTAAAACCTTAAAGAGATTTTAACTTTTCCTGCAGGTGAAACATGAAATTGTTATCCTGTGTCTGATATTCACACTATGAACAAACCCCGTTCTGGGCTCCGTCTCCTTGGATGTTCTTTCCTGTATGTATGTGTGACAACACTGGATGGTGCTGTGATAAGCTCTGTATCTCAATGTTCTGTTCAAAGTGATCACAGAAAGGTCCCTGCTTCTCTGTCTGGGCCATGCTGAGGACATTGTCCCAAACAACAACAGCTCCCCTAGATGGAACCAAAGTCTTTTCTAAACAACGTGCTTTGATGGTACTTACAGTTTTTACCCCCTTTAGGCATTATCTAATCCAAGTTCTTCCCTCTTTGAAGATAAGGACTCAGGTGCTTTCTGTCCCATCATCATCATCAACACACACACACATACAGACACACACTCATGGTCTTCTTATCCTGTCTCCCCAGTAGTTTCCTGAAGACCAGTATTTAGTGTAGACTTTATTGTATCTGTTTAATGCTACTCACATTTAAGCCAACTTTCTGTGATTTCTTTAAATTCAAATCTCTGAAGTACATCATAGATGGAGAACGTTCCTTCTGCGAGCTACAGGGGGGGAGAGGGGTGGTCCTGCTCATTAGAGCAGAGAAAGACAAAACCCCTTCACATTCCTTCTCAGCTCCTTTAGGTTACTTTGTTGTGGTGCCGCCCTCTGGTGGTCACATTGCAACTTGCACCTCCCAATTAGGGCCAAACCACTTTTTCTTAAAAAATTTTTTTAAAATTGATTTAAGAGAGAAAGGGAGAAGTAGAGAGAGACAGAAACATCAATGATGACAGAGAATCATTGGCTTCCTCCTGCATGCCTCACACTGGGGATGGAGTCTGCAACCTGAGCATGTACCCTGAGTGGGAATGGAACCATGAACTCCTGGTTCATAGGTGGAGTCTCATCCACTGAGCCACACCGGCCGGGCTCAAACCATTTCTTCCAGCCCGAGGTCTCTGCTAGGGACGTAAGCAAGTATGGTGAGTGTCATTAAGAATTTCAACAACGGGGGGAGGGGGGCGGGGTAAGGACACGTATGTAATATCTTAATCAATAAAGAAAAAAGAAGAATTTCAAAATGTCAAAAGCAATGTATTATACCTACTGCAGGCCCTTATAAGTGACTTCACAGATTGGTATCCAATGACGTTGGCCCTCCCTAGTGAGGCAAATGGATGTGTTCATCCTCTAAGTTAATTTCATCCCAAAATGAAGTCATAAAATACCTAGAGACCTACAGTCATCCTCAATGTGAGAACTAGAGACTTTTGCACTAAAGATGAAGAAAACGATAAGATTTCTAAGTGCCTTACTAAGACATGTGTGCTCTGAAGGGTGGAAGTGGATGCCTGCTGCTGTTGATGCTCTATGACAATGACATCAGTGATGACAGTGACAACAGTGTCAGGGTCAGTTCTAATGATCAGCAGTTTAAGCAAAGTATGAGCTGTAAGGACATCCACGACGCTGACCGTTCAGTGGTCTGACATATCTATGAAGCTTTCAAGGCTACAACAGTCTGGGCAGTGCTGGACGGTACCCTCCAGAGTAATGGAGAAGTTTCTGTGATTGCACCATCATCTAATTCATGTTAGGAGAATGAAAGGTGCTTTGTTAAGCCTCTTGTAATACCTCATAGAGAATGACATGCATATTCCTATGGTTTGGTTCTATTCTAAGGCAATAGAACAAGAGCCATTGACCAGCTTCTAGGCCTCAGGTGAGACAGAGAGTCTGAACATGGGCTGTAAGTGACCCAGTAGCCATAACTGCTCATCATGATCTGGGTTCAATCACACCCCCCAACAGAAGGTCAGGTGGGGAGAGAAGCATCCATCACAGATGGAAGTGTCACATCCTGGATAAGATAAGAACAGGTAGCCAAGACCATGGACACCTACCAACCCAGCCCTGTGACCTGTCACAGAGCTGTCACCTGTGGAATCACAGGAAGTTCACCTTGAGTGGTCAAGAAAGAAGGAAGGTTTATCCTGGCCCACTCACTCCAGTTTTTCCTGGCCCTCAATCCCTCCTCTCGCAACACACACCGTCAGCTACTCCCTTGCCTGTACCTAGGCTCCTAGTCAGACTTACTTACTGACACACAAATGCCCTGGGTCACGGCTAACTTGTTGACTTAGCTGAGCCACGTCTAGTGGTATGGGAATTAAATTTGTCCTTTCCTGGCTCTCCAAAGGTCATGTGGAAACTGCTGCCTGTGGGCAATGCTTTGAGATCCAGCTGCACATGTTTCTACTGGGCCAAAAATGGAGACTGGACACCTCAGACCCCCCAATTTTGTCTTCAATTCCAAGCCTACCCTGCATTCCCCACATTACCCCAGTTCCATGCAACCCCTTTTCTAGGCTGACTACCCTGCACTCCAACTCCCTTCCTGATACAAATCCCGATCTCCCAGGAATCATCTTCTATGCTCATAGTGTCCCTATTCTACAATTCCTCATTTCTCTTCAGACTCCTAGTCACCAACTGTATGCTCAACTCCTTCTCCCCCTTGCCCCATCACATGTCCTCTCTTAGCCTGGTGCTCCATCTTGTCCCAATGTCAGGGCATTATACTGAGTCATTAACTACCTTGTCATTTCCCTTACCCTGTGTCTCACCCTTCATGCCCATCCACATCTAGGGGAATGGCACTCCCTCACCTTTCACTGCACCAGCTCCAGTGGTTTCTCCCTCAATAGCTAAGTGGGCCTCTCACTCATAATTCTAAACTCCATTCTGAGTCCCCCAAAAGCCCTGTTCCGTGGCACCCAAAGTCCCTTTGAACCCACATAATGCGTAACATCCAAACCGTCCCAGGCTTTATAATTTCTCATCCTGACTCTGAGAAGACACCATCCCTCCATGTCCCCCCTCATACCCACCTTTCTTATCCATTATCCTTCTCTGGCCAGGTCTCCAAGGATTAGAGCTAAATGCCACAGAGGCCACAAGGAGCAGAAAAGGAAATAGAACCAGAAGAGAGAATTATTTCCGATTTCCCAGGTTCTGGTTATGAACTCTCTAAGAATAGGCACATGGAGTTTGTAAAAAAAAAACAAAGAATGAGGACAGTGATGTCTGGCCAGCTCCAGGTCACAGAGGGCCCAAAATAAGGTCGTTGACTGCAGGCCTGTACTTGACTGACATGACAAAGATTCTTTATATTTACTGGAATTCTTGAGTTTTATGACATAATATATTTTTTAAATCTCTGTGACCTTTCCCTTGTAAGTGCAGTTAATATGCATGTGAAATGAGAACACTCCTAATGGTTAGGCTTCTGTGCAGGTGCACTCAGATTCTGGGTCAAAGGCCACTCCAAGATAACCTGGGGCCACAGAATGATCTGGGAAGTCAGGTCATCTGTTTTGGAGGGTAAGTCAGAAGTGGGGGAGGCAAGCTGGAAACATTTATTTGGAGAATTATACCCAGAGAAGGAAATATTGGAAAATTTGAAAATAAGGTAAGATGAGCAAGATGACAGAATCAGCTAATAACAGGTAGGTGATGTCAAAAGAAAACATGCATTGGGCAAATTGAAAGAGGCAAGAAACACTTTATTCAAGACCAACCATGCAATAGGACAGTGAGACTGAGCTCAACACCTTCGAAATAAAAGGCTGGGGAGATTTTAAGAATGGCAGCAGGAATCATAGGCATCTGTGTTTGCTAGTTGGCTTCACACAAAAGAAAAGTAAAACTTCTCATGAAATCCTGACAGAAGGTCCTTTCACCTCTTGGCTGTAAATGTCCTTTCCCAAGTTAGGCTGCTACCCTCCCTCAGAGACTGAGACACAGGGACACCACGAGGATTAAATTTCAAAAGGGTGGGCCCAGACTCTTGAGACAAATATTCTATGGGACATAACACTGGCAAGAAGTTTTTAAGGAGACTCATGTATATTTCAATAGTGCATAGAAAAAATCTGCAATTAACAATTGCGATTACATTTCTGAAGATAATACTCTAAAACAATGGAGGTTAGAGGCCTGCAGTCAGGAAGGACCCATCTAAACATAATTGAATCTGAGACAACATTAAGGCACCCCCGGTATTAACAAAACTGCTTTCTGCACAGTGGAAGCAAACACCATTAAATATCTTCCAGACAAGTTTCAGTTTGCATCTTCATCAGTTCCTGCAATTTATAAGCAGGTGAAAAAAAGCTAAGGGTCTCTGAACAGAGCCAGGATCTGATCTCCCAGAAAGCTGTGCTACTGAATTTTCCATGGAGACATTACATTTCCCTCTATAGTCACCTTCCCTTTGATCAAACGAAATCTCCAAGAAAGAAGAGTATTTGTGATCTTACAACATGGCTGGTGTCACTTGATTTGGCTGATTAGTGACCTAAGTGCAGAGGAACTGACATTCACACATAGTTTGCTCTGAAACCTAAGATGGGAGTTCTAACAGCCCCTTGATGCTAGGAAACCTCATCTTCACATTTCACCTGCAGTCTCTCTAGCTTTGGGAGATGCCCTCTTCCCCAAGAGATGCCAAAATACCCATCAGTAGAAACTTAGCTCCCTAAAGGGTTAAGTCATTTATAATTCTCAGGATATCAGTCTGAACTAGGACATTTGAGCCAAAGCTTTGGTTATATTACCAGCATTTTCAATTCTCTCCTATTAACAAGGAAGACAGTGTCCTACTGAACTAATGGAAATAGATCCACTGCCAGTAAGATAAAAAAATATTTAAGAGGGCTTTAGAAATATTTTGGGAGAAGTAAAACAGGAAGAAAAAATCAGTGTTGATACCCACATGGGAGTCCTCCTGTACATTCTTGCTGTCCAAAACAGTGTCCAGGTACCCTCCACAGGACCCATTGGAGAAGGGACAGAGCTTGGACTCCTGGAAGCTTATCACATGCTCCCACTGGTCATCATATGACCACTGCCCTTGCTGGGAGGGACTCGGTGTCACCTTCACTGTGGAGATGGTGCAAATGGGACCAACCAGAGGTGGGATTGGGTGTGGAATTTTCCCTTCAGTCAACAATAACCTCAATGCTAGCTCTCAATTTTGAGCATTTATTGACTTAGTTCAAGTCTTCTAAGGACTTTCCACCTTCACAACAAATTTATTTTAAGGGTGAAAAAAATTTATTCAGGGTTTAATAACATAGAGGAGGAAAGCAGGGTCACTAATGTTTTACATCCAGCTGAACCGCTTCACTTTTAGCAGAACTGATGGGGTTGGACACTTCACACTGGTAGTTCCCAGCATCCTCCCTCCGGACAGGGTCTATCGTGAGGGTTCTTTTGCTCCAGGTCAGCTTCATGCTCTTACAGACTCATGTTATCAAAGACCCACTGGGTGAGGATCACAGTTGAGTAGCACGTCAGGACCACAGCATTCTCATGCCCTGTGACTGTGGTGTTGCTATCTAAGAGGGTGGGCACTCTTGTGGGTTCTATGAAAAGACTAAGGACTGATTGAGAGTGGGCTTGAGACTTGGGGTCCTGCTACATTCTGAGACATCTCAGCCACTCACAGTCCCCAGTGAGCACTGTAAAGGTCACCAGAGGATGGTCCTGACCTCTGCAGAAGGACAATTGTCTTTGTTCAGGTGACAATGTGTAAGGAGAGGGCTGCACTTCTTCTCTGACCCCACATAACCCCAGGGTGACCCCTGACCTGTTCCCCAGACATCTCTGTAATGTCAGCATACGGAACACCTTCCCCGCTGATGTTTCCTATGACCTCATCATCAGGTAGTATTTTCCTCTCATGAGCTTTTATTAATTCTTTCTGTCATTAACTTCAAAAAAGATGAGGTCCCACTCTTTATGTAAAATTCCATGTATGTTGTGGAAGGCAGGCTACCACCTCTGTCCATCTCTGGGGCCAAGGGAACTTTATAGAAAGTGAAAAGGCATTTACCTCTTTTTAAATAATTCATTAGGCAATAAAGATGCCCCAACCGTCTTCATGATCTTGGAACTGGAGAAGTTCCAGCTAAATGACTTTTCAGTCTAAAAGGGCTTTATTACCTGGCCTGCAGATTGAATATCATGGTAAAATAAGTCTCTAGAGAGAAGTGGTTATAGTTTTAACAAAAGACAGGAGCTGTAGGAATAGAGGAAAACTATTCAATATGATAAAGGCTACACATTAAAGCCCACAGCTAACCCAACATTTCATGGAGAAACTTGGAAAATGTTACTAACATCATGAACAAGATAAGGAAGCTGTTTTCCTTTTTTTTTAAAAAATGTATATTTTATTGATCTTTTACAGAGAGGAGGGGAGAAGTATAGAGAGTTAGAAACATCGATGAGAAACATCAATCAGCTGACTCCTGCACACACCCTACTGGGGATGTGCCCCCAGCCCAGGTACATGCCCTTGACTGGAATCGAACCTTGGACCCTTCATTCCGCAGGCTGACACTCTATCCACTGAGCCAAACTGGTTAGGGTGAGGATGTAGTTTTTCCTACTTATTCACTATATTATTGGAAGAACTGGCTGGAAAAATCAGGCAAGATGATAAAATAAGAGGTATCCAAATTGGAAAGGAAGAAGAAAAATTATCTTTTAAATAAGACAACATAATCAGATATAGAAAATCCTAAAAATTCACCACACACACACACACACACACAAAATTTTTTTTTTAAGACCTGATAAAACAGGCAAAGTTGTTGGAAACAGAATCAACACTCAGCATCATTTCCATTTTTTTTTCAACAAAAATGAACAATGCCAAAATAAAATTAAGGGAACAGTTCCATTTAAAATAGTATCAAAGAGACTAGAGTACTTAGAATTAAGTTAATGAATAAGATGAAGATATATACACTGAAAACTACCAAATGTCTCTGAAAGAAAGTAAAAAAGAAACAAAATAACTGGAAAAACATTCATGTTCATGGGTTGGAAGACCCCCAAATATCTTCTTATTTGATACGATCCTAATCTAATTCTGTACGACTTTTTTCATAAATAGGAAAATCCATTTTAAAATTCATAATGAATTTCAATGGGCCCACAAATTGTTTCAATAATCTTAAGAAAAAAAAACAAAATTGGATGTCTTACACTTACTAATTTCAAATTTTACTACAAAGCTGAAGTAACCAAAATATGGTGACACTAGCATAAAGACTTCTATTTGTCAAAAGGCACAATCAAATGGTTTTGACAAAGGAGCCAAGGCTGTTCAATGGAGAAAGGACAATCTTTTCAACAAATGGTGTTGAACAGCAGCATCCACATGCAAACAAATGGAGTAGACCCTCGCTTATACCATAAACAACAATTAAGTCAAAATGGGATTGAATCCTAAATGTGAAACCCAAAACGATAAAACTCATTAAAGAAATTATAGAGGTGCCCTAACCGGTTTGGCACAGTGGATAGAGCATCAGCCTGCGGACTGAAGGGTCCCACGTTCGATTTCGGTCAAGGGCATGTACCTTGGTTGCGGGCATATCCCCAGTAGGGGGTGTGCAGGAGGCAGCTGATCAATATTTCTCTCTCATCGATGTTTCTAACTCTCTATCCCTCTCCCTTCCTCTTTGCAAAATATCAATAAAATATATTTAAAAATTTATAGAGGGAAGCATCATGACATTGAATTTGAAATGATTTCTTGATTATGACACTAAGAACACAGGAAAAAAATAAAAATAGGTAAATTGGATATTATCAAAATGAAAAACTTCTGTTCATCAAAGGACGCAATCAACAGAGTGAAAGGTGACCTATGAAATGGTAGAAAATACTTTTGCAAGTCATATATAAGATGAGGGGTTAATATCCAGAATATATAAAGAACTCGTCCAACTCAACAACAAAATCAAATAAACTGATTAAAAAATGGTCAAAACACTTGGACATATATTTCTTCAAAGATGACATACAAATGGCCAGCATGGTTATTCTATATAATAAAAAGCTAATATTCTAATTAGACCAGATGGCGGAATGACCTTCCAGAATTACCAGTGGGCATGGGTGAGGCCGCAAGGCAGCCGGCCGAGGCAGCCCGGTCTGTGAGGGCGGAGGCAGCCGGGGCTGGCAGGACCAAGCACCTTGCACGGATTTTGTGCATCGGGCCTCTAGTGAATAGATATCCAACATCACTGATCCACAGAGAAATCTAATCCAAACAACAATGAGATATCATTGTATACCCATTAGGATGGTCACTATTGGAAACACAGAAAATAACCTGTGTCAGCACAAAATGGAAAAATTGGAGCCAGGCCCACTGTGGGTGAAAATGCAAAATGGTGCAGCTACTATAGAAAGCAATTTGGAGGGAGATAAGAAATAGACTTACCATGTACCATGTGGTCCAGCAACCTCACTTCTGCTTTTATATCCAAAGGAATGGAAAGCAGGACTTTGAAGAGATATTTACACATCCATTTTCATTGCAGAATTATTCACAATAGCCAAGAGGTGGAAGCAACTTTATTTTTCATAGAGTAACATAAAAATTGTAGCACATACATATACAATGGTACCTTATTCAGCCTTATAAAAATGGTAATTCTGGAAAGTATGCTCCATGAAACAAGCCAGTCACAAGAAGACAGAAAAGTGTGTTCCACTTATATGTATCTCAAGTATTCAAATTTACAGAAACAAAGAATGTTGGTCACTGAGAGCAAGAGAGGCAGCAAGGATAACACCAAGATTTCCTGGTAGGATAGATTTGACCTTGACTGAGAAGAGGAGGATTTGGGGAGGATCAGGTTGGCGGGGGGAGGATAAAGAGCTTTGTTTTGCACATGTTACAATAGAGGTTCCCAATTATGTCTAGAAAAGATTCCCCAGATCGGCTTAACTCATTCTCTCCTAAACCCCTTGGAAAAAAAGAAAATTAGAAGCTGGAGACAGCAACTCCTATAATCTCTGATAACCTAGTCAATGTGTGAGATTTGGGGAAGGGAATCGGTTTTGTGTGCTGTGGGTTGTGACTCTCCCGCACTCAGGGCCATGGAGCTGGTGGGTCCTGGACTGTGGCTATGGAGGCTGCAGAGGGACTGTTGCTCCAGACAAATGCAGCATGTCCATTTTCCAGTGTTTCCATCCAGGAAGTAACAAGAAGGCTTTAGCCAATCAATTCTCCATTCCTGCCCTTAGAGATCATTTGGGAAACTGCAACTTTAGTCTGCTTCCCAATACATTAAAATTAAGTTAAATAAGTAATAGTTTTCTTAAAAAGGAAGGCAGACCACTTATGGTCTGGTTAATGAACTGAGAATGGTAATTTTTTTCTTTTTCATTTTATAGTATTTTGTTTTATTTCTATCAACATTTATTTTAATTTTATCTTCCTGATATAAAAAAATAACAAATGAAGTACAAAGAATATGCCAGTGCCAATTATATATCATTTGGACAAAGAGCCAAGTCATTTGGGCTTCGAGGACATATCTTAATCAGTTTGTAAGAACCAGAGAAGGTAAATTGTTTTGAGGTGACCTCTACAACCCAAGGAGATTTTAACTCCTTCTGCAGGTGGAACATGAAATAGTTATTCCATGTCTGATATTCACAATGTAAGCAAAGCCAGGTCCCTGCTCTCTCCTGTTGGATGTTCTTTCTTGTATTTGTGACAACACTTAATGTTGTCATGATAAGCCCTGTGTCTCTGTTTGTTCTGTTAAAAGTTATCACAGGAAGGGTCTGGTTTCTTTGGGCCATACTGAGGATATCTACCCCAAATAATGGGAGCTCCCCTGGATGGAAGCAAAGTCTTCTTTAAATGACATTCTTTAAATTTACTATTTATTTGCATTAATGAATGCAAGGTCTACCCTCTTGGAAGATGAAAACTCACATGCTTTCTTTCTCATCACCAATTCTCTCTCTCTCACTCTCTCTCTCTCTCTCTCTCTCTCTCTCTCTCTCTCTCTCTCTCATCTCTCTCTCTCCATCCTGTCTCTCCAGTATTTTCTAAAGACCAATATATAGTTTGGACTTACTGTGTCTGTTTAATGCTATTCAAATTTGAGCCAACAACCTGAGATTTCTTTAAATTTTAATCTCCAGAGAACATCATAGACAGAGAACCTTCCTTCTGTGAGCTACAGAGGTGGACGTGGGATGGTCCTGCTCATTAGACACTTGTAATGCCATAAATAGAGCAGAAAAAGCCAAATACTTCTCTACATCCCTTCATAGCTTCTCCAGGTTTCCTTGCTGCTGTACTACTCTCTGGTGGTCACATTACAGAATTTTCCCAACCAATGGTCAGGTGTAGGGGCAGGACTATGAAATGTCACATGAAAGTTCATGGCTCTTTGTTCAAATTTAGAATTTCAGAATGTCAAAAGCAAACTATTAAACCTACCACAGGCTCTTCTAAGTGTTTGCACAAATTACCAGCCCATGAAGCGGCCCTCCCTACCAGGGCAAATGGATGTGTTCATTGTCCAGGTTAATTCAATGCCAAACTCAAGTCATAAAAATGGCGAGAACTAGAGGCTTTCCTGCTAAAGAAAAACAAAACTGTAAGTTTCTAAATGCCTTAGTCAGACACATGTGCTCCAAAGGATGGAAGTGATGCCTGCTAACCTTGATGTTCTAAGACAATGACATCAGTGAAGACAGTGACACCAGAGACAAGATCAGCTCTTGTGATCAGCAGTTTAAGCAAAGTATGAGCTATAGGGCCATCCACATCTGTGACCATTCAGGGATCTGCCACATCTATGGCTCCACTAGTCTGGGCCATGCTGGACGTACCCTCCAGAGAAAAGGACAAGTTGCTAATTTATGTTAGAAGAATGAAAGGTGCTTTGTGAAACCTCTGGTGAGACCTAATAAAATAATTACTCCTAGTCAGACTCATTGTGAACAAGGCCATATCTTCTACAGCAATAAAACAAGATCTCCCAACAGTCTTCTAAGCCTCAGGAGAAATGGAGAGTCTGAACGTGGTCTGTAATGTGACCAGGTAGGCAGAACTGCTTATCATAACCTGGGTTCTACCACACCCACCAACTTAAGTTCAGGTGCGGAGAGAAGCATCCATCACAGATGGAAGTGACACATCCTGGATTAGACAAGGGCAGGTGGGTGCCTACCACTCCATCCCTGTGACCTACCACATATCTCTTACCTGTGGAATCACAGAAATTTACTCTCACTAGTCAACAAAGAAGGAAAATTCTCCACACATTCCAAGTTCATGCCAGCCCTCAATTTCTCCTCCCCCAACACACACATACCATCAGCCATTTCCTTGCCTGTCCCCAGGCTCCTGGTCAGGCTTACTCACTGTCACACAAATCCCCTGGGACATGGCTAACATGTTTACTCAGCTGAGGCAAGTCTTGGTGTATAGAGGTGATATTGGCCTTTCATGGCTCTCCCAGGCCATGGGGAAACTGCGTTGAGAGCCAAATACACACAACTCTCCTGGGTTGGATCTGGAGGATGGATACCTCTGGCCCTCAATTTGGTCCTCACCCTCAAGCCTGCCCTGCATTCCCCACTTTCCCCAGCCTCCATGCCAATTCCTGTTCTAGTCTGACTACCCAGGACTTCAACTAATTTCCTGGCTCAAATGCCACATTCCCTAGGCTCATCTTCTGCATTCATGGTGTCCCCATCCCTCCTCACTCTTCAGATACCTAGCTCCCTACAAGTTGCTCATCTGCTTTTCCTTCTTGTTTCTTATTTTATGTCTATTCTGTAACTCTTGCCAGCCAGTATATTTTGTGTTCCCTCTTGTCCCAATTGTCAGGACACTAATATGAATCTTCAAGAACCTTACCCTTTCCCCCAACCCTGTGTCTCACCCCTTTCGCCCATCCAAGTTTGGGAGAACGGCACTCCCACTTCACTACACCAACTCCAGTGGCTTCTCACTCAACAGGTAGAAGGTAGCCCCTCACTCATATCCCTCAGCCCCACCCAGAACCTTCCTAAAAAGAGCCAACCTGAAGGACACCTTTAGGTCCCCTTGACCTCATATAATGCCTAACAACTCCAATCCCACAGGGTTTACTATTTATCCTCCTGGCTCTGAACAGATCCTTTCACTCAACAGCCCCCCTAAATGCCCACCTCTGCTTACCCACAATCCGCTTCTTCCTAAGTTTCAAAGGAGTATAACTAAATACTCCAGAGGCCACAAGATACAGGAAAGATTTATTTGAATTTTCCAGGTTCTGGATGTGGATTCTCTATGAACAGGCACCTGGGATTGTGATTGTAAAATCAATGAAGAAAAAAAAGTATGAGGACACCTGTCTGGCCTGAGCTCCAGGTCACGGGGGACACAAAACAGCATCTTTTAATGACAGCCTGTGGGTGGCTGACATGTCTGGGACCTGCATGTTTACTAGAGTTTCTTAGGTTCCAGAAAGAATATTTGTAAAAATCTCTGTGAACTTGTTCCTTGAAGGTGCAGTGAACTTGAATGTGAACAGTGTTGTTGGCTTGGTCCCTGTGGACGTGTGCCCTTTCAGGACTTCATGTCTTCTCAGATGCTGGTACAAAGGCCATCCTGAGGCAACCTGGAGCCTCAAAAGCATCTAAGAAGTCACGTTAGATGCTGCTGTGGATGCCAGGTCTGAAGGAAGGCAGGAAAACTGAAGACCTTTATGTGGAGGATTTTAGCCTGATAAGGAAAGAAATTGGAAGATTTGAAAATAGGGTAAGAATTGACAATGTGAGCAGAATGGCAGGATCAGCTAGTTACAGGTAGATGAAACTCAGCACCCCTGATAGAAAAGGCTGGGGAGATTTTAAGAAAGAAGAAGGAATTATAGACATCTGTGTTTGCTAATGGGCTTTGCAGAAAGGAAATGTAAACCATCTCCTGAAGAACAGGCAGCAGGTCTTTTCACATCTTGGTTGTAAATGTCCCCACCTAAGTTACGCTCCTACTGTCCCTCAGAGACTGGGACACAGGGACACCAGGAGGATCAAATTTCAAACGGATGGGGCCAGGTTCTTGAGACAGTTATTCTCTGAGTCATAACACTGGCAAGAAGTTTTTGAGGACACATGTATATTTCAAAAGTGCAGAGAAAGAAACTGCAATTACTAATTACATTTATGAAAGAAATGGTCTAAGGATGGAAGACAAAGGCATTTTGTCAGGAAGAAACTGTAAAGGTTAGTGACTCTGAGGGTATAATAAGACCTCTAGTTCAGAACAAATCTGCTTTCTGTACAGTGGAGGGAAACACAACTAAATCTCTTTTAGCCAAGAACCAGTTGACATCTTAATCATTTCCAGCAATTGATAATGAGGTGCATTATCCCTGCAGTTGATGAACAGATGCAAAGTAGCTGAGAGTTCCTGAACACAGCCAGGATCTGATCTCCCAGAATGCTGTGCTTCTAGAGTTCTGCATGGAGACATGACATTGCTCTCTACAGTCACCTTCCTTTTGACCACAGGTCACGTCCAAGGAACAAGCGTATTCTCTATCCTACAACATGGCTGGTGTCACTGGATTTGGCCTGATTAGTGACCTAAGTGCAAAGGAACTGACATTTACCACATGATTTGCTCTGATGCAGGTTTTTCTCTGAAACCGAAGATAGGAGTTCTAACAGCCTCCTGAGCTTAGGAAGCCTCACCCTCTAGCTTTGGGTACTGCCCTCATCTCCAAGAGATTCCAAAATACCCCGCAGGTCAAATTTAGCTCCAGGAAAGGTGAGGTCAATTCTGTTTCTGTGGGCATCAGTCTGAACTAGGACATTTGAGCCAAAGCCTGGTTGTGTTACTAAGGTTTCAATTATACCCTATTAACAAGGAAAACAGAGTCCTATTTACTTTATGCAAATAAGTCTATAGCCATATAAATATAAATACTCAAAAAGACTTAAGAACTTTTTTGAAATGAGTCAAACAGGGAGAAAAAAGAAAGGTCAGTGTTGTTACCCACATGGGTGTCCTTCTGTCCATTCCCATTGCCAACAACAGTGGCAGGGCATCCACTACATGTCCCCCTGGAGGAGGGACAGAGTTTGGATTTATGCAAACTCATCACCTGCACCCAGGGTATTCACACAGCCACTGCCATTCTCTTGAAAGACTTGGTTTCACCTCCACTGTGGAGATGATACAACTTAGACCACACAGAGGTGGGGTCTGGTATTGACTATCACCTTAATTCAACAATAATGACAATGTCAGCGCTCTTTTTTGAGCATTTATTGACTCAGTGCAAATCTTTTAAGGATTATCCACCCTCACAACAAATCTATTTAAAGGGCACAAAAGATTATTCAGAGTTTAGTAACATATAGGAGAGGAGGAGGGTCACGAATATTTTACATCCAGCTCAACCGGCTCACTGTAAGCGGAACTGATGGGGTTGGACACTTCACACTGGTAATTCCCAGCATCCTCCCTCCTGACGGGGTCTATGGTGAGGGTTGTGTCATTTGAGGACAGCTTCATCCGCTCCGTCAGCCGCAGATTCATGCCATTGAAGAACCACTGGGTGGATTCTGCATTTGTGTAGCAGGTAAGGACCACGGAATCCTTGTGCTCCATGACTGTGGTGTTGCTGGCTTGGAGGGTGGGCACTCTTACTGGCTCTGTGGAGAAGTAGAGAGCATGTCTAATTGAGAGTGGGCTTGGGACCTGGGCCATGCCAGCTCCTCAGACATCTTAGCCACTTTGAGTCCACTGTGAGCTCTGTAAGGTCACTGGAGGATGGTTCTTATCGCCTCAGAAGGACAATTGTCTTTGTTCAGGGCACGATGTGTAGGGAAAGGGTTGCACCTCTTCTCTGAACCCAGATCACCCCTGACCTGTTCCCATAGACATCTTTGTAGTATCAACACAGGGAAATCTTTCCCCGTCCACGTGTCCTATAACCTCACTGTAAGGTGGAGTTTTCCTCTCATGTGCTTTTACTGACCCATTCCTACAAGTTCTTTTGACTTAAAAATTCCATGTATGTCGGGAAAAGCAATCTTACCACTTCTGCCCACTACTGGGGCCAAGGGTAATTTACAGAAAGTGAATGGGCATTTAACTATCCTATCTAATAAAAGAGAAACATGGTAATTGGCGTACGACCGCTACACTTCCCATTGGCTAATCAGGGCGATATGCAAATTAACTGTCAGCCAACATGGCGGCCGGCAGCTAGGCAGCTTGAAACTAACATGAGGCTTGCTTGCTCCAGTGACGGAGGACTCCAACGTTCCCTGTCTGCCGCTGCAGTCCTCTGAGCTGCAAGCAACTATGTAACAAACATAGAAGCTAAACAAAACCCCAGAAACCTGCCGGGCTTCAGCCAGCAGGAATCGCAACATTTTAAGCAAAGGCCAGAAACGTACTTTCAGCAGCAGAGGCCTAAGAGCTGGAGCCAAGCCTCAAAGCTAAAGCGGGCCAGGAATAAAAAAAGGAAAAAGAAAAAAAAGGAGCGGTTGGGAGCTTCAGTCACCCCCAGCCTGAAAACAGCCCTCAGCTCCTCACCAAGACTGGCCAGCATCCCAGTGGGGACCCCCACCCTGAAGGGTGTGTGACCAGCTGCTAACAGCCATCATTCGCTCACCCAGGCTGTCCAGGAACCCCAGTTGGGACCCCCACCCTGATCCAGGACACCCTTCAGGGCAAACCAGCCGGCACCCACCCATGCACCAGGCCTCTACCCTATATAGTAAAAGGGTAATATGCCTCCCAGCACCGGGATCAGTGGAGCTGCGAGGCCTCCCGGCACCTGGATCAGCGTGACAGGGGACAGCGCCTAAACCCCCTGATTGCCCTGTGGCTCTGTGTGTGACAGCGTGCGGCTCCCCAACCCCCTGATCGGGCTTGCTCTTTGTGTGACAGGGTGCGGCACCCCAAAACCCCCGCCCCCACGGGCCCTGCTCTGTGTGTGACTGGGTGGAGCCATAACCTCCCTATCGGCCCTGCCCTTAGTGTGAGAGTGGTGGCACCCCAACCCCCTGATCGGCCCTGCTCTGTTGGTGATAGAGGGTGGCTCCCCAACCCCCTGATGGGCCCTGCTGTGTGCATGACAGGGGGCTCCGCCCCAACCCCCTGATTGGCCCTGCTCTGTACCTGACAGGGTACAGAGCCCCAAGCCCCTGATGGGCCCTGCTCTGTGAGTGACAGTGGGTGGCGCCGCAACCTCCCCATCGACCCTGCCTTGAGTGTGACAGGGGATGGAGCCCCAACGCCCCAATTGGCCCTACACTGAGTGTTCCTGAGGGTGGAATCACAACCACCTGATTGCCCTGCTCTGTGTATGACAGGGGGCGGCACCCCAACTCCCCAATCGGCCCCGCTCTGAGCCTGACCAGGGGCTGCACCTAGGGATTGGGCCTGCCGTCTGCCACCTGGGAGCAGGCCTAAGCCAGCAGGTCGTTATCTCCCGAGGGGTCCCAGACTGCGAGAGGGCACAGGCCGGGCTAAGGGGCCCCCTTTCCCCCGAGTGCACAAATTTTTGTGCACCGGGTCTCTTGTTGTTAAATAACTCATTAGGCAATAAAGATGGCCAAACCCAGTCTTTGTGACCTTGGATCTGGGTAAGTTCCATCTATAGGATTCCTCAGTCTGAACAGGACTTTATTTCCAGGCCTGCTGATTGCATATAATGGTAAAATAAATCACTAAAGAGAAGTGGCTATGATTTTAACAAAGGACAGGAACTGTAGGAATAGAAGGAAATTACTAAGTATGGTAAAGGCCACACATGAAAGTCCACAGCTAACACATTACTCCACGGAGAACCTCTGAAAACAGTACTAAGGTCATGAATTAGACAAGGATGTTGTTTTCCCCTAATCCAACTAGTCAGGAAAATCAGGCAAGAAGATGAGATAAGAGCTATCCAATTTAGAGAGGAATAAGAAAATATCTTTTTAAAATGACAACATAATCTTATTGTAGAACACCCTGAAAATTTCACCACATACATACCTAAAATAACTATTATAACTAATATAAAAGATAAAATTTTCAGAGACAAAATCAACACTCAGCATCATTTCCATTATTTAAACAAAAATGAACAATCCTCAAATAAAATAAATAAAACAGTTCCATTTACAATAGCATCAAAGAGACTAGATACTTAGGGTTAAACATAATAAGGAGGAAGATGAATACAGTGAAAACTACCAAACATTTCTGAAAGTAAGGAAGAAACAAATAACTGGAAAGAAATCCATGTTCATTGATTCCAAAACCACCAACTATCTATATATTTGAAACAATCCCTATCAAAATCCCAATCACTTTTTTTCAGAAATAAAAAAAAAATCCATCCCAGAATTTATGTGGAATTTCAATGGATTCCAAACGTTTGCAACAATCTTCAAAGGATGAATTGAAATTGGAGGTCTCACAGTTACTAATTTCAAATCCTACTACAAAGGGAAAGTAACCAAAATAGTTACACTGGCATAAAGACTTCTATTTGTCAAAAGACACAATCAAATGGTTTTGATAAAGGAGCCAAGAACTGTTCAATGGAGAGAGGACAGTCATTTTAACAAATGCCGTTGAACAACAATATCTACATACACAACATTTCAGTCAAAATGGATTGAATCCTAAAGCTAAGAACTAAAATGATAAAACTCTCAGAAGAAAACATAGGGGTAAGCAGTATGGCATTGGATTTGGCAGTGATATCTTGAATATGAGACTAGAAACTCAGGCAAGAAAAGATTAGATTATTGAGATTTTTGACAAAATGAAACCTGTTCATCCAAGGACACAATCAACAGAGTGAACGGTGATCTGTGAAGTGGTAGAAAATAGTTTGCAAATCTTCTAAGGACTGGGGAGATTTTAAGAAAGAAGAAGGAATTATAGGCATCTGTGTTTGTTAATGGGCTTTACAGAAAAGAAATGTAAACCATCTCCTGAAGTCCTGGCAGGAGGTCTTTTCACATCTTGGTTGTAAATGTTGGATATTAACCGAAAGGTTAATATCCAGAATATATTAAGATCTCCTACAACTCAACAACAGCAACACCAAATAAGCTGATTTAAAAACGGACAAACCTCGTGAATACACATTTCTCCAGAGAACATATACAAATGGTCAATAAGACCAGGAAAAGATTCTCAACATCACTATCATTAGAAAAATATAAATCAAATCTCTCAAAGTTGATGCTTGTGATATTGAGTGTGGGTAACTCCACTGAGCAGGTAACAGGAGAACACTGCCCTGTGGGACACATGAGTCCTCCAAGCCTTCTTCAGTCAGAATTGGCACCTCTCACCTCTCAGCCAACTTAAAGGAATAAGGCAGGTCTATGTATCACAAGACAAATGCCTGGAGCTCTGAGCCCTCAGAGAACTTAAATCCTCTATGTCTGGGAGAAAGCACAGCCTTTCTCAGGAGCCAAGACTGTTCAATGGAGAAAGGACAGTCTTTTCAACAAATGAACGGAATCAGTCAATAGATTAGCAAGATTTGGTTGTGGAAAAACAGAGAACCTAGAGTTAGAGACACCTCCTGCCCCACTAATCCTCCCACACCTCTCCTAGTTCTTCACTGACCAGCTGAATGCAATTTTTTCTAGCTGCACAGACTTTCATTGCCCAGCTGAGGTGTGTTTCTAAGAGACACCATTTCCCAGGACATCTTAAAGACTCAGATGGAGCAGAAATAAAACGGGAGCAGGATCAAACCTGTGGTCAGTTGACTACTCAGTCCCCAGGGACAAGAGTTGGGTCAGGCCTTCCCAGGTGAGTGTGACTGACATGAGCCAGTGAGCCAATAAATGATAGAGCAGCGCCCAAGGAATGAGCCAGAAAGGAGTGAAGGGACAGGCAGGATCTGATTGTGGCAGCAGAACCATATGCTCTGCTCTTGGTCATTAAAGTCATTCTCCCTCTGCTGAGGGCAGGTGCGGCTTGTGCAGATCCAGAAGGGGTGATGGATGGCAAGAGGGGAGCATGGATTGCTGACTTTCGGACCCTTGTGGACCATTTGTGTTTGGTGGTTATGAGATAGAAATTTGGAAAGACCTTAAAATTCCCCCATATGCAAAACTTACTATTAATACCCCAGGGCCTCAGAGCAAAAGCAAGAAGGACTATTTCTCTAGAGAACAGCAAAGGGTCTGAAACATGGGTCTCAACCCCTGGAGTGACAGGGAGCCTTTCCCATGTGGCCAGCATTTCAAAGACTCTGCATCCAGGTTTCAGCCTCTGAAGATGTTTTAGCTCATTCCTTCCTTCAGTAGCCATTTATTTCTCCCTAATTCATCAAAACAACCGAGTGTTACATCTTCATCCCTTAGCTGGTTACAAGAGTGAATGGGGAGCGAGCAGGCAAAGTCCTTTCCTTTATATCCAGTGGGAATGACACCAACACATCAGGAAACAATTCAGTTTTTTCACCTCCAGTGCATGGAGGGGTCTATCAGCCTCCTGAGGGGAAGGTCTGGGTGTTCCCAGCACTGACTGATTGTTACTGCAGGTAATTTGGTTCTAGAGTACAAATAAATTAATTCTCCATTTCGTGTTATTTTCTAGACTGCAGTCTCTCTCTCTGAACTGTGGATGCCTAAGGGAAGACCTAAACCAGTGATGGCAAACCTAAGACACGTGTGTCAGAGGCGTCATGCAAACGCTTTTTTGTCTGATTTTTCTGTTAAATGGCATTTACATATATAAAATAAATATCAAAAATATAAGTCTTTGTTTTACTATGGTTGCAAATATCAAAAAATTTCTATATGTGACACGGCACCAAAGTTAAGTTAAGGTTTTTCAAAATGCTGGCACGCCAGCTCAAATGGTTTGCCATCACTCATCTAAACCAATGTTTGCTTTAAGGATCCCTCTGGGATGGAGGAGAGGTAATGTCTGCAGACAGACCTTGAGTCACTGCCATGGTCTGTGTGGCTCTGATTTAGTGACTATATCTCCCTGTGCCTTGGTTTCCTCTCAATTCAGTATAATGAACACTTGACTGCCAGGGTGTCAGTGTATTAACAATAAAATATTCACAGTGTATGAATAAACATAGGCTCAGGGGAGCTGCTCAAATTAGGAACATCTATTATTGACCAACTCCAAGAGAGTCTCCTGGGCTGATCCCTGGTTGATGAGGAGCTGCCAGGAGCATCTTTCCTCCTTTTTGTTCCCTTTGATTCTGACCTTTCTCTGGACTCTCCTAAATGTTTCAGTGTAGTTCACAAATGGCCTGGCGAACTTGTCCATCTGTGCTAGTCACACACAGTCTCAGGTGAAGCACCACCCCTATCCAGATGTGGCTCATGGGGCTGAGGTCTGGCTTCTGAGCAGCTCAAAAGCGTTGTGACTCCAACACCTGGGAAACCATGGCGCCCACCCAGCCCTTCCCAGGAGGTTAACCCCAACCTGACACAAGATCCCCCAGGGTCCCTGGAGTCAGAAACCCTGGGGCAGGGGTCTGGGCGGGGCTGGCAAAGCTGAGCTTCTTTATTAGGATTGCAGGGGGCTCCTCAGGATGGGCCCTGGCCGAGCCCTGCAGGGTCTTTCTCAGGGTCATGGTCATGGGGAGGGGCCAAGGGAACCAGACTGAGACTGGTCTATCTCTGCTGAGCGACTCCCATCAGACTGGCCCTTCGCTCTGTGGAGAATGTCTGCAGGGCTGGAATCTGGGAAGGGAACTCTGATCTTAGAAAGATTGTCTCCACTGTGTGTGTCCTGCACTCAATGTCCAAACCCAACCTGGGAGATGATGCAGAGGGGGATGGAGGAAGAGTCCAGGGCTTTCAGTCCTGTGTGTGAAGTGCAGTTCACCCACCCAACACCCAGAGTTCAGAGAGCAATCACTCACCATATACACTGAGCCGTGCAAATCTCATTTCTTTTTTTAAGTCTGGATGGTAGACCACTAAGGTGTAGTCTCCTGTGTCCTTCTCGGTGACCTTATTTATCACCAAGGATCCATCAAAGTTTATTCGCGCTCGACCGCTGTATTCAGGCCCTGTTCTACGTCTTCCTAGGAACGTTCCAAGACTTGCAATCACATGTTTGTAGTTTACCCCCTTTCCCCTGTACCAAATAAAGAATTTAACATCAGGATGCACATTGCGGGTACGTAGCATCACATCACTCCCTTTGACAGCATTTTTTGACAAAACAACGAATTCGGCAGTGGTGGGCAGGCTCCAGAAATTCAAGAGTGAAACTAGGAGAGAAGAGAGAAATTGATCAATACTTGGATGTATATGTTGGGATGGAAAGATGAGGCCCTGGATTTGGAACAGATCTCTTCATCCCAGCCTTGGTGTGTGTGTGGGTGTGAGTGTGTGTGTGTGAGTGTGGTCAAGGTCAACAGCATGACCACCAATACTTCAGCACCTGTGAACCGGTTCCTTTTTCTGTTTCTCAGTCTCTTTTCCAGGTGTCTGTTCGGCTCACCCACTCACTGCCCTCAGATACCTGCTGACACTTAGGGGTGTCCATGGGAGGCACCTTCATGGAAAAATTCTCTAAAGACTCTCTGTTAATCACGTTCTGACCTGTCTCTGCTCTGCTGTTCTTTTTATAACACTTGTGGGTGCCTGCCATCACATGTAGATATTTTCTTATCTCTCTCCACCCACAGAACTTGAGCTCCATGGGGACAGGGGCTTGTCAGATCTTGCATCCCCAGTGCCTGCAAAAGGCTGCAAATACTTGTGGGTGAATGAATGTTCCCAGAGTCCTGCACCTCTTGGGTTGTATTTCTCCTTGGCTGGTGGTAAGGATGATGTTTAGCACCCCTGATTAAGTTTTTCTCTGGTGCCACCTGACATAAATTGTTATTATTATGGTCAGTTTCCAAAATTCAATACTCAGTGATGAATAACTTAGGAATTTACAGCAACTGAAGTTTCCCTGCACCACACTTCTTCCAGATCATGAGATTTCCCTGTTATCTGTTACCCATCTCCCTTACCCATCCTAATCTGCCACCCTGTCCTCTCCCCTCAGGTCCACACAGAAGCTGTCCCTCCACTCTCAGAGCGCTGTTCTCCCTAGGATACCTTAGCAAGTCTCTGTGGTTCCTGCTTCAGTCCACACCCCAGGGATTGTTCCTTCCTTACCGGCCAGAAGGAGCCAATTCCAGGGGACAGGTCCTCTGCGGACAGGGTCTGAGAGTGACTCCATGGTGTCTGCTGCCTCTATTGTCCCTCAGTCTGGGAGAAGAGCTTGGATTCCAGGAAAGCTCAAAGGCACCGCTGTACAAACTGGTGGGATCTGCTGTCCCTCTTCACTGTGCACTGGGCCTCCTCCTGGTGCAAGATCACTTACCTGCTCACGTGGACCAGGGCGGAGTTTGTGCCAAGGACCCACCTCCTCCTCCCCTCATTTTTGCCACCCTTTCATCCTCCTTCCCACTTACCATCCCTCTAAATGTTGGTTGCCTTGGAGCTGCTGAGGTATCTGAACACACACAGACACTCACATGCTCTGTTTGGAAAAGCACCAGCCTGGGACATCCAGGTCATACGCATTCCCCATGGGTCCCAGTCAGGTGCACAGTAGCCTCCCCCACAGCCCTCTATCTTTCACATTTGACTTTTCCCTTCAGAGCAGGAGTTCTGGGGCCACCTCAGGAACTCTTGTCACAAGGATGTCACCACCGCTGTGCATCGGATCACCTGTGAAACTTTGTAAAGATTGCGGTGTCCAGGTGACTCCATAGATGCTGCTTCAGCAGCTGTCCGGCTAATGTGGATGCCCAACCAGAATGAGATCTGGTGATGTGGTGATGGGACACCCCTCCCCCCTCTCCTGTGCACAGGGAGGGTCTCCACATCCTATTAAAATGCAGATTCGGACTCGGCAGGTGTGCAGTGGACCAGAGACTCTCCATCTGATGAGCTCTCAGGGAAGGTGGGTCTTACTGGCCTGTGGAGCCCACTTGCAACAGCAAGGCTGATGGAGGCATGTGTCCCCTGAGAGGATGACCCTCTCACCCCAGCATTGGCCTCTGCTGTGTCTTGGTCTTGGGTCTGTCAGCACCACACAGGGAGTCCCAAAGGCCCCAAACTGGGGATTATTTCTGTTTGTGACAGAAAAACCCAGCTGGGCACCGGGTCTGCAACGTGTTCTCAAATGTGCTGGGAAGGTTGGATTTCCTCCCAGCAGAAAGGCCACAGAGGTGACTGTGGGTGTTAGAAGGGGTCAATCTGGGTGACGAATGCAGAAGTGACCCTTCCTCTATCTCAGGTTGTCACCAGCCTGCCCTTTGCTTCCAGGGACAGAGACCCAGGACCAGGAGTCTCAGGAGGTCCTGCAGTTCCAGGGAGTGAGGAGGAAGGTGTCCTGCATGTCCTGGGAAGAGAGGACTGTGGTGGAAGCTCAGGTGGTGTGAGCTCCCTGGTTGTCAGGGGTAGTTTCTGGGAGACCCTCCCTCTCTGTGGGCTGAGCCTGTCCTGGTGCTCCCTGACCTTGGGATGCTGTCTGTTCTCTGCCTAGGGGAGTTTCCTTTCATTACCCCACCTTGTTCATGGGTGGTGACAGGCATGGGACAGGGAGCAGCAAATAGAGCCCTGAGAAAGCAAGTGCTCTTGGGCCTGTTAAAATAAGAAACTTCCCAACCTGTGAAGATTTTCATGAGTTTATTTGAACCAAGCTAATGTCATATGCCTGGAACAAGATCTCAAATCTTAGCTTGGCAGTTGTGCAACTGATTTTATACATTATAATAAAAAACAGAAGTTGGAATAGGTTGTGTGAAAACCATTAGGAAGTGAAGAAATCTCTAGAATTGATAAATAGCAAAATGGAGAAACAGTTTTTTTTTTTTTCTTTACTTTGATGGGTCCAGGATAATTAACATTTACAGCACATAGAGAGGTTGTGCAAGGAACCAGGTAACCTAAGAAGTATGTTGTCTCATATGCTGGTCCCAGAGTCTTGTGCCTTCAAATAGTCTTGCAAAAGAACAACTACTCTGATGTATCAAAGGTATGTTATCCAAGATGCATAAGAACAGGGAACAGGGCTCACTTAACGTAAAGTCTGACCTTTGCTAACGAAGCTGTAGGCCTGGGACATGACTCCCTGCCATCACCTGCCCAGTAAGGAATTTGTTATCAGACCATCCTGTGCAGTTATTTTTAGTCACTGAGCATGTCAGGACTGCCATGTGTCCTGCTGCGTTTGTCAGGCTTCTTTGCAGCCCATTTTTGTTGTTGTTGTTGTTATATTCACAGTCCCTAGAAGTAGCAGGTGGGTACAGCAATCATGTTGGCGGAGTCCAAAAGCCTCTGTGGGAGCAGGGGATGGAAATCAGGCTCCTTCTCCAGCTCCTTAGGCAAAGCCAGGTTCATGTGTGAATTCCCTGTATTGTCTGTGTGTCTAAATGTCGCCCCCTGGAGAGCAGAAGATGACCTGCAGCCAACGTCAGGAGCTGCACCAGGGATGCTGACCAGAGAATGAGAGCTGACCCTGACACCTGGGCAGAGGTGGGCTCTGGCCTTCAAGCTTAAAGGCCAGTCAGTCAGGATCCAGTCACTGCAGGCTCCAGGCCTCCTGACTCCATCTCAGAGCAGGGTGAGCCCAGTAAAAGGACAGGATCTGGGGCTGCTTTCATCTCAGAGAGGCTGAGGGTCCAGAGGATTATGAGTCCAGTGTCATTAGAACTGTCCTCTCTGGTCGATGTCCTGTTTCAGGAGGAACTTTCTGTCCCAAAGGTTTCAAGAACAGGACCTGGTGATGTCTCTTCTGAGGTTTTTAGTAGAGTGTGCCAAACTGGAGGGCTGATCCTCCAAATGCTCTGTGCGTCTCCATCATTGCCTTGGGGTGTTGCATCCAAGTCACCTGTGTCCCTGTCCATCCTCTGTGGTAGCCCTCCCCACAGGGACCAGGATCTGAAGCCGCTTCACTTGGCATGTCAACCACAGGATCTGTGGGTCCCTCTGTTAGGGGAGGGGAGGCCCCTGTGTGACCCTCAGTCCTCTGAGATAAAAGCAACCCCAGATCTTGGTTTCTCCTGTCCCATCCTGCTGAGGAAGTTCCCCTTGTTCCCCAGGACATCATGGGCGGGTGAGATGTTCAGAGACAACAGGCAGGTGTCCCACAGACCAGGCACCTTGGGTTTGGGAGTCATCCCCGGATTCCTTTGAGGTCAGTGTGAGCTCTCTTTCCCATGGTAGTACCTCTACCTGGGGTGAAAGATCCAGAGTGTCTTCCAGGTCATGGCTCTGTGAGAAGACAAAGAACAGAGGCTACTGTCCAGGCCCCAGGCATATGAAAGAACATTCACAAGGTGGAAATGGGGAGGGCTGTGACTTTCTGGGAATGAGGGAAGGTCTGACTCTCCACTCTTAGTTGGTCCTATCTCCCTCCTCTCTGATTGTGTAAGGGGGTAAAAACCCATCCCTAGGTCATCCCTGCACACTTTTGGCCTCCTCCCATGCTGATACCAATGCCTTCATGACTATAAGGAACATAGTTTGACCACTATTGTCACACAGGGTGACAGGATTCCATTGGGTGGTTTCTCTCATCCATTTAATGAGTGTTTACTGAGCATCTGTGATGTGTCAGGCCTGTAATGTGCCCTGGGACCTGAGAGAACAGGACATAGGTTGGACCTGTGCTCATGGAGTTTTCCTTGTAACAAAGACAGGCTCTCAGAGAAATCACAGCACTAATAGTTAATTATAATCCAGTGAAGGACCACAAAGAAAGAGTTGCATGTAGTTGAGTCTCCGTTTGTCTGGGGATCAAAGAGAGCACTTCTGAGAAAGTGACCTTTTGGCTGAGACCTGAAGCATGAATGGCCATTCACCCTTTGGACAGAGGGTGGTGGGGAAGAGCTGCCTGCACAGGACTGGACTTTGTGGGCAGATACCTGACTGGATAGAGGAGCTTTTGAAGTCCATTGTGGGCAGTGTGAAGAGTGAGAAGGAGTGTGGACTGAATAATGCTGGTGAGATTGGACCCTGCTGGGCTGTGGGTGCTGCTGAGGTTGGGTGAGCAGACACCTTAAGAGGCTTCAGGCTGTGGAGTAGCTCATCCCCTTTGATGGACAAGGTGAAAAATGTGCAAGAAAAAGTCATATTACAGTTTTGAATTTTCTATTGAACTTATACTTTAAGCAATATTTTATATGTGTATATTAAAATTCACATATTTATTGATTTTAGTTGTCATATAATAAACTTACCATATTGACAGTGTACAAATTATTAATCTTTGCCAGATGAATGCACCAGAGAAGTTATTACAATCAAGAAAATGAACATGTTCTTCACTCTTAAAGCCTCCGCTAGCCCTTTTGTAATCTCCTCACTCTGTCCCTCTGCCACTCCCTCCAACTCTTATAAGCTTTCGGTCATTATATATGAGTTTGCATTTTCTGCAGTTTTCATAATTTGAACCATATAATGTGTAATTTTGGGTGAATGCTGGCTTCTAGAATCAACGCCATTATCTTCAAATAATTCTTTCCTTTTTAATTTCTCAGGTCTATTCCATTGTAGGATGCACCAAACTTGTTTAGCCATTCTCCCATTTATGGACATTGTGTTGATTCCTATTTTGGACTATTTCAGGTAAACCGGGCATTAACATTTGTGCAGAAAGGTCTTTAGCACAGAATTTGGTGCATGTAAAACCAATGAAGGGCCAGAAAAATGGGAGTCAGGGAGTGGACACAGGAAGTCTGGTTTCAAGGTCCCACTGCCACAGCCCCACCCAGAGGGAAAGAAACACCTACTTCTTCACATAAAGCTGTGTCTGCAGAGCCCACCTACCAGGAGCAGGAATCACAGCCCCTTCTCCCTCCCAGAGTCCAAAATCCACACAAGTGCATGTCGGTGGCTGAAATTAATTCACACCTGGATTCCCAGTCATTAGAAGTGGGATATCATAGAAACGTATTTCCTGGTTCTTAGAATAGAGCAGTTTAAATTCTTGAAATTTTCTGAGTGATATGGGCAATAAGAGTGTCTTTTGTCCTGATGAGGCAACTCCTGACAGGCCTCTGGATAGTTGCAGGGTGAGGACAGGTTGCCATAAAAGCCAAATCTTGATTAGAAGCCTTTAATTTTCAGCTGCCAACGTAAGAAACATTTAAACCTGTAGAGAATTTTTATGAGTTCATTTGAGTCAAACTGACGACAATTGCCAGGAAGCAAAATCTCAACGAAAAGTATCAGTTCTGCACCGTATGTTATATATTACAATCAAAGCAAGGAGGCATAAAGGGTTAAATAAAATCCATTTGTGATAGATTAGGAAGGTGGGAGAAAGCAAAACAGGGAAATCTCTGAGTTTGGATAAAAGGTAAAACAAATGGACACATACTTCTTTTGCATTGGTTGATAGAGGATAGTTAGCAGCTAATAATTAACATGATGGCAATAGCAATGGGGGTTTCTGTGGCTTTCCCTCTGGTGCAGTGAGGGTCAGGAAAAAAAGAAAAAAAAATTCCTGATATTCCAAATGTAAGTTATCTTGAATGTAAAAAGACAATAGACATGTTTAGTTAATATAAAGATTCAGCTTTTTTAGGAAAAAAATACTTACGACCTAATTACCACCATGACTCACTTTTATTTAGAAAGTTGTCATTTCAGGCTATCCTATGTGGTTACTTTAAGTCTCTGATTTTGCAAATCATACTATGCAGGCCTCCTCTGAGCTTCTCAGCTTTAGTATGTGGCCCCATTTTCATCCACACCTCCCTCTTTGGGTCATAAATCAAATGGAATGGTTCACTGATGACCAATCTTTTGGTTGGAATATGTGGTTTCATGGTGCTACAAAGGCTCATCACTAGGAAGTCTTAGTTTATCTAGCTGAACTATGGACCATTGAGGATAGGGCAAGACTGTAACCTTGGATGGAAGTCAATGTCAAATTTTCTCAAAAGGAAAAGCAGGTAAATGGGAGCCAGTCAGGTTCCACCGGTCTTCATTAAGAAAAACTCTTTGTCCCTGAACAGTGTTGCTAAGTGATTGGAGTATCAGCCTGCAGTTCCTGGTGAAGGTCATGTGTCTGGGTTGTAGTTTCAATCCCTGGTCCCAATCAGGATGCATGCAGGATACAGCCAATTGTGTCCCTCTCATATGGATGTTCCTCTCCCTGTCTCTTTTTCTCTCTCCCTCCCTCCCTCCTCTATCCCTTCTACTCTTTCTAAAAATCAGTGGAAATAATATCCTTGGGTTAGGATTTAAACAAACAAAAAACCCCAATAAAAAGAAAGAAAAACATTTTGTGTCATTCCTATCCTATATGCTATCATGATCCAAATTTTGCTGTCTGACACATTTCTCCGTATTTTTCATCTAGTATCACATTTGCTTATATTTTGAGGGCACACTATACACCTCTTCAGTTTTCACAATCTGATCAAGAGATGAGTTCTCATTTATAATGGTCCACTTATTTCCCATTGGAAACACTCAAGGGTCATTCATTATTAATCTGATTCCTGCTGGTTGTGCAATTTGAAACTGTAATCATATTTGGGGACAAGGCTGTAAGAACCCAATGGTGTATATTACAGTTATCTGATAAAAATTTCATAGACCAGGACGACAGTAAGAATATCATAAGTAAATTTCCTTTGCCTCAGCAGCAGTTATAGAAGGCCACGTTTTATAGCTACTTCAGCTTCATTTGAATTAATATGGTTAGTAGTCTTTGTTGGGTTAGGGTATAAGCATATCCCCATAATTAGGTTCTGGCATTTCTACATAAAATTTCTCAATATTCCTTTTCCACTAACCTCTACAGCTTCACTTGCTTTCAGTTTGCCTCTTTTTACTCATTCAGACATAATTAACTTGTTAGGTCAAACTACTTACTTTTAACTTCTCTTAAAAACACCCATCATGGCTGGTGTGGCTCAGGGTTGAATATCAACTAATGAACCAAGAGGTCACAGTTCAATTCCCAGTCAGGGCACTTGGCTGGATTGTGGGCTCGACCCCCAGTGTAGCCAATCAATGATTCTCTCTCATCATTGACGTTTCTATCTCTCTCTCCCTTTCCCTTCCTCTCTGAAATCAATAAAAATATTTTTAAAGAACACTTGCAGATCCCTTTCCTCCTTTTGCAATAGTTTTCCCTCTACATTTCAAAAAGTTATCGGAAATAGAAGCCAGGCCCTGAGTGAATTTGCCTAAGATCAGCTGGTAGTGTGCAGGGACTTGACTTCATGCAGGATAGATTGCAGAATATGAGTTCAGGTGATTTTGAGACTACATTTATTAAAGCTGGGGGCAGTGACTGAAGGAAGGGCCAGGGATACAAGAAGCAGTAGGACAGAGACAAGGTGTGGCTGCTTTGGCTCTCTGGAAACTTTATGGGACAGAAGTGAGCCTATGCAAGGCTGCTTTCAGCTCACTGGACAGTTAGAGGCAAGGGGACTTGGGGACAAGTTCAGGGGGTTAGCCCAAGATGACCTAGTGCTGCCTATTGTTCCTGTTGTTGCAAGTCGCCTGGGTATCACTTATGGTTTAGGTGAAAGAAAATTCACTGGAAAAAGAGATTTGAGTGGGTGGGCCCCAATAGAGGCACATGCTGGCTTCTTTGCCTCGAGGGGTTCTATCTAGTTTTCAAAGGTGGGGACTTTGGGGAGGTCTCAGGGAAGATCTCAATAGAATATTTGTCAGCATTTCCAGGTTTGCCCTTTCAGATCGTGGTTTCCACTGATTGGTCAACAGCAGGACAGGAGGTCTAAGTCACACAACCAATGGTATGCCAGGGGAGGAAAGGCCACCCTGACTGCAAGGTCTAGGATCAGTTTTGCCTATTGCTAGGTACCTGAGACTTTCTGCCCTGGTGACCTTCTGCATCTGGCTTTAAATTGCTAGGCCAGGTTATTCAGCGATCTGTCTCAGTTTCTCCATTCTACATGCCAAGGAATTTTCGTAACTTCTTGATGTAATTTGCATACATTTCTTGTGAATGGCTTTCAAATATTTCTGACAGACTAGTGATGCGTCAAATAAACCACTCACTAATATTCTTAAAATGGATGGCTTCTAGTAAATAAGGTTCTTATTTGTTTTTTTTAAGGTTCTTATTTATACAAGACAAAATTGTTCCAGTTGAGCTAGAGTTGGCAAAAAAAAGACAGATATTCAACAGAATAGAGTCATCCATGGGGTTAACAGCCAGTTACACCAGCGGGGGAAAATGGAAGGATCAGGGAAAGACTCCTGCTTACTAAGCCCCTCACACAGGTCCTGGATCTAAAGTTCTGGAACCCTTGCCCTGTTCTCACCTCAGGGAGTCCTGCGCTAGGAGAGGTTTGTGAACTCCCTCAGAAGAATGAGTACAAAAAGATTGGAGAAAAAAGGAACAAAGCAATTGTTTCTTTAAAAATCCATCCCCATTAACACCACCACCATAAATTAGAAAATTTAATATTGTTAACTGTCCATACTACTCAAAGCAATCTGCAGATTCAATAAAATATATTGTAATCCCAACGGCATTTTTAAATACATAAAAATATTATTCTTAATTCATATGATATCTCAAGGAACCCTGAGGATACAAAACAATCTTCAGTACTTTCCTGAAAACCAGTATTTAGTGTAGACTTTATTGTATCTGTTTAATGCTACTCACATTTAAGCCAACTTTCTGTGATTTCTTTAAATTCAAATCTCTGAAGTACATCATAGATGGAGAATCTTCCTCTTTGAGCCACAGGGGTGGAAGAGGGGTGGTCCTGTTCATTAGAGTAGAGAAAGACAAAACCTCTTCACATTCCTTCTCAGCTCCTTTAGGTTAGTTTGTAGTGGTGCCGCCCTCTGGTGGCCGTATTAAAACTTGCACCTCCCAAATAGGGCCAAACCATTTTTTCTTACAATTTTTTTAAAAAAATTGATTTAAGAGAGGAATGGAGAGGTAGAGAGAGAGAGAAACATCAATGATGAGAGAGAATCATTAGCTTCCTCCTGCATGCCTCACACTGTGGATCAAGTCTGCAACCTGAGCATGTGCCCTGAGTGGGAATGAAACCATGAACTCCTGGTTCATAGGTGGACACTCATCCACTGAGTCACACTGGCCAGGCTCAAAACATTTTTTCCAGCCCGGGGTCTCTGTTAGGGATGTACAAAGTAAAGTGAGTGTCATTAAGAATTTCAACAATGGTGGGTAAGGACACATATGTAATACCTTAATCAATAAAGAAAAAAAGAGAATTTCAAAATGGCAAAAGCAAAGTATTAAACTTACTGCAGGCCCTTCTAAGTGACTTCACAGATTTCGATCCAATGAAGTTGGCCCTCCCCAGCAAGGGAAATGGATGTGTTCATCCTCTAAGTTAATTTCATCCCAAATTTAAGTCATAAAATACCTAGAGACTTACAGTCATCGTCAATGTGAGAACTAGAGACTCTCCCTCTAAAGATGAAGAAAACGATAAGTTTCTAAGTGCCTTAGTAAGACACGTGTGGTCTGAAGGGTGGAAGTGGATGCCTGCTGCTGTTGATGCTCTGTGACAATGACATCAGTGATGACAGTGACAACAATGTCAGGGTCAGTTCTAATGATCAGCAGTTTAAGCAAAGTATGAACTGTAAGGACATTCAGGACTCTGACCATTCACGGGTCTGACATATCTATGAGGCTTTCATGGCTCCAATAGTCTGGGCCATGCTGGATGGTACACTCCAGAGAAAAGGAGAAATTTCTATGCTTGTACCTTCATCTACACGATGTTACAAGACTGGAAGGTGCTTTGTTAAGCCTCTTGTAATACCTCATAGAAAATGACATGCACATTCCTACGGTTTGGTTCTATTCTAAGGCAATAGAACAAGAGCCATTGACCAGCTTCTAGGCCTCAGGAGAGACTAGAGTCTGAACATGGGCTGTAAGGTGACCCAGTAACCATAACTGCTCATCATGATCTGGGTTCTATCACACCCACCCACAGAAGGTCAGGTGAGGAGAGAAGCATCCATCACATGTGGAAGTGACAAAACCAGGATTAGATGAGAACAGGTGGCCAAGAATACGGGCACCTACTACTCCAGCCCTGTGACCTGTCACAGAGCTCTCACCTGTGGAATCACAGGAAGTTCACTTTGACTGGTCAAGAAAGAAGGAAAAGTCTCCACTCATTCCAGTTTATCCTGGCCCTCAATTCCTCCTTCTGCAACACACACCGTCAGCTAGTCCATTGTCTGACCCTAGGCTCCTAGTCAGACTTACTCACTGACACACAAATGCCCTGGGACATGGCTCACTCATTGACTTAGCTGAGCCCCGTCTAGTGGTATGAGAATTAAATTTGTCCTTTCATGGCTCTCCCAGGTCATGTGGAAACTGCTGCCTATGGGCAATGCTTTGAGATCCAGCTGCACATGTCTCTACTGGGCCAAACCTGGAGACTGGACACCTCAGGCCCCCAATTTTGAGAGTTGACTCAACCATGCCATGTATTGTCTATTGGCACTTGACATCTATGCTCCACCCCTTTCTATATTGCCTCCTATACCAGAGGAGCTGAAAGGTTAAATACCACCTTTTCCACTTCTAATGACTGGGAATCCAGGTGTGATTTAATTTCATTATCTGAGATGCACTTGTGTGTAGTTTGGACTCTGGGAGGGAGAAGGGGCTGTGATTCCTGCTCCTGGTGGGTGGGCTCTGCAGACAGAGCTTTATGTGAAGAAGCAGGTGTTTCTTTCCCTCTGGGTGGGGCTGTGGCAGTGGGACCTTGAAAGCAGACAGCCTTTGTCAAGTCCCTGACTTCCATTTTTCTGGTTCTTTGTTGGTTTTACATGCACCTAATTCTGTGCTAAAGACCTTTCTGCATAAATGTTAGTGCTCGGTTTACCTGAAATAGTCCAAATGGGAATCAACACAATGTCCATAAATGGGAGAATGGCTAAACAAGTTTGGTGCATCCTAAAATGGAACAGACCTGAGGAATTAAAAAGGGAGGAACTATTTCAAGATAATTGTGTTGATTCTAGAAGCCAACATTTGCCCAAAATTACATATTAAATGGTTCAAATTATGAAAACTGCAGAAAATGCAAATTCATCTATAATGACCGAAAGTAGATAATAGTTGGAGGGAGTGGGAGAGGGACAGTTAGGAGATTATAAGAAGGCCTGCAGAGGCTTTAACAGTAAAGAGCATGATCATTTTCTTCATTGTAACAACTTCTCTGGTGAATTCATCTGGCAAAGCTTAATAATTTGTACACTTTCAATATGGTAAGTTTATTATATGCCAACTAAAAGTCAATAAATATGTGAAATTTAAATATACACCTATGAAATATTGCTTAAAGTATAAGTTGAATAGAAAATTCAAAACCGTAACATGACTTTTTTCTTACACATTTTTCAGCTTGTCCATCAAAGGGGGGTGAGCTTCTCCACAGCCTGCAGCCTCCTCAGGTGTCTGCTGACCCCACCTCAGCAGGACCCACAGCCCAGCAGGGTCCAACCTCACCAGCATTACTCAGTCCACATTCCTCCTCACTCTTCACACTGACCACAATGGACTTCAAAAGCTCCTCTACCCAGTTAGGTATCTGCCCACCAATGTCCACACCTGTGCAGGCAGTTCTTCCCCACCACCTTCTGTCCAAAGGGTGAATGGCCACTCATGCCTCAGGTTTCAGCCAAGAGGTCAATTTCTCAGAAGTGCTCCCTTTGATCCCCAGACAAACTAAGACTTAAGTACATACAACTCTTTCTTTGTGGTCCTTCTCTGGATTATAATTAACTCCTTAGAGCTGTGATTTCTTTGAGAGCCTGTCTTTGTTACAAGGTAAACTCCATGAGCACAGGTCCCACCAATATCCTGTTCTCTCAGGTCCAAGGGCCCAATCAGGCCTGACACATCACGGATGCTCAATAAACACTCATTAAATGGATGGGAGAAATGACCCAATGGACGCTGGTCACCCTGTGTGACACTAGTGGTCAAACTATGTTCCTTATAGGCATGAAGGCATTGGTATCAGCATGGGAAGAGGCAACAAGTGTCCGGGATGACCCAGGGATGGGTTTTTTCACCCTGACACAATCAGGGGGACGGGAGATAGGACCAACTAAGAGTGAAGAGTCATACCTTCCTTCATTCCCAGAAAATCACAGCCCTCCCCATTTCCACCTTGTGAATGTTCTCTCATGTTCCTCAGGCCTGGACAGTAGCCTCTGTTCTTTGTCTTCTCAAAGAGCCCTGACCTGGCAGACACTCTGGATCTTTCACCCCAGGTATAGGTACTACCATGGGAAAGAGAGCTCGTACTGTCTGGGGATGACTCCCAAACCCAATTTTCCTGGTCTGTGGGACACCTGCCTGTAATCCCTGAACATCTCACCCATCCATGATGTAGTGGGTAGCAAGGTAAACTTCCTCAGAAGGATGGGACAGGAGAATCCAGAATCCGGGGTTACATAGATTTCAGAGGACTGAGGGTCCCACATGAGCCCCCCCTCCCCTAACAGAGGGACCCAAGTTCCTGTGGTTGACACTCCAAGTGGGGCTGCTTCAGACCCTGTGCCCTGGGGGAGGACTACAGTAGAGGATGGACAGGGACACAGGTGACATGAATGCAACACCCCAATGCAATGATGGAGACGCAAAGGGCATGTGGGGGATCAGCCCTCCAGTTTGGCACACTCTACTAAAAGCCTCAGAAGAGAATTCACCAGGTTCTGTTCTTGAAACCTTTGGGACAGAGAGTTCCTCCTAAAATAGTACATCTACTAGAAGGGACAGTTCTCATGACACTGGACTCATAATACACTGGACCCACAGCCCCTCTGAGATGGAAGCAGTCCCAGATCCTGTCCTTTTACTGGGCTCACCCTGCTCTGAGATGGAGTCAGGAAGCCTGGAGCCCACAGTGACTGGACCCCAACTGACTGGCCTTTAAGCTTGAAAGCCAGAGCCCACCTCTACCCTGGTGTCAGGGTCAGCTCTCATTCTCTGGTCAGTGTCCCTGGTGCAGCCCCTGACATTGGCTGCAGGTCTCCTTCTGCTCTCCAAGGGGCGATATTTAAACACACAGACAACACAGGGTATTCACACATGAACCTGGCTGTGCCTAAGGAGCTGGAGAAGGAGCCTGATTTCCATCCCCTGCTTCCACAGAGGCTTTTGGACTCCGCCCTCATGATTGCTGTATCCCACCTGCTACTTCTAGGGACTGTGAAGAAAACAGAAAAAAACAACAAGAATCGCCTCTAAAATAAGCCTCACATGCCCAGCAGGTCACATGGCAGTCCTGACAGGCTGAGTGACCAAAAATAACTGCACAGGTTGGTCTGATCACAAATTCCTTACTGGGCAGGTGATTGCAGGGCGTCATGTACCAGGCGTACACCTTTGTTAGCAAAGGTCAGACTTTACGTTAAGTGAGCCCTGTTCCCTGTTCTTATGCATCTTAGATAACATACCTTTGATATATCAGAGTAGTTGTTCTTTTGAAATATGATTTGAAGGCACAGACTCTGGGTCCAGCATATGAGACAACATACTCCTTAGATTACCTGGTTCCTTGCACAAACTCTCTATGTGCTGTAAATGTTAATAATCCGGGACACACCAAAGTAAAAAAAAAAAAAAAAGTTTTCTCCATTTTGCTATTTATCAATTCTAGAGATTTCTTCACTTCCTAATGGATTTCACACAACTTTTTCCCTCTTCATTTTTTGACTATAATGTATAAAATAACTTGTACAACTGCCAAACTCAGGATTTGATATCTTCTTCCAGGCATATGACGTTAGCTTGATTCAAATAAACTCAAGAAAATCTTCACAGGTTGGGAAGTTTCGTACTTTGACAGGCCCAAGAGCACCTGCTTTCTCAGGGCTCTATTTGCTGGTCTCCGTCCCATCCCTGGCACCACCCATGAGCAAGGTGAGGTAATGACAGGAAACTCCACCAGGCAGAGGACAGACAGCGCCCCAAGGTCAGGGAGCACCAGGACAGGCTCAGCCAAGAGAGAGGGAGAGTCTCCCAGAAACTACCCTGGATGACCAGGGAGACCACAAACACCTGAGCTCCCACCACAGTCCTCTCTTCCCAGGACATGCAGGACACCTTCCTCTTCACTCCCAGGAACTTCAGGGTCTTCTGAGACTCCTGGTCCTGGGTCTCTATCCCTGGAAGCAAAGGGCAGGCTGGTGACAACCTGATATAGAGGAAGGGTCTCCTCTGTAGTTGTCACCCAGCTTGACCCCTTCTCACCCCCACAGTCCCCTCTGTGCCCTTCCTGCTGGGAGGAAATCCAACCTTCCCAGCACATTTGAGAACGCCCAGCAACGCGGTGCTCAGCTGGGTTTCTGTGTCACAAACAGAAATAATCCCCAGTTTGAGGCCTTTGGGGCTCTCTGTGTGGTGCTGACAGACCCAAGACCAAATCACAGCAGAGGCCAATGCTGGGGTGAGAGGGTCATCCTCTCAGGGGACACGTGGCCCCATCAGCCTTGCTGTTGCAAGTGGACTCCACAGGACAGTAACACCCACCTTCCCTGAGAGCTCATCAGATGGAGAGTGTCTGGTCCACTGCACACCTGCAGAGTCAGAATCTGCATTTTAATAGAATGTGGAGACCCTCCCTGTGCACAGGAGAGGGGGAGGTGTGTCCCATCACCACATCATCATATCTCATTCTGGTTGGATATCCACATTAGCCGGACAGCTGCTGAAGCAGCATCTATGTTGTCACCTGGGCATCGCAATGTTTAAAAAGTTTCACAGGTGATCCGATGTACAGCGGTGGTGACATCCCTGTGAGAAGAGTTCCTGAGGTGGCCCCAGAACTCCTGCTCTGATGATAAAAGTCAAATGTGAAAGAGAGAGGGCTGTGGGGGAGGCTACTATGCACCTGACTCGGAGCCATGGGGAATGCGTATGACCTGGATGCCGCAGCCTGGTGCTTTTCCAAACAGAGCATGTGAGTGTCTGTGTGTGTTCAGATACCTCAGCAGGTCCAAGGCAACCAACATTTATAGTGATGGTAAGTGGGAAGGAGGAAGAAAGAGTGGCAAAAATGAGGGGAGAAGGAGGTGGGTCCTTGGCACAAACTCCGGCATGGTCCACGTGAGCAGGTCAGTGATCTTGCACCAGGAGGAAACCCAGTGCACAGTGAAGAGGGAAAGCAGATCCCACCAGTTTGTACAGCGGTGCCTTTGAGCTTTCCTGGAATCCAAGCTCTTCTCCCAGACTGAGGGACAATAGAGGCAGCAGACACCATGTAGTCACTCTCAGCCCCTGTCCGCAGAGGACCTGTCCCCTGGAATTGGCTCCTGTTGGCCGGTAAGGAAGGAACAATCCCTAGGGTGTGGACTGAAGCAGGAAACACAGAGACTTGCTAAGGTATCCTAGGGAGAACAGCGCTCTGAGAGTGGAGGGACAGCTTCTGTGTGGACCTGAGGGGAGAGGACAGGGTGGCAGAGTAGGATGGGTAAGGGAGATGGGTAACAGATAACAGGGAAATCTCATGATCTGGAAGAAGTGTGGTGCAGGGAAACTTCAGTTGCTGTAAATTCCTAAGTTATTCATCACTGAGTATTGAATTTTGGAAACTGACCATAATAATAACAATTTATGTCAGGTGGCACCAGAGAAAAACTTAATCAGGGGTGCTAAACATCATCCTTACCACCAGCCTCAGGAGAAATACAACCCAAGAGGTGCAGGACTCTGGGAACATTCATTACCCCACAGGTATTTGCAGCCTGTTGCAGGCACTGGGGATGCAAGATCTGACAAGCCCCTGTCCCCATGGACCTCACGTTCTGTGGGTGGAGAGAGATAAGAAAATATCTACATGTGATGGCAGGTACCCACAAGTGTTATAAAAAGAACAGCAGAGCAGAGACAGGTCAGAACGTGATTAACAGAGAGTCTTTAGAGAATTTTTCCATGAAGGTGCCTCCCATGGACACCCCTAAGTGTCAGCAGGGATCTGAGGGCAGTGAGTGGGTGAGCCGAACAGACATCTGGAAAAGAGACTGAGAAAAAGAAAAAGGAACCCGGTTCACAGGTGCTGAAGTATTGGTGGTCATGCTGTTGACCTTGAACACTCACACACACACACACTCACACACACACACACACCAAGGCTGGGATGAAGAGATCAGTTCCAAATCCAGGGCCTCATCTTTCCATCCCAACATATACATCCAAGTATTGATCAATTTCTCTCTTCCCTCCTAGTTTCACTCTTGAATTTCTGGAGCCTGCCCACCACTGCCGAATTCGTTGTTTTGTCAAATAATGCTGTCAAAGGGAGGGATGTGATGCTACGTACCCGCAATGTGCCTCCTGATGTTAGATTCTTTATTTGGTACAGGGGAAAGGGGGCAAACTACAAACATGTGATTGCAAGTCTTGGAACGTTCCTAGGAAGACGTAGAACAGGGCCTGCACACAGCGGTCGAGTGCAAATAAACTTTGATGGATCCTTGGTGATAAATAAGGTCACCGAGAAGGACACAGGAGACTACACCTTAGTGGTCTACCATCCAGACTTAAAAAAAGAAATGAGATTTACACGGCTCAATGTATACGGTGAGTGATTGCCCTCTGACCTCTGGGTGTTGGGTGGGTGAACTGCACTTCACACACAGGACTGAAAGCCCTGGACTCTGCCTCCATCCCCCTCTGCATCATCTCCCAGGTTGGGTTTGGACATTGAGTGCAGGACACACACAGTGGAGACAATCTTTCTAAGATCAGAGTTCCCTTCCTGGATTCCAGCCCTGCAGACATTCTCCACAGAGCGAAGGGACAGTCTGATGGGAGTCGCTGAGCAGAGAGAGACCAGTCTCAGTCCGGTTCCCTCGGCCCCTCCCCATGGCCATGACCCTGAGAAAGACCCTGCAGGGCTCGGCCAGGGCCCATCCTGAGGAGCCCCCTGCAATCCTCATAAAGAAGCTCAGCTTTGCCAGCCCCGCCCAGACCCCTGCCCCAGGGTTTCTGACTCCAGGGACCCTGGGGAATCTTGTGTCAGGTTGGGGTTAACCTCCTGGGAAGGGCTGGGTGGGCGCCATGGTTTCCCAGGTGTTGGAGTCACAAGGCTTTTGAGCTGCTCAGAAGCCAGACCTCAGCCCCATGAGCCACATCTGGATAGGGGTGGTGCTTCACCTGAGACTGTGTGTGGCTAGCAAGGATGGACAAGTTCGCCAGGCCATTTGTGAACTACACTGAAACATTTAGGAGAGTCCAGAGAAAGGTCAGAATCAAGGGGAACAAAAAGGAGGAAAGATGCTCCTGGCATCTCCTCATCAACCATGGATCAGCCCAGGAGACTCTCTTGGAGTTGGTCAATAATAGATGTTCCTAATTTGAGCAGCTCCCCTGTGCCTATGTTTATTCAGACACTGTGAATATTTTATTGTTAATACACTGACACCCTGGCAGTCAAGTGTTCATTATACTGAATTGAGAGGAAACCAAGGCACAGGGAGATATAATCACTAAATCAGAGCCACACAGACAATGAGAGTGACTCAAGGTCTGTCTGCAGACATTACCTCTCCTCCATCCCAGAGGGATCCCTAAAGCAAACATTGGTTTAGATGAGTGATGGCAAACCATTTGAGCTGGCGTGCCAGCATTTTGAAAAACCTTAACTTAACTTTGGTGCCGTGTCACATATAGAAATTTTTTGATATTTGCAACCATAGTAAAACAAAGACTTATATTTTTGATATTTATTTTATATATGTAAATGCCATTTAACAGAAAAATCAGACAAAAAAAGAGTTTGCATGACGCCTCTGACACACGTGTCTTAGGTTTGCCATCACTGGTTTAGGTCTTCCCTTAGGCATCCACAGTTCAGAGAGAGAGACTGCAGTCTAGAAAATAACACGAAATGGAGAATTAATTTATTTGTACTCTAGAACCAAATTACCTGCAGTAACACTCAGTCAGTGCTGGGAACACCCAAACCTTCCCCTCAGGTGGCTGATACACCCCTCCATGCACTGGAGGTGAAAAAACTGAATTGTTTCCTGATGTGTTGGTGTCATTCCCCCTGGATATAAAGGAAAGGACTTTGCCTGCTCACTCCCCATTCACTCTTGTAACCAGCTAAGGGATGAAGATGTAACACTCGGTTGTTTTGATGAATTATGGAGAAATAAATGGCTACTGAAGGAAGGAATGAGCTAAAACATCTTCAGAGGCTGAAACCTGGATGCAGTCTTTGAAATGCTGGCCACATGGGAAAGGCTCCCTGTCACTCCAGGGGTTGAGACCCATGTTTCAGACCCTTTGCTGTTCTCTAGAGAAATAGTCCTTCTTGCTTTTGCTCTTAGGCCCTGGGGTATTAATAGTAAGTTTTGCATATGGGGGAATTTTAAGGTCTTTCCAAATTTCTATCTCATAACCACCAAACACAAATGGTCCACAAGGGTCCGAAAGTCAGCAACCCATGCTCCCCTCTTGCCATCCATCAACCCTTCTGCATCTGCACAAGCCTCACCTGCCCTCAGCAGAGGGAGAATGACTTTAATGACCAAGGGCAGAGCATATGGTTCTGCTGCCACAATCAGATCCTGCCTGTCCCTTCACTCCTTTCTGGCTCATTCCTTGGGCGCTGCTCTATCATTTATTGGCTCACTGGCTCATGTCAGTCACACTCACCTGGGAAGGCCTGACCCAACTCTTGTCCCTGGGGACTGAGTAGTCAACTGACCACAGGTTTGATCCTGCTCCCGTTTTATTTCTGCTCCATCTGAGTCTTTAAGATGTCCTGGGAAATGGTGTCTCTTAGAAACACACCTCAGCTGGGCAATGAAAGTCTGTGCAGCTAGAAAAAATTGCATTCAGCTGGTCAGTGAAGAACTAGGAGAGGTGTGGGAGGATTAGTGGGGCAGGAGGTGTCTCTAACTCTAGGTTCTCTGTTTTTCCACAACCAAATCTTGCTAATCTATTGACTGATTCCGTTCATTTGTTGAAAAGACTGTCCTTTCTCCATTGAACAGTCTTGGCTCCTGAGAAAGGCTGTGCTTTCTCCCAGACATAGAGGATTTAAGTTCTCTGAGGGCTCAGAGCTCCAGGCATTTGTCTTGTGATACATAGACCTGCCTTATTCCTTTAAGTTGGCTGAGAGGTGAGAGGTGCCAATTCTGACTGAAGAAGGCTTGGAGGACTCAAGTGTCTCACAGGGCAATGTTCTCCTGTTACCTGCTCAGTGGAGTTACCCAAGCTCAATATCACAAGCATCAACTTTGAGAGATTTGATTTATATTTTTCTAATGATAGTGATGTTGAGAACCTTTTCCTGGTCTTATTGACCATTTGTATATTTTCTATGGAGAAATGTGTATTCACAAGTTTTGCCCGTTTTTAAATCAGCTTATTTGGTGTTGCTATTGTTGAGTTGTAGGAGATCTTAATATATTCTGGATATTAACCTTTCGGTTAATATCCAACATTTACAACCAAGATGTGAAAAGACCTCCTGCCAGGACTTCAGGAGATGGTTTACATTTCTTTTCTGTAAAGCCCATTAACAAACACAGATGCCTATAATTCCTTCTTCTTTCTTAAAATCTCCCCAGTCCTTAGAAGATTTGCAAACTATTTTCTACCACTTCACAGATCACGGTTCACTCTGTTGATTGTGTCCTTGGATGAACAGGTTTCATTTTGTCAAAAATCTCAATAATCTAATCTTTTCTTGCCTGAGTTTCTAGTCTCATATTCAAGATATCACTGCCAAATCCAATGCCATACTGCTTACCCCTATGTTTTCTTCTGAGAGTTTTATCATTTTAGTTCTTAGCTTTAGGATTCAATCCATTTTGACTGAAATGTTGTGTATGTAGATATTGCTGTTCAACGGCATTTGTTAAAATAACTGTCCTCTCTCCATTGAACAGTTCTTGGCTCCTTTATCAAAACCATTTGATTGATTCTTTTCACAAATAGAAGTCTTTATGCCAGTGTAACTATTTTGGTTACTTTCCCTTTGTAGTAGGATTTGAAATTAGTAACTGTGAGACCTCCAATTTCAATTCATCCGTTGAAGATTGTTGCAAACGTTTGGAATCCATTGAAATTCCACATAAATTCTGGGATGGATTTTCTTTTATTTCTGAAAAAAGGTGTTTGGGATTTTGATAGGGATTGTTTCAAATATATAGATAGTTGGTGGTTTTGGAATCAATGAACATGGATTTCTTTCCAGTTATTTGTTTCTTACTTACTTTCAGAAATGTTTGGTAGTTTTCATTGTATTCATCTTCCTCCTTATTATGTTTAACCCTAAGTATCTAGTCTCTTTGATGCTATTGTAAATGGAACTGTTTTATTTATTTTATTTGAGGATTGTTCATTTTTGTTTAAATAATGGAAATGATGCTGAGTGTTGATTTTGTCTCTGAAAATTTCATCTTTTATATTAGTTATAATAGTTATTTTAGGTATGTATGTGGTGAAATCTTCAGGGTGTTCTACAATAAGATTATGTTGTCATTTTAAAAAGATATTTTCTTAATCCTTCTCTAAATTGGATAGCTCTTATCTCATCTTCTTGCCTGATTTTCCTGACTAGTTGGATTAGGGGAAAACAGCATCCTTGTCTAATTCATGACCTTAGTACTGTTTTCAGAGGTTCTCCGTGGAGTAATGTGTTAGCTGTGGACTTTCATGTGTGGCCTTTACCATACTTAGTAATTTCCTTCTATTCCTACAGTTCATGTCCTTTGTTAAAATCATAACCACTTCTCTTTAGTGATTTATTTTACCATTATATGCAATCAGCAGGCCTGGAAATAAAGTCCTGTTCAGACTGAGGAATCCTATAGATGGAACTTATCCAGATCCAAAGTCACGAAGACTGGGTTTGGCCATCTTTATTGCCTAATGAGTTATTTAACAACAAGAGACCCGGTGCACAAAAATTTGTGCACTCGGGGGAGAGGGGGCCCCTTAGCCTGGCCTGTGCCCTCTCGCAGTCTGGGACCCCTCGGGAGATAACGACCTGCTGGCTTAGGCCTACTCCCACGTGGCAGAGGCAGGCCCAATCCCTAGGTGCAGCTCCTGGTCAGGATCAGAGCAGGGCCGATTGGGGAGTTGGGGTGCCGCCCCCTGTCATACACAGAGCAGGGCGATCAGGAGGTTGTGATTCCACCCTCAGGAACGCTCAGTGTAGGGCCAATTGGGGCCTTGGGGCACCATCCCCTGTCACACTCAAGGCAGGGTCAATGGGGAGGTTGCGGCGCCACCTTCTGTCACTCACAGAGCAGGGCCCAACAGGGGTTTGGGGCTCTGTACCCTGTCAGGTATGGATCAGGGCCAATCAGGGGGTTGGGGCGGAGCCCCCTGTCATGCACAGAGCAGGGCCCATCAGGGGTTTGGGGAGCCACACTCTATCACCAACAGAGCAGGGCCGATCAGGGGGTTGGGGTGCCACCACTCTCACACTAAGGGCAGGGCCGATGGGGAGGTTATGGCTCTACCCAGTCACACACAGAGCAGGGCCCGTGGGGGCGGGGGTTTTGGGGTGCCGCACCCTGTCACACAAAGAGCAAGGCCGATCAGGGGGTTGGGGAGCCGCACGCTGTCACACACAGAGCCACAGGGCAATCAGGGGGTTTAGGCGCTGCCCCCTGTCACGCTGATCCAGGTGCCGGGAGGCCTCGCAGCTCCACTGATCCCGGTGCTGGGAGGCATATTACCCTTTTACTATATAGGGTAGAGGCCTGGTGCATGGGTGGGTGCCGGCTGGTTTGCCCTGAAGGGTGTCCTGGATCAGGGTGGGGGTCCCCACTGGGGTTCCTGGACAGCCTGGGTGAGGGGATGATGGCTGTTAGCAGCTGGTCACACACCCTTCAGTGTGGGGGTCCCCACTGGGGTGCCTGGCCAGTCTTGGTGAGGAGCTGAGGGCTGTTTTCAGGCTGGGGTGACTGAAGCTCCCAACCGCTCCTTTTTTTCTTTTTCCTTTTTTTATTCCTGGCCAGCTTTAGCTTTGAGGCTTGGCTCCAGCTCTTAGGCCTCTGCTCCTGAAAGTAGGTTTCTGGCCTTTGCTTACAATGTTGCGATCCTGCTGGCTGAAGCCCAGCAGGTTTCTGGGGTTTTGTTTAGCTTCTATGTTTGTTACATAGTTGCTTGCAGCTCAGAGGCCTGCAGCAGCAGACAGGGAACGTTGGAGTCCTCCGTCACTGGAGCAAGCAAGCCTCATGTTAGTTTCAAGCTGCCTGGCTGCCGGCCGCCATGTTGGCTGACAGTTAATTTGCATATCACCCTGATTAGCCAATGGGAAGTGTAGCGGTCGTACGCCAATTACTATGTTTCTCTTTTATTAGATAGGATAGTTAAATGCCCATTCACTTTCTGTAAATTACCCTTGGCCCCAGTAGTGGGCAGAAGTGGTAATATTGCTTTTCCCGACATACATGGAATTTTTAAGTCAAAAGAACTTGTAGGAATGGGTCAGTAAAAGCACATGAGAGGAAAACTCCACCTTACAGTGAGGTTATAGGACACGTGGACGGGGAAAGATTTCCCTGTGTTGATACTACAAAGATGTCTATGGGAACAGGTCAGGGGTGATCTGGGTTCAGAGAACAGGTGCAACCCTTTCCCTACACATCGTGCCCTGAACAAAGACAATTGTCCTTCTGAGGCGATCAGAACCATCCTCCAGTGACCTTACAGAGCTCACAGTGGACTCAGAGTGGCTAAGATGTCTGAGGAACTAGCATGGCCCAAGTCCCAAGCCCACTCTCAATAAGCCATGCTCTCTACTTCTCCACAGAGCCATTGAGAGTGCCCACCCTCCAAGCCAGCAACACCACAGTAAAGAGCATAAGGATTCCGTGGTCCTCACCTGCTGCACAAATGCAGAATCCACCCAGTGGTTCTTCAATGGCATAAATCTGCGGCTGACGGAGCGGATGAAGCTGTCCTCAAATGACACAACCCTCACCATAGACCCCGTCAGGAGGGAGGATGCTGGGAATTACCAGTGTGAAGTGTCCAACCCCATCAGTTCCGCTTACAGTGAGCCGGTTGAGCTGAATGTAAAATATTCGTGACCCACCTCCTCTCCTCTATGTTACTAAACTCTGAATAATCTTTTGTGCCCTTTAAATAGATTTGTTGTGAGGGTGGAAAGTCCTTAGAAGATTTGCACTGAGTCAATAAATGCTCAAAAAAGAGCGCTGACATTGTCATTATTGTTGAATTAAGGTGATAGTCAATACCAGACCCCACCTCTGTGTGGTCTAAGTTGTATCATCTCCACAGTGGAGGTGAAACCAAATCTTTCAAGAGAATGGCAGTGGCTGTGTGAATACCCTGGGTGCAGGTGATGAGTTTGCATAAATCCAAACTCTGTCCCTCCTCCAGGGGGACATGTAGTGGATGCCCTGCCACTGTTGTCGGCAATGGGAATGGACAGAAGGACACCCATGTAGGTAACAACACTGACCTTTTTTTTTTCTCCCTGTTTGACTTATTTCAAAAAAGTTCTTAAGTCTTTTTGAGTATTTATATTTATATGGCTATAGACCTATTTGCATAATTAAATAGGACTCTGTTTTCCTTGTTAGTAGGGTATAAATGAAACCTTAGTAAAACAACCAGGCTTTGGCTCAAATGTCCTATTTCAGACTGATGCCCACAGAAATAGAATTGACCTCACCTTTCCTGGAGCTAAATTTGACCTGCGGGGTTTTTTGGAATCTCTTGGAGATGAGGGCATTACCCAAAGCTAGAGGATGAGGCTTCCTAACCTCAGGAGGCTGTTAGAACTCCTATCTTCGGTTTCAGAGAAAAACCTGCATAATAGCAAATTATGTGGTAAATGTCAGTTCCTCTGCACTTAGGTCACTAATCAGGCCAAATCCAGTGACACCAGCCATGTTGTAGGATGGAGAATACGCTTGTTCCTTGGAGGTGACCTGTGGTCAAAATGAAAGTGACTGTAGAGAGCAATGTCCTGTCTCCATGCAGAACTCTAGAAGCACAGCATTCTGGGAGATCAGATCCTGGCTGTGTTCAGGAACTCTCAGCTACTTTGCATCTGTTCATCAACTGCAGGGATATTGCACCTCTTTATAAATTGCTGGAAATGATTAAGATGTCAACTGGTTCTTGGCTAAAAGAGATTTAGTTGTGTTTCCCTCCACCGTACAGAAAGCAGAATTGTTCTGAACTAGAGGTCTTATTATACCCTCAGAGTCTCTAACCTTTACAGTTTCTTCCTGACAAAATGCCTTTGTCTTCCATCCTTAGACCATTTCTTTCATAAATGTAATTAGTAATTGCAGGTTCTTTTTCTGCACTTTTGAAATATACATGTGTCCTCAAAAACTTCTTGCCAGTGTTATGACTCAGAGAATAACTGTCTCAAGGACCTGGCCCCATCCATTTGAAATTTGATCCTCCTGGTGTCCCTGTGTCCCAGTCTCTGAGGGACAGTAGGAGCCTAACTTAGGTGGGGACATTTACAACCAAAATGTGAAAAGACCTGCTGCCTGTTCTTCAGGAGATGGTTTACATTTCCTTTCTGCAAAGCCCATTAGCAAACACAGATGTCTATAATTCCTTCTTCTTTCTTAAAATCTCCCCAGCATTTTCTATCAGGGGTGCTGAGTTTCATCTACCTGTAACTAGCTGATCCTGCCATTCTGCTCACATTGTTGATTCTTACCCTATTTTCAAATCTTCCAATTTCTTTCCTTATCAGGCTAAAATCCTCCACATAAAGGTCTTCAGTTTTCCTGCCGTGCTTAAGACCTGGCATCCACAGCAGCATCTAACGTGACTTCTTAGATGCTTTTGAGGCTCCAGGTTGCCTCAGGATGGCCTTTGTACCAGCATCTGAGAAGACATGCAGTCCTGAAAGGGCACACGTCCACAGGGACCAAGCCAACAACACTGTTCACATTCAAGTTCACTGCACCTTCAAGGAACAAGTTCACAGAGATTTTAACAAATATTCTTTCTGGAACCTAAGAAATCTAGTAAACATGCAGGTCCCAGACATGTCAGCCACCCACAGGCTGTCATTAAAAGATGCTGTTTTGTGTCCCCCGTGACCTGGAGCTCAGGCCAGACAGGTGTCCTCATACATTTTGTTCTTCATTGATTTTACAATCACAATCCCAGGTGCCTGTTCATAGAGAATCCACATCCAGAACCTGGAAAATGCAAATAAATCTTTCCTGTATCTTGTGGCCTCTGGAGTATTTAGTTATACTCCTTTGAAACTTAGGAAGAAGCGGATTGTGGGTAAGCAGAAGTGGTCATTTAGGGGGGCTGTTGAGTGAAAGGATCTGTTCAGAGCCAGGATGATAAATAGTAAAGCCTGTGGGATTGGAGTTGTTAGGCATTATATGAGGTCAAGGGGACCTAAAGGTGTCCTTCAGGTTGGCTCTTTTTAGGAGGGTTCTGGGTGGGGCTGAGGGATATGAGTGAGGGGCTACCTTCTACCTGTTGAGTGAGAAGCCGCTGGAGCTGGTGTAGTGAAGTGGGAGTGCCGTTCTCCCAAACTTGGATGGGCGAAAGGGGTGAGACACAGGGTTGGGGGAAAGGGTAAGGTTCTTGAAGATTCATATTAGTGTCCTGACAATTGGGACAAGAGGGAACAAAAAATATACTGGCTTGCAAGAGTTACAGAATAGACATAAAATAAGAAACAAGAAGGAAAAGCAGATGAGCATCTTGTAGGGAGCTAGGTATCTGAAGAGTGAGGAGGGATGGGGACACCATGAATGCAGAAGATGAGCCTAGAGAATGTGGCATTTGAGCCAGGAAATTAGTTGAAGTCCTGGGTAGTCAGACTAGAACAGGAATTGGCATGGAGGCTGGGGAAAGTGGGGAATGCAGGGCAGGCTTGAGGGTGAGGACCAAATTGAGGGCCAGAGGTATCCATCCTCCAGATCCAACCCAGGAGAGTTGTGTGTATTTGGCTCTCAAAGCAGTTTCCCCATAGCCTGGGAGAGCCATGAAAGGCCAATATCACATCTATACATGAAGACTTGCCTCAGCTGAGTAAACATGTTAGCCATGTCCCAGGGGATTTGTGTGTCAGTGAGTAAGCCTGACCAGTAGACTGGGGACATGCAAGGAAAAGGCTGATAGTATGTATGTGTTGGGGGAGGAGAAATTGAGGGCTGGCATGAACTTGGAATGTGTGGAGCATTTTCCTTCTTTGATGACTAGTGAGAGTAAATTTCTGTGATTCCACAGGTAAGAGATATGTGGTAGGTCACAGGAATGGAGTGGTAGGCACCCACCTGTCCTTGTGTAATCCAGGATGTGTCACTTCCATCTGTGATGGATGCTTCTCTCCTCACCTGAACTTAAGTTGGTGGGTGCGGTAGAACCCAGGTTATGATAAGCAGTTCTGCCTACCTGATCACATTACAGAGCACGTTCAGACTCTCCATCTCTCCTCAGGCTTAGAAGACTGTTGGGAGCTGTTGTTTTATTGCTGTAGAAGATATGGCCTTTTTCACAATGAGTCTGCCTAGGAGTAATTATTATTTTTTTTAAATATATTTTATTGATTTTTTACAGAGAGGAAGGGAGAGAGACAGAGAGTTAGAAACATCGATGAGAGAGAAACATTGATCAGCTGCCTCCTGCACATCCCCCACTGGCGATATGCCCGCAACCCAGGTACATGCCCTTGACCGGAATCGAACCCGGGACCCTTCAGTCCGCAGGCCGACGCTCTATCCACTGAGCCAAACCGGTTTCGGCAGGAGTAATTATTTTATTAGGTCTCACCAGTGGTTTCACAAAGCACCTTCCATTCTTCTAACATAAATTAGCAACTTGTCCTTTTCTCTGGAGGGTAGGTCCAGCATGGCCCAGACTAGTGGAGCCATAGATGTGGCAGATCCCTGAATGGTCACAGATGCGGATGGCCCTATAGCTCATACTTTGCTTAAACTGCTGATCACAAGAGTTGATCCTGTCTCTGGTGTCACTGTCATCACAGATGTCATTGTCTTAGAGCATCAACGTTAGCAGGCATCACTTCCACCCTTTGGAGCACACGTGTCTGACTAAGGCATTTAGAAACTTACAATTTTGTTTTTCTTTCGCAGGAAAGCCTCTAGTTCTCGTCATTTTTATGACTTGAGTTTGGCATTGAATTAGCTTGGACAATGGACACATCCATTTGCCCTGGTAGGGAGGGCTGCTTCATGGGCCCATAATTTGTGCAGCCACTTAGAAGAGCCTGTGGTAGGTTTAATAGTTTGCTTTTGTCATCCTGAAATTCTTAATTTGTACAAAGAGCCATGAACTTTCATGTGACATTTCATAGCCCTGCCCCTACAACTGACCATTGGTTGGGAAAATTCTGTGATGTGACCACCAGAGAGCAGTACAGCAGCAAGGAAACCTGGAGAAGCTATGAAGGGATGTAGAGAAGCATTTGGCTTTTTCTGCTCTATTTATGGCATTACAAGTGTCTAATGAGCAGGACCATCCCACGCCCACCTCTGTAGCTAACAGAAGGAAGGTTCTCAGTCTATGATGTTCTCTGGAGATTCAAATTTAAAGAAATCTCGGGTAGTTGGCTCAAATGTGAATGGCATTAAACAGACACAATAAGTCTTTACTATATATTGGTCTTTAGAAAAATACTGGAGAGACAGGATGGAGAGAGAGAGAGAGAGAGAGAGAGAGAGAGAGAGAGAGAGAGAGAGAGAGAGAGAGAGAGAGAGAATGAATTGGTGATGAGAATGAAATCAGCTTAGTTTTCATCTTCCAAGAGGGTAGACCTTGCATTCATTAGTGCAAATAAATAGTAAATTTAAAGAATGTCACTTAAAGAAGACTTTGGTTCCATCCAGGGGAGCTCTCATTGTTTGGGGAAGATATCCTCAGTATGGCCCAAAGAAACCAGAACCTTCCTGTGATAACTTTTAATAGAACAAACAGAGACACAGGGCTTTTCATGGCAACATTAAGTGTTGTCACAAATACAAGAAAGAACATCCAACAGGAGAGAGCAGGGACCTGACTTTGCTTACAGTGTGAATATTAGACATGGAATAACTATTTCATGTTCCACATGCAGAAGGAGTTAAAATCTCCTTGGGTTGTAGAGGGTCACCTCAAAACAATTTACCTTCTCTGGTTCTTACAAACTGATTAAGATATGTCCTCGAAGCCCAAATGACTTGACTCTTTGTCCAAATGATATGTAATGGGCACTGGCATATTCTTTGTACTTCTTTTGTTATTTTTTTATATCAGGAGGATAAAATTAAAATAAATGTTGATAGAAATTAAATAAAAAATATAAAATGAAAAAGAAAAAAATTACCATTCTCAGTTCATTAACCAGACCATAAGTGGTCTGCCTTCCTTTTTAAGAAAACTATTACTTATTTAACTTAATTTTAATGTATTGGGAAGCAGACTAAAGTTGCAGTTTCCCAAATGATCTCTAAGGGCAGGAATGGAGAATTGATTGGCTAAAGCCTTCCTGTTACTTCCTGGATGGAAACACTGGGAAATGGACATGCTGCATTGGTCTGGAGCAACAGTCCCTCTCCAGCCTCCATAGCCACAGTCCAGGACCCACCAGCTCCATGGCCCTGAGTGCAGCAGAGTCACAACCCACAGCGCACAAAACCGATTCCCTTCCCCAAAACTCACACATTGACTGTTTTGTCAGAGATTATAGGAGTTGCTGTCTCCAGCTTCTAATTTTCTTTTTTTCCAAGGGGTTTAGGAGAGAATGAGTTAAGCCGATCTGGGGAATCTTTTCTAGACATAATTGGGCACCTCTACTGTAACATGTGCAAAACAAAGCTCTTTATCCTCCCCCCCCAACCTGATCCTCCCCAAATCCTCCTCTTCTCAGTCAAGGTCAAATCTATCCTACCAGGAAATCTTGGCGTTATCCTTGCTGCCTCTCTTGCTCTCAGTGACCAACATTCTTTGTTTCTGTAAATTTGAATACTTGAGATACATATAAGTGGAACACACTTTTCTGTCTTCTTGTGACTGGCTTGTTTCATGGAGCATACTTTCCAGAATTACCATTTTTATAAGGCTGAATAAGGTGCCATTGTATATGTATGTGCTACAATTTTTATGTTACTCTATGAAAAATAGAGTTGCTTCCACCTCTTGGCTATTGTGAATAATTCTGCAATGAAAATGGATGTGTAAATATCTCTTCAAAGTCCTGCTTTCCATTCCTTTGGATATAAAATCAGAAGTGAGGTTGCTGGACCACATGGTATATGGTAAGTCTATTTCTTATCTCCCTCCAAATTGCTTTCTATAGTAGCTGCACTATTTTGCATTTTCACCCACAGTGGGCCTGGCTCCAATTTTTCCATATTGTGCTGACACAGGTTATTTTCTGTCTTTCCAATAGTGAGCATTCTAATGGGGATACAATGATATCTCATTGTTGTTTGGATTAGATTTCTCTAAGGATCAGTGATGTTGGCTATCTATTCAACTAGAGGACCAATGCACAAAATCTGTGCAAGGTGCTTGGTCCTGCCAGCCCCGACTGCCCCCGCCCTCACAGCCTGGGCTGCCTCGGCCGGCTGCCTTGCGGCCTCACCCATGCCCACTGGTAATTCTGGAAGGTCATTCCGCCATCTGGTCTAATTAGAGTATTAGCTTGTTATTATACAGAATAACCATGCTGGCCATTTGTATGTCATCTTTGAAGAAATATATGTTCAAGTGTTTTGACCATTTTTTAATCAGGTTATTTGATTTTGTTCTTGAGTTGGACGAGTTCTTTATATATTCCGGATATTAACCCCTCATCTTCTATATGACTTGCAAAGTATTTTCTACCATTTCATAGGTCACCTTTCACTCTGTTGATTACATCCTTTGATGAACAGAAGTTTTTCATTTTGATAATATCCAATTTACCTATTTTTATTTTTTTCCTGTGTTCTTAGTGTCATATTCAAGAAATCATTTCAAATTCAATGTCATGATGCTTCCCTCTATAATTTTTTAAATATATTTTATTGATATTTTGCAGAGAGGAAGGGAGAGGGATAGAGAGTTAGAAACATCGATGAGAGAGAAACATCGATCAGCTGCCTCCTGCACACCCCCTATTGGGGATATGCCCGCAACCAAGGTACATACCCTTTACCGAAATCCAACCTGGGACCCTTCAGTCCACAGGCTGATGCTCTATCCACTGTGCCAAACCGGTTAGGGCACCTCTATAATTTCTTTAATGAGTTTTATCGTTTTGGGTTTCACATTTAGGATTCAATCCCATTTTGACTTAATTGTTGTTTATGGTATAAGCGATGGTCTACTCCATTTGTTTGCATGTGGATGCTGCTGTTCAACACCGTTTGTTGAAAAGATTGTCCTTTCTCCATTCAACAGTCTTGGCTCCTTTGTCAAAACCATTTGATTGTGCCATTTGACAAATAGAAGTCTTTATGCTAGTGTCACCATATTTTGGTTACTTCAGCTTTGTAGTAAAATTTGAAATTAGTAAGTGTAAGACATCCAATTTTGTTTTTTTTTTCTTAAGATTATTGAAACAATTTGTGGGCCCATTGAAATTTATGAAAAAAGTCATACAGAATTAGATAAGGATCGCATCAAATAGGAAGATATTTGGGGGTCTTCCAACCCATGAACATGGATCTTTTTCCAGTTATTTTGTTTCTTCTTTACTTTCTGTCAGAGACATTTGGTAGTTTTCAGTGTATATATCTTCATCTTATTCATTAACTTAATTCTAAGTACTCTAGTATCTTTGATGCTATTTTAAATGGAACTGTTCCCTTAATTTTATTTAGGCATTGTTCATTTTTGTTGAAAAAAAAATGGAAATGATGCTGAGTTTTGATTATGTTTCCAACAACTTTGCCTTTTTTATCAGGTCTTTAAAAAAAAAATTTTTTTTGTGTGTGTGGTGAAATTTTTAGGATTTTTTATATCTGATTATGTTGTCTTTTTTAAAAGATAATTTTTCTTCTTCCTTTCCAATTTGGATATCTCTCATTTTATCATCTTGCCTGATTTTTCCAGCCAGTTCTTCCAATAATATAGTGAATAAGTAGGAAAAACTACATCCTCGCCCTAACCAGTTTGGCTCAGTGGATAGAGTGTCAGCCTGCGGAATGAAGGGTCCAAGGTTCGATTCCAGTCAAGGGCATGTACCTGGGCTGGGGGCACATCCCCAGTAGGGGGTGTGCAGGAGTCAGCTGATTGATGTTTCTCATGGATGTTTCCAACTCTCTATACTGCTCCCCTCCTCTCTGTAAAAAATCAATAAAATATTTTTAAAAAAAGGAAAACAGCTTCCTTATCTTTCTCATTATGTAAGTAACATTTTCCAAGTTTCTCCATGAAATGTTGGGTTAGCTGTGGGCTTTCATGTGTAGCCTTTATCATATTGAATAGTTTTCTTCTATTCCTACAGCTCCTGTCTTTTCTTAAAACTATAACGACTTCCTTCTAGAGACTTATTTTACTATGATATTCAATCTGCAGGCCAGGAAATAAAGTCCTTTTAGACTGAAAAGTCATTTAGCTGGAACTTCTCCAGTTCCAAGATCATGAAGTCTGGGTTGGGCCATCTTTATTGCCTAATGAATTATTTAAGAAGAGGTAAATGCCTTTTCACTTTCAATAAAGTTCCCTTGGCCCCAGAGATGGACAGAGGTGGTAGCCTGCCTTCCACAACATACATGGAATTTTACATAAAGAGTGGGACCTCATCTTTTTTGAAGTTAATGACAGAAAGAAATAATAAAAGCTCATGAGAGGAAAATACTACCTGATGATGATGAGGTTATGGGAAACATTAGCGGGGAAGGTGTTCCCTATGCTGATATTACAGAGATGTCTGGGGAACAGGTCAGGGGTCACGCTGGGGTTGTGTGGGGTCAGAGAAGAAGTGCAGCCCTCTCCTTACACATTGTCACCTGAACAAAGACAATTGTCCTTCTGCAGAGGTCAGGACCATCCTCTGCTGACCTTTACAGAGCTCACTGGGGACTGTGAGTGGCTGAGATGTCTCAGAATGTAGCAGGACCCCAAGTCTCAAGTCCACTCTCAATCAGTCCTTAGTCTTTTCATAGAACCCACAAGAGTGCCCACCCTCCTAGAGAGCAACAACACAGTCACAGGGCATGAGAAT